>NC_053389.1:314844591-316044591 GCF_905171765.1 Bufo bufo
TGCTATTGTGGAACTACAGCTCCTATCATTCATTGCTGCAGTCACTGAGGCTTGCTGACACCTGTAGTTCTACCACAGAAACCAAATGTTTTACTCTCCCAATAAGTATAATCAGTGAGGGGGCAGAGTTAATAAGGAGACGGGCAGCCAGACTATAGCTTCTGTGTTTTATGGAACTACAAATGACATAATCTCCTGTAAGACACATGATCAGCTATATCTATCTATCTATCTATCTATCTATCTATCTATCTATCTATCTATCTATCTATCTATCTATCTATCTATCTATCATCTATCTATCTAGTATCTATGTATGTGTCTATCTATCTGTCTATTATCTATGTATGTATCTATCAATCTATTATCTATGTATCTATCTAGGTGAAAAGGTGATGACCAAATTTATTCATCACCTTTTCACCTGAGGTCGGAGTGCTGCCTCATTTTTTGGAATTATTAAGCAGTGGAAGATTCACCTACCTTCCCTGAGAAATTGCACCCTTTTTACGTCTGTTTAAGGCCCCATTCACACGTCCGCAATTTCGTTCCGATGTGCGGCCCGGCTTCGGAAATGCGGACCCACATTTCCAGGTCCGCATTTCCGTTCCCGAAAAAAATAGAACATGTCCTATTCTTGTCCGCAATTGCGGACAAGAATAGGCATATTCTATTAGTGCCGGCGTTGTGCGGTCCGCAAAATGTGGAACGCACATTGCCGTGTTCGTGTTTCGCAGATCCGCAAAACACGTTACAGACGTGTGAATGGACCCTAGGCCTCATGCACGCGGCCGTTGCGTGTATTGGGGACCGGCAACATCCGTGCAGCATGACATGTCATATTTATTTACGGTGCGGAACAACGGAAAGAAACCCCACGGAAGCACTCCCTAGTGCTTCCGGAGTTCCGTTCCGTGACTCGGTTCCGCATCTCCGGAATTGCGGACCCGTTCAAGTGAATGGGTCCGCATCCGTGATGCGTGGTGAACACGGCCAGCGGCCGCGGATTGCCGACCCGCCGTTTGCGGGCCGCAATACAGCCACGGCTGCCCAATGGCTGTGTGCATGAGGCCTAACTGTGCTGCTGCTCTATCTTTTTTTTTTTTTATCTATCTACCTGTCTATATTTATCTATCTATCTATCTATCTAGTAGGAAAAATGAGGAGGCAGCACACTGTGTAGACGAGGGGTGCACGTCCGGCAAATGTGGACCAGCACCTAGGTCCAATAAGCTAGATACTAGCTGCTGGCTATCTTTTCTTCTATCTATCTAGTATCTATCTATCTAGTATCTATGTAAATATCTCTGCAGTTTGTTCTGTCAGTTGCTGACGGAGAAATGAATCATAAGGGAGTAGCACAGCTATGAATGGACTTGCCGGGGACCCTCCCTGTGGTTTTGTAAAGCAGTTTATTCTCACAATAGGCTCTTGTATGAGATCTGCCACAGGCACAACAGATGTAGTAACGATTATATGTGCTCACATAATATCTGTTATTGTCTTTACCCTTCATCATATTGTAAAGAATAATGGGTCCTAGGTTATGTACAGGAAACTGAAAATTACAGTAGAATTGCGAACCCCAATGAAGACAGGACACTAAAGGGGAAACATATGCATGAAATCAAAGTTATATACAGGGAGTGCAGAATTATTAGGCAAGTTGTATTTTTGAGGATTCATTTTATTATTGAACAACAACCATGTTCTCAATGAACCCAAAAAACTCATTAATATCAAAGCTGAATATTTTTGGAAGTAGTTTTTAGTTTGTTTTTAGTTTTAGCTATTTTAGGGGGATATCTGTGTGTGCAGGTGACTATTACTGTGCATAATTATTAGGCAACTTAACAAAAAACAAATAAATACCCATTTCAATTATTTATTTTTACCAGTGAAACCAATATAACATCTCAACATTCACAAATATACATTTCTGACATTCAAAAACACAACAAAAACAAATCAGTGACCAATATAGCCACCTTTCTTTGCAAGGACACTCAAAAGCCTGCCATCCATGGATTCTGTCAGTGTTTTGATCTGTTCACCATCAACATTGCGTGCAGCAGCAACCACAGCCTCCCAGACACTGTTCAGAGAGGTGTACTGTTTTCCCTCCTTGTAAATCTCACATTTGATGATGGACCACGGGTTCTCAATGGGGTTCAGATCAGGTGAACAAGGAGGCCATGTCATTAGATTTTCTTCTTTTATACCCTTTCTTGCCAGCCACGCTGTGGAGTACTTGGACGCGTGTGATGGAGCATTGTCCTGCATGAAAATCATGTTTTTCTTGAAGGATGCAGACTTCTTCCTGTACCACTGCTTGGTAGGTGTCTTCCAGAAACTGGCAGTAGGACTGGAAGTTGAGCTTGACTCCATCCTCAACCCGAAAAGGCCCCACAAGCTCATCTTTGATGATACCAGCCCAAACCAGTACTCCACCTCCACCTTCCTGGCATCTGAGTCGGACTGGAGCTCTCTGCCCTTTACCAATCCAGCCACGGGCCCATCCATCTGGCCCATCAAGACTCACTCTCATTTCATCAGGCCATAAAACCTTAGAAAAATCAGTCTTGAGATATTTCTTGGCCCAGTCTTGACGTTTCAGCTTGTGTGTCAGCCTTTCTTACCTTGGCCATGTCTCTGAGTATTGCACACCTTGTGCTTTTGGGCACTCCAGTGATGTTGCAGCTCTGAAATATGGCCAAACTGGTGGCAAGTGGCATCTTGGCAGCTGCACGCTTGACTTTTCTCAGTTCATGGGCAGTTATTTTGCGCCTTGGTTTTTCCACACGCTTCTTGCGACCCTGTTGACTATTTTGAATGAAATGCTTGATTGTTCGATGATCACGCTTCAGAAGCTTTGCAATTTTAAGAGTGCTGCATCCCTCTGCAAGATATCTCACTATTTTTGACTTTTCTGAGCCTGTTAAGTCCTTCTTTTGACCCATTTTGCCAAAGGAAAGGAAGTTGCCTAATAATTATGCACACCTGATATAGGGTGTTGATGTCATTAGACCACACCCCTTCTCATTACAGAGATGCACATCACCTAATATGCTTAATTGGTAGTAGGCTTTCGAGCCTATACAGCTTGGAGTAAGACAATATGCATAAAGAGGATGATGTGGTCAAAATACTCATTTGCCTAATAATTCTGCACGCAGTGTAGTCAGTCATTTAATAGACATAAAAATACTTCTTACTGTCAGTGCCAAAGTGAGATCTGACCCACATAATTCTATACAACATGGATATTTTCTCTGTGCCTTGCTTGGTTGCACTGCTGGGCCTGTGAACTAATAATCAAATGTAGGGACATACGCAGATGTCATAGGGCCCCATAGTAAAAATTTGCATGGGCCCCCTGCCCCGGCCAGTTTTCCAGTACGTGTGCGACAATCACTTCCAGGCAACACAAAGTTTTACACCCCAGATTTCTGACAAATTTATGTTTTGTTTTTTTGCTTTGTGGGTCAGCTACCAACTACACTGGGACTATTCCAAGAGGTAGCAGCCCGGTTGGTCCCCTGCGGCGAAGATCAGATCCCTTTACAGGGGATCAACAGGATAATGATCTTAGTGGGTCCACATAGATACAGTGGGTCCACATTCACTGCTTGTTACAAAAAAGAAATCACCCTTGACCTCCCATGAAATATCAAAAAGAAACTTGAGGAACCCAACCTATAAAAGCAGGACACAAGCAAGTGACATGAAACCTAAAGAGGTTGGATGAGATTAGCATGGCTTCATTTCAGGAACGGCACTGCCCCATAATGGGGTTGAGTTGCAGTTTCACTACAGTCTGTACTATGTGTATTTTATATGCTGAATATCTATATTTCCATAGCACAGAACGGGCTGGGAAAGTATAAAAAGTTCCCATTCTCACAGAGAACTGAACATCTCCTGTGGTTCAGCGATTAAGAAAGGCTTTGTATATCTTAGGGTCGTGAAATTGTAGCTGGATCTGAAGTGAGCAGATCAAAGGGAGATTGGGTACGCTTAATTTAAGCATGTGCATTTAATACACTGACCAGTTAAACCATCAATCCGTTCACAGCATTTCTGGGAAAGTTTCCTCCCTTTGCAGCTGTTTCTAACATTACACAGTTGTAAGCGTAAAGAAAGGGGCCCAACTGTCCTACGGGGACTGTCACCGGACCCTTTTCCCATCATACATACTGAATACTATAGACACTGAGAGACATTAGGCATTTTTCTGTAAAAGAAAAAAGGCTTTTTCCAGTGTGCTGTGAGTTCCTTGCTGTGCCACCTTGTGGTCATAAGTTGTACTGCATCCATTAACTTTATTTATAATTTGCCATTTTTTTCCCTAGCCAACAGCAATCCACTCCAAACATGTCAATGCTACCGAAACCCAGCATTCACACAAGCAAATAATAAGTGCAATTGTGGCCACTGCTGCAGTCTAGTGCTAACTCATTGATGATCCTGTACATGTTTACAACTTTCCTCACTCATGTTTATGTGGATGCTGATGTGCAAACCTGTAGATTCGGATTTCCAAGTTATGCAGAACTCATGGGGTATGGCTACCTTTGATCTTCCCTAATAGGACTAGCCAAGTGAAACTTAGTCTTGAATGAGTAATCTTGCAGTCATATAGGTTCCTGGAGAGTTGTATTACTGTGAAAGGATTAGAGCACAATACATCACAACGAGGGACAGCTAAGAAGTCAGGCTATGTGCACTTTTACTGCGTGATGAAGTATGCACAGGAAGTGTTCATGTTCTGCACCCCTTGTGTTCTGGCACTTAACAAGATAAAGCTTTTACTGTGAAGGCCTGGAGGTACTTTAATGGGGTCTTGTGTAGCAGACAACTCTTGTCATATGCTCTGTAATGGAATGTTAATAGGAGGGGGAGGCCACTCAGTAAGGAGTTTGTCCAAACTGGAAAATGCTACTTGCAGATATACAGATTCAAACCAAATGTCTCATACATCACTTTGGCCTCACTATTAAACAATTCTTGCATCTATTATAAAATGTTCCTCATTATTTTTTTTATATTAGACTCATAGAAATGAGCTGCAGAGAGCAGTACTTGGTCATTTATGTAACCGTATTTCAATTACTGTATCTGCTGCAGACCTCCGAGAGAAATACACTGTGCTACAAAAATTGCCCAACCTATAAAATTAAAAACACCAGATGTTGGCAGTATTAAAATAAAGATTAATATTATTGTTTGTGTAATGCATAAAGACAATGGTCCACATTTATAAATTTATTGCGCCATTTTTTGCGACATTATACTCATCAATAGTGTTATATCTGCTGTATGACATTTATTATTATTATTATTAATAATAATAATAGTAATAATAATCTTTATTTATATGTGTTCAAACATGTAGAAACAGTCATAAATAACATAGCAACAAACAAGTCAACCATTAAAAACAATAGGAATAAGAGCCCTGCCCACAAGAGCTTACAATCTATGAGGAGATACAGATGACACAGAAGATGGCAAGTCCATGTTTTACACAATGGTCCAGCCATCTTAACACAAAAGGGGAGTAGATATAAAGCTGCATGAGCCAGCCACCAGCCGATATCTGTAGCGCTTTTGAGTGCATGGGGTGTGGCTATTTGGCGACAGATCAGGTTCAGAAGAATGATGCTGAAGGATGGTGTGGGGGGACAGTGAATGGAGGAGATTTAGATCAGGGGATGTAATAGGCTAACTTAAAAAGTTGTGTTGTTAGGGAGCCCCTAAAATTGTGGATGTTATAAATTAACCTAATTGCTTAGGGTAGGGCTTTCCAGAGGACTGGTGCTGCTCGGGAGAAGTCTTGAAGATGGGAGTGAGAGGTTCGGATTATGGTGGATGACAGTCATAAGTCATTTGCAGAGCGTAGAGCACAGGTAGTCTGGTAGACAGAAATGAGGGAGAAGATGTAGGGGGCGCAGCACTGTGGAGGGCTTTGTGGGTTAGAATGAAAAGTTTAAATTAAATCCTGTACAGTATGGGCAACCAGTGCAATGACTGGCACATGGTTGATGCATCGGAGTAGCGGTTTTGTTGTTTCTATAGTAAGTTAGTTTGTAAAAGTTGCTTGCTGCTCCCATTCAAGTGAATGAGAGCTGAGTTTCAGTATGTCAGCACTGGAAAAGCCTTCTACTTCTGTTTGTACACTCAGTCGATACAGCAGCAGTCTAAAACACATGATCTGTGGGGGGGTGCTGGGTGTCAGACCCTCACTGATCTGATATTAATGACCATCCTGATGATACCTATCCTGTAGATTGGAGAACCCCTTTAAGGCTGCATGCACACAACCAGTTTAGGCTCCACAGAAACTCCAAATTGTACAGAGCAAAGTTACAATTGGATTGGGAATGTTTTCTTTTACTTCTGTGCCGTAGTAGTAGTATTATTATCCAGAGATGCAGATCTTGTGCCTTTAAAATTGCTCCTGCAGCAGGTGTGCACCGTGAAGTTTTTCTTTTGCTTTGGTCTCCAGAGGTTTTGCTGCCTCACACCTGTTGCTTAGCTGACAACCTGCAAACTGTTCGGTGTCTGCTCTGATCTTGAGGATGGCTTGTTAACTGGAACATAAAACTGCTTAGATAATAGAGATTTCTGTGTTGTACAGTACTGATTTGGATGTAAAGATATGTGCAGAAGGTTAGAGAAAAGACTCATTATGCTTCGACGCCAGTCTTAATAACCCCTTGTGCTGGCGGTGGATATGCCGAAGTTATGAAGAGGCCTCTACATAACTTCGGCACTTCTAAATGTAAGACAGCTTCCTTGCTGCCTTAAATTGACACCATTTTCTACACCTAAAACAGGCACAGAAAATGATAGATGAGATGAGCTAGGGCCCATCCCCTTCCCTGTCCACACCACGCCCCCTTTTTTAGTCCTAACGTGAGCAAGGAAAAGTCGTAGATTGTGGTGCAAAGATTGCGGCCAGAAAACTGCCGTCTATCTGAAAGTAAATGACCCGTATGTGTGGCAGAAAACTAACACTGCATATTACCCTGAACATACCATCCCCACCATGAAATATGGTGGTGGCAGCCTCAGGCTGTGGGGATGCTTTTTTTCAGCATGGTCAGGGAAGCTGGTCAGAGTTGATGGAAACATCAGTGGAGCTAAATACAAGGGGCGGAGGTTCACGTTCCAGCAGGACAATGACCCTAAGCGGAAAGCCAGGTCTACAATGTTCATGTGTTAGAATAGCCCAGTCAAATTCCAGACCTAAATCCCATTGAGAATCTGTGACAAGACTTGAAAATTGCTGTTCAGAGATGCTCTCCATCCAATCTGACAGAGCTTGAGCTATTTTGCAAAGAATAATGGGCAAAATTTTCAACTTCTAGATGTGCAAAGCTTGTAGACACATACCCCAAAAGACTTGTAGCTGTAATTATATAGTAACATAGTTTATAAGGCCAAAAAAAGACATCTGTCCATCCAGTTCGGCCTGTTATCCTGCAAGTTGATCCAGAGGAAGGCAAAAAAACAATAACTGTGAGGTTGAGGCCAATTTTCCCCACTTAAGAGGAAAAGAAATCCTTTCTGACTCCAATCAGGCAATCAGATAACTCCCTGGATCAACGACCCCTCTCTAGTAGCTATAACCTGTAATATTAATACACTCCAGGCCCCTCCTGAACTCTTTTAGTGAACTCACCATCACCACCTCCTCAGGCTGAGACTTCCATAGTCTCACTGCTCTTACCGTAAAGAATCCTCTTCTATGTTTGTTTACAAATCTTCTTTCCTCCAGACGCAGAGGATGTCCCCTTGTCACAGTTACAGTCCTGGGGATAAATAGATGATGGGAGAGATCTCTGTAGTGACCCCTGATATATTTATACATAGTTATTAGATCTCCCCTCAGTCGTCTTTTTTCTAAAGTGAATAACCCTAATTTTGATAATCTTTCAGGGTACTGTAGTCCCCCCATTCCAGTTATTACTTTAGTTGCCTTCCTATGAACCCTCTCCAGCTCTGCTATGTCTGCCTTGTTCACAGGAGCCCAGAACTGTACACAGTACTCCATGTGTGGTCTAACTAGTGATTTCTAAAGTGGTAGGACTATGTTCTCATCACGGGCATCTATAGCCCTTTTGAGCTATTATCTTATTGGCCTTGGCAGCAGCTGCCTGAAACTGGTTTCTACAGCTTAGTTTGCTGTTCACTAAAATTCCTAGGTCCTTTTCTATGTCAGTGTTACCCAGTGTTTTACCATTTAGTATGGATGACTTGCATTATTACCCAGTGTTCATTAAAAATCCTAGGTCCTTTTCCATGTCAGTGTTACCCAGTGTTTTACCATTTAGTATGTACGGGTGACTTGCATTATTCCTTCCCATGTGTATAACCTTACATTTGTGAGTGTTAAACCTCATCTTCCACTTCTCTGCCCAAGCCTCCAATCTATCCAGGTCCCTCTGCAGCAGTATACTGTCCTCTTCCGTGTTAATTACTTTACACAGTTCAGTGTCATCTGCAAATTTTTTTATTTTACTGTGCAAGCCTTCTACAAGATCATTAATAAATATATTGAAGAGAATAGGGCTCAATACGGACCCCTGAGGTACTCCACTAGTCACAGTGATCCAATCTGAGTGTGTACCATTAATAACCACCCTCTGTTTTCTATCACTGAGCCAGTTACCCAAATGCAGACATTTTCCCCCATTCTCATTTTATATACTAACCTTTTATGTGGTACAGTATCAAATGCTTTGGAGAAGTCAAGATATATGACATCGATTGATTCGCTGCGGTCAAGTCTAGAACTTACCTACTCATAGAAACTGATTAAATTAGTTTGAAATGACCGATCCATCATGAAGCCATGCTGATATGGCGTTATTTGTTTATTTTCATTGACGTACTCCAAGATAGCATCTCTTAGAAAACCTTAAAACAGTTTACCCACAACAGATTTTAAACTTACCTGGGTATAGTTTCCAGGCTCTGTTTTTGAACCCTATTGAAATATTGGCACCACATTTGCTATGCGCCATTTCCTGTCAGTATAGAGTCCTTAAATATCAGAAATAAGGGTCTGGCTATGACATTACTTAATTCTCTTAGGAAACAGTGGTGTATGCCATCTGGTCCTGACGATTAGTCTATTTTAATCTTTTTAAGACACCGCTGTACTTCTTCCTGATTCAGACAGGGCACTTTTAATGGGGAATTAACTTTTACATTCTGCATTTTATCTGATTATTTTCCTCAGTAAATCCAATGGAGAAAAAAACATTTAATAGCTTTGCTTTCTCCTCATCGCTCTCTGCAACTCCCCCCTCATTACTCTCTAGAGGGCCGACACCTTCAGATTTATACTTTTTACCATTTATATAATCGGAAAACATTTTAGCGTTAGTTTTACTCTCTTTGGCAATTAATCTTTCGGTCTCTAGTTTGGCTGCTTTTATTTGTTTTTTACATATTCAGTTTTTTCCTTATAGTTTTTCAGTACTTTCTCGCTACCCTCCTTTTTTTTGTGATTTTAAATGCTTTCTTTTTGCCAATTAATGCTTTTTCTACAGTTCTATTTATCCACAATGTTTTTTTCTTGTTCCTTAACCTTTTATTTCCATAAGGTATGTACCTCTCACAATTAGATTTTAGGATGCTTTTAAAAATATCCCATTTTGTGGCTGTATGTTTATTTTTTAGGACTTTGTCCCAGTTAGTTTGGCCTATGGCCTTTGTTAGTTGGCTAAATTTAGCTTTTTTAAAGTTTTGTATTTTTGTTCCTCCCGAAGAAACAATCTTTTGAATGATAATTGGAAGGTTATTACTTTATGGTCACTATTTCCCAGGTGTCCCCCAACCTGCACATCTGTTGTTCTGTCAGGTCTATTGGTTAATACTAAGTCCAGTATGGCTGTCCCTCTAGTCGGGCCCCGAACCAGTTGGGAAAGGTAATTGTTTTTAGTTATTGCTAAGAACCTGTTTCCTTTATGAGATATACAGGTTTCAGTTTCCCAGTCTATATCTGGGTAGTTGAAGTCCCCCATAATAACAACCTCATTATGATCGTCTATATAGTTTAGTAGCAGATTTTCTGTGGACTCTGGTTTATAATAAACTCATATTAGTATTTTATTATTGTTTTTGCCTCCATGTATTTCTACCCACAGTGACTCCACATGTTCATGTCCCTCACTTATACCTTCTCGGACTGTGGGCTTTAGACAGGACTTTACATAAAGGCAGACCCCTCCCCCTCCCTGTTTTTTGCAATCCTTTCTAAACAGACTGTAACCCTGTATGCTAACTGCCCAGTCATAGCTATCATCCAGCCATGTGTCAGTTATTCCCACTATGTCATAGTCCTCCTCACACATCACTAATTCCAGTTCACCAGTTGTATTAGTCAGGCTTCTGGCATTAGTATACATACAATTAAGAGGTTTATGTATATTTTTTACCCTACAACTTTCCTTCTGAACTGTTCTAGTCCCTCCTTCCATTCTTACCCCAGTCCCATTACCTTGCTCCCTGTCTCTATCTGCACTATCTTCCCATCCTATAACGTAATTACCCTGCCCCCCAGTCCCTAGTTTAAACACTCCTCCAAACTTCTAGCCATCTTCTCCCCCAACACAGCGGCCCCTTTCCCCATTGAGGTGCAGCCCATCCCTACGATAGAGTCTGTAGCCGACATAGAAGTCGGCCCAGTTCTCCAGGAAACCAAACCCTACACCAGTTCTTGAGCCACTTGTTAACCTCCCTAATCTCCAGCTGCCTTTCTTGTGTGGCTCGTGGTACAGGTAGTATTTTGGAAAACACTACCTTTAAGGTCCTTGCCCTAAGCTTGTGACCTAAATTCCTAAAATCATTTTTAAGGATGCTCCACCTACCTCTAACTTTGTGATTGGTTCTGATATGGACCATGAGTGCTGGATCTTCTCCAGCCCCTCCCAGTAATCTGTCAACCCAATCTGCGATTTGTCAAACTTGAGCGCCAGGAAGACAACACACCTTTCGACGATCCCGGGTCTTTGTGACAGATCGCCCTATCTGTACCCCTAATAATTGCAGCGAAAGGTGGTCCTACAAAGTATTGACTCAGGGGGACTGAATACAAATACATGCCACACTCTCTAGATTTTTATTAAAACATTTGAAAACCATGTATGATTTTATTTTCACTTCACAAATATATGTTCCTTTGTGTTGGTCTAATTTAAGTTTATCGGTGATTCGTGAAAATTTTTTGTAAGGTTCAAGGGGTATGAATACTTTTTCAAGGCACTGTATCTGTCCCTAATCCCCAGCAGTAAAATCTTCACCAAATTTCAGCATAAATGATGCAGATTCACTGCAGATTTTACCCCTTGCATTGCAATGGGTGAAATCTGAGGCATAAATCCGCATCATATATTGAAAAGTTACCTCAGATTAATTGTGGAAAAATTCTGCATGGACGACATTTTTTTAAAATCACATCAGCTTTGCTGATACTCTAAACACTGTTGACTTTTGGCATGCAATTTTGTTGCAAAAAATCTGCTGAACTTTTATAATCGGACACCATCACAGGAACTAAGTGTGAGACTCCTTAGGGTTCCATGATGGCCTTGGACCTCTTATTACCTAATGTGAACTTAAATTTTCTGGATCTTAAAAAGCATCAAAAAGATTATCTTATCTGTTTAATAGAAAAATTGTTTACCTACCCAAAAATAAATCTCGTACACTATAGTATACTTTGTCATGAAAAAATATATGGTGTGGGACAAGATGCAGCAATACAAGCCATAGTCCTATATTGTTACAAATGGGCTATACTTATATACCATACAGTATATAAACCTGCTGAAGGAGCGCGATGTTTAATCTGTAATGTAAGTTGTTTAGTGGAAGTCTATATCTAACCAACATGACCTTGATGTATCTACTTTACCTTTAGGACTCAGCATTAGAAGGAAAGCGGTAGGTGTGAATATAATCTACATCAGTGTTTCTAAACCTTTTTCCAACCCTGGTCCTCTTCCGACCGTGTTTCCTTCCTGAAGCCCCCCATCCTAGCAGTGGAGTGAGGAAGTGGAAGGTGGAAGGAAGCAGAAGTAGGCAGGAGAAGAAAGTGGAAGTGACGTTCTTCAGAGTGTGCATAGCGATCCATTCACTGGGAAGCATGGTCACTTCTATTTACTCTACTTCTATGTTTTCTTCTTCTTTCTTCTGGGTTGCCTCAACTATGGATTCCTATTGGATATCTCTAGATTGTTAAGCTATTAGGTATGTTAGGTGTGGGAGATCAGCCATTTTTAGTCAAAATCTTTTTTAAAGTTTTTGCCTATTTCAGTACATTACAGATTATGTGAAGTCATATTTACAGATGAATACTTTTGGCTGTGAAGTTTTAAAGAAAGATAGGATAGTATGTTATACCCTCATCGTCCACCAGATGTCTCTTTACAGGTTATGCTGCAACTTACCAGCAGATGGCATGAAATTTCTTCTTGGCAATCAGTAATATAAAAGAGCTATGACATAATTTGACTGCATCTTTACAATTTTATGGTAGGTATAATTCCTATTTTCTTTTTAAACTATTTTTTCACTCTGTTTCTTTCCTAGTTTTAGAAGAGATTTGCATTTAAGTCATATTAGTAAATGCAAACAACAGAAGACAGTCAACAGAAGACATTTGATGTTCAAGAATACTCTCATAGCCATTGTGTAACCCAGAGATTTGGAGAGCTATAGGTTAAGAATGTGATTTTGGTTCCCAGCATATCACAACTTTCCCATGAGGCCCATTATTTTTTTAGTTGTCGAAATGTAAAAATTGTTCCAGATTTTCTCCACAGTGTAATGTGCAACATCTGTGCCTGCTAAATGTTGCTGCATCATATGTCAGTATACAATGCATGCAAGGAATTATTCTATATACTGCACTCACAGGGTAAGTACAATAAATTATACTGTATCTTACGAAATGCCACACGCATAGCAACAGGCAGTGGGCCATGGAAACATAATAACCAAGAGCATCGGTGCAACAGAGGCAGATGAAGCAGCTACTATGGAGCCCTTGGTAAGAGGTGGCTCAGTCTTGGCCATTGCTAGTAGGTGATTAGAACCTTTGCAGAACTTTAGCAACTATGTAGTATAGAAAGGGTAGTTTGCTCAAGGGTTATTGAAAGGTCTCTCCTGGATGGCAAAACCCAGTGGCTCATAAATATCTCCACGCTATCCATCTTTTTACATCATAATTTTAATTTTTTTATGATTTTTTTTTACAGGGGGGGCATTATAAATACTGAGGGCACTACAGGGGACATTAAAAGTACCAAAGGCACTACTGGGGGCATTATACATAATATGGTCACTACAGTGAGAATTATTAACACTACAGGCTCTACAGTGGGCATTATAAATACTCAAGGCACTGATTGAGGCATTATAAATACTGTGGACACTAATGGGGCATTATAAATACTAGGGCCACCACGGAGAGCATTATAAATACTGGGGGCACTACAGGGGCATTATAAATACTAGGGGAAATATAAATACCGGAAGCACAACATGGGTGTTAAAAGTACTAAGGGCACTACTGAGGACATTATAAATATTAGAGGCACTACAGGGAGCATCATAAATATTAGGGGCACTACAGTGAGCATTATAAATACTGTTAACACTACTGGGGCATTATAAATACTAGAGCCACTACAGGGTGCATTATAAATACCACTACAAGGGGGTGTTATGAATACTGGGACACTAAAGTGGGCATTATAAATACTGGGGACGTTACAGAGAGCATTATAAATACTAGGGCACTATAGGGGGCATTATAAATACTGAGCGCACCACAGGGGGCATTATAAATAGTGGGAGAAATTGCCATGGTGGTTTAGACTGAATAAAGAAGAAAATAATAGAGAAAGAATTCAGTTTCAGTAAGAGAAGATATCTCCTGTAAGTATGTGGAATTACCTGAATTGTTTTCATTGTGTATGGTATCTACCACTGTATGGTCACTGTATTGTCGCCTTTTGTATAGTGTACCGGTATTATTTGCAGTATCATGATGGTGTAATATTCAGTCAATATGTGGTGGGAATAGTGTACATGTTCATGGTCTTGGCTGTATTCTTTGTCTCATATAATATTATTGTTGGTAATGGTTGTTTTTGGTATAGTGCTTTTGATTCAGTATCAGTATGATAGTAATATTCTGATCCTGTATGGTCATGGTGTAGCAGTATTATTTGACATTTATAAAACTTTATCATTGGTAGGTTAATCTTGGTATACTGTGGGGCATGGTTTATATATGCCTAGTGAGTTAAAATACTTAGTTGCAAACATTTGATACTTGTAGATGATTCTTACACAATTTTTCATTTTGATTTTTTTTCTCATATATATAGATTTAAAACCTATGTGCTAAAAGCTATATAAATAAAAAGGAGGGGGAGTGAGAACTATGTGCCCCTCATAGCAAAGCCTTGCAGTTTACGAGCTTCAGAGACAGCCAAGAGGTTTGAAGTATCCTGAAGGAATGAAGCTCATGAAAAATGTTTTCTTTGGAAAACGCACATGTTGTTTTTTTCCATTCTTGTCTCCCAACAGCAGAGTGTTAAAGATCTCCTGGTCATGTCCTCTGGGATTCCGGTCATTCATTAGGTCGGCTGCCTCTGTAGAGTTTACAAAAAAAGGGACAGATAAGTAAAAAGTGTAAGAAGTTAAATGTGATTTAAAAATGACAAACTCAGGCTGTTTTATATTTCACAAATTGAAAAATGAGATTACTAAGGAAATGCTAAGGAGCCAAACCATAGTCATACAGCCAAAAATGCAGATATAGTCTACAGTCGTGGCCAAAAGTTTTGAGAATTACATAAATATTGGAAATTGGAAAAGTTGCTGCTTAAGTTTTTATAATAGCAATTTGCATATACTCCAGAATGTTATGAAGAGTGATCAGATGAATTGCATAGTCCTTCTTTGCCATGAAAATTAACTTAATCCCCAAAAAACCTTTCCACTGCATTTCATTGCGGTCATTAAAGGACCTGCTGAGATCATTTCAGTAATCATCTTGTTAACTCAGGTGAGAATGTTGACGAGCATAAGGCTGGAGATCATTATGTCAGGCTGATTGGGTTAAAATGGCAGACTTGACATGTTAAAAGGAGGGTGATGCTTGAAATCATTGTTCTTCCATTGTTATCCATGGTGACCTGCAAAGAAACGCGTGCAGCCATCATTGCGTTGCATAAAAATGGCTTCACAGGCAAGGATATTGTGACTACTATGATTGCACCTCAATCAACAATTTATAGGATCATCAAGAACTTCAAGGAAAGAGGTTTAATTCTTGTTAAGAAGGCTTCAGGGCTTCCAAGAAAGTCCAGCAAGCGCCAGGATTGTCTCCTAAAGAGTATTCAGCTGCGGGATCGGAGTGCCACCAGTGCAGAGCTTGCTCAGGAATGGCAGCAGGCAGGTGTGGGCGCATCTGCACGCACAGTGAGGCGAAGACTTTTGGAAGATGGCCTGGTGTCAAGAAGGTCAGTAAAGAAGCCACTTCTCTCAAAAAAAATCATCAGGGACAGATTGATCTTCTGCAGAAAGTATGGTGAATGGACTGCTGAGGACTGGGGCAAAGTCATATTCTCCGATGAAGCCTCTTTCCGATTGTTTGGGGCATCTGGAAAAAGGCTTGTCCGGAGAAGAAAAGGTGAGCGCTACCATCAGTCCTGTGTCATGCCAACAGTAAAGCATCCTGAGACCATTCATGTGTGGGGTTGCTTCTCATCCAAGGGAGTGGGCTCACTCACAATTTTGCCCCAAAACACAGCCATGAATAAAGAATGGTACCAAAACACCCTCCAACAGCAACTTCTTCCAACAATCCAACAACAGTTTGGTGAAGAACAATGCATTTTCGAGCACGATGGAGCACCGTGCCATAAGGCAAAAGTGATAACTAAGTGGCTCGAGGACCAAAACGTTGACATTTTGGGTCCATGGCCTGGAAACTCCCCAGATCTTAATCCCATTGAGAACTTGTGGTCAATCCTTAAGAGGCGGGTGGACAAACAAAAACCCACTAATTCTGACAAACTCCAAGAAGTGATTATGAAAGAATGGGTTGCTATCAGTCAGGAATTGGCCCAGAAGTTGATTGAGAGCATGCCAAGTCGAATTGCAGAGGTCCTGAAAAAGAAGGGCCAACACTGCAAATACTGACTCTTTGCATAAATGTCATGTAATTGTCGATAAAAGCCTTTGAAACGTATGAAGTGCGTGTAATTATATTTCACTACATCACAGAAACAACTGAAACAAAGATCTAAAAGCAGTTTAGCAGCAAACTTTGTGAAAACTAATATTTGTGTCATTCTCAAAACTTTTGGCCACGACTGTAGATTCCCATGAGTCTCTGTTGTAATCAGCACTTCACTGGACAAGAATTTGCATGGTAGATACAGATTTTTTTCATGGTTTCTGCTTTATATTAGTATTACTGGTGGGTCTGCTAGTGCTGGTCATGTGATTGTGTGCTGTACAAAAGTCATTCCAACGTCATCTGTCTGTTGCACCATTCACAAGTGTGGTTAGTAAATAGAACAATAGGCGCAATATAACAACAATGGATCAATGAAAATAACAAAAAACATAATATAGATAGTGAATAGATCTGTCTGGCAGCCATGGTCTATATCTAGGGGAAATACAGCAATAGTAATTGAAAATGAAGGGGTTGTGCACTTTATTCATTCCCTGCTTGTAGAAGAATCAAATGAAAATACTATAAAGAGATCACAAGACGTCTCAATGTAAAGATCAGATGGAATCTGTAGGGAATCCTGGCAATAACTTTTCAATTTCTCTGTAGCGCCACCAGAGGAAATTAATTATTGCATATACCAATTCAAATCAAAGGGTTGGAGAGAAAAGGTTCTGTGGAGCAAGACACACTGCTTGTAAGAGGTCTACTTCTATCACTCTCCACCTCCAAGACATAAGGGTCCTGAACAGGTGAGGACCCCCTCTATAAGTTCAGGATTTCCTAATACGGTATATGAAAATGTGTTTTCTAAATTGGACAACCCTTAACCCCTTCTACTACGGGCAATTTTCCGTTTTTGAATTTTTGTTTTTTACTCCTTGCCTTCCCGGAACCATAACTTTTTCATTTTGCCATTTACATATCTGTATGAAGGCATGTTTTTATTTGGGACTCGATATACTTTACAATACCACTATTTACTGTTGCATACAATGAAGTGGGAAACTGGAATAAAATTCTAAATGGGGTGGAATCAGAAACAAATGCAATTCCGCCACAATTTTATGTCTGTTAGGGTGGCTTTGCACTAGCGTTATGCCATTCCATTATAGCTTCAGTTTATAATGGAATATAACAGAATGGCCAGATGGAATGCAAAATGGAAGCCTTTAAGGCTGAGTACACACTTCAGTTATTTGGTAAGTTATTTCCATCAGTTATTGTGAGGCATGAGGCCTCTGAGACCAGGGCTTGGCTGCAGTGGTCACTTGGAGTATACGGCACATCATGAATGAAGTTTGTTACACAAAGTCTGGCAGGCAGGACCAATGCTTCGGCATTGGAAATAGCAGGGGATTCATTGGTGAGTAAATCTTTATTTTTTATTTTATCACATTTAGTGGGTTTGGTCTCATTTTTAAATAACTCAGACAACGCCTTTAATATATTGCAAAATATTGTAAAAAAAATTCCCTTTCCCTGTATCTTTGTAACGCTGAAATGAGACCAGTGTACTGTCTTTGATTCCTTACTGTAGGTTTCATACTGTGTGTTATACTGTTGGTAGAGGACTACTAAACCATGGAGTCTTAAGGGACACCAGACCGTTCAACCAGCTTATTCTTAAGTTCTGCAATAGTACAATGGGTTCTAAGCAACTTCTTGTGCAAGAAAGTGTCAGCACGTTGATATAAACACAGATATTTCCACAGTCCAGAAGAATGTAACTTGTTATTCCCAAAGCCAGCAATTTCCTGCTTGTCCTCTAGTTGATGAAGGCCATCTGCTGACTCCGTCCTTTGTCTAGGAAAACAGATCCTTCTGTCATCCATCCGTGTAAATATCCTATTTCCTTACACAGCCACATTATATTTCCTAATGACTTCAAAGGCGGAAGAAGGTCAATGAAAGAGTTAAAACAGCTTTTCTTTTAGTCTATTACATTAGAACTGTAAGGTTGCTCTTGACAGTGAAATCCAGTGTATATCCCATGACCAAAAGCTGTTGGTGACCAGATAGGATCCACCCCTACATTCTTTTCAATGGAAGGCCATGGGTTACTGGCTATGACTGCATCAAGAAAGGACATGTCTTTTATTGGTGCGGTCACAGGTACAAACTGCAGACACACTGGGAGTTGGATTCTTTGCAGCCACCGATGGCTTTTCGACTAAGACTCTGTGACAGATTCTGTATGCAAAAGCCACCATGTGAACATCCCCTAAGAATGAAACATTCATTTATATTAGCACAAAAAAATATAACTAATGTTTAAAGGGGTTGTCTCACTTCACCAAATAGGATTTATCACGTAGAGAAAGTTAATACAAGCCACTTACTAATGTATTGTTATTGTCCATATTGCTCGTTTCCATGTTTATGACCACCCTGCAATCCATCAGCGATGGCCGTACTTGCACACTATAGGAAAATGTTTACATGATAAATTCCATTTGCTGAAGTGAGACAACTCCTTTAAAAGTGACGTAAACATTTTTGTACCCCAAACGCAAAAGTGGTCGCAAAATTGTGCGCAAGGCACAGGTGGGACATATTGATGCCAAAATACGTGTGCGCAAGTTTTCATAAATGTCTCTCTTTAGTTGGAGCCATGTTAATACTATGTGTATCACGCATGATGACATTGTCTATGATAGTGGCATAAAGTACAGTAGATTATATCAAGAATATACATTAAAAAAGCAAAAATATGGCAGCACTAGAGTCAAAAAATAAGTAGAGAAATAGGTGCATGCCTGAAGGGACTAGACAATTACCTAATATACAAAATAGCAAAAAGGCAGCACTCAAAGTATAAAAATGCAAAAAAGTTTATTCACCCATGTGGATACGTGACGTTTCACCTCAACCTTGAGAAACGTTGCGTATCTACATGGGTGAATAAACTTTTTTGCATTTTTATTCTTTCAGTGCTGCCTTTTTGCTATTAAGAATATACATTAAAGAGATTTTTCTGGGATACAATCTTGATGGCCTATCCTCAGGATGGGTTATCAATGTCTTATTGGTTAGGTTCCAACCCCTTGCGCCCCAGAGAATCAGCAGTTTAAAGCGGCCACAGTGCTCTAGTGAGTGCGGCAGATTCTTCAAAGCATACCAAGCACGGCACCATACTTTGTATTCCGGCTGTGCTTGGCATTGTAGCCCAGGCCTATTCAAATGAATGGGACCGAGCTGCACTTAGGCCATGTAACTGTTGAATGTACACATCACTGGTCTTTTCAAACAGCAGATTGGGTGGGGTGCCAGTAGTTGGACCCCTGCTGATAAGATATTCATTTACTCATCCTGAGTCTGGGTCATCAGTACTGAACTTCCGGAAAACCCCTTTAAATTAATACAGAAACAAAATACAGGGGAGTAACTAAAGGTGGTCCAGTGGCTGTGGTTTAGACCCTGGAGCCAAAAGGAGTGAGAAAAGACCCTTTGTCTTACATGAGGAGACCATTGTTTTAAATGTGAATACCTGGAGAGGGCCAAGAGGGCATTTAAAATGGAGAGTATTGTAAGCCTTATGCCCTATTTCACTAAACGGGTTATCCAAGACAAAGTTTTTTAACAAACCTCTTTAGAGTGGCTGGACCCATAGTGGGGTTCATACTTACCTGGTCCCTGCCGCTGGATTCTGGCTGCATCACTCCACAGCCGCTTCAGGTCTCTGGGAATCAACATCCTGTTGATGGGCGTCACGTGACCACTGAAGCCAATCACTGGCTGCAGTGGTGACCTGCCACTGACTCATGCGTTTCATGGGCTACAGGTCACCGCTGCAGCCAGTGATTTGCTGCAGTGGTCACGTGATGCCCGTCAACAGAATGTTGATTCCCAGAGACCTGGGACCTGCCGAGGCAGCTGTGGAGTGATCCAGCGGCAGAGACCAGGTAAGTATGAACCCCATCATTGATCCAGCGACTCTGAAGAGGTCTAATAAAAAAAGTTTAGTCTTGGATAAACCCTTTATAGGGCATCTGTCAGCAGATTTGTAACTGACACTGTCTGACCTGTTACATGTGCACTTGACAACTGAGGACATCTGTGTTGGTCCCATGTTCATATGTGCCTGCATTGTTGAGAAAAGTGAAGTTTTTATACATGCAAAATAGCCTCTAGGACCAATGGGGGTGTTGTCATTACACCAAGAGGCTCTGATCTCGCTGCAACTGCCATGTTCTCTGCATTTTGACTGACATGGAGGTTTTACTGCCTGACCTTGTCAATCAAAAGCAGAGAGGGTGCAGCAGTTGGAGAGCTGAGCCTCTAGGTGTAATGGCAATGCCCCCGTTGCTCCTAGAGGCTCATTTGCATATATTAAAACTTTATTTTTCTCAGTAATACAGACACATATGAACATGGGACCAACACAGATGCCTTCAGCTGCCAAGTGCTCATGTAACAGGTCAGCCAGTTTCATAGGTAGAAATCTGCTGACAGAGGCTCTTTAACTCAGGCAAACACTTTAATGATTTAGGGTCTTAGGAGGCCATTTATGAAGCTGAGATACGCCTATATTAGTTGTTTTTCAGGTGTAGAGTGTTGCGCAATGTTTAGTTGCGCCACAATCTGTGGCATTTCCCCGCTAACACCAGGTCTAAAAAAGTGGGTGTGGCATGGGTGAGGAAGGGGATGGGCTGGCAGTCCCGCCTCATTTATCATTTTCTACGCTCGTTTTAGTCGTAGAAAAAGGTCTAAATGTATGACAGCTCAGAAGCTGTCTTACATTTAGAAGCAGCGGTGGATCCGCTGATGCCTCTTCATAACTCTGGCGGATCCACCACCAGGTATGCCGGTTTATTAAGGCCGGTGTCTAAAACGCTGGTCTTAATAAATGACCCCCTTAGTGCTGAGAGAGCTATATCACCTTCTGGATTTGTGAAAAGTCCTGGATTATCTCATTAGCCTGAGACTCTCATCATTCCTTTAACAAGTCTGTGAGAAATGGCCTGAACCCGTTACTTTGTAAAGAACCAGTGACAGGGATCAGTGACACCGCTTCTCCATCTTACTTACGTAGTTGAGGGACAATTGTCATAGGTAAGTGAACCTAGAACTTTAATGTGATATACCTGAACTTCACCACCCATGGTCCATTTGTCACAGACCACCTATTTCATGCGTTTAAAAGAATGCAGACCACACAACCACACATGCAACTTATTAGTGATTAGCTGCTATGAATGTGGTCCTCCTTAGAATAACTCACATGGCCTGGAAAATATCAAACTACAGTAATTATACATCAGTCGCATTACAAGATGTTTTGTATTAATGACGCATTGCACTGTATATACATTCTACTCTCAGCACATGACCCCAAGAATGCTCCCAATTTCTGCTGCCAAAATGCTGTTTGGCATTACTGTTTCATGACTAATGTAAAATATAATATCTCCGCTAGCATTTTATGCTGTAACAGAAAGGCATTTTTACTTACTCGATGCAGATGCCTTGGCCACCCTACTATAGGGATTGAAACACGTCGCCTTGCTATCGTATTGACTTCTCTCTATGGGACCAGAGCTGGAGCTGTTATAAAGTTCATCAGTGTATGGGTTGGTGTGTCTTTTCCCTGAGTGGCCGTGCTAAGGAAAACTTGGCTGCAAGTTCAACTAAACCGAAAATGGACAGGGACCACTTTTTGGTGTACACCAATACCACTTCCTCACCTAGTTATGCCTAGGAAAAATGGGCATCATCTGTCAAAATTCATCAATTAAACTTGTCTACTGTTTTAATGTGAGTGTGAACTGGTCGTAACATACATCATGCTGTTACTATACATTCAACCATTAAATACTGTATATAAATCCATAGAATCTGGGTCAAGAGCAATGCCTAGTTTTGGCCACCAGATGGTGCCATTGGCAATGCCTAAAATTTTGGGCTTTAAACCTGTGACAGATGTTCTAATACGCTTTTATAGATTTAGGTTTCATCCCAGCCGTTTCCTAGACAACAGGGAGTCACAGGATGCTGATAAATGCAGCATTAACCCTTTACTCCCTGCCCTACCGCAGGAAAGGAAGGAATGGTCTCGGCTAGCAATTCCCTTTTCCTGTTCCCTCCTTTCTCTTTGTGATGACAGATTCAGCCGCAGCTTCCTGCCATTCTGGGCTCCTCGGTTTAGAGGAAAACAAATGACCAATATTAGCACTTAGCAATAGCACGGTCTGTTTTTGGCTTAATATGGACACAAAGGAAGGATAATATAAAACCAACAGCTGCTACTGCGCAGGAATATGGGGGTTACTGTGCTATGAAATTTCATTACCAGTTTTTTTTTCCACATCTATTTACGAGTCTCCTGTTGCGACAAAGACTATGGGGGTGGGGGCTGTTTTCTGCTATCAACCTGGAATCTAATTCTGGCTAAAGGCTCCATCTTTAAAGCTTTGCTGTGCGGAACAAGAGTGCCATGTTATATCGCATGGTTGTTAACACACAAAATGTGACTTAATCCTTCTGGCAGGCACAAGAGTCTGCACTTTATTGTCCTCTATTGTCAGTTCCGAGAGGCTGATAGAGCGTGCCAGGGCTCGGTGGGTGATAGATTGTTACGGCATTAAAGAGGGTCATCATGGCCCTTTCAAAAAAATCACCTTTTTATTTTCTTATTTGAAGTTGGAATTTCTTGTGCAAAATTAAATAAAATAAAATAAAGTCCATCGCATCTGACACTGTGGACAATAATCCGCTTTATTCCCCCATTTCTGATCAATAACACATGAGCAGTGTGATAATTCGATTAAAAACAGGAAAAGCTTTATCCTGGCAGAGCCTCACAGGAAGCGGCCATTTCAATATTTTAGCATATATAAAACAGAATAAAAAATGTATCATGATACAGCTACAAAGGAAACATCTGGGTTTTATTTAGCTGTTATGTCCTATTGATTCCAGATTTGTATTCAGCCTCCTTCATATCTACAAATAGCGTGATTTAAATTTAAACTCCGAAGAATTATACAGTACATAGCTTTTATAATATCTTACAGAATGGCTGCACTGGTCTGTGTGAGGGTCTATATATAGATATTTTGGGGGGTCTTCATAGCTGTTAATTTCATTTTATTTTTTTGACAAATAATGAAAAATGACCTATACTCCCCCCTTACCATTGTCCACAGTGTAATGTGCAAAACCACTGGTGAGCCATAACATTAAAACTTATACTGTGTGGGTCTCCTTCGTGCAACCAAAGCAAGTGACGGGTCCAGTGAGTTGTGAGTTAGGAACTCCATCTATCAGACTTGTTTTTCTAGCTCATCCCTTAGATTAAAATCTGGGGAATTTAGAGGTTGAGTCCCGAACTCTCTGTCACGTTTTTCAACAATATTTGCAGTGTGTGATCCAACTGAAAGAGGTCACCATCGTTTTGGAATATCATTATCATGAAGGGACTAACTGTACTTGGCCTGCAACAATATTTACTGTATGTAGGTGATACTGTACATGTCAAAGAAACATCCACATAAATACCAGGATGAAAGGTTTCCCATCAGAACAATGGAGCATCAAACTGCCGACTTCAGGTGATGCACTTGGTAATCCATATGTTGCAAAAGAAAATGTAATTTATCAGACTAGGCCAACCTCTTCCATTGCTCCATAGTCCAGCTCACATGACTATTGGCACATATAGTGGTGGACAGGGGTCAGCATGGACACTCTTGACTGGTCTGCAGCTACAGCAACCCACACGCAGCAAGCTGGGATGCACTGTGTGTTCTGACACCTTTCTATCATAGCCGGCATGAACTTTTTCTGCAGTTTATTCTGCAGTAGCTCATCTGTTGGATCAGACCAGATGAGTGCATCAATGAAGCAGTTCACCAGTAGTCCTTCCTTGGAATATTTTTGGTAGGTACTATCCACTGCATCCTGGGAACTATTACTCACCTGTGTCTTTGTGGGCCATCATGCTGTATCAGGTGTTTGGTTTCTATGCATCTAGCACTACCTACCTTCTATTTTCCTATCTCCATCCCAGTTCTCCACAGTAGCAGAAGTTGCCAGGGCAACCAACGGTAGAAGATGGCATTGGATGACGTCTGCTGATAGACGTTTTTACCTTTAGGGTTTTGATATCCAGCTTTCTGTAGCTTCCTTGCTATTGCGCTCTTTGCTGACCTTGGCTTGTAATTTGATGTTCCTCTTGGGTTACCCATTTGATCCTTGCTTGGTACTTTTAGCTCTTTTGCTATTGACTAACTGCTTGCTCTTCACTTTGCTTTCTTTCTACATTCCATTTATGTTTGCACTATCTTGTTGACTCCAGGCTGGTTCCTAAGTCTTTGATATTGCTATGTATCACGCATAATTCAAGACCAATTGGCAGTGACAAACTATGGATTCCCCACAGAAAAATCTAGATCCCTGTATAGGATTTAAAAGGTTGAACAGAGATTCCCTTGGTCTCAACATCTCAATTTAATTAGCACAGATCAGATTGCGGCTTAAAGGGTTCCCAACTTGTGATGGCATACGAGGAACACACCACAAAGTAGCAACCATTGGATTCTATAAAAGGTAACCTTTATTTATCTCATCTTTAAAAAAAATACAAACAGCAAAATGTTGTCCACATGTGATCTTTATCAAGCCAAGACGTAGACTGTAACCAAAATGTTGCCTTTGGTATTTTTAAAGATGAGATAAATAAAACTACATTTTATGGGAATCGCAGTGCCTTAAATCATTATTACCTTGTGGATTGGTGAGCTAGTGGAAGTCCACATCAAGTCAACAAGTGCTGCAGTGTATGCAGATATGTCTATGATAGAACCCTGAGACCAGGGCAATCTTGGGTTAGAAAGTGCTGTCTGCAGTATTTTCTGTAGCAGCCCCAGATCATATTTTATGCTGCAACATAGTACAGTGCCATACACTGCCTAATTATATGCACCATACTGTATGAGCAGTACCAAACATTGGCCAAATAACACTTTTATAAAGTGATGCTACTACCAGACACTGCAAATAAATAATATACTATATAGTGAATAAGTAACAGAACCATACAAGTAACTATCACCATATAGTGCTCAATTATTTGCTACACAGACCAAATAACATCTCGATACGAATGGACTGAGCTGCTGCTCTGAGACGGCTCCATACATTTAATCCCTCAGATGCCATGGTCAATAGCAATTGCAGCATATGTGGAGTTAAGCAGAGGGAGGGGGCTTCCTCTGCCTTCCGATTAGAGCCGCTACAGTTAAATTGTGGGTCTCTGATCAGTTACCAGGACAGCCTGGGCCTTGTGTGAAGCCATACAGAAGGCATGGCTCAGCAGGCAGAGCGTCAGAATCCCATAGATTATAATATAAAAAATATATAAAAATATAAAAAATTCAAATCACCCTCCTTTCCCAATTTTACATATAAAAATAAATAAACAATAAAAAAAAACATAACAGGTATCGCCGCGTCTAACAATGTTTGAACTATTAAGATATAAAAATATTTTTCCTGCCTAGTGTACACTGTAATGGAAAAAATAAAACCATGCCATATGCCTTGTCCCCCCAAAACATTGAATAACAGTGATCAACAAGTCGTACATACCCCAAAAATAGTACAAAAAACCTACAGTTTGTTCAACAAAAAACAAGCCCTCATACAGCTCTGTGAATAGATATTATTTATTAATTATAAATTGGAAATAAAAATATTATGGCTGTCAGAAAATGGTGATGCAAAGAACTTTTTGATTCTTTCAAATATATATATATATTTTTTAAAGTAGTAAAACAAAATAAAAACAATACAAATCTGATGTCGCCATAATCATATTGACCTACAGAATAAGGACATCATGTCATTATTACCGCACATCGAATGTTGTAACATCGAAACCCCAAAAACCTTGGTGGAGCTGTGAATTTTTTTCAATTTAACCCCAAAAAATTATTTTCCCCATTTTCCAATACAAGACATGGTAAATGAAATAGTGCCATTAAAGAATACAACTTGTCCTATAAAAAATAAGCCCTCATATGACTATGTGAACAAAAATGGCTCATATAGCTCTTGGAATGTGGAGAGGAAAAAAACAAAAATGCAAAAACACATTTGGCTTCATCTTGAAGGGGTTAAGGTTCATTGTGGTTCCGACCATTTCTGATGCCCCCTTCTGCCATATATTTCACTATGCCATAAGACATCACATCCAGCAGTCTGTAGTATAGAAAATGTGACAGCCATTATGTAAATGTGATGGCTGCATTGTTGGTTTTGAGATTTGTTGTATTTCCTTTTAAAACAGCAAGATATGCTATCTCAGATATTTTTTGTTGTATTTTCCTACAGCAAAAACACAAATGTGATTCAAATATAGTAGCACAATTGCATTTTCATCATGAAACAACTCAGAACAAGAACATTTTGGCTAAATAATATTCTTAGCTATTACCCAGTGTGAAAATTTCAGCTACAGCCTTTAAGCCCATGACTCCACTACTGTAGTCCTGCTGAAAGAGACGTTAGTAGACTAGAAGATAGAAAGTCCATTGCTGACCTACAGTCAACACGGCTCAAAACTGATAATGTGGACCACTTACAACAGTGGTAAATAACTTATTAGTCCTCACTGATGATATGATATGACCTATATGTTATGACTGCAATATTTACAGTGGAATTGAAAGCAATACTGTATTCAGTTGTTCTGTTTAGGTGGACAGTGTCCACTCAGACATATTTGGAGGGCCCGAGGAACCTCCAGTTCCACTTTATAATTCAGGTTAAATCAATCAGTGATGGGGAGGTTTTCACTACACATTTTTGGGTAAACAGTGAAGTGTTTATTCATGTGAGTTCATTAAATTATTGTTTTTTGAGTTCATGCTTCTGAGTGACCTCAGGCAAAATGAGCCTGCTACTAAATAGTCTGCCTGTCACATGGCATGTCCTTGGTGATAATTCTAGCACAAATGAGCTTTGTTCAAGCTCAGTGGTGTTCATGGTTACAGTTATACATTAATACATACATCAGAGATATATCTATGTGCAAAAGAATAGCTTGAAGCTCCTGGGCCCTAATTCAAAATGGTTTCAGGGTCCTCTAATGCTTTGCAACATCTATTTTCTATTGCTTGCTTCTTCTTATGTGGTAGAGAATTGGGCCACCTCAGTGCCAGGGTATAACTGCTGCCTTTACAACTCCTATAGCTACGCCCCATCTATGTATAACCAGGCAGATTTATTCTTTTAGGAGTCTGCAGGCAGGGCCGGCCTTTGGGGTGTGCGGGCTGTGCGGCCGCACAGGGCGCCATAGCAACGGGGCGCCGGGCGGCCGACAGTCCGCCGCAATAATCCTGTGCCCTGCTGTGACTCACTGCGGCGCCGGCAGCCGGGTGATCAGCTGAGCGCAGCGCTCCAGTCCCGAGCCTCCCCGAGCCGAGTCCCTCCTCTCCCTGCTCACTCCCTCCTCTATCTACACTACAGTGATGTGTGCCGTGCCCCCAGCCAGGCAGCGCAGCGGCTGCGGCTCACTCACTGTTCAATCAGTCAGTCTCCCTCCTCCTCGCTCCTCCCCTGCCTGCGGCTGCCTCCCAGTGACCCTGCCTCCTTCTCTCTGATAAGGAAGTCAGGTGACGGTCCACAGTCAGGAAGTGACATCAGAGAGAGAGGCAGGGAGCTCCTTCACCGTGGGAGAATTAAAATCATTCCTCTTCACTTCTCTCCAGTCCAGCTCCTCCAGCAGCAGCAGCCAGGCAGCCTGCCCAAGTAGTGCCCTGTGCCCAGCCCAGTGCCCACTATTGTGCCCTGCCTGCAGGCTGCAGTGCAGCAGCAGTGGTTTTTCAACCTGACCAACTAAGACAGTCCTGAGTCCTGAACTGAACTCTGAGAGTCCTGACACCTGTTGTCCTGGATAGTCACTCACTTACTTCTAAAAAGGTATAAATATAAAACATTTGAAGTGTAATGTAACAGTGTTTAAACAGGATTCTGAAATCTGTCAATCATCAGAAAAAACGTTATGTTATGTAGCTGACTGACATTAGCGATGGGCTGATGTCAGCACTACATAACAGTGTGTTTTATAACTCCCTGCCTGCCGCTGCCGCCGTTCTCTTAAAATAAAGACGTATAATATGCTAATGAGCCTCTAGGTGCTATGAGGGCGTTGCTGCAGCACCTAGAGGCTCCGTCTATTCACCCTTTGGCAGTGGCACGCCCATGTCCAGTTGATTGACGTCTCAAGTTCTCCTCTTCGTCCCGTAAATCCCGCGCCTGCGCCGTCCCGTTTAGTATTCGGCGCAGGCGCAGGATTTATGGGACGAAGAGGAGAACTCAGACGTCAATCAACTGGACATGGGCGTGCCACTGCCAAAGGGTGAATAGACGGAGCCTCTAGGTGCTGCAGCAACGCCCTCATAGCACCTAGAGGCACATTAGCATATTATACGTCTTTATTTTAAGAGAACGGCGGCAGCGGCCGGCAGGGAGTTATAAAACACACTGTTATGTACTGCTGACATCAGCCCATCGCTAATGTCAGTCAGCTACATAACATAACGTTTTTTCTGATGACAGAAACCCTTTAATAAAAAATATTAATTGATTGGACGACAACTATCAATAAAATGGATTTTGCACTAACATGAAATTTGGATGTCTGTATTGGAAGATATGTATTATTGCACATATAAGATGCCCCCCACAAAACATGTCACTGGTTACTTGTGGCATTTCTTTATGGGGGCATATTTTAGGTGCAATACTAACAAGTGCCTTGCCCTGCACTCGCTCAGCTGTGCTCGCATACATATCGTGCCCTGTGTCCACTGTCCTGTGACCACTCTGCTAAAGCCTGGCATAGCCCAGCTATGCCCTGCTTTACCAAAGCAGACAGGCAGGAGCCGTGTGGTGATCATATTGTATGTATGTATGTATGTATGTATGTATGTGTGTGACTGTCCGTCCCTGTGTGTGTGTGTGTGTCTCTCCCTGTGTGTATCACCATGCCCACAGTGTTCCTATGTCTTGACGCAGCTACATCAGAAGTTCAGAATGTTCTGTGCGGGGCAAGAAGAAGATGGAAGAGGAGGCAGCGCCAGCATGGAGTCCGTGCGATAGACACAGGGAGGCACACTAAGGACGAAGGTAACACTTCCACATGATCTACACTAGTGTTATCTGTGGTTTTACATAGGACTGCAGGTAACACTACCACATTAGCAGCACTAGTGTTATCTGTGGTTTTACATAGGACCAGAGGTAACAGTACTACATTTACGGAAATCAGAGAGCCATCACTGTGTTATCTGTATTCAGAGAGTTATGTGGTGTTATTTGTGGTGTTACATAGGACTGCAGATAAAACTTTTATGGTATATCCACAGGAGTCCCATAGATTCAGATACCGTATCGTGTAGCAGCATTATGGGTCCCAAAAAACCAGGGGTAAGGGGGGGGGGGGCGCCACAAGGTTAGCTCGCACAGGGCGCCTGAACACCTAAGGCCGGCCCTGTCTGCAGGCAATAGGTGACAACCTTGTAGAAGATTTAACTGTAGCAACTTACTAGTGTCACTGAAATCCTAGGGAGCAGAACATTTTCTTTTTTTTAATCAAATATAAAGATTTGTGATAACTTGTGTTTTTCTTTTTGTCCGTTAACAACTTTTGCAATTTATTAACTACAAATTTCTTCCCTAAGAAGCGATTTTAATACTTGGCATGTGTTATACGGTACATGTTCCTACCCAGTCTTAGTCTATTTCTGAGCTGCATATATCGAGCTTCATGTATATCACTCACCCAGCTGGTGAACCACATGTGAACTTCGTACAACTTTGATTGGTACTAGACATGAAAAAAGCAATAATACCAAACTTAGGCCACTTTCACATTAGCGTTATAAGTTCCACTATTGAGATCCGTCATAGGATCTCAATAGCGGAAGAAAACGCTTCAGTTTTGTTCCCATTCATTGTCAATGGGGACAAAACTGAACTGAATGAAACGGAATGCACCAAAATGCATTCCGTTCCATTTGGTTGCGCTCCCATCATGGACAGAATAATGCTGCAAGCAGTGTTTTCTGTCTGCGATGTGGTGCGAAGCAAGACGGATCCGTCCTGGCAGACAATGTAAGTCAATGGGGACAAATCCGTTTTCTCTGACAATAGAAAACGGATCCGTCCCCCATTGACTTTCAATCGTGTTCATGACGGATCCGTCATGGCTATAGAAGACATAATACAACCAGATCCGTTCATGACGGATGCATGCAGTTGCATTATGGTAACGGAAGCGTTTTTAGCAGATCCTTGACAGATCTGCAAAAAACGCTAATGTGAAAGTAGTCTTATGATGACGTTCCATCAATTGCATAAACGGAAACACATTGACATTTACCATCTAATATTTCAATAATGTAAACTTAGGTTAGACAGTCTACAGTATAGATGTGCCAAATTTATCATAGTGGCTCACGTTGCTTAATAAATTTGGTGCATCTTGCTGGAAGTTAACTCCACCTGTTGGTTGGCTTACTGTGCGCCAAAATTTTGCTGCACTTTATTGCAGGAACTGTCTCTGTGCCCTCACCTGTCCTGAACCTGCCTCTTGCTTTTGCTGCTCCTTCTGCTAGCTAAGTTATGATAGCCGTCGGCTCTGCTCCGCTTTTCAGCGACGATGAGCTTTGTGAGGACAGTTAGCAGTTACAGGACAGCCCAGACTTAAAAGAGAGGTCCTCACATGGAGCATCAACATAAAGTGGTGTGGGAAAACTATGTCACTCATTTAGTGTTACAGCCTGATGCAGCAACCTCTGCAACTCCCACCAGCCCATACCCCCTCTCAAGCAGTCAAGGCTCATGAACGTCAGCAGAAAGGAAGCTGTCGTTCCTTCTAATTGACTTCATTGTTGTCTATTGCTCCTGATGCTCCTCCTCCTACTCCTCATCACTTGTTTGCACAGCAATTGATCACCAAGGTGATTGTAAAAAGACAACAGTATGTGTGCACTCATCCAACGGCACAGAAGCTAAACGTGCACTTGGCCAAGTTGCTGGTACTACAAACCTTCCCTTTCCATGTAGTTGCTTCTGCACATTTCAGAGAAATGATGGCTTGTTTCCACCCAAGGTGAAGAGTCCTAAGCTGACATTGCTTTTCCAAAAAAGCTATGCCAGCCCTGCCTACATACGTTCAGCAGAAGGACCTCTCAGTGTCTGGTAGAGTTCATGCCAGTGCTGACCAGAGTTGAGTGAACACCTGGATGTTCGGGTTCGAGAAGTTCGGCCGAACTTCCCGGAAATGTTCGGGTTCGGGATCCGAACTCGACCCGAACTTCGCCCCGAACCCCATTGAAGTCAATGGGGACCCGAACTTTTCAGCACTAAAAAAGCTGTAAGATAGCCCAGGAAAGGGCTAGAGGGCTGCAAAAGGCAGCAAAATGTAGGTAAATCCCCTGCAAACAAATGTGGATAGGGAAATGAATAAAAATAAAAATAAAATAAATTAAAATTAACTAATATCAATTGGAGAGAGGTCTCATGGCAGAGAATCAGGCTTCATGTCATAGCAGAGAATCAGGCTTCACGTCACCCACCACTGGAAGAGGCCATTGTCAGATATTTAGGCCCCGGCACCCAGACAGAGGAGAGAGGTCCCATAGCAGAGAATCAGGCTTCATGTCATAGCAGAGAATCAGGCTTCAAGTCATAGCAGAGAATCAGGCTTCATGTCATAGCAGAGAATCAGGCTTCACGTCACCCACCACTGGAACAGGCCATTGTCAGATATTTAGGCCCCGGCACCCAGACAGAGGAGAGAGGTCCCATAGCAGAGAATCAGGCTTCACGTCACCCACCACTGGAACAGGCCACTGTCAGATATTTTCAGGCCCCGGCACCCAGACAGAGGAGAGAGGTCCCATAGCAGAGAATCAATAATATATGGTTAAGGGGAGGTAGTTATAAATGTCTAATCTGCACAAGGGATGGACAGGTCCTGTGGGATCCATGCTTGGTTCATTTTTATGAACGTCAGCTTGTCCACATTGGCTGTAGACAGGCGGCTGCGTTTGTCTGTAATGACGCCCCCTGCCGTGCTGAATACACGTTCAGACAAAACGCTGGCCGCCGGGCAGGCCAGCACCTCCAAGGCATAAAAGGCTAGCTCTGGCCACGTGGACAATTTGGAGACCCAGAAGTTGAATGGGGCTGAACCATCAGTCAGTACGTGGAGAAGTGTGCACACGTACTGTTCCACCATGTTAGTGAAATGTTGCCTCCTGCTAACACGTTCCGTATCAGGTGGTGGTGCAGTTAGCTGTGGCGTGGTGACAAAACTTTTCCACATCTCTGCCATGCTAACCCTGCCCTCAGAGGAGCTGGCCGTGACACAGCTGCGTTGGCGACCTCTTGCTCCTCCTCTGCCTTCGCCTTGGGCTTCCACTTGTTCCCCTGTGACATTTGGGAATGCTCTCAGTAGCGCGTCTACCAACGTGCGCTTGTACTCACACATCTTCCTATCACGCTCCAGTGCAGGAAGTAAGGTGGGCACATTGTCTTTGTACCGGGGATCCAGCAGGGTGGCAATCCAGTAGTCCGCACACGTTAAAATGTGGGCAACTCTGCTGTCATTGCGCAGGCACTGCAGCATGTAGTCACTCATGTGTGCCAGGCTGCCCAGAGGTAAGGACAAGCTGTCCTCTGTGGGAGGCGTATCGTCATCGTCCTGCGTTTCCCCCCAGCCACGCACCAGTGATGGGCCCGAGCTGCGTTGGGTGCCACCCCGCTGTGAACATGCTTCATCCTCATCCTCCTCCACCTCCTCCTCATCATCGTCCTCCTCGTCCTCCAGTAGTGGGCCCTGTCTGGCCACATTTGTACCTGGCCTCTGCTGTTGCAAAAAACCTCCCTCTGAGTCACTTCGAAGAGACTGGCCTGAAAGTGCTAAAAATGACCCCTCTTCCTCCTCCTCCTCCTCCTCCTCCTGGGCCACCTCCTCTTCCAACATCGCCCTAAGTGTTTTCTCAAGGAGACATAGAAGTGGTATTGTAACGCTGATAACGGCGTCATCGCCACTGGCCATGTTGGTGGAGTACTCGAAACAGCGCAACAGGGCACACAGGTCTCGCATGGAGGCCCAGTCATTGGTGGTGAAGTGGTGCTGTTCCGCAGTGCGACTGACCCGTGCGTGCTGCAGCTGAAACTCCACTATGGCCTGCTGCTGCTCGCACAGTCTGTCCAGCATGTGCAAGGTGGAGTTCCACCTGGTGGGCACGTCGCATATGAGGCGGTGAGCGGGAAGTTATGCTGCAGCGCAGACAGGCGAGCAGCGGCAGGATGTGAACGCCGGAAGTGCGCACAGACGGCCCGCACTTTATGCAGCAGCTCTGACATGTCGGGGTAGTTGTGAATGAACTTCTGCACCACCAAATTCAGCACATGCGCCAGGCAAGGGATGTGCGTCAAACCGGCTAGTCCCAGAGCTGCAACGAGATTTCGCCCATTATCGCACACCACCAGGCCGGGCTTGAGGCTCACCGACAGCAACCACTCGTCGGTCTGTTGTTCTATACCCCGCCACAACTCCTGTGCGGTGTGGGGCCTGTCCCCCAAACATATGAGTTTCAGAATGGCCTGCTGACGTTTACCCCGGGCTGTGCTGAAGTTGATGGTGAAGGTGTGTGGCTGACTGGATGAGCAGGTGGAAGAAGAGGAGGAGGAAGCCGAGTAGGAGGAGGAGGCAACAGGAGGCAAAGAATGTTGCCCTGCGATCCTTGGCGGCGGAAGGACGTGCGCCAAACAGCTCTTCGCCTGGGGCCCAGCCGCCACTACATTTACCCAGTGTGCAGTTAGGGAGATATAGCGTCCCTGGCCGTGCTTACTGGTCCACGTATCTGTGGTTAGGTGGACCTTGCCACAGATGGCGTTGCGCAGTGCACACTTGATTTTATCGGATACTTGGTTGTGCAGGGAAGGCACGGCTCTCTTGGAGAAGTAGTAGCGGCTGGGAACAACATACTGTGGGACAGCAAGCGACATGAGCTGTTTGAAACTGTCTGTGTCCACCAGCCTGAATGACAGCATTTCATAGGCCAGTAGTTTAGAAATGCTGGCATTCAGGGCCAGGGATCGAGGGTGGCTAGGTGGGAATTTACGCTTTCTCTCAAATGTTTATGAGATGGAGAGCTGAATGCTGCCGTGTGACATGGTTGAGATGCTTGGTGACGGAGGTGGTGGTGTTGGTGGTACATCCTCTGTTTGCTGGGCGGCAGGTGCCAACGTTCCTCTAGAGGCGGAGGAAGAGGCCGAGGCGGCGGCGGCAGCAGCAGAAGAGGGAGCAGGGGGAGCCAGAGTGAGTTCCTTGTTTTTAAGGTGTTTACTCCACTGCAGTTCATGCTTTGCATGCAGGTGCCTGGTCATGCAGGTTGTGCTAAGGTTCAGAACGTTAATGCCTCGCTTCAGGCTCTGATGGCACAGCGTGCAAACCACTCGGGTTTTGTCGTCAGCACATTGTGTGAAGAAGTGCCATGCCAGGGAACTCCTTGAAGCTGCCTTTGGTGTGCTCGGTCCCTGGTGACGGTGGCCAGTAGCAGGCAAACTGTTTTGGCGACGGCTGCTCTGCTTTTGCACCCTGCTCCCTCTTTTGCTACGCTGTTGGCTCGGTCTCACCACTGCCTCTTCCTCCGAACTGTGAAAGTCAGTGGCACGACCTTCATTCCATGTGGGGTCTAGGACCCTCATCATCCCCTGCATCGTCTTCCACCCAGTCTTCCTCCCTGACCTCCTTTTCGGTCTGCACACTGCAGAAAGACGCAGCAGTTGGCACCTGTGTTTCATCATCATCAGAGACGTGCTGAGGTGGTATTCCCATGTCCTCATCAGGAAACATAAGTGGTTGTGCGTTAGTGCATTCTATCTCTTCCACCCCTGGGGAAGGGCTAGGTGGATGCCCTTGGGAAACCCTGCCAGCAGAGTCTTCAAATAGCATAAGAGACTGCTACATGACTTGAGGCTCAGACAGGTTCCCCGATATGCATGGGGGTGATGTGACAGACTGATGGGCTTGGTTTTCATGCGCCATCTGTGCGCTTTCTGCAGAAGACTGGGTGGGAGATAATGTGAACGTGCTGGATCCACTGTCGGCCACCCAATTGACTAATGCCTGTACCTGCTCAGGCCTTACCATCCTTAGAACGGCATTGGGCCCCACCAAATATTGCTGTAAATTCTGGTGGCTACTGGGACCTGAGGTAGTTGGTTCACTAGGACGTGTGGCTGTGGCAGAACGGCCACGTCCTCTCCCAGCACCAGAGGGTCCACTAACACCACCACGACCATGTCCGCGTCCCTTACTAGATGTTTTCGTCATTGTTACCGTTCACCACAATAAGAAAATAATTATTTGGCCCAATGTATTGAATTCAAATTCAGGCCTTTTTTTACAGGCACCTAACACTATCTGGCTATCTATTTAGGTACCGTATTACACTAATACAGGCACAGCAGTAACGACAGATTTAGCTGAATATAAATTGTAGGCCTAGTATTTAGGATGACAGGTATCCCTTTTACGGACAGAATTAGACTTGGAAATGCACGGTAGCGTGTGAAGTTATTGAGGATGACCCTATCCGCACCTTCAATCTAATATACCCTTTTATGGATAGATTTAACCTTGGCCTGATAGAGCAGAAACCACTAATTTAGGGAATTGCTAAGTTGGGAATTGTATTCAACCCAGAACAAAAACTGTGCTTCGGCAGACAGCAGACAGTATTACAATTGGCTAGCCACAGCTGAAACACCAGATTTAGGGTACTGCTATTTTGGCAATTGTATTTTACCCCTCAATAAAATAGCAAGCACAGCCAAGCCCCTGATGTAGGATATAGCAAAAAAAAACAACACACTATTGATGGTTAAAAATGGACTTGGTGGCAGCTTGTGCTGGCGCACCACAAGACACAAAATGGCCGCCGATCACCCCAGAAAAAAGTGACTGAAAAACGCTCTGGGCAGCCTTAAAACAGTGAGCAATTGAATAGCAGAGGTTGTATGATACACAGCTGTATATCGATCACTTCAGTAAATAAATCCCTGCCTAATCTCGCCCTAACAGCAGCAGCTGCATCCTATCCCTACACTGATCAGAGCAGAGTGACGTGCGGCGCTACGTGACTCCAGCTTAAATAGAGGCTGGGTCACATGCTGCACTGGCCAATCACAGCCATGCCAATAGTAGGCATGGCTGTGATGGCCTCTTGGGGCAAGTAGTATGACGCTTGTTGATTGGCTGCTTTGCAGCCTTTCAAAAAGCGCCAAGAAAGCACCGAACACCGAACCTGAACCCGGACTTTTACGAAAATGTTCGGGTCCGTATCACGGACACCCCAAAATTCGGTACGAACCCGAACTATACAGTTCGGGTTCGCTCATCCTTAGCGTATGGAGTTGTAACTATGGTCAAGGACAATATATGGCGTTCACATCCCACTGGGTAAGTGTGGCTCAAGTCCAGGAACACCAGCAACTTGGCCAGGTGATGGCAATGCCACCTCCACGTTGTAATGCTGGGATTTCTGTGCCAATGTCCTCCTCTGCCTCCTCATCCTCCACCTTGTCGTCATCCTCCCCTCTAGGCACAGTTCACAGTTGTCCTCTATGTAAAGCTAGGCGTTGCCACGCAGTTCTGCACCTTGTCAGCCTGGGTGAAAGGAGCCACCCCGGGGAGGAACTGCTCGGCATCATCAATAAAGAAATTGAACACTGGTCTCCTTGCAAACTGGAGATAGCAACCATGGTTACTGATAACGGGAAGAACATTTTGTCTGTGCTGCATCAGGGAAGACTGGCCCATACGCTCTGCATGGCGCACGTCTTCAATCTCATTGTCACCCACTTCCTTATGTCTTCCACTGAACTGCAAGAGCTGTTAAAAATGTCTAGAAAACTGTGCATGCACTTCAGCCACTGTTATCGTGCAAAACACATCCTCCTTGAGCTGCAAAGGCAAAATGCTCTTTCCCAACATCACCTGATATGTAATGTTTCCACTCATTCGAAGCTCTATATGTTAGAGCGCCTGTACAAGCAGAGGAAGGCAGTCAACGATTTCGTAATGCTACAGATGGACAGGTTTACTCCCCGGTGTATCTTCCACGTTAGCCTGTGGCAGCTCATTTCTGACACCTGCCGTTTTCTCAGGCCCTTTGAGGATGCCACTTCATTTGTCAGTCGACGGAACTACAGGATGAAAGATGTTGTCCCCTTCCTTCACATCCTGGAGGGGATGCTGAAAATCTGATTGTTGAGAAGACAGATGTGGTGCCTACATCTCATGGACACCTGAGGAGGATGAAGAGGAGGAGGATGAGGAGGACATAAACGCCCAGGATTTTATACACAACTAGGCGGTTTATCTGCCCGATCGACAGGAGATGAGCAGGAGGTGCATGAGGAGCTGGAGGGTGATGACGAAGATGACATAGAGGACCCCGACAGACCGTGGCAGTATGCAGTGGAGATGGACGCAGGGAGGCCCTGTCCGAGTCCCTTGCGCAAATGACCAGACTGTGCAAACTATGTTTGCATAGTGACAGCCACATTGTCAGGATTCAGCAGAGGGATGACTACTGGCTATCCACATTGTTAGACCCTCGCTACAGGTCAAAAACGGGTGCATTTTTGACCTTTTGAGAGGGATGCAAAAATTGACTACTATAGAGACATGCTGTGTAGTCAGTTGGTCGCTGCCTACGAGCACCATCGCCTGTACTCAGGTCTGACCAGGGGGCCCTCTTTGCTCACGCTCCACTGCCATGACTGGTGGGGTGGTGGGGTGGTGGTGGGGGGGTAGGCAGGAGCAGCACCAGCTCAATAAGCAGTAACTTAAGTCTGGAGTCTCTGATGAGCAGTTTTCTTCAGCCACCTTCTGAAGAAAGCACCCAGCAGCAGCAGTGGGACATGTAGCAGAACCTCAATCAGCAGGTAGTGGCATATTTGGACTGCACCCTGTCACCTGTGATCCAAGATTTCCTGGACTACTGGGCATGCAAACCTGAAGTGTGGCCGCAACTGGCTGAGTTTGCCATGGGTATGCTTTCCTGCCCGGCCAGTAATGTGGTATCAGAGCGGGTGTTCAGTGTGGCGGGGGGCATAGTTAGCCCTAAGAGAACTCACCTTTCCTCCCAAAATGTTGAGAGACTAAACCTTATAAAGATGAATCAGGCATAGAACCAGGATTACCAGACACTGGTGTCTGATGCAACAGAATAGATTATTCTGCCACTAGTGATTACACTGTAGTGTGCTGTCCCATCTGGATATTCAGCACCCTTACTTCTGGCCACGTGCTGCTGCCACCATTCTGATGCTGACACCCGCCTGCTGCCTCTACTGCCATTCCTAACAATGGGACTTCGTGGTCTACTAATATGTACATGTTACAGTTTTACAAAGATATGCACCACTGGCCCTTGTTATCATACTGCTGTTATTCGGTTCTGCTACTACTGTGATCCGCCACCATCTTCTGCTATATGCCACTGCTGATGCCTCCACTGTCCCTACTCTGTAATGGGGCCACTATTGTCACTGTTAGTGCCACTGCCGGTACTGCTGCCATCCTCCCCACTCTTTCATGGAGTAAATTCTGTAAATGGTACTGCATCTCCATTTTCTGACCGCCATAACTTTTTTATATTTCAGTGTACAGAGCTGTATGAGGGTTTGCTTTTTGCGGGACAAACTATAGTTTCTATTGGTACCATTTTTGTGGTACATACAACTTTTTGATCACTGTTATTCATTTTTTTTGTGAGCAAAAGGTGACTAAAAACAGCAAATCATATGTTTTAGTAGTTTTTTCCATTAAGGCGTTCACCACACAGGGATTTTTGTTTTAAATATTTTAATAGTTCACAGTTTTTAGGACGCGTCAATAACCGATATGTTTTTTTTTATTGTTTATATATTTTTATATGTAAATTAGGTAAATGGGGATGATTTAAACTTTTAGGGGGTCTAAAATGCTGGTCTTAATAACCTCTATATCTGGCGGTGGATCTGCCAAACTTATAAACAGTGATGAGCGGCAGAGGCAATATTCTAATTCGTGATATTTTGCAAATATTCGGGCGAATAGTCGTGATATACTTGATAAAAATTTGCGATGCGAAAATTTGCGATCAAAACTTCTCCTAAAGTCAAAGATATTGCAGCCTTCTCATTGGTCCACAAGCATGAAGCAGTGAGGGATCATGGGTACTGATGAAAAAAAAACTAGAATATTCACAATTACAAAGATATAGCACTATATTCTAGATGTTCACGATAAAAATTTGCAATTAGAATATTCGCGATCAACACTACTTATGAAGAGGCCCAGGCCTCTATAAAACTTCAGCTTATCCATTGCCAGTCTAAATGTAAGCCAGTTTCCTAGCTGATTTACATTTAGACCATTTCTATGCCTAAAACAGGCATAGAAAATGATGTATGAGATGGGCTTGGTGGCCGCCCCCTTCCCACCCACGCCCATGCCATTCATTAGGGTGAATAGCATTATACTGTGCTCCCTGCTGAGCTGTGCCTTGTGCACAGTGCAGCATGGAGATTACCATGGCAGGCCTGGAAAGCTTCAGAAGCGTCCAGGTTGCCATGGCTACCGATTGGAGCTCCGCAATTTTACTGAGGGGGCTCCAATCAGAAGGCAGAGCAGCATCTGTGGGGTTAATTGACGGAGTTCGTGCGGGATCGCCATTCCCCATCATTGAGGCTGGGTGTCTGCTGTATGATATAGCCTGCAAGCTCTGCATATGGTGCGGGCTCACTGCAGCAGCCCACTCCATACATTCCTTCAGCCACTGTCATGTGCGGTTATAACTTTTTGAATTGGCAAAATCACATTTTTCAAAACTTTGCTCATCTCTAATTATATTGTCCTCTTTTTGTTATAATGGCCTATCAAATGATTTAGGAGCTACATGCTAATTTTCAGTTCTTATCTCAAGGTCCCTTTCACAGGACAGCAGATCTCTTGTTCAGTAGGAACAAAAGATACATTTTATCATGCGACACCATCCAGCGTATCGGAAAATAAACACAGTCCTGACACAGGAAATTGATCTGCACTGCAGCAAATACACTGTTGAAGGTCAGCAAGAAATTCCCATAACTCACTCTCACTGCTCTGAATCTGGCCCCCTTCCCATCCACAATCATTTCACTGCATGCAGTTTACTTGATGATAATAATAATGCATAGCAGGGAGACGCTGTACTCTCTGTAAAGTCCTGTTGTTTCATCCTAATGAGGACAAGAAACAGTTGTGAACAGCCTGACCTACAGCAATAATGTATTACATCCAACAACACTGCCTGCTGTAGCCTTTCTAGATTCACCATGCCATTGCAATTACATTTATATGTTTAGATGGATGATGATAGATAGATAGATCTAGTTAATATACTGTAATTTTCCTGCAGTACTGATCCATATTAAGGCAAAAACAAAACCCCATTATAGGGAAATATTCCTTCCCAGTTTCAAATATGCAGAATTCATCTATGATATGCTATTTTGTTATTGGTGGTTTTCCATACTGTACGTTTGCAATGAAACCTACTGCATTATCTCTGGGTTTCTGCTATGCACAAACCATGCTCCCCCCCAAGTCTAAATTGGGAAAACTTATAAATAGTGTTATAAGATGAATGAATTTACAAGTTATATGCCGTTAGCATAATGTATTCAATTTATCAAAAAGTAGCACATCTTTCATATATTGTACCCTTTTAGCCACCTTCTTTAACCCCTTAAGGACTCAGCCCTATTTCACCTTAAGGACTTGGCCATTTTTTGAATATCTGACCAGTGTCACTTTATGTGTGAATAACTTTAAAACGCCTTTACTTACCCAGGCCGTTCTGAGATCGTTTTTTCGTCACATATTGTACTTCATGACACTGCTATAAAAAATACCAAATTTACCAAAAATTTGGAAAAATTTGCAAATTTCAAAGTTTCAGTTTCTCTACTTCTGTAATACATAGTAATACCCCCAAAAATTGTGATGACTTTACATTCCCCATATGTCTACTTCCTGTTTGTATCATTTTGGGAATGCCATTTTATTTTTTGGGATGTTACATAGCTTAGAAGTTTAGAAGCAAATTTTGAAATTTTTCCGAAAATTTCCAAATCCCACTTTTTATGGACCAGTCCAGGTCTGAAGTCACTATGAGAGGCTTACGTAATAGAAACCACCCAAAAATGACCCCATTTTAAAAACTACACCCCTCAAGGTATTCAAAACTGATTTTACAAACTTTGTTAACCCTTTAGGTCTTCCACAAGAGTTCATGGCAGATGGACATAAAATTTAAGAATTTAGATTTTTGGGAAAATTTTCCAAATTTAAGAAAGTACACCCCTCAAGGTATTCAAAACTGGGTTTACAAACTTTGTTAACCCTTTAGGTGTTCCACAAGAGTTAATGGCAGATAGAGACACAATTTTGGAGTTTCAATTTTTTTGAAAATTTTCCATTTTAATAAAAAAATTTCCAGTAATAAAGTAAGGGTTAACTGCCAAACAAAACTCAATATGGGTTTCCCTGATTCTGTAGTTTGCAGAAACACCCCATATGTGGTCCTGAACTACTGTTTGGCCAAACGGGAGGACATAGAAGGAGGCGAACGCCATATGGGCTTTGGAAGGCAGATTTTGCAGGACTGGTTTTGTTTATACCATGTCCCATTTCAAGCCCCCCGTTGCACCCCTAGAATAGAAATTCCAAAAAAGTGAGTCCATCTAAGAAAGTACACCCCTCAAGGTATTCAAAACTGGGTTCACAAACTTTGTTAACCCTTTAGATGTTCCACAAGAGTTAATGGCAGATGGAGAAACAATTTTGGAATTTCTATTTTTTGGAAAAGTTTGGATTTTAACCCTTACTTTATTACTGGGAAAAAATGGGTTAACAGCCAAACAAAACTCAATATGGGTTGCCCTGATTCTGTAGTTTGCAGAAACACCCCATATGTGGTCGTAAACTACTATTTAGCTAAACGGCAGGACATAGAAGAAGGGGAACGCCATATGGTTTTTGGAAGGCAGATTTTGCTGTACTGGTTTATTTACACCATGTACCCTTTCAAGCCCCCTGTTGCACCCCTAGAGTAGAAACTCCATAAAAATGACCCCATCTAGAAAACTACGGGATAAGGTGGTTGTTGTTTTGGGACTATTTTAGGGTAAATATGATTTTTGGTTGCAAGGTAACAAAAAATTAAAATTCTAAAATTGTTTCTACATTCGCTATTAAGTTTTGTGGAACACCTAAAGAGTTAACAAAGTTTGTAAAGTAACTTTTGAATACCTTGAGGGATGTAGTTTCTTAGATGGGGTCACTTTTTTGGAGTTTCTAGTCTAGGCTACATCAGGGGGGGTTCTAATGGGACATGGTGTAAATAAACCAGTCCATCAAAATCTGCCTTCCAGAAACCATATGGCGTTCCCTTCGTTCTATGCCCTGCCGTGTGGCTATATAGCCATTTATGACAACATATGCAGGGCAATAAATATTTAGTTTTGTTTGGCTGTTAACCCTTGCTTTATTACCGGAAAAAAAGGATTCAAATGGAAATTTTGCCAAAAAATTGGTGTTTTGGCACCGTTTTTATTTTATATTTTTAACGCTGTTCATCCGAGGGGTTTGGTCAAATGTTATTTTTATAGGGCAGATTCTTACGGACGCGGCGATACCTAATATGTCTACATTTTAAAATTTATTTAGATTTTACACTATATCATCATTTTAGGAACAAAAAAATCTCCATAGCATGGGAGCTCCATTTTTTATTTGTTTTGTTGAGAGACTATCTAATGTAGGGGCTCATTTTTTGCGGGGTGAGATGGCGGTTTTATTGGCACTAATTGGGGGTGCATATGACATTTTGATTGCTCCCTATTACACTTTTTGTGATGTTAGGTGAAAAAAAAAGCCTTTTTTTAATAATTTTTTTTTTTTTTTAACGCTGTTCATCCGGGGGGTTGGGTTAAATGTTATTTTTATAGGGCAGATTCTTACGGACGCGAAGATACCTAATATGTCTACTTTTTTAAATTTATTTAGATTTTACACTATATTATCATTTGAGGAACCCAAAAAATTATTTTAGTATCTCCATAGCCTGGGAGCTACAGTTTTTTTTTTTTTTTGGGCGACTATCTAATGTAGGGGCTCATTTTTGTTTCCGTGTTTCCAATGTCTGAGAGCCATAGTTTTTTATGTTCTCTAGGGGACTGTTGGGGATTATAAAAATGTAATACTCCATGGAAGTGTGATACTCCCTGAAGCAATCGATAACGCAGAGGCCCGGATGATCGGGGCAAGTGTCACATTGAGTGGTGGTGTCCTTCCATATCCCCCTCCTGTGACACACTCTGCATCTTTTTTGGTTTCGTCCCTTCTTTCCAGTATGGGGGACCATACCTGGAAAATGTTGGCCAGGGACGATCCGGGTGCCTCCAATTCCCGAGGTACTCCGGCCTGCTCTTTCACGGTTTGAAAAAATCAGTTCCTTGAGGACTGCCTCATAGAACTGGAGGAATGTCCCTGTGCTGCCAGCGCTTCGGGATAGTACAAAAGCGTTGTACAAGGCAACCTGTACCAAGTAGACCGCAACTTTTTTGTACCATGCCCGGGTTTTGAGCATGGCATTATATGGCTTGAGGACTTGATCAGAGAGATCAACTCCTCCCATATACCAATTGTAGTCAACGATACAATCGGGCTTGAGGACCGTTGCCGCGGTACCTCGCACAGGAACAGGGATGATGCTGTTACCGTGGATTGTGGACAGTATAAAGACATCCCTCTTGTCCTTATACCTGACCAGGTTTCCACTGGTAAGGGCACGGGTCTCACCCCTGGGAATAGGTACCTGGAGGGGGTGGGCAGGGAGGCCGCGCTGACTTTTCCGCACGGTCCCACAAGCGGACATGGATCTGGCGGCAAGGGACCTGAACAAGGGAATGCTAGTATAAAAGTTATCCACGTACAAGTGGTAACCCTTATCTAGCAGTGGGTGCATAAGGTCCCACACGAGTTTCCCGCTAACACCCAGAGTGGGGGGACATTCTGGGGGTTCAATACGGGAATCTCGCCCCTTGTACACACTAAATTTGTAAGTGTACCCTGAGGTACTCTCACAAATTTTGTATATTTTCACGCCATACCTCACCCGCTTAGTGGGAATCTATTGGCGGAAACTGAGTCTCCCCTTGAAAGCAACGAGAGACTCATCAACCGCGACCTCCCTTCCAGGTATGTAGGCCTGCGCAAATTTGGCCCCGAAGTGATCGATGACCGGCCGTATCTTATACAGACGGTCATAGGCAGGATCACCTTGGGGGGGACATGCTGCATTATTTGCATAATGCAGGCATTTCCGGATGGCCTCAAACCGGGGGGGCCTGTCATGGCCATACGGTAGAGTGGGGTCTGGTAGAGGACGTCCCCACTCCAGTATTGCCTGACACTCGGTTTTTGCACTAGACCCATGTGCAGCACCAGGCCCCAAAACGTCCTCATCTCGGCTGCACTGACCGGCGTCCAGCCACCGGGTCTAGCCAAAAAGGAGCCTGGGTGCTGAGCAACGAACTGTTGGGCGTACTGGTTAGTCTGCTCCACCATCAGATTCACAAATGGGTCACTGAAAAAAAAACTAAAAAAGTAAATTTCAGTGAAGCCCACTGTGGGAATCTGGATTCCTAGATTGCAAGTGGCAGCACTCCTCGGTGGGTCTATGGTCTCACAGCTAAGTGCTGTGGACCCCAACCACCAGAAACAATAAATCAGATAAAGTTGTTTTCTCTCCCTTCTATCCCTTTCTCTCCCTTGTAACTCTCCCTTCTATCCCTGCCTAATCGTGCCTCTCCCTCACTGACCCTAACCTACCTGGAGGGTGATGGGTGCAGGAGGGTGATGGGTGCCGACGGGGGGATAACAGGAGCTGGTGCAGAACGGTGCAGGAGCAGCAGCAGGAAAAGGAGGGGAGAGAGGAGAGCCGGAAGTTTGAATCTTCCGCCTCTCTCCCTGCACCAATCAGCACCAAGGACAGCACCGCTGCCCCCAAATGCTCGGACTGTGATTGGTGGTGCGTAATCACACCACCGATCACCATCCTTTTCCGGTTCATCGGGTCACCGGAGACCCGAATTTACCATAAACGCAGCATTGACCTGCGGTTTGCTGCGATCGCCGATACGGGGGGGTCACATGACCCCCCCGGCGTTGTGACAGGATGCCCGCTGAATGATTTCAGCGGACATCCTGTTCCTATTAGCGCCGAGCCGCAATCTAGTTTTAAAGTTATGACGTACCGGTACGTCATGGGTCCTTGGGGACTCGGCAAACATGCCGTACCGGTACGTCATAAGTAGACTTGAGCGAACACCTAGATGTTCGGGTTCGAGAAGTTCGGCCGAACTTCCCGGAAATGTTCGGGTTCGGGATCCGAACCCGACCCGAACTTCGTCCCGAACCCGAACCCGAACCCCATTGAAGTCAATGGGGACCCGAACTTTTGGGCACTAAAAAGGCTGTAAAACAGCCCAGGAAAGAGCTAGAGGGCTGCAAAAGGCAGCAACATGTAGGTAAATCCCCTGCAAACAAATGTGGATAGGGAAATGAATTAAAATTAAAATTAAAAAAATAAAAATGAACCAATATCAATTGGACAGAGGTCCCATAGCAGAGAATCTGGCTTCACGTCAGCAGAGAATCAGTCTCTTCATGCCATAGCAAAGAATCTGGCTTCATGTCAGCAGAGAATCAGTCTCTTCATGCCATAGCAGAGAATCTGGCTTCATGTCAGCGCAGAATCAGTCTTCATGTCATAGCAGAGAATCAGGCTTCACGTCACCCACCACTGGAACAGGCCACTGTCACACATTTAGGCCCCGGCACCCAGACAGAGGAGAGAGGTCCTGTAACAGAGAATCTGGCCTTATGTCAGCACAGAATCTGTCTTCATGTCATAGCAGAGAATCAGGCATCACGTCACCCACCACTGGAACAGGCCACTGTCACACATTTAGGCCCAGGCACCCAGGCAGAGGAGAGAGGTCCCGTAACAGAGAATCTGGCCTTATGTCAGCACAGAATCTGTCTTAATGTCATAGCAGAGAATCAGGCTTCACGTCACCCACCACTGGAACAGGCCACTGTCACACATTTAGGCCCAGGCACCCAGGCAGAGGAGAGAGGTCCCGTAACAGAGAATCTGGCCTTATGTCAGCGCAGAATCTGTCTTCATGTCATAGCAGAGAATCAGGCATCACGTCACCCACCACTGGAACAAGCCACTGTCACACATTTAGGCCCAGGCACCCAGGCAGAGGAGAGAGGTCCCGTTACAGAGAATCTGGCCTTATGTCAGCGCAGAATCAGTCTTCATGTCATAGCAGAGAATCAAGCTTCACGTCACCCACCACTGGAACAGGCCACTGTCACACATTTAGGCCCCGGCACCCAGACAGAGGAGAGAGGTCCTGTAACAGAGAATCTGGCCTTATGTCAGCGCAGAATCTGTATTCATGTCATAGCAGAGAATCAGGCTTCACGTCACCCACCACTGGAACAGGCCACTGTCACACATTTAGGCCCCGGCACCCAGACAGAGGAGAGCGGTCCCGTAACAGAGAATCTGGCCTTATGTCAGCGCAGAATCTGTATTCATGTCATAGCAGAGAATCAGGCTTCACGTCAGCCACCACTGGAACAGGCCACTGTCACACATTTAGGCCCAGGCACCCAGGCAGAGGAGAGAGGTCCCGTAACAGAGAATCTGGCCTTATGTCAGCGCAGAATCTGTATTCATGTCATAGCAGAGAATCAAGCTTCACGTCACCCACCACTGGAACAGGCCACTGTCACACATTTAGGCCCCGGCACCCAGACAGAGGAGAGAGGTCCTGTAACAGAGAATCTGGCCTTATGTCAGCACAGAATCTGTCTTCATGTCATAGCAGAGAATCAGGCATCACATCAGCCACCACTGGAACAGGCCACTGTCACACATTTAGGCCCAGGCACCCAGGCAGAGGAGAGAGGTCCCGTAACAGAGAATCTGGCCTTATGTCAGCACAGAATCTGTCTTAATGTCATAGCAGAGAATCAGGCTTCACGTCACCCACCACTGGAACAGGCCACTGTCACACATTTAGGCCCAGGCACCCAGGCAGAGGAGAGAGGTCCCGTAACAGAGAATCTGGCCTTATGTCAGCGCAGAATCTGTCTTCATGTCATAGCAGAGAATCAGGCATCACGTCACCCACCACTGGAACAGGCCACTGTCACACATTTAGGCCCCGGCACCCAGACAGAGGAGAGCGGTCCCGTAACAGAGAATCTGGCCTTATGTCAGTGCAGAATCTGTCTTCATGTCATAGCAGAGAATAAGGCTTCACGTCAGCCACCACTGGAACAGGCCACTGTCACACATTTAGGCCCAAGCACCCAGGCAGAGGAGAGAGGTCCCGTAACAGAGAATCTGGCCTTATGTCAGCGCAGAATCTGTATTCATGTCATAGCAGAGAATCATGCTTCACGTCACCCACCACTGGAACAGGCCACTGTCACACATTTAGGCCCAGGCACCCAGGCAGAGGAGAGAGGTCCCGTAACAGAGAATCTGGCCTTATGTCAGCGCAGAATCTGTATTCATGTCATAGCAGAGAATCAGGCTTCACGTCACCCACCACTGGAACAGGCCACTGTCACACATTTAGGCCCCGGCACCCAGACAGAGGAGAGCGGTCCCGTAACAGAGAATCTGGCCTTATGTCAGCGCAGAATCTGTCTTCATGTCATAGCAGAGAATCAGGCTTCACGTCAGCCACCACTGGAACAGGCCACTGTCACACATTTAGGCCCAGGCACCCAGGCAGAGGAGAGAGGTCCCGTAATAGAGAATCTGGCCTTATGTCAGCACAGAATCTGTCTTAATGTCATAGCAGAGAATCAGGCTTCACGTCACCCACCACTGGAACAGGCCACTGTCACACATTTAGGCCCAGGCACCCAGGCAGAGGAGAGAGGTCCCGTAACAGAGAATCTGGCCTTATGTCAGCGCAGAATCTGTATTCATGTCATAGCAGAGAATCAGGCTTCACGTCACCCACCACTGGAACAGGCCACTGTCACACATTTAGGCCCAGGCACCCAGGCAGAGGAGAGAGGTCCCGTAACAGAGAATCTGGCCTTATGTCAGCGCAGAATCTGTCTTCATGTCATAGCAGAGAATCAGGCTTCACGTCACCCACCACTGGAACAGGCCACTGTCACACATTTAGGCCCAGGCACCCAGGCAGAGGAGAGAGGTCCCGTAACAGAGAATCTGGCCTTATGTCAGCGCAGAATCTGTATTCATGTCATAGCAGAGAATCAGGCTTCACGTCAACCACCACTGGAACAGGCCACTGTCACACATTTAGGCCCCGGCACCCAGACAGAGGAGAGGTTCATTCAACTTTGGGTTGCCCCACAATATAATGGTAAAATGAAATTAAAAATAGTATTGAATGAGGAAGTGCCCTGGAGTAGAATAATATATTGTTAAGGGGAGGTAGTTAATATCTAATCTGCACAAGGGATGGACAAGTCCTGTGGGATCCATGCCTGGTTCATTTTTATGAACGTCAGCTTGTCCACATTGGCTGTAGACAGGCGGCTGCGTTTGTCTGTAATGACGCCCCCTGCCGTGCTGAATACACGTTCAGACAAAACGCTGGCCGCCGGGCAGGCCAGCACCTCCAAGGCATAAAAGGCTAGCTCTGGCCACGTGGACAATTTGGAGACCCAGAAGTTGAATGGGGCCGAACCATCAGTCAGTACGTGGAGGGGTGTGCACAGGTACTGTTCCACCATGTTAGTGAAATGTTGCCTCCTGCTAACACGTTCCGTATCAGGAGGTGGTGCAGTTAGCTGTGGCGTGGTGACAAAACTTTTCCACATCTCTGCCATGCTAACCCTGCACTCAGAGGAGCTGGCCGTGACACAGCTGCGTTGGCGACCTCTTGCTCCTCCTCTGCCTTCGCCTTGGGCTTCCACTGGTTCCCCTGTGACATTTGGGAATGCTCTCAGTAGCGCGTCTACCAACGTGCGCTTGTACTCGCGCATCTTCCTATCACGCTCCAGTGTAGGAAGTAAGGTAGGCACATTGTCTTTGTACCGGGGATCCAGCAGGGTGGCAACCCAGTAGTCTGCACACGTTAAAATGTGGGCAACTCTGCTGTCGTTGCGCAGGCACTGCAGCATGTAGTCGCTCATGTGTGCCAGGCTGCCCAGAGGTAAGGACAAGCTGTCCTCTGTGGGAGGCGTATCGTCATCGTCCTGTGTTTCCCCCCAGCCACACACCCGTGATGGGCCCGAGCTGCGTTGGGTGCCACCCCGCTGTGAACATGCTTCATCCTCATCCTCCTCCACCTCCTCCTCATCCTCGTCCTCCTCGTCCTCCAGTAGTGGGCCCTGTCTGGCCACATTTGTACCTGGCCTCTGGTGTTGCAAAAAACCTCCCTCTGAGTCACTTTGAAGAGACTGGCCTGAAAGTGCTAAAAATGACCCCTCTTCCTCCTCTTCCTCCTGGGCCACCTCCTCTTCCATCATCGCCCTAAGTGTTTTCTCAAGGAGACATAGAAGTGGTATTGTAACGCTGATAACGGCGTCATCGCCACTGGCCATGTTGGTGGAGTACTCGAAACAGCGCAACAGGGCACACAGGTCTCGCATGGAGGCCCAGTCATTGGTGGTGAAGTGGGTCTGATCCGCAGTGCGACTGACCTGTGCGTGCTGCAGCTGAAACTCCACTATGGCCTGCTGCTGCTCGCACAGTCTGTCCAGCATATGCAAGGTGGAGTTCCACCTGGTGGGCACGTCGCATATGAGGCGGTGAGCGGGAAGGCCGAAGTTACGCTGTAGCGCAGACAGGCGAGCAGCGGCAGGGTGTGAACACCGGAAGCGCGAACAGACGGCCCGCACTTTATGCAGCAGCTCTGACATGTCGGGGTAGTTGCGAATGAACTTCTGCACCACCAAATTCAGCACATGCGCCAGGCAAGGGATGTGCGTCAAACCGGCTAGTCCCAGAGCTGCAACGAGATTTCGCCCATTATCGCACACCACCAGGCCGGGCTTGAGGCTCACCGGCAGCAACCACTCGTCGGTCTGTTGTTCTATACCCCGCCACAACTCCTGTGCGGTGTGGGGCCTGTCCCCCAAACATATGAGTTTCAGAATGGCCTGCTGACGTTTACCCTGTGCTGTGCTGAAGTTGGTGGTGAAGGTGTGTGGCTGACTGGATGAGCAGGTGGAAGAAGAGGAGGAGGAAGCTGAGTAGGAGGAGGAGGAGACAGGAGGCAAAGAATGTTGCCCTGCGATCCTTGGCGGCGGAAGGACGTGCGCCAAATAGCTTACCCAGTGTGCAGTTAGGGAGATATAGCGTCCCTGGCCGTGCTTACTGGTCCACGTATCTGTGGTTAGGTGGACCTTGCCACAGATGGCGTTGCGCAGTGCACACTTGATTTTATCAGACACTTGTTTGTGCAGGGAAGGCACGGCTCTCTTAGAGAAGTAGTGGCGGCTGGGAACAACATACTGTGGGACAGCAAGTGACATGAGCTGTTTGAAGCTGTGTGTGTCCACCAGCCTAAATGACAGCATTTCATAGGCCAGTAGTTTAGAAATGCTGGCATTCAGGGCCAGGGATCGAGGGTGGCTAGGTGAGAATTTACGCTTTCTCTCAAATGTTTGTGAGATGGAGAGCTGAACGCTGTGTGACATGGTTGAGATGCTTGGTGACGCAGGTGGTGGTGTTGGTGGTACATCCCATGTTTGCTGGGCGGCAGGTGCCAACGTTCCTTCAGAGGCGGAGGAAGAGGCCGAGGCGGCGGCAGCAGCAGCAGAAGAGGCTGAGGCGGCAGCAGCAGAAGATGTAGCAGGGTGAGCCTGAGTGACTTCCTTGTTTTTAAGGTGTTTACTCCACTGCAGTTCATGCTTTGCATGCAGGTGCCTGGTCATGCAGGTTGTGCTAAGGTTCAGAACGTTAATGCCTCGCTTCAGGCTCTGATGGCACAGCGTGCAAACCACTCGGGTCTTGTCGTCAGCACATTGTTTGAAGAAGTGCCATGCCAGGGAACTCCTTGAAGCTGCCTTTGGGGTGCTCGGTCCCAGATGGCGGCGGTCAGTAGCAGGCGGAGTCTCTTGGCGGCGGGTGTTCTGATTTTGCCCACTGCTCCCTCTTTTGCTACGCTGTTGGCTCGGTCTCACCACTGCCTCTTCCTCCGAACTCTGAAAGTCAGTGGCACGACCTTCATTCCATGTGGGGTCTAGGACCTCATCGTCCCCTGCATCGTCTTCCACCCAGTCTTGATCCCTGACCTCCTGTTCAGTCTGCACACTGCAGAAAGACGCAGCAGTTGGCACCTGTGTTTCGTCATCATCAGAGACGTGCTGAGGTGGTATTCCCATGTCCTCATCATCAGGAAAAATAAGTGGTTGTGCGTTAGTGCATTCTATCTCTTCCACCCCTGGGGAAGGGCTAGGTGGATGCCCTTGGGAAACCCTGGCAGCAGAGTCTTCAAACAGCATAAGAGACTGCTGCATAACTTGAGGCTCAGACAGTTTCCCTGATATGCATGGGGGTGATGTGACAGACCGATGGGCTTGGTTTTCATGCGCCATCTGTGCGCTTTCTGCAGAAGACTGGGTGGGAGATAATGTGAATGTGCTGGATCCACTGTCGGCCACCCAATTGACTAATGCCTGTACCTGCTCAGGCCTTACCATCCTTAGAACGGCATTGGGCCCCACCAAATATCGCTGTAAATTCTGCTGGCTACTGGGACCTGAGGTAGTTGGTTCACTAGGACGTGTGGCTGTGGCAGAACGGCCACGTCCTCTCCCAGCACCAGAGGGTCCACTAACACCACCACGACCATGTCCACGTCCGCGTCCGCGTCCCTTATTAGATGTTTTCCTCATTGTTCCCGTTCACCACAATTTTGAGAATGGCAAATTTGGGAATGCTTTTTCAACCCAGAACAAAAAGTCTGCTTTTACGGTCACTACAAATAACTTGACCAGCTAAAACTGTGCAGATTTGGTTGAATAGAGATGTGAGACCTGTTTTTTTTTTTGCGCTGTGTGACAGTTATAGGTTTAATCACAGAATGACACTTCTATCAGCACGCTGGCGTGTGTCTTAGGTTTTTCTGAATGACACTATCAATACCTTCAATGTAAGATTTTCTATTTGGGATAGATTTCAAGTAGGCCTCAAATACCACAAACTAGTTATTTTGAGAATGGCAAATTTGGGAATGCTTTTTCAACCCAGAACAAAAAGTCTGCTTTTACGGTCACTACAAATAACTTGACCAGCTAAAACTGTGCAGATTTGGTTGAATAGAGATGTGAGACCTGTTTTTTTTTTTTGCGCTGTGTGACAGTTATAGGTTTGATCACAGAATGACACTTCTATCAGCACGCTAGCGTGTGTCTTAGGTTTTTCTGAATGATACTATCAATAACTTCAATGTAAGATTTTCTTTTTGGGATAGATTCCAAGTAGGCCTGAAATACCACAAACTAGTTATTTTCAGAATGGCAAATTTGGGAATGCTTTTTCAACCCAGAACAAAAAGTCTGCTTTGACGGTCACTACAAATAACTTGACCAGCTAAAACTGTGCAGATTTGGTTGAATAGAGATGTGAGACCTGTTTTTTTTTGCGCTGTGTGACAGTTATAGGTTTAATCACAGAATGACACTTCTATCAGCACGCTAGCGTGTGTCTTAGGTTTTTCTGAATGATACTATCAATAACTTCAATGTAAGATTTTCTTTTTGGGATAGATTTCAAGTAGGCCTGAAATACCACAAACTAGTTATTTTCAGAATGGCAAATTTGGGAATGCTTTTTCAACCCAGAACAAAAAGTCTGCTTTGACGGTCACTACAAATAACTTGACCAGCTAAAACTGTGCAGATTTGGTTGAATAGAGATGTGAGACCTGTTTTTTTTTTTGCGCTGTGTGACAGTTATAGGTTTAATCACAGAATGACACTTCTATCAGCACGCTAGCGTGTGTCTTAGGTTTTTCTGAATGATACTATCAATAACTTCAATGTAAGATTTTCTTTTTGGGATAGATTCCAAGTAGGCCTGAAATACCACAAACTAGTTATTTTCAGAATGGCAAATTTGGGAATGCTTTTTCAACCCAGAACAAAAAGTCTGCTTTGACGGTCACTACAAATAACTTGACCAGCTAAAACTGTGCAGATTTGGTTGAATAGAGATGTGAGACCTGTTTTTTTTTTTGCGCTGTGTGACAGTTATAGGTTTAATCACAGAATGACACTTCTATCAGCACGCTAGCGTGTGTCTTAGGTTTTTCTGAATGATACTATCAATAACTTCAATGTAAGATTTTCTTTTTGGGATAGATTTCAAGTAGGCCTGAAATACCACAAACTAGTTATTTTCAGAATGGCAAATTTGGGAATGCTTTTTCAACCCAGAACAAAAAGTCTGCTTTGACGGTCACTACAAATAACTTGACCAGCTAAAACTGTGCAGATTTGGTTGAATAGAAATGTCAGGTCTATTTTTTAGGCGCTGGGTGACAGGCTCAACTTGCCCCTGATGTAATATATGGCCAAAAAATAACCACACTGTTGATGGTTAAATGCACTTGGGTGACACAGGCTCAGCCTGCAGCTGATGTAGTATATGGCCAAAAAATAATCAGACTGTTGATGGTTAAATGCACTTGGGTGAAACAGGCTCAGCCTGCAGCTGATGTAGTATATGGCCAAAAAATAACCAGACTGTTGATGGTTAAATGCACTTCGGTGACACAGGCTCAGCCTGCAGCTGATATAGGATATAGCACAAAATAACCACACTATCGATGGTTAAATACACTTGGTGATAGCTCGTGCTGGCGCACCACAAGTCACAAAATGGCCGCCGATCACCCCAGAAAAAAAGTGATCTAAAAACGCTCTGGGCAGCCTCAAAAAAGTGAGCAAGTCAATAATAGCACTTCAATGATCCACAGCTGCAGATCGATCACAGAATGAAGTCTTTTGGAGGAGTTAATCTGCCTAATCTCGCCCTAACGTCGCAGCTGCAACCTCTCCCTATACTGATCATAGCAGAGTGACGTGCGGCGCTACGTGACTCCAGCTTAAATAGAGGCTGGGTCACATGGTGCACTGGCCAATCACAGCCATGCCAATAGTAGGCATGGCTGTGATGGCCTCTTGGGCTAAGTAGTATGACGCTTGTTGATTGGCTGCTTTGCAGCCTTTCAAAAAGCGCCAAGAAAGCGCCGAACACCGAACCCGAACTTTTACGAAAATGTTCGGGTTCGGGTCCGTGTCACGGACACCCCAAAATTCGGTACGAACCCGAACTATACAGTTCGGGTTCGCTCATCCCTAGTCATAAGTCCTTAAGGGGTTAAAGAGGACCTTTCATTACAATAAGAAATCTAAACTAAGTATGCTGACATGGAGAACGGCGCCCAGGGATCTTCCTGCACTTACTATTATCCCTGGGCGCCGCTCCGTTCTCCCGGTATAGGCTCCGGTATCTTCAGATTTTCGGCTCAACTGGGAGGAGCCTGTTCTTGTTTTCCTGGGCGTCTCCTTCTCCCAATAGCTGAGAGTTTTTTTTTCTCCCAGGCTATGAGCTGAGCGCTGCAATTGGCCAGCACTCCAGCCTGGGAGAAGGAGACGCCCAGGAGAACAAGAGCAGGCTCCTCCCAATTGAGCCAAAAATCTGAAGATATCGGAGCCTATACCGGGAGAACGGAGTGGCTCCCAGGGATAATAGTAAGTGCAGGGAGATCCCTGGACGCCGCTCTCCATGTCAGCATACTTAGTTTAGATTTTTTATTGTAATGAAAGGTCCTCTTTAAAAAAGCTGGCAAGTTTGAAGAAAGGTTTGAAAAAAAATTATAGCTTTAATGCGTGTTCTCTCCAAATCACCAGTGGTGGCTCAGTAATTATCAGTGCTGCCTTGCAGTGCTGGGGTCACAGGTTTGAATCAAACCATGGGTAACACTCTTTATAAAGCATGTATGTTATCCTTTTGTTTGTGTAGACTTAATTGGGAATTCAGATTCTGAGATCCAATAGGGACAGGTGGTTGATGAGACTCTCTGCACAGCACTGTGGAATGGGTTTGTGCTATATAAATGAATAAAATAAATTGCAGAAATTACACAAAGTTTAGTTCAATGTGATATTAGTGGATGTATGGGGCAACAAAAATGGATAACTCTAAATAAAGTAGAAAGTAACTAAAATGTAAATACAAAGAATCAAGAAAAGCAGTATATTGATGGGCAGTATATTTTGTACAGGTGCATCTTAATAAATTAGAATATCATCGAAAAGTTAATTTATTTCAGTAATTTAATTCAAAAAGTGAAACATATATTATATAGAATCAATACACACAGAGTGAATTATTTCAAACTTTTATTTCTTTTAATGTTGATGATTATGGCTTACAGCTAATTCAAACACAAAAAAGTCAGTGTCTCGGAAAATTAGAATATTACATAAGACCAAACTGAAAAAATTATTTATAGTACAAAAATTTTGGCCCACCTGAAAAGTATGTACAATATATGCACTCAAAACTTGGTCGGGGCTACTTTTGCATGAATTACTGCATCAATGTGGTGTGGCATAGAGGCCATCAGCCTGTGGCACTGCTGAGGTGTTATGGAAGCCCAAGTTGATTTGAGAGCAGCCTTTAGCACAGCTATATTGCGGGGTCTTGTGTCTCTCATCTTCCTCTTGACAATAACCCATAGATTCTCCATGGGGTTTAAGTCCGGCAAGTTTGCTGGACAATCAAGCACAGTGATACTGTGGTTAGTAAACTAGGTACTGGTACTTTGTACAGTGGGGGAAGGTGTCAAGTCCTGCTGGAAAATTAAATCAGCATTTCCATAAAGCTTGTCAGCAGAGGGAAGCATGAAGTGCTCTAAAATTTCTTGGTAGACTTTGGATTTGATATAACAGAGTGGACCAACACCAGCAGATGACATGGTTCGCCAAACCATCAGTGAATGCGGAAACTTCACACTGGACTTCAAGCAACTTGGATTGTGTGCCTCTCCACTCTTCATCCAGACTCTGGGACTTTGATTTCCAAATGAAATGCAAAATTTACTTTCATCTGAAATCAGGACTTTGGACCACTGAGCAACACTCCTTAGCCCAGGTAAAATACTTCTGATGTTGTCTCCAGGTCATGAGTGCCTTGACACAAGGAATTCCTGTCCTGGATACGTGTTACACACACAGGGGGTAGGGAAATGACCACTAAGCTCAACCCGCACCCCTGTTCCTGCCCACTTGCCCTGCAAGTCCTAGTGACAAGGGACAACTGGCCGACAAACCCTCAACTAGGATAAGTGCAGGGAAGACGGACAAAACACACAACAGAGCAGTCAAACGAGCCAAGTCAAAACCTGGAGAGCAGCAAGGTACCAGGGCAGCAAGCATAGGATCGTCAGGAGCAAGCCAAAGTCAGAACCAGGAGGGAACGCCAAGACCAAGGGATGAGAAGGACAGAAGTCTAACACGAGCAGGAGAACAGCAAACCAGGTAAGTAATCGCAGGAAGGACCTCAATAACAGGCAATCTGTGGCCAGCAGATTGCCTGTTTAAATAGGGTGCTGGTAGAGTGATGTGACGTGGCCAGCGGCCAGCTGAGTTCTAATACAGCCGAGCGCCGAGAGAGCAGCTCGACGCTCAGCCCCATTGCGGTTACCATGGGAACGGGTGACGCCGGGTGCGCTGATGACACGAGTGCGCCCTGTTCGTCCCCGTCTCCGCACAGAGAGCACCGTGACAATACGTCTGTGTTTGGTGGCTCTTGAAGTACTAACTCCAGCTGCAGTCCACTCCATGTGAATCTCCCCCACATTTACAAATGGCCTTTTCTTGACAATCCTTTCAAGGATGTGGTTATCTCTGTTGCTTGTGCACCTTTTTCTACCACACTTTTTCCTTCCACTCAACTTTACATTAATATGCTTGGATACGGCCCTCTGTGAAGAGCCAGCCTCTTTAGAAATGGCATTCTGTGGCTTACCCTCCTTGTGTTGGGTGTCAATAACTGTGTTCTGAACAACTGTCAAGTCAGCAGTTTTCCCCATGATTATGTAGCCTGCTGAAGCAGATTGAGGAACCATTAGTAAAACTTTGCCTGTGTTTTATGTTGATTGGCTGATAAGAGTTTCACACCATGAGTCTATAATATTAAACTTTTTCACAATATTAAAATTTTCCAAATTATTGACTTTCGGGTTTTCATTAGCTGTGAGCCATAATCATCAACATTAAATGAAATAAACACCTGAAATCGATCACTCTGTGTGTAATAAATCTATATAATATATGAGTTTCACTTGAAGTTGAAATGCACCTGTCATGTACCGGGGTCCAGACCAGCCCACCGCGTCACGTGACGGGTTTCCCAAGCCCTTCAGGCCGATTCACCTCACGCCCTCACACGCTTTTATGCCGGGCTGTACCTCGAGCATAAATCGCCACCTGAAGCCTGGAAGCACACCAGCACAATAACACAAAACTTGCCGCCACCCCCTGCACATTATAAGGTCGACAGGACACCCCTGAGTGTTCCACTCGCAAGCAGACACGCACTCGATAGTAAGCCTCACGGAACAACAACATACAGCCTCAGACTGCACACATCCTCTTCATGGAGCTAACAGGTTCTTAAGGTTACAACACAAATCATCAAACTTTTAGGTTTAATGTATGAAAAATGGACAGCACTTGGTTACAAAAATGATTAACAAGAGACATACATAAATGGCAAACAATTGTAAAATAAAAAGGAGAAAACATAGAAAGTTCTCAGTTGTTGTAGATTTCTGTTTAGGCAAACAGACTGCAGGAGGATGAGCCTAATTTGTGACAAGGCCTGCGCCTCTTCATAAATGTGGTGTATCCTCCAACAGTGCGGGCAATATCAAGACCAGCGCAGAAAGGACCTATCATGATAAATCTCCCCCAATGTGTAGTTCTGGCACTGGAGCTACATGGTAAAAGCTGATCGGCAGGGTGTGGGGTGTCCTGAGGAGAGGTCATCATAATCTAAATTATGGACACCTCATTTAATGTAGTGATAGTTCACCTCCTTTCTTCAAGCACTTGCAGCAGATATGACTTAGTACTGTTTCTTTATAGGGCCCCTGATAAATTTGAACTTTGAATATATTTGATCATTTCTTTGTGCAAAATTGCTTAGGCAAGATCAGTGCAGTTGCCAGGCAGATACAGACAGGAAGACTGATGTTTTGCCAGAACTTTTAATGGAACTAAGGCCAAGACTCTCACTGGGTTACTAAAAGACATCTATGTTCTTCAATTTTAATTGATCCTGGGCTTATCTTGAAATATGCTTTAGATGGCTACTTATTGGAGCACACATCCTTCTCAATTTCAGCTTTTCTTGGCAGAGGGTATCAGCTTTCTTTTTGATCCTTTTTAAGTAAGTGCACCATTCTCCTTTAATTACTTATGTCCTCAACATTTGAAAAACATGCCTTAACAGTGCAGCTGAGTGTATGCCCCAGACATAGGTAACTGTATGAGCATACATTTATTATTATTATTATTTATTATTAAAGCGCCATTCATTCCATAGCGCTGTACATATGATTTATGTACCGTATACTGTATTTGCCATGTCAAAGTAACTTATAACTAAAAAATACTCTTTTGTTATATGTCTGGCCAATAGAATTTGTTGAGCTTGTTGTGTAAACATAGACTTAGGGGGTCATTTACTCACTGATAGGGTTGAGCGAACCCAAACTGTAAAGTTCGGATTCGTATCGAACTTTAAGATTTTTGGACCCCGAACCCAAACATTTCAGTAAAAGTTTGGGTTTGGGTTCAGTGTTTGGCGATTTAATGGCGCTTTTTGAAAGGCTGCAGGGCAGACAATCAACAACCGTTTAACTCGTGAGCCCTTAGAAGCCATCACACCCATGCCTACTAATGGCATGGCTGTGATTGGCCAGTGCAGCATGTGACCCAGCCTCTATATAAGCAGGAGTCACGTAGCGCCACACGTCACTCTGCTCTTACTAGTGTAGGGATAGGATGCTGCTGCTGTAAGGGAGAGAATAGAAAAGAATCTATCTGATATCACAACTTGTTGTTAACTCTGCAATCTACAGCGATTTATTTTTTTGTGTGTGGGTGCAATGCAACATTTTTGTACCCTGCCCTGAGCCCAGTTACACAGAAAAATAAGTTTTATCCGTCTGTTAGTTAGGTGGGTGTCGGCGGCCATTTTGTGTAAGTTCAGTGCACCACCACTGCATATGTGCCAGGGACAATAATTTAACCCTGTTCTTTTAGTTTAGTGAGCAACAAATTTCCATTTTTTAAGTGCACCTGCACTGCATATGTGCCAGGGGAAGGGAAAATAATATAAGGAATCCGTCTGAGAGTTCAGGGACCCAGGGGGTGACATATTCAAATTTTTTTCTATAAAGTACGAAACAAGTAAATCCATCTGTTAGATTCTGTGGGGACAAAAACATAATTTTTTTGCTAAAAAGTACATTTGCGCCCTGCACTGCATTTGTGATAGTGAAAGAAAATCTGTTAAATCCATCTGTTTAATTGTGGGTGAAAAAATCATATATTTTTTTCCATAAAGTACCTTTGCGGCCTTTGCTGCATTTGTGACAGTCCAATACAAGCGTTAAATACTGCTGTTATAATCTGGTTTTAAAAAAACACCAATTTTTTGCAAGACACTACATTTGCAGCCTTTGCTGCATTTGTGACAGTACAATACAAGCGTTAAATACTGCTGTTATATTCTGATATTAAAAAAACACCCATTTTGTGCAAGATATTGCATTTGCGGCCTTTGCTGCATTTGTGACAGTCCAATACAAGCTTTAAATACTGCAATTATATTCTGGTTTTAAAAAAAACACCCATTTTGTCCTAGATACTACTTTTGGGGCCTTTGCTGCATTTGTGACAGTCCAATACATGCGTTAACCACCTCCGGACCGCCTAACGCAGGATCGCGTTCCGGAGGTGGCAGCCCTGCGCAGAGTCACGCATATATGCGTCATCTCGCGAGACGCGAGATTTCCTGTGAACGCGCGCACACAGGCGCGCGCGCTCACAGGAACGGAAGGTAAGAGAGTTGATCTCCAGCCTGCCAGCGGCGATCGTTCGCTGGCAGGCTGGAGATGTGTTTTTTTTTAACCCCTAACAGGTATATTAGACGCTGTTTTGATAACAGCGTCTAATATACCTGCTACCTGGTCCTCTGGTGGTCCCCTTTGTTTGGATCGACCACCAGAGGACACAGGTAGCTCAGTAAAGTCCCACCAAGCACCACTACACTACACTACACCCCCCCCCCCCCGTCACTTATTAACCCCTTATTAGCCCCTGATCACCCCTGATCACCCCATATAGACTCCCTGATCACCCCCCTGTCATTGATTACCCCCCTGTCATTGATCAACCCCCTGTAAAGCTCCATTCAGACGTCCGCATGATTTTTACGGATCCACTGATAGATGGATCGGATCCGCAAAACGCATCCGGACGTCTGAATGAAGCCTTACAGGGGCGTGATCAATGACTGTGGTGATCACCCCATATAGACTCCCTGATCACCCCCCTGTCATTGATTACACCCCTGTCATTGATTACCCCCCTGTAAAGCTCCATTCAGACGTCCGCATGATTTTTACGGATCCACTGATAGATGGATCGGATCCGCAAAACGCATCCGGACGTCTGAATGAAGCCTTACAGGGGCATGATCAATGACTGTGGTGATCACCCCATATAGACTCCCTGATCACCCCCCTGTAAAGCTCCATTCAGATGTCCGCATGATTTTTACGGATGCACTGATAGATGGATCCGATCCGCAAAACGCATCCGGACGTCTGAATGAAGCCTTACAGGGGCATGATCAATGACTGTGGTGATCACCCCATATAGACTCCCTGATCACCCCCCTGTAAAGCTCCATTCAGATGTCCGCATGATTTTTACGGATGCACTGATAGATGGATCGGATCCGCAAAACGCATCCGGACGTCTGAATGAAGCCTTACAGGGGCATGATCAATGACTGTGGTGATCACCCCATATAGACTCCCTGATCACCCCCCTGTAAAGCTCCATTCAGATGTCCGCATGATTTTTACGGATGCACTGATAGATGGATCCGATCCGCAAAACGCATCCGGACGTCTGAATGAAGCCTTACAGGGGCATGATCAATGACTGTGGTGATCACCCCCCTGTCATTGATTACCCCCCTGTAAAGCTCCATTCAGATGTCCGCATGATTTTTACGGATGCACTGATAGATGGATCGGATCCGCAAAACGCATCCGGACGTCTGAATGAAGCCTTACAGGGGCGTGATCAATGACTGTGGTGATCACCCCATATAGACTCCCTGATCACCCCCCTGTCATTGATTACCCCCCTGTCATTGATTACCCCCCTGTAAAGCTCCATTCAGACGTCCGCATGATTTTTACGGATCCACTGATAGATGGATCGGATCCGCAAAACGCATCCGGACATCTGAATGAAGCCTTACAGGGGCATGATCAATGACTGTGGTGATCACCCCATATAGACTCCCTGATCACCCCCCTGTCATTGATTACCCCCCTGTAAAGCTCCATTCAGATGTCTGCATGATTTTTACGGATGCACTGATAGATGGATCGGATCCGCAAAACGCATACGGACGTCTGAATGAAGCCTTACACGGGCGTGATCAATGACTGTGGTTATCACCCCATATAGACTCCCTGATCACCCCCCTGTCATTGATCACCCCCCCTGTCATTGATCACCCCCCCTGTCATTGATCACCCCCCTGTCATTGATCACCCCCCTGTAAGGCTCCATTCAGACATTTTTTTGGCCCAAGTTAGCGGAATTTATTTATTTTTTTCTTACAAAGTCTCATATTCCACTAACTTGTGTCAAAAAATAAAATCTCACATGAACTCACCATACCCCTCACGGAATCCAAATGCGTAAAATTTTTTAGACATTTATATTCCAGACTTCTTCTCACGCTTTAGGGCCCCTAGAATGCCAGGGCAGTATAAATACCCCACATGTGACCCCATTTCGGAAAGAAGACACCCCCAGGTATTCCGTGAGGGGCATATTGAGTCCATGAAAGATTGAAATTTTTGTCCCAAGTTAGCGGAACGGGAGACTTTGTGAGAAAAAAATTAAAAATATCAATTTCCGCTAACTTGTGCCAAAAAAAAAAAAATTCTATGAACTCGCCATGCCCCTCATTGAATACCTTGGGGTGTCTTCTTTCCAAAATGGGGTCACATGTGGGGTATTTATACTGCCCTGGCATTCTAGGGGCCCCAAAGCGTGAGAAGAAGTCTGGTATCCAAATGTCTAAAAATGCCCTCCTAAAAGGAATTTGGGCACCTTTGCGCATCTAGGCTGCAAAAAAGTGTCACACATCTGGTATCGCCGTACTCAGGAGAAGTTGGGGAATGTGTTTTGGGGTGTCATTTTACATATACCCATGCTGGGTGAGAGAAATATCTTGGTCAAATGCCAACTTTGTATAAAAGAAATGGGAAAAGTTGTCTTTTGCCAAGATATTTCTCTCACCCAGCAAGGGTATATGTAAAATGACACCCCAAAACACATTCCCCAACTTCTCCTGAATACGGCGATACCACATGTGTGACACTTTTTTGCAGCCTAGGTGGGCAAAGGGGCCCATATTCCAAAGAGCACCTTTAGGATTTCACAGGTCATTTACTTACTTACCCACACATTAGGGCCCCTGGAAAATGCCAGGGCAGTATAACTACCCCACAACTGACCACATTTTGGAAAGAAGACACCCCAAGGTATTCCGTGAGGGGCATGGCGAGTTCCTAGAATTTTTTATTTTTTGTCACAAGTTAGTGGAAAATGCTGTTTTTTTTTTTTTTTCATACAAAGTCTCATATTCCACTAACTTGTGACAAAAAATAAAAACTTCCATGAACTCACTATGCCCATCAGCGAATACCTTGGGGTCTCTTCTTTCCAAAATGGGGTCACTTGTGGGGTAGTTATACTGCCCTGGCATTCTAGGGGCCCAAATGTGTGGTAAGGAGTTTGAAATCAAATTCTGTAAAAAATGACCTGTGAAATCCGAAAGGTGCTCTTTGGAATATGGGCCCCTTTGCCCTCCTAGGCTGCAAAAAAGTGTCACACATCTGGTATCTCCGTACTCAGGAGAAGGTGGGGAATGTGTTTTGGGGTGTCATTTTACATATACCCCTGCTGGGTGAGAGAAATATCTTGGCAAAAGACAACTTTTCCCATTTTTTTATACAAAGTTGGCATTTGACCAAGATATTTATCTCACCCAGCATGGGTATATGTAAAATGACACCCCAAAACACATTCCCCACCTTCTCCTGAGTACGTCAATACCAGATGTGTGACACTTTTTTGCAGCCTAGGTGGGCAAAGGGGCCCATATTCCAAAGAGCACCTTTCGGATTTCACAGGTCATTTTTTACAGAATTTGATTTCAAACTCCTTACCACACATTAGGGCCCCTAGAATGCCAGGGCAGTATAACTACCCCACAAGTGACCCCATTTTGGAAAGAAGAGACCCCAAGGTATTTCGTGATGGGCATAGTGAGTTCATAGAAGTTTTTATTTTTTGTCACAAGTTAGTGGAATATGAGACTTTGTAAGAAAAAAAAAAAAATCATCATTTTCCGCTAACTTGTGACAAAAAATAAAAAGTTCTATGAACTCACTATGCCCATCAGCGAATACCTTAGGGTGTGTACTTTCCGAAATGGGGTCATTTTTGGGGTGTTTGTTCTGTCTGGCCATTGTAGAACCTCAGGAAACATGACAGGTGCTCAGAAAGTCAGAGCTGCTTCAAAAAGCGGAAATTCACATTTTTGTACCATAGTTTGTAAACGCTATAACTTTTACCCAAACCATTTTTTTTTTACCCAAACATTTTTTTTTTATCAAAGACATGTAGAACTATAAATTTAGAGCAAAATTTCTATATGGATCTCGGGTTTTTTTGCAAAATTTTACAACTGAAAGTGAAAAATGTCATTTTTTTGCAAAAAAATCGTTAAATTTCGATTAATAACAAAAAAAGTAAAAATGTCAGCAGCAATGAAATACCACCAAATGAAAGCTCTATTAGTGAGAAGAAAAGGAGGTAAAATTCATTTGGGTGGTAAGTTGCATGACCGAGCAATAAACGGTGAAAGTAGTGTAGGTCAGAAGTGTAAAAAGTGGCCTGGTCTTTCAGGGTGTTTAAGCACTGGGGGCTGAAGTGGTTAAATACTGCAGTTATATTCTGGTTTTAAAAAAACACCCATTTTGTGCAAGATACTACATTTGCAGCCTTTGCTGCATTTGTGACAGTCCAATACAAGTGTTAAATACTACTGCTAATATCTGTTTTTTTTAAAAACACCCATTTTGTGCAAGACACTACATTTGTGGCCTTTGCTGCATTTGTGACAGTCCAATACAAGCTTTAAATACTTCTGTTATATTCTGGTCTAAAAAAACACCCATTTTGTGCAAGATACTACATTTGCGTCCTTTGCATTTGTGACAGTCCAATACAAGCGTTATTACAAGCTTTAAATACTGCTGTTATATTCTGGTTTAAAAAAAACACCCATTTTGTGCAAGACACTACATTTGGGGCCTTTGCTGCATTTGTGACAGTCCAATACAAGCTTTAAATACTGCAGTTATATTCTGGTTTTAACCCCTTATGGAGCGGGCTCATTTTCACCTTAAGGACAGGCCATTTTTTGCAAATCTGACCAGTGTCACTTTATGTGTGAATAACTTTAAAACGCTTTTACTCATCCAGGCCATTCTGAGATTGTTTTTTCGTCACATATTGTTCTTCATGACAATGGTAAAAAAGGGTAAAAAAATCATTTTTATTTATAAAAAATACCAAATTTACCAAAAATTGGGAACAATTAGCAAATTCCTAAGTAGAAGTAGACATACCTTCAAAAATAGTTATTACTTTACATTCTCCATATGTCTACTTCATGTTTGGATCATTTTGGAAATGCCATTTTATTTTTTGGGGATGTTTAGAAATGTTCGAAAACCCACTTTTTAAGGACCAGTTCAGGTCTGAAGTCACTTTGTGAGGCTTACATAATAGAAACCATGCAAAAATGACCCCATTCTAGAAACTACACCCCTCAAGGTATTCAAAACTGATTTTACAAACGTCGTTAACCCTTTAGGTGTTCCACAAGAGTTAATGGCAAATGGAGATAAAATTTAAGAATTTTGATTTTTTGGCAAATTTTCCATTTTAATCCATTTTTTTCAGTAACAAAGCAAGGGTTAACAGCCAAACAAAACTCAATATTTATTGCCCTGATTCTTTAGTTTGCAGAAACACTCTATATGTGTTCGTAAACTGCTGTACGGGCACACAGTAGGACGTAGAGGGAAAGGAGCGCTGTGTGGTTTTTGGAAGGCAGATTTTGCTGGACTGGTTTATTTACACCATGTCCCATTTGAAGCCCCCCTGATGCACCCCTAGAGTAGAAACTCCATAAAAGTGACCCCATCTAAGAAACTACACCCATCAAAGTATTCAAAACTGATTTTTACAAACTTTGTTAACCCTTTAGGTGTTCCATAAGAGTTATTGGCAAATAGAGATGAAATTTAAGAATTTCAATTTTTTGTACATTTTTCCATTTTAATCCATTTTTTCCAGTAATAAAGCAAGGGTTAACAGCCAAACAAAACTCAATATTTATTGCCCTGATTCTGTAGTTTGCAGAAACACCCCATATGTGGTCGTAAACTACTGTACGGGCACACGGTAGGGAGTAGAGGGAAAGGAGCGCCGTGTGGTTTTTGGAAGGCAGATTTTGCTGGACTGGTTTATTTACACCATGTCCCAATTAAAGCCCCCCTGATGCACCCATAGAGTAGAAACTCCGAAAAAGTTACCACATTTTGGAAACTACGGGATAAGGTGGCAGTTTTGTTGGGACTATTTTTAGGATACATATAATTTTTGGTTGCTCTATATTACATTTTTGTGAGGCTAGGTTACCAAAAATAGAAATTCAGAAATTTCATCTGCATTTGCCATAAACTGTTGAGGAACACCTAAAGGGTTAATAAAGTTTTTAAAATCAGTTTTGAATACCTTGAGGGGTGTAGTTTTTTAGATGGGGTCACTTTTATGGAGTTTCTACTCTAGGGGTGCATCAGGGGTTCTTCAAATGGGACATGGTGCCAACAAAAAAGGCCATCAAAATCTGCCTTCCAGAAACCATATGGATTTCCTTTCCTTCTGCGCCCTGCCGTTTGGTCATATATCAGTTTACAACAACATATGGGGTGTTTCTGTAAACTTCAGAATCAGGGTAATAAATATTAAGTTTTTTTGGCTGTTAACCCTTGCTTTGTTACTGGAAAAAAACGGATTAAAATGGAAAATTTGCCAAAAAATAGCTGTTTTGGCACCGTTTTTTTTTTTGACCATGTTCATCTGAAGGGTTGGGTCATGGGGTATTTTTATATAGCAGATTCTTACGGACACGGCGATACCTAATTTTTAAAATTTATTTAGGTTTTACACTATATTATCCTTTTTTAAACAAAAAAAACATTTTAGTATCTCCATAGTCTGAGTCAGTTTTTTTTTTTTTTTTTAGCAGATTATCTTAGCTTTTTGTGGAATGAGAAAATGGCTTTATTGCCACTATTTTGGGGGGCATATGACTTTTTGATCGCTTGCTATTACACTTTTTGTGATGTAAGGTGACAAAAAAATACCTTTTTTTTGCACCGTTTTTATTACATTTTTTTGACCTTGTTATTCTGAGGGTTTAATTCATGGGGTATTTTTTTAGAGCAGATTCTTACGGACGCGGCGATACCTAATATGTCTACTTTTTACAATTTATTTAGGTTTTACACTATATTATCCTTTTTTAAACAAAAAGAATAGATTTTAGTATCTCCATAGTCTAAGAGTCAGTTTTTTTTTAGTTTTTAGACGATTATCTTAGGTAGGGGCTCATTTTTTGCGGGATGAGAGGACAGTTTTATTGGCACTATTTTGGGGGGCATATGACTTTTTGATTGCTTGCTAGTACACTTTTTGTGATGTAAGGTGACCGTATTCATCTGAGGGGTTAGGTCATGGGGTATTTTTTATAGAACAGATTCTTATGGACGCGGCAATACCTAATTGTCTACTTTTTTTTATTTATTTTAGTTTTACAAAATAATAATATTTAGTTTTTGTGTCTCAAGTCTGAGAACCATATCTTTTTTTTCCGATTGTCAGTGGCTAAATGGAATAAAAATTGGGGAAGGGGATTATAAATGTAGTACTCCATGGAAGTGTGGTACTCCCTGAAGCAACCAATAATGCAGAGGCCCGGATGATTGGGGCACGTGTCACACTGAGTGGTGGTGTCCTTCCGTATCCCACTCCTGTGACACACTCTGCACCTTTTTTGGGTCTGTCCCTTCTTTCCACTATGGGGGACCACACCTGGAAAGTGTTGGCCAGGGACGATCTGGGGGCGCCTCCAGCTCCCGAGGTACTCCAGCCTGCTTTTCCTGGTCAGAAAAGATCAGGGCCTTGAGAACTGCCTCATAGAACTGGAGGAATTTACCTGTGTTGACAGCACACAATAGTTGTACAAGGCAACCTGTACCAAGTAGACCGCAACTTTTTTGTACTATGCCCGGGTTTTGTGCATGGCGTTATATGGCTTGAGGACTTGAACAGAGAGATCAACTCCTCCCATATACCGATTGTAGTCGACAATACATCGGGCTTGAGGACCGTTGCCGCGGTACCTCGCACAGGGACAGGGGTGATGCCGTTACCGTGAATTGTGGACAGTACAAGGACATCCCTCTTGTCCTTATATCTGACCAGAAACAGGTTTCCGCTGGTAAGGGCACGGGTCTCACCCCTGGGGATAGGTACCTGGAGGGGGTGGGTAGGGAGGTCGCGTTGATTTTTCCGCACGGTCCCACAAGCGGACGTGGATCTGGCGGCGAGGGACTAGAACAAGAGGATACTAGTATAAAAGTTATCCACGTACAGGTGGTAACACTTATCTAGCAGTGGGTGCATAAGGTCCCATACAAGTTTCCCGCTAACACCCAGAGTGGGGGGACATTCTGGGGGTTCCATACGGGAATCTTGCTCCTCGTACACACGAAACTTGTAAGTGTACCCTGAGGTACTCTCAAAAAGTTTGTACAGCTTCACGCCATACCTCGCCCACTTAGAGGGAACATACTGGCGTAAAATGACTTTCCCCTTGAAAGCAATGAGAGACTCATCAACCGCACCCTGCCAGGTACATAGGCCTCTAAAAATTTGGCCCCAAAGTGATCGATGACCGGCCTGATTTTGTACAGGCGGTCATAGGTAGGATCACCTTGGGGGGGACATGCTGCATTATCTGCATAATGCAGGCATTTCCGAATGGCCTCAAAACGGGAACGTGTCATGGCCGTACTGTAAAGTGGGGTCTGGTAGAGGACGTCCCCACTCCAGTAATGCATGACACTGTTTTTTTTTTACTAAGCCCACAGTTTTTTTTTACTAAGCTCCAGTAATGCATGACACAGTTTTTTTTTACTAAGCAGCACGAGGCCCCAAAACATCCTCATATCGGTTTCACTGACCGGAGTCCAGCCACCGGCCCTAGCCAAAAAGGAGCCCGGGTGTTGAGCAATAAACTGTTGGGCGTACAAGTTTGTTTGCTCCACCATCAGATTCACAAAGTGGTCACTGAAAAAAAGACTAAAATTGTCATATTCAGTGAAGCCCACTGTGGGAATCTGGATTCCTGGTTGGCCAACAAAATTAGGAATCACAGGCTCAAAATCCTCTGGGGTACATCATGCAAGTTCACAGGTAGGGGGCTCAGGTGGACTTATCTGGTGGGCCGGAAAACTAGTACGAGCCTCAGAGCTGTTCGTACCAGTGTGGGCCACTGGGTTCCTGGCATGGCGGCCCCCTTGCTCCGCCTGGCGGCATCTCCGCCACCTTGGGAGCTCATCATTATCACTAGATGATGTGGAGGACGCGGATGACAAATTGGGGTCATCCTCGAACTCACTTGGGCTCTCGGATTCGGAGGCAAGCAGGGAGTATGCCTCCTCGGCCGAGAACATCCGGCGGGCCATAGGGGAGTGTGTGTGTGCGTAGAAAACTTTATTTAGTGTGCGTGTGTGTGGGGGCACGGGTGTTCGTGGACTTTGCCCTAAACCTAACATTAAAAAAAACTAAATAAAAAAAAGTGAAAACCCAAAAAAAAGGCAAAAAAAAAAATACAAAGATTCAAACTCGCTGATCAGCCGTCCGAAGCTGATCAGAGTAGGGTGGGCGATGCGCTAACAGTGGCCGGACACTAAGAGCTGTGCTGTGGACCCCAGACACCCGATCACGGGGATACAACAGTTAAACTTTATTTTTTTTTCCCTATACTTTCCCTGAATATCCCTGCCTAACCTAACCTTTTTCCTAACCTGTCCCTATGTACCTTTTAGTGCCAGATAGCACTGTGGACGGTCAGAAGGGGGGTGCTGTGCTCCGGACACAGAAAGGGAGAGGAGGCAGAGCCGCAGAAAGTTTAAACCTCCCGCCCGCCCTGCAGCCAATCAGAAGCGATCCTGAGAGGTGATGTCACCATCACCTCTCAGGATCACAGGATGGTGATTGGTGGTGTATTATCACACCACCGATCACCATCCTGTTCCAGGTTATCGTTTCACCAGAGACCCGAATAACCCAGAAACGCAGCAAACCGCAGGTCTGAATTGACCTGCGGTTTGCCACGATCGCAGATATGGGGGGTCACAGGACCCCCCCCCGCATTGTCCCAGTGTGCCTGCTGATTGATTTCAGCAGGCACCCAGCTCCAATCACCGCCTGCCGTGTGTACCAGTACGTCATGTGTCCTTAAGTACCAGGGCATCACGATGTACCGGTATGTCATGTGTCCCCAACAGGTTTCCTCTTTGACACCGGCACTGACTTACTGTCAATTAACTTAATTGTTGACTATTGGCGGTTACATTGTCGCCTGACATAAACCATCTGTTAGTTTGGTGGGTGAACGCAAAGAATGAGGAGAGTGTCAAATAAGGGACGTGGCCCCGATCGTGGTGCTGCTGGTGTTGGTGGAGCTCCTGTTGTAGGGAGAGGACGTGGTCGATCTGTGCCAGCTAAACGCACAACTGAAACACCTTCCTCAGGTGCGGGTAGGCGACAGAACCTTCAGTGTTATTTGGTAGGGCCAAATGCGGCTCTAAGAATGGTGAGGCCAGAACAAGTACAGGCGATAGTAGATTGGGTGACTGACAGTGCCTCCAGTTCCTTCACATCCCACCCAGTCCCTTGCTGAAAGATCAGAGTTGGCACCTGCAGCCCATGGCCATCAGTCTTTCACCTCACCCAATTGTAAATCAGCCAAGCAGTCTGAGCCCCAAGTCATGCAGCAGTCTCTTCTGCTTTTTAATGACTCTGCTAGCAGGGTTTCCCAGGGACATCCACATAGCCCTGCCCCAGAAGTGGAAGAGATTGAGTGCACCGATGCCCAACCACTTATGTTTCAGGATGAGTACATGCTGTGGCTTTCTGCATTGTGCAGACGACAAGGAGGGCAGGGGTGAAGACTGGGTGGATGATGATGTGGAGGACGATAAGGTCCTCGACCCCACATGGAATCAAGGTCATGCGAGTGACCTGTCTAGTTCGGAGGAAGAGGCAGTAGTCGCACAGAGCCACCAGCACAGCAGAAGAGGGAGCAGGGTGCAAGAGCGGAGAGGCCGTTCCCTTGACAGAATGCCTACTACTGCTCACCGCACCAAGGGACCGAGAACACCAAAACCAGCTCCAAGGAGTTCCCTGGCGTGGCAGTTCTTCAGACAATGTGCTGACGACAAGACACGAGTGGTTTGCACGCTGTGCAATCAGAGCCTGAAGCGAAGCATAAACGTTCTAAAACTGAGCACAACCTGCATGACCAGGCATCTAAGTGCAAAGCACAAGCTGCAGTGGAGTAGACACCTCAAAAACCAAGAAAGATCTCTGGCTCCTCTTGCTTCCTCTTGTGCTGCAGTCTCGGCCTCTTCATCCACCTCTGGAATGACAGTAGAACCTGCGACCCCGCAAACAGAGGATGTGCCAGCAACTCCACCCCCTGGGTCACCAAGCATTTCCACAATGTCCCATGGAAGCGTTCAGCTGTCTATCTCCCAAACACTGGAGCGAAAGAGGAAGTACCCCCATACTCACACGCGATTCCTGGCCTTTGAAATGCTGTCATTCCGTCTGGTGGAGACAGAGAGTTTTAAAAGCCTTATGGCCGTGGCTGTCCCACAATACGTCGTTTCTAGCCGCCACTACTTTTCCAGGCGAGCTATCCCTTCCCTGCACAACCAAGTGGGGGACAAAATTAGGTGTGCACTGCGCAAAGCCATCTGTGGCAAGGTCCACCTAACTACAGATACGTGGACCAGTAAGCATGGTCAGGGACGTAAAAGCAGTGGCGGATGGGCCTGAGGCAGATAGAAGTTTGGCACATGTCCATCCACCACTGAGGATTGCAGGGTGTTTCTCTTTGCCTCCTGTTGCTTCCTCCTCCTACTCTGCTTCCTCATCCTCTACCGCCTCCTTATCCGGTCAGCGTAACACCTTCACTACCAACTTCAGCACAGCCAGGGGTAAACGACAGCAGGCAGTTTTAAAACGTATTTGTTTGGGGGACAAACCCCACACCACGCAGGAGCTGTGGACGAGCATGGAACAACAGACTGATGAGTGGTTTGTGCCAGTGAGCCTCAAGCCCGGCCTCGTGGTGTGCGATAATGGGCGAAATCTCGTAGCAGCTCTGGGCCTAGCCGGTTTGACACACATCCCTTGCCTGGCACATGTGCTGAATTTGGTGGTGCAGAAATTCCTTAAAAATTACCCCAATATGTCAGAGCTGCTGCAGAAAGTACGGGCCGTCTGTGCGCGCTTTAGGCGTTCTCACCCTGCTGCTGCTCGCCTGTCAGTGCTGCAGCGTAACTTCGGCCTTCCCACTCACCGCCTCATATGTGACGTGCCCACAAGTTGGAACTCCACCTTGCAAATACTGACCAGCCTGTGCGTGCAGCAGCAGGCGATAGTGGAGCTGCAGCACGCACGGGTGAGTTGCTCTGCGGAACAGCACCAATTCACCACCAATTAGTGGACCTCCATGCGAGACCTGTGTGTCTTGTTGCGCTGTTTCGAGTACTCCACCAACATTGCCAGTGCCGATGACGCCGTTCTCAGCGTTACTATCCAACTTCTATGCCTCCTTAAAAAAAATGCTCCGGGCGATGATGGAAGAGGATGTGGCACAGGAGGAGGAGAAAGAGGGATCATTTACAAGGGTTTCAGGCCAGTCATTCACAAGTGGCTCTGAGGGTGGGTTCCTGCACCAACATATACGCCAGGTACCAGGTCCAGCCAGGGCACAGTTCTGGAGGATGACGAGGTGGAGGATGAGGAGGAGAAGATGGAGGAGGAGGAACAGTGTTCACAGCAGGGTGGCACCCAAACCAGCCCATGGCCATCACTCGTGCGTGGCTGGGGGGATACAGAGGACACAGACAATACATCTCCCACAGAGGACAGCTTGTCGTTGCCTCTGGGCAGCCTGGCACACATGAGTGATTACATGCTGCAATGTCTCTGCAACGACTGACGAGTTGGCCACATTCTGATTAATCATGTGCTGATTAATGGGTGGCCACGCTGCTGGATCCACGTTACAAGGACAACGTACCGTCCTTAATTCCGTCACTGGAGCGTGATCGTAAGATGCGCGAGTACAAGCGCACGCTGGTAGACGCGCTGCTGATGGCATTCTTACCTGACAGCGGGGACACAGTGGAAGTACAAGGCAAAGGCAGAAGAGGAGGAAGAGGTCGCCAACTCAGCTGGAGCACCACCAGCACCTCAGAAGGCAGGGTTAGCATGGCCGAAATGTGGAAAAGCTTTGTCAGCACGCCACAACAACCAGCACCACCAGCTGATATGGAACGTCTTAGCAGGAGGCAGCATTTCAGCAACATGGTGGAGCAGTATGTGTGCACACGCCTACACGTACTGACTGATGGGTCTGCCCCCTTCAACTTCTGGGTCTCCAAATTGGGCACATGGCCTGAGCTTGCCCTTTACGCCTGGAGGTGCTGGCCTGCCCTGCAGCCATTGTATTGTCTGAACGTGTGTTCAGAGGGGGCGTTATGACAGACAAGTGCAGCCACCTGTCCACAGCCAATGTGGACAAGTTCACATTCATTAAAATGAACCAGGTATGGATTCCACAGGACTTATCCGTACCTTGTGCAGAATAGACATGTATACCGGCCTTACCCAGCCATTGTTATATTCCAGCGCACTTTCTCATTGTTGTATTTTTTATATTTCCCAATGTTTTGGGGTGTACCCTAATTTTTTAAAAAATATTTTAAAAAAATTGAAACAAAAAAAATGTGTTGGCTACCTCCTCCTCCACCGCCGCCTCAACCTCCTACTCCATATCCACCCCCTAGATCAAGATTATTATTTTTAATTATTATGTATTTTATGTTATTTTAAGTCATTTCACAAATTTGTCTGATACATTGTTGGGTGACATAGCCCACATTGTGGGCTGTGATATACCCCTGCTCTACATTGTGGACAGGGAAATACATTTCACAAATTCGTCTGTTACATTGTTGGGTGACATTCCCAAATTTTTGGCTGTGATATACTCCTGCTTTACCTAGTGGACAGGGGAATACATTTCACTAATTCGTCTGTTACATTGTTGGGTGACAAATGCTGATCTTTTGCGCTAGAAAGTACATTTGCGGCCTACACTGCATTTAGGACAGTACGAATGGTGAGGCCAGAACAAGTACAGGCGATAGTAGATTGGGTGGCTGACAGTGCCTCCAGTTCCTTCTCATTGTCTCCCACCCAGTTTTCTGCTGAAAGATCAGAATTTGCACCTACAGCCCATGGCCATCTGTCTTTCAACTCACCCCTTTGCAAATCAGGCAAGCAGTCTGAGCCCCAAGTCATGCAGTAGTCTCTTATGCTTTTTGATGACTCTGCTGGCAGGGTTTCCGTGGGCCATCCACATAGCACTGCACCAGAAGTGGAAGAGATTGAGTGCACCGATGCCCAACCACTTATGTTTCAGGATGAGGACATGGGAAGACCACCGCAGCACGTCTCTGATGATGACGAAACACATGTGCCAACTGCTGCGGCTTTCTGCAGTCTGCAGACCGACAAGAAGGGCATGGGTAAAGAGTGGGTGGAAGATGATGTGGAGGATGATGAGGTACTAGACCCCACATGGAATCAAGGTCATGCGAGTGACGTGTGCAGTTTAGAGGAAGAGGCGGTGGTCGCACAGAGGCACCAGCACAGCAAAAGAGGGAGCAGGGTGCAAAAGCGTCTGTTACATTCTTGGGTGACATTTTACAATTTTTGCTGTGAATAAACCCCTGCTCTGCATAGGTGACAGGGACCTAAATTTCAAAAAATCCTCTGTCACATTCTCAGGTGACATTTTACCATTTTTACTGTATACAAACCCCTGCTCTGCATAGGTGACAGGAAAATCGTCTGTTCAATTGGTGGGTGACATGAACCCAGTTTTGCCGTAAATAAACCCCTGCTCTGCATAGTTGACAGGGACCGAAATTTGAAAAAATTGTTTGTTCCATTGGTGGGTGACATTAACCCATTTTTGCTGATGAAAAACCCCTGCTCTGCATAGGTTACAGGGACTTAAATTTCTAAAATTTGTCTTTAATTGACGCGCGCCCCCTCCTTTCATTCGATCCTTCCGCTTTAACAACTTGTCCCACATTTCCGCTCAATCACATTTCAGCTATTGACCTCCCTTGGATGTGGTATCTCTTTCTCAGGCTCCCTCTCCGGCATGGAACCTTGATTCCCCGTTACCCGTGATCACCATGGTAGGCACATAAAAGAACATCGAAAGTTGATAGAGTAGAGATCCATTTGGATCGTGGACGTCATGGGAAACGTGCGATCAGGCAGAAGTTATCTAAAGTCAACAAAGCGGCAGCAGGGCCTCTCCTGTCTAACGTTTCCAAATCTAAAATACCCCAGTGACATTCCCTGTAATTTTTGTATTAATCATTACAATAACAGGGCATCTTAAGAGTCCTGTATTGTTATTTATCGTCACTACCTCCCCTAATCGGGAGTGGGTAATTGCCGCGCGCCCCCTCCTTTACTTTGATGCTTCTGCTTCAATAATTTGTCCCACATTCCTGCTCGATCACATTTCATTTCATCCATTGACCTCCCTTGGATGTAGTATCCCTTTCTCAGGCTCCCTCTCCGGCATGGAACCCTGATTCCCCATTACCCGTGATCACCATGGTAGGCGCATAAAAGAACATCGAAAGTTGATAGAGAAGATATCCAATTGGATCAAGGCTGTCACGGGGATGTGCGACATGGTTGAGCAGTATGTGTGCACATGCCTACACGTACTGACTGATTGGTCTGCCCCCTTCAACTTCTGGGTCTCCAAATTGGGCACATGGCCTGAGCTTGCCCTTTACGCCTTGGAGGTGCTGGCATGCCGTGCCGCCAGTGTATTGTCTGAATGTTTATTTAGCACAGCAGGAGGGGGTTATCAAAGAGAAGCGCAACCGCCTGTCCACAGCCAATGTGGACAAGCTCACATTCATTAAAATGAACCAGGCAGGGATCCCACAAGACTTGTCCGTACCTTGTGCAGAATAGACATGTATACCGGCCTCACCCAGCCATTGTTGTACTCCAGCGCACTTTCTCTTTGTTTTATTTTTTATATTTCCCAATGTTTTGGGGTCTACCCAAATTTGAACAAAAAAATAAATAAAATAAAATAAAAGCAAAAACCAGTGTTGGCTACCTCCTCCTCCTCCAACGCCGCTTCCACCTACACCACCACATCCACCGCCTCCTCAACCTCCTACTCCATATGGACCTCCTCCTCCTAGATCAAGATTATAATTTTTTATTTTTACATATTTTATGTTATTTGAAGTAATTTCCCTATCCACATTTGTTTGCAGAGCACTTGCCATGCTCTTAACCATATTTTGCTGCCTTTTGCATCCCTCTAGCCCTTTCCATTATTTTTTTAGAGCCATTTTAGTGCTCCAAAGTTCGGGTCCCCATTGACTTCAATGGGGTTTGGGTTCGGGGTCAAGTTCGGGTCCCGAACTCAAACTTTTTTGTGAAGTTTGGCTGAATTTGTCGAACCCGAACATCCAGGTGTCCACACAACTCTACTCACTGATATATGCCAGTTTTCTGGCATATATCTGTCGCAGATTGCTGTGCAAAACGCCTGTCTTAATAAATGACCCTCTTAGAGTCTACTGGCATTTATTTATATAACTGTTACACCATGCCCGCTGCGGTCTTGGTGTCCCGGGCAGGGGCAGACGCCGCTTTACTCTCTCTGTGTGAATTGGGATTAGAGCTCTGTGAACTTTCCTTCAGCACTGAGAAGGTTAATTTCCCCCTCCTGTCCAGGTGCTGGTTAAGTTGCTGATCAGTCTCCCTATTTAGTTGGGCTGTGGTTCCACCTCCTCACCTGAGCTTTGAGGTTATTCCTTACTAGTAACCAGTGAAGGTGATCTTAGATGGATGTATGTGTACCGAACCTTGTTTGTCTTCCGATTCCGCTCCTTGCTGCCTGCCCGGATCTTGAACTGTAACCTTGGATTACGCTTGTTGTCAGCCTGCCCTGACCTTGGAACTGCTATGTGAAATGCACAGTACTCAGCCTGCCCTGACTATTGGACTGTGTTCAGACTTCACTTTTTGCTTCGCACTGGTGTCTATGGCCCCCGTGGGTCATATACACCAGGACTACTCCAGGAAGTAGTGGCCTGGTCGGTTCTTTGTGGCGAAGTCCAGATCCCTGTACAGGGGTTAAAGGTTGAATACCAGGGAATTACCAGGACAACACTCTTAAGTTTAACCCAAAGCCAAACTGGTTAGGCACACTGGGTCCACACCAACTGTCCGTAACAGCAGCTGTTACACAGGTTGTCCCAAATGCACTGTTTACATAGGGCAATGTGCTGCTGACCAATGAGCATTATATTGCTTGTATATGAGATCAAATCAGTCAACTAATTGGTGGGTGTTTACATGAGCCGATGATCGGCTGAACAAATGTTTCCTTCAATTGTTGGCCCATGAAATAGGCCTTTAGTGATCAAGGGAGAAGTGCCACTAATGGAGTTCCTGCAACATGATACTTTTAACAGCTACTTCTGTGAAGTAGTTTTTTCTTTCCAACCCACAGAGATTTATTTCTGATTTTGAATAGTAAGTAAAGAATCATTCCAATAATTTGGCCTTATTTGGACTGGGGCTTGTGCAAGGAGGTCATGCTAGGTCACTTTATATAACCCACACATGTTACACTCTTTTTCAAAGACAGCTAGTTTTCAAACAATGATCTCATTGACACCTAATGGAATTCCACTATGTAGCTCTATAGGGTGTTGAAGATATTGACCAACAGGTCAATACAGTAATGAACCAAAAATGTCCATATTCAAAATGGATTTGATTGCTCTGTACATTCCAACATGATCTCAAATCATCAGAGTTCAACAAGAACTCATAGGATTATCCACAGGATAGCCACTAAATGTTTGATCACTAGAGGTCCCACTATTGAGACACCAACTGCTGTGACTACCAGTGATCTCTAGAATAGGCATAAGGAGAGACTCAAGCTATCCATACACATTACATTGTTGTCCAGTGTTGCAGAAAATGATGGATTTGGCCAACAATATACTAATGTGTAAGAATGGAGGCCTTTATTTGTTAAGTTTTTCTGTCACTGACGGTCTTAGGCTACTTTCACACTGGTGTTTTAAATTCTGTTTGTGAGATCCGTTTCAGGGATCTCACAAACGGTTCAAAACAGATCAGTTCAGCCCCAATGCATTCTGAATGGATAAGGATCCGTTCAGAATGCATCAGTTTGGCTCCGTTCCGCCTCCATTCCGCTCTGGATGCGGACACGCGTTTTGGTGTCTGCCTGGCGATGCGGAGCCAAACGGATCCGTCCTGACTTACAATGTAAGTCAATGGCGACGGATGCGTTTTCACTGACACAATATGGTGAAATTGAAATCGGATCCGTCCCCCATTGACTTTCAATGTAAGTCAAGACGCATCCGTTTTGACTTAGACTTTTTTTTAAAAGAATAATGCAAATGGATCCGTTCTGAACGGATACAAGCATTTGCATTATAGGTGCGGATCCGTCTGTGAAGATACCAGACGGATCCGCAGGTGTAAAAATAGCCTAACCTGTCAACATTTAACCCCTACACTATATTTATCAACAGATCATGCATTCTATTGATGAGAATGCTGCACTTGGAGAGAATGGTGTGTGGACGGTTGGTCATCATTAACAAATCTACCTCAATGATGCATAATTATTGAGTGTTTTAAAGAGGTTATCCAACTTCATGCAGTTTTTTATATTGTAAATACCCCCCCAACACACACAGAGTGGGGCATTTTGAAGGAGGAATTGTTATCTGCTCTCCGAGGCTCAGTTCCAGTTGCATGAGTCCACTGCTGTTTTCACTGAGCTTCGGTCCTTGCATGTAAACATTTTGTCCATGCTGGAAGTTAACATGCAGAGCCTGAAACACAGTGAAGACAGCAGTGGACCCACTGAGCATCAGAGAGCAGGTAAGTATGCTTCCATTAAGGAGTCCAATCAGGTAGGGTATTTAAAAAAGTGCACACTCAATTATTATCGGCCAAAAATGGTTCTAGCCCACAGCGAGTTTGGTGCAATGATTTTTGGTGCAATAAGTTTTACATTTCCCTTTCAAAACTTTAATACATGACACAGAACAAGACTGAAAATGGTACAAGGCTTTAATAAGTATGGTAGGTCACGTTTACACCATTTCTAGCACATATCCTTTGATAAATGTGTCCCTAATGGGTCAATAGGAAAAGTAACTATAAACTCGGGCAACTTTAGGTGCTCTTAAATGGTGGTAGTAACATACACAACAAACTGCTGGTCCGGGGCTACATCACAGGACCCTATATTTGCTAGGATACTTGGTCATTTTCAGATCGAAGAGCACAAAGATCCTCTGTATGAACAGGGAAACATGGGACTTTCAGCAATGAGTCCGTAGATGGTGACTCACAGATCTTCTCCTCCCTAAGTTCTAGGATTTTCTAATTCTATTCTGACACCAGGCGTACAACTATTGTAATACAACAAAAATTGTAACAAAGTTCATCACATAAGGCCACTACATGAGGTATCATGTTTAATATGTTTCCTATCTGCCAGCTTGTCTAACAGGATGAGAAATTGGATGGGGTGAGATGACAAGCTGCTCCCATGGCCTAGAGGGAGCTCAGCATACGCATGGCTAGATGTGTATTCATACAGGTCTCTTATTCCCCTTACTAGTGCAGTACTGAGATCGTGATTGGGTCAGTGATTATTTGGGTCACTAAGCTGTTTTTCACTCTTCAGTTCCTAATGATTAAATTAGATTTTTATGACTGATTTCCTCCTGCGTGACTGTGACTCTATGTGTAGGATGTAGTAGAAGTTTGTTGCTTGTATGTGGTTGATATCAGTAATATGTTTACTGAGAATATATCCTAGTTAATTTTCCTTTTAAAAATAAATGTAAATGATGATAAAATTGAATAGAAAGCGATAGCCAAACACACAATCAATACTGTGAAGTAGTAAAGAAACACTAATAATAAAGTACAAAATTGCAGTACAAGTGCTCACAAAGTGGCTGCAAATCTAAAAAAAAGTTAATCCTGCTCAGTGAATAGACCATCGTATATATGGTATATGTGTCCTGTACGCATCATTTTCCAATAGTGATCAGATATAAACAATTAAAGGGGTTTTCCAGCAAATAAAAAGTAGTTTGCAGCAGAGTTAGATGGGCATAAAAACATAAAGGAAGAGATCGTCACCTTCACCAGTCCGCTGCCACTGCCCTTCCAATGCTGCAAAAGTCCCACTGCTCTCTAATTCTGGCTCCTGTCTCAACATGCTGGAAATGCCTGCTCAGCCAATCATTGGCTGAGGTTGGTTACACTGTGGCCAGTGATTGGCAGAGAAGGCATATGGATGTGTTTCTTGCAGGAGCCAGAAATAGAGAGGAGCGTGACCCAGGAAGCATCAGATTGACAATGGCAGAGACTCGGTGAAGGTGAGTATATCCCTGTACCTGCTGCAAACTATTTTTTGCTTTAGAAAATTCCTTTAAATTAATTGGAACATTTCCTTTAAGTGACCCTTCTGTTCACAGTAAAAATGTTACTATACTGTACATGTGGGGTTTATGAGTTAACATGCCTGGTGCCCCCCTTTTTAAATGTTGCTTCCATGGTTCATCCCATTTCCAGCCCTCCACTCATTTATGTAAAATGCATACCTGATTCTCAGACTACCTATGCACTTCAGAAGGCTAAGACTCTCCCCCTGTTCTTCTGGGGACAGACTTCCACCTGCTCTTGAGGCAACAGAACTGCAGAGGAAGAGAGAATGGACAGTGCTACTAGACAAGAGAAACAAAATACATGTCAAACCTGAAGCACATTGTATAGTAACAAAATATAGCTTTATTGGATTTTTAAAAACAATAAAAAAAATACACAGCAAACCTGGGGGTCTCAAATTAAATATATAAGACCTTCCCTCCACAGCACAATGCATATAATAAATATAGAGGCCCACAACATAAGTCAATAGATCAGGCATATAAAATACAATGGAGAAATATCAAATAAATATCCAAAATAATAAATTCAACTAGTTCATATGCTAACTAATTATGTGAAAGAAAAAGAAAAAAAATATAAATATATAATCAAGATGATTTGTTACAAATAGGCTTGAGCGAATCGAGCTTCGGATCAAGCACTGTCAAACACTGTCTCCATACAGCATTAAAATGTATTGCCTCCGTGGAGGAAAAATTCTAAGACCCGAAGCTCGATTGGCTTAACACTAGTTACAAATGTGACATCACATGAATCAAAAATAAAGTGCAAGTGCAGTGTGCAAAATTTCCACTGTATCAGGCCTCATGCACACGACCGTTGTGTGCATCCGTGGCCGTTGTGCCGTTTTCCTTTTTTTTTCGCGGACCCATTGACTTTCAATGGGTCCATGGAAAAATCGGAAAATGCACCGTTTTGCAGCCGCATCCGTGATCCGTGTTTCCTGTCCGTCAAAAAAATATGACCTGTCCTATTTTTTTGACGGACAACGGTTCACGGACCCATTCAAGTCAATGGGTCCGTGAAAGAACACGGATGCACACAAGATTGGCATCCACGTCCGTGATCCGTGGCCGTAGGTTACTTTCATACAGACGGATCCGAAGATCCGTCTGCATAAAAGCTTTTTCAGAGATGAGTTTTCACTTCGTGAAAACTCAGATCCGACAGTATATTCTAACACAGAGGCGTTCCCATAGTGATGGGGACGCTTCTAGTTATTATATACTACGTACTGTGTACATGACTGCCCCCTGCTGCCTGGCAGCACCCGATCTCTTACAGGGGGCTGTGATCCGCACAATGAACCCCTCAGGTGCTGCACCTGAGGGGTTAATTGTGCATATCATAGCCCCCTATAAGAGATCAGGGGCTGCCAGGCAGCAGGGGGCAGACCCCCCTCCCTCCCCAGTTTGAATATCATTGGTGGCCAGTGTGCGCCTCCCCCCCTATTGTAATATCATTGGTGGCCAGTGTGCGGCCTCCCCCGGCCACCCCCCTCCCTCTATTGTAATATCATTGGTGGCCAGTGTGCGGCCCCCCCTCTATTGTATTAATATCATTGGTGGCCAGTGTGCGGCCTCCCCTCCCCCCCCGATCATTGGTGGCAGAGGAGATTCTGATCGGAGTCCCAGTTTAATCGCTCTGGGGCTCCGATCGGTAACCATGGCAACCAGGTCGCTACTGCAGGCCAGGTTGCCATGGTTACTTAGCAATATTACAATATTAGAAGCATCATACTTACCTGCTGGCTGCTGCGCTGTCTGTGTCCGGCCAGGAGCTCCTCCTACTGGTAAGTGACAGGTCTGTGCGGCGCATTGCTTAATGATCTGTCACTTACCAGTAGGAGGAGCTCCCGGCCGGACACAGACAGCGCAGCAGCCAGCAGGTAAGTATGATGCTTCTAATATTGTAATATTTCTAAGTAACCATGGCAACCAGGCCTGCAGTAGCTTCCTGGTTGCCATGGTTACCGATCGGAACCCCAGAGCGATTAAACTGGGACTCCGATCGGAATCTCCGCTGCCACCAATGATCGGGCAGCGGGGGGGGGGGAGAGGGGAGGCCGCACACTGGCCACCAAAGAAATTACAATAGAGGGGGGCCGACGGAGGCCGCACTCTGGCCACCAATGATATTACAATAGAGGGAGGGGGGGGCGCACACCGGCCACCAATGATATTACAATAGAGGGGGGGCCGGGGGGGCCGCACACTGGCCACCAATGATATTCAAACTGGGGAGGGAGGGGGGTCTGCCCCCTGCTGCCTGGCAGCCCCTGATCTCTTACAGGGGGCTATGATACGCACAATTAACCCCTTCAGGTGCGGCACCTGAAGGGTTAATTGTGCTGATCACAGCCCCCTGTAAAAGATCGGGTGCTGCCAGGCAGCAGGGGGCAGTCATGTACACAGTTCGTAGTATATTCTAACTAGAAGCGTCCCCATCACTATGGGAACGCCTCTGTGTTAGAATATACTGTCGGATCTGAGTTTCACGATGTAACTCAAATACGATGGTATATTCTAACATAGAGGCGTTCCCATGGTGATGGGGACGCTTCAAGTTAAAATATACCATCGGATTGGAGAAAACTCCGATCCTATGGTACATTAACTCCTCACTTTACATTGAACCTACCATTAGCCATCTGGCTCCAGGAGAAGTATATGGTGGGTTCAGCATGCATGTTGGTACTTGCATCCCTGGATCCGATGAAAGCTGTAATGGCACCGGACGGGGTTACAAGCAAAGTGTACTTGGCTTGCATGCAGACCTACATTCCCTGGATTTTATGTGGCTGTCATGGCACATGAACAGGTAGGAACAAGAGTTAGGGACCACTCAATTGAGACGACCTTGACGCGGTGAGTGGCTTACTATGCTTTGGCCAAAATATAAACCAATGTCTCATCCAGCATGGAGGGCAGAGTGCTGGATGTAGTGTGCGATCACATTTGCATTTTCCGTTTGTATATGTATTTCGCCATAGTGATCTGCACCTGCAGGCAGGTTGTGCTGACTCAACCCCCCACCTTTTTTTCAATATACCATCCATACTGTATTGTAAGGATATTTTTTAAGTACTGATTGCATACATACCAACACTGGCACCAGTTTGTTACACAGTATAACTGCAACCAACATCATCACATCCATGAATGTTTGTAAAATAAAAAGGCATGTTGAAAACATAGGCCGAACTCAAGGGATTGTATCATGTACAGTTATATTACTTATGTTACAGTTATGTGCATGCGCAAAATGTACTTTGAACACTTGTAATTATATTGTATGCATAAAACATGGAAAGAGGAACTGAGATGAACCATGGCAGCAACATTGAAAGGGAGAGAACCAGGTAGTTTTGTTACATTCTGTGTATAGTGACCCTTTTATTGTGAACCAGAGGGTCACCTTAAAGTGGTTGTGCCATCAGGGCATACAATATGAACATCATAGTGGTGGTTGCTCCATTTTGCCACCGCAATCTATATGAAGCAGAACATAGATTTGCTGACAAACATTCGGCCTCACTCTTACAAGTGACTACTCTTCAGAATGTCATGCAACATTTTCCTGGCAGTGGCTGTTTGGACTTCTTAGCATTTCTGGATATTTAATTGGTCACCAGGAGCTGAAATGAAACATACCTCCAGCAACCATCCTACAATGGTCATTCCCTGAGTCAGGGAGCCAACCATTCATCAGTATTACTTTTTTGCAGTTTCGTGCAGCTGGATCCACTATTCCATAGAGAAGCTTCCAAGTCTTCTAAAATGTATGCTCTGTGGTATATGTTTTTTTTATTTTTTTTTATTTTTGTATTTTTAACATGGGAGCTTTTAAAAGCCAGAAATAGCTGCTGAAAGCTATAAATTTAGCTTCTAAAGCAGCTGCTCATCCTGAACAGCGGTACAAGACATGTAGTACTGTACTGTATTGCAGAGTGACTCCATTCAGGGGCGGATTGGCCATAGACCTTACAGGGAAATTTCCCGGTGGGCCGATGCCCAGGGGGCCATCTGAGTCCTCCTCACAGCTGGCCAATGGAAGTTTTTGAAGATGTATTTTGTGCTGCTGGGGCAGTATTTTGTGATGGACTGTAGAATTTGGCTCTTTTGGCCTGGTATAATGTGCCACAACATGGTATTGCTAGTCCCGCCTACTTGTGTTGGCCCTGCCTTCCATCAATTTGGACCTGACTACTAAATGGGGCCACTTTTAGTATTTTTCCAGGGCCACTTTAAGTTCCCAGTCCCCCCCTGACTCAATTAGACAGCCAATCAGTGCATACAGTTCAGAAATGCAGGTGCTTTACCAGCAAAAATGTCCATACTGATTGGCTGGATCTTACAGCCAATCATATGTGTTACAGACCTGCAATATATGTGGCATTGTATGTTGAATGTGGTTTCTAATTACAGTGACCCAGGAAAGACCATTTTACAGCATGTTGAAAATAGCGTGACCTGAGGCCATTGCAACTTGAGGGATCACTATATTACAAGTTATGCTTACTAGATTACTGGGAATTATTAGGAATCAGAAAGAAACTGTTTTCTCTAAGAGAAAAATCAGCTTTTGACTCATGTTTCTTTTTTTTTTATTCGTTTCTATCTACATTGCAGAGTAATAAGCTAAAGGAACCCTTTACACAGGGCAAGGATTGGGGTAATTATCGGGAACCAATGTTCTTATGAAATTGCCCTTTGTAAAGGTGAAACTGATCTCCTGACGTTCATCGGGCGATCACATCTTTCATGGAGCAGCTAAGATCCTCGTTTTTTGGCAGCACATCATCCCAGAGTAAACAGGTTCAATCATAATACTCTTCCTAAGGCGATAGTACTCAACATTATTTAATATTAAGCGCAACATCTGTCTGGCTTTTCCGTGTACATAAAATATTCACTTATTGTGGAAAAACACTCTGCTGGTTCCAGCATATCCAGCTCTTGACTGTCTCCATAGAAAGTCTGTTCAAGATCCCTGTTTAATTATTGGACAGGGTAGTGTCTCTTTGGAATGGTATCACAGAAAGGATGCAAGAGAAGAGGCAAAGACAGGATAGACCCTTTCCAAATATATAATAGAAATATTGTTGACCTAGATTAGGATTTTACTGGAGAGGTTCTACCATACACTGCCAAACCATACATTAAGTGGTCCAGCCGAAAGGCTAAGTGGAAAGCTTATGATTGTTCAGCTAATCCCCTCATCTGCGCCTTTTATACCAGCTAAATGTGTTTACTCATTGCTTTATTTGGTTTTATGAAACTCACAGCTGCCGGAGGAATTGAATGTACACTAATTATACCATACAGGGGATGTTGAATCAACTATAGGGACTCTGACTCATCTACTGTGTGAGGGAATAAAATCAGCAGATTAAATACAGAATTAGATTGGATTGAAGGAGGAACACATCACTTTATAAGTTTTAAGTGATTCATCATTCATTAAAAGATGTATTTTGCCTGAATCCATGAAGTGCTCCAATTAATTCTGCAATTCTTAACCCACTTGCATAACGTGGCGCTCTACGCTCTCAACTGATATAGCAAAAGTTATTGACATACGATTCTAAAATACTGCATGTATCATTCATCTCCTCCTACTCCTATCATCTGCTTTGCATCCCACATTATTAAACACAATCCTTATTCTCTAGGCAGAGATTACTGTAGGAAAGTTTCTGACATCAAATACCATCTCTTCTACCCACTAATATCAGCCTTTGCCAGTAGAACCCACTAACGCCCGCACATTGAGTTGTCATCAGTACAAGGTTACATAACATGTAATTGTAAAGCTCCACTGTTCAGATAACTGTGAATCATTGCTATCAATAATAAAGTGCAACATTCAAAAGATAATCCATATTGTCTGCAATTAGAGTTGAGCGAACACCTGGATGTTCGGGTTCGAGAAGTTCGGCCGAACTTCCCGGAAATGTTCGGGTTCGGGATCCGAACCCGACCCGAACTTCGTCCCGAACCCGAACCCCATTGAAGTCAACCCGAACCCGAACTTTTGGGCACTAAAAAGGCTGTAAAATAGCCCAGGAAAGAGCTAGAGGGCTGCAAAAGGCAGCAACATGTAGGTAAATCCCCTGCAAACAAATGTGGATAGGGAAATGAATTAAAATTAAAATTAAAAAAATAAAGATTAACCAATATCAATTGGACAGAGGTCCCATAGCAGAGAATCTGGCTTCACGTCAGCAGAGAATCAGTCTCTTCATGCCATAGCAAAGAATCTGGCTTCATGTCAGCAGAGAATCAGTCTCTTCATGCCATAGCAGAGAATCTGGCTTCATGTCAGCGCAGAATCAGTCTTCATGTCATAGCAGAGAATCAGGCTTCACGTCACCCACCACTGGAACAGGCCACTGTCACATATTTAGGCCCCGGCACCCAGACAGAGGAGAGAGGTCCCGTAACAGAGAATCTGGCCTTATGTCAGCACAGAATCTGTCTTCATGTCATAGCAGAGAATCAGGCTTCACGTCACCCACCACTGGAACAGGCCACTGTCACATATTTAGGCCCAGGCACCCAGGCAGAGGAGAGAGGTCCCGTAACAGAGAATCTGGCCTTATGTCAGCACAGAATCTGTCTTCATGTCATAGCAGAGAATCAGGCTTCACGTCACCCACCACTGGAACAGGCCACTGTCACACATTTAGGCCCCGGCACCCAGACAGAGGAGAGAGGTCCCGTAACAGAGAATCTGGCCTTATGTCAGCACAGAATCTGTCTTCATGTCATAGCAGAGAATCAGGCTTCACGTCACCCACCACTGGAACAGGCCACTGTCACATATTTAGGCCCAGGCACCCAGGCAGAGGAGAGAGGTCCCGTAACAGAGAATCTGGCCTTATGTCAGCACAGAATCAGTCTTCATGTCATAGCAGAGAATCAGGCTTCACGTCACCCACCACTGGAACAGGCCACTGTCACACATTTAGGCCCCGGCACCCAGACAGAGGAGAGGTTCATTCAACTTTGGGTTGCCCCGCAATATAATGGTAAAATGAAAATAAAAATAGGATTGAATGAGGAAGTGCCCTGGAGTAGAATAATATATTGTTAAGGGGAGGTAGTTAATATCTAATCTGCACAAGGGATGGACAGGTCCTGTGGGATCCATGCCTGGTTCCTTTTTATGAACGTCAGCTTGTCCACATTGGCTGTAGACAGGCGGCTGCGTTTGTCTGTAATGACGCCCCCTGCCGTGCTGAATACACGTTCAGACAAAACGCTGGCCGCCGGGCAGGCCAGCACCTCCAAGGCATAAAAGGCTAGCTCTGGCCACGTGGACAATTTGGAGACCCAGAAGTTGAATGGGGCCGAACCATCAGTCAGTACGTGGAGGGGTGTGCACAGGTACTGTTCCACCATGTTAGTGAAATGTTGCCTCCTGCTAACACGTTCCGTATCAGGTGGTGGTGCAGTTAGCTGTGGCGTGGTGACAAAACTTTTCCACATCTCTGCCATGCTAACCCTGCCCTCAGAGGAGCTGGCCGTGACACAGCTGCGTTGGCGACCTCTTGCTCCTCCTCTGCCTTCACCTTGGGCTTCCACTGGTTCCCCTGTGACATTTGGGAATGCTATCAGTAGCGCGTCTACCAACGTGCGCTTGTACTCGCGCATCTTCCTATCACGCTCCAGTGTAGGAAGTAAGGTGGGCACATTGTCTTTGTACCGGGGATCCAGCAGGGTGGCAACCCAGTAGTCCGCACACGTTAAAATGTGGGCAACTCTGCTGTCGTTGCGCAGGCACTGCAGCATGTAGTCGCTCATGTGTGCCAGGCTGCCCAGAGGTAAGGACAAGCTGTCCTCTGTGGGAGGCGTATCGTCATCGTCCTGTGTTTCCCCCCAGCCACGCACCAGTGATGGGCCCGAGCTGCTTTGGGTGCCACCCCGCTGTGAACATGCTTCATCCTCATCCTCATCCTCGTCCTCCAGTAGTGGGCCCTGTCTGGCCACATTTGTACCTGGCCTCTGCTGTTGCAAAAAACCTCCCTCTGAGTCACTTCGAAGAGACTGGCCTGAAAGTGCTAAAAATGACCCCTCTTCCTCCTCTTCCTCCTGGGCCACCTCCTCTTCCATCATCGCCCTAAGTGTTTTCTCAAGGAGACATAGAAGTGGTATTGTAACGCTGATAACGGCGTCATCGCCACTGGCCATGTTGGTGGAGTACTCGAAACAGCGCAACAGGGCACACAGGTCTCGCATGGAGGCCCAGTCATTGGTGGTGAAGTGGGTCTGATCCGCAGTGCGACTGACCCGTGCGTGCTGCAGCTGAAACTCCACTATGGCCTGCTGCTGCTCGCACAGTCTGTCCAGCATATGCAAGGTGGAGTTCGACCTGGTGGGCACGTCGCATATGAGGCGGTGAGCGGGAAGGCCGAAGTTACGCTGTAGCGCAGACAGGCGAGCAGCGGCAGGGTGTGAACGCTGGAAGCGCGAACAGACGGCCCGCACTTTATGCAGCAGCTCTGACATGTCGGGGTAGTTGCGAATGAACTTCTGCACCACCAAATTCAGCACATGCGCCAGGCAAGGGATGTGCGTCAAACCGGCTAGTCCCAGAGCTGCAACGAGATTTCGCCCATTATCGCACACCACCAGGCCGGGCTTGAGGCTCACCGGCAGCAACCACTCGTCGGTCTGTTGTTCTATACCCCGCCACAACTCCTGTGCGGTGTGGGGCCTGTCCCCCAAACATATGAGTTTCAGAACGGCCTGCTGACGTTTATCCCGGGCTGTGCTGAAGTTGGTGGTGAAGGTGTGTGGCTGACTGGATGAGCAGGTGGAAGAAGAGGAGGAGGAAGCTGAGGAGGAGACAGGAGGCAAAGAATGTTGCCCTGCGATCCTTGGCGGCGGAAGGATGTGCGCCAAACAGCTCTCCGCCTGGGGCCCAGCCGCCACTACATTTACCCAGTGTGCAGTTAGGGAGATATAGCGTCCCTGGCCGTGCTTACTGGTCCACGTATCTGTGGTTAGGTGGACCTTGCCACAGATGGCGTTGCGCAGTGCACACTTGATTTTATCGGACACTTGGTTGTGCAGGGAAGGCACGGCTCTCTTGGAGAAGTAGTGCCGGCTGGGAACAACATACTGTGGGACAGCAAGCGACATCAGCTGTTTGAAGCTGTGTGTGTCCACCAGCCTAAATGACAGCATTTCATAGGCCAGTAGTTTAGAAATGCTGGCATTCAGGGCCAGGGATCGAGGGTGGCTACGTGGGAATTTACGCTTTCTCTCAAATGTTTGTGAGATGGAGAGCTGAACGCTGCCGTGTGACATGGTTGAGATGCTTGGTGACGCAGGTGGTGGTGTTGGTGGTACATCCCATGTTTGCTGGGCGGCAGGTGCCAACGTTCCTCCAGAGGCGGAGGAAGAGGCCGAGGCGGCGGCAGCAGCAGAAGAGGCCGAGGCGGCAGCAGCAGAAGAGGTAGCAGGGGGAGCCTGAGTGACTTCCTTGTTTTTAAGGTGTTTACTCCACTGCAGTTCATGCTTTGCATGCAGGTGCCTGGTCATGCAGGTTGTGCTAAGGTTCAGAACGTTAATGCCTCGCTTCAGGCTCTGATGGCACAGCGTGCAAACCACTCGGGTCTTGTCGTCAGCACATTGTTTGAAGAAGTGCCATGCCAGGGAACTCCTTGAAGCTGCCTTTGGGGTGCTCGGTCCCAGATGGCGGCGGTCAGTAGCAGGCGGAGTCTCTTGGCGGCGGGTGTTCTGATTTTGCCCACTGCTCCCTCTTTTGCTACGCTGTTGGCTCGGTCTCACCACTGCCTCTTCCTCCGAACTCTGAAAGTCAGTGGCACGACCTTCATTCCATGTGGGGTCTAGGACCTCATCGTCCCCTGCATCGTCTTCCACCCAGTCTTGATCCCTGACCTCCTGTTCAGTCTGCACACTGCAGAAAGACGCAGCAGTTGGCACCTGTGTTTCGTCATCATCAGAGGCGTGCTGAGGTGGTATTCCCATGTCCTCATCATCAGGAAAAATAAGTGGTTGTGCGTTAGTGCATTCTATCTCTTCCACCCCTGGGGAAGGGCTAGGTGGATGCCCTTGGGAAACCCTGGCAGCAGAGTCTTCAAACAGCATAAGAGACTGCTGCATAACTTGAGGCTCAGACAGTTTCCCTGATATGCATGGGGGTGATGTGACAGACCGATGGGCTTGGTTTTCATGCGCCATCTGTGCGCTTTCTGCAGAAGACTGGGTGGGAGATAATGTGAATGTGCTGGATCCACTGTCGGCCACCCAATTGACTAATGCCTGTACCTGCTCAGGCCTTACCATCCTTAGAACGGCATTGGGCCCCACCAAATATCGCTGTAAATTCTGCTGGCTACTGGGACCTGAGGTAGTTGGTTCACTAGGACGTGTGGCTGTGGCAGAACGGCCACGTCCTCTCCCAGCACCAGAGGGTCCACTAACACCACCACGACCATGTCCACGTCCGCGTCCCTTATTAGATGTTTTCCTCATTGTTCCCGTTCACCACAATTTTGAGAATGGCAAATTTGGGAATAGTTTTTCAACCCAGAACAAAAACTGTGCTTTTACGGTCACTACAAATAATTTGACCAGCTAAAACAGTACAGATTTGGTTGAATAGAAATGTGAGGCCTATTTTTTTTGCGCTGTGTGACAGGTATACGTTTAATCACAGAATTAGACTTCTATCTGCACGGTAGCGTGTGTGTTAAGTTTTTCTGAATGACACTATCAGCACCTTGAATCTAAGATATTCTTTTTGGGATAGATTTCAAGTAGGCCTCATATAGCATAAACTACTTATTTTGAGAATGTCAAATTTGGGAATAGTTTTTCACCCCAGAACAAAAACTGTGCTTTTACGGTCACTACAAATAACTTGACCAGCTCAAACAGTACAGATTTGGTTGAATAGAAATGTCAGGTCTATTTTTTAGGCGCTGGGTGACGGGCTCAACTTGCCCCTGATGTAGTTTTTGGCCAAAAAATAACCACACTATTGATGGTTAAATGCACTTGGGTGACACAGGCTCAGCCTGCACCTGATGTAGTATATGGCCAAAAATTAACCACACTGTTGATGGTTAAATGCACTTGGGTGACACAGGCTCAGCCTGCACCTGATGTAGTATATGGCCAAAAATTAACCACATTGTTGATGGTTAAATGCACTTGGGTGACACAGGCTCAGCCTGCACCTGATGTAGTATATGGCCAAATAATAAACACCCTGTTGATGGTTAAATGCACTTGGGTGACACAGGCTCAGCCTGCACCTGATGTAGTATATGGCCAAAAAATAACCAGACTGTTGATGGTTAAATGCACTTCGGTGACACAGGCTCAGCCTGCAGCTGATGTAGGATATAGCAAAAAATAACCACACTATTGATGGTTAAAAGCACTTGGTGGTAGCTTGTGCAGGCGCACCACAAGCCACAAAATGGCCGCCGATCACCCCAGAAAAAAGTGATCTAAAAACGCTCTGGGCAGCCTAAAATAAGTGAGCAAGTCGATATTAGCACTTCAATGATCCACAGCTGGAGATCAATCACAGAATGAAGTCTTTTGGAGGAGTTAATCTGCCTAATCTCGCCCTAACGTCGCAGCAGCAACCTCTCCCTATGCTTGAATCAGCAGAGTGACGTGCAGCGCTATGTGACCCAAGCTTATATAGAGGATGGGTCACATGCTGCACTGGCCAATCACAGCCATGCCAATAGTAGGCAAGGCTGTGATGGCCTCTTGGGGCAAGTAGTATGACGCTTGTTGATTGGCTGCTTTGCAGCCTTTCAAAAAGCGCCAAGAAAGCGCCGAACACCGAACCCGAACACAGACTTTTACGAAAATGTTCGGGTTCGGGTCCGTGTCACGGACACCCCAAAATTCGGTACGAACCCGAACTATACAGTTCGGGTTCGCTCATCCCTATCTGCAATATTATCATCATTGTATAGATTATTTTTTATATAAGCGTCTGAGGTATCATCCTGTGAAATGTCTTGCTGTTGAGTTATCATGTTCTACTGCACAATAACAGATGCTGGCTGTTACTCACTTATGACAGGGACCAAAGTGCCCATAGGGATTGAGCTGATACAGACCCTAAAATAATATATAATATAACATGTGTGTTATTCATTAGTATATTGTCTACCTTATCTCTCCTGCTGCTCTGTCTTTGCCTCAGTATTCTCTGTAGTCCAGGAGATCAAGATGAACAATACTATATGTATACTCAGATGACAGAATTTTTATATATTTATATACAGCATACATATCTGACCATATTGCAGAATACAGATGTGCTTCTCAATACTGTATCCAAGCAAAGACACTCAGCCCTGCTGGTTCCCATGTCTCCTACTCCCTCCACTCTGTAAAGGTGCGACTGGGACGTGGAATCTAACTGGATACAAAACTCAAAGCCATGGGTGCAGCAAAAGGCAATGCAGAGGTATCATTTGCCAAAAGGCCCCTAAATTACATAAGAAGAATCCGGTATACAGATGACTGAGTTGCTAAAAGTTTGTTTCAGGTCCTATTGCCAAATTGCCTATGTGATTCAATTTGGGTCCAAATAAAATCTGAAATCAAAAGTGTCCTGATTGCCTGGAAAAGTATCTCTCTCTTTCTATCTTTCAGCTCTCTTTCTTCTTGCTTCTCCTGAATTGGAGTGTAACACCTATAGATAGGGGCAGAGAAGCCCTAACCTTGAACCTAGCCTACTTTCCCTACCTACTTGCAGTGTAAGCCCAAGTTGGCAAAACCACAACTGGACGATGGTTCCTACAAAGATACAGTATGTTCATTGAATCTTTTGAAATTGTGTCCAGTATGATATAAGGTTTATTATGACAATTCCATGTTGAAAAGCGGTAGTCACCGAACCACAATTTGCAGTCTAAAAGGAATCCAGTCTATAACATCACAATTGATACATGTTTATACTTGCATGTCCCAAAGTTACTTAGTTCGGGAGCCTCAAGATGTTTTTATACTGCCATAATATGTCATTGTAGAGAAGCACTGGATCGTACGCTTAAATGATGAGGAGCGCTGTTCGTAATGCCCATCTCTGAGACAACACCCCACTGACAGACATATCATTTTTCTGGTGGTAGTTCCTATAACTTTGTTAGAGTATTCCAAGGGTATACAAGGAGGCTCACCCTTGTCAGGGTAGTATTCTGTTCTTAGCAAGTGCTCATCAATATAATAAGGACAGACACTAGTACTCCAAGATCAATCATGCCCATCTAACTTCTGGATTACTCACTAAACAAGGGGTTAGATTTTAATGATGGTGGTTTTGTAACTACATGTCACAGTTGACAAGTCAGACCTGTGTTTGCATGTTGACATTTTAGCAAATTTATTAAAAATAAAAAAATAATAATCTTTTGCTTTTGCATGGGCATAAGTATTCAGACTCTTTGCTATGACATTTGTAATTTAGCTCTGGGTGCATCACATTTCTCTTGATCTTCGTTGAGATGTTTCAACACCTTGATTGGAGTCCACCTGTGGTAAATTCAGTTTATTGGACACAATTTGGGAAGACACACCCCTGTATATATAAGGTCTCACATCTGACAATGCTTATCAAAACAAAAAACAAGCTATGAGGAGGAAAGAACTGCCTGTAGAGCTCAGCAACAGGATTGTGTGGAGGCTTAGATGTGGAGAAAGGTACAAAAAAATTCTGCTGCACTGCACATTTCTAAGAGCACAGTGGCTTTCATATTTCTCAAATGGAAAAAGTTTGGAACAACCAGGACACTTGCTAGAGCTGACCATCCCATCAAACTAATTAATTGGGGGAGAAGGGTTTTGGTAAGAGATATGACCAAGAACCCAATGTTCACTGTGGCTGATCTCCAAAGATCCTGTTTGCAGATGACAGAAGCTTTCAGAAGGTCATCCATCACTGCAGCACTCCACCAATCTAGGCTTCATGGCAGAGTGGCCAGAAAAAAGCCTCTCCACAATAAAAGAAACATAAAAGTCCACCTGGAGTTTGCAAAAAAAGCACGTAACGGCCTTTCAGACTGTGGGAGACAAGATTCTTTGGTGTATTGAAATCAAGATTGAACTTGTTGCCTCAATTCTAAGCATCATGTCTGGAGGAAAACAGACACTGCTCATCACCTGCCCAATACCATCCCTACAATGAAGCAAGGGGGTGGCATCATCATGCTGTGGGAGTGTTTTCCAGTGGCTGGAACAGGGAGACTGGTCAGGGTTGAGGGAAAGCTGAACAGTTCAAACAATAGAGATATTCTTAATGAAAACCTGATCCAGAGTGCTTTGGACCTCAGACTGGGCCAAAGGTTTACCTTCCAACAAGACTATGACTTCAAGCACACAGCCAAGACAACGGATGAGTAGCTTAGGGACAACTATGTGAATGCCCTTGAATGGCCCAGCCAGAGCCCTGACATAATTAAACATCTCTAGAGAGACCTGAAAAAGGCTGTCCACTGAACGTCCCCATCCAACCTGAAAGAGCTTGAGAGTATCTACAGTGAAGAATGGCAGAAAATCCCCAAATCTGGGTGTGAAAACCTTGTGGTATCATACCAAGAAGATTAGAGGTGGTAATTGCTGCCAAAGGTGCTTCAGCTAGGTACTGGGTCTGAATATTTTTGTTAAGATTTAAATTTTTTCTTTTCAATAAATTAGCAAAAATTTGGAACATTCTGTTTTCACTTTGTCATTATGGGGTATTATGCAGAGTGATGGGGAAAAAAACGTCATGTTTTTCATCTTAGCACAAGGCAATATAACAAAAAAAAGTGAAAGGGTTTGAAGATTTTACAAATGCACTGCATGAGTAAGCAAGCATTCTTATATTAGGAACATCCAGAAGATTCACCTCAACTCTATTGATAAGGGAGTACTTTTAGGTCAATTCTCTAATAAGTAAACTCTCTAATAGAGATGTCCCGAACTATTCGCCGGCAAACAGTTCCCGGCGAACATAGCTTGCTCGCGTTCGCCGTGGCGGGCGAACATATGCGATGTTCGGTCCGCCCCCTATACATCATCATTGAGCAAACTTTGACCCTGTACCTCACAGTCAGCAGACACATTCCAGCCAATCAGCATACCCTCCCTCCCAGATCCTCCCACCTCCTATCAAAAAGCAAGGACAGCATCCATCTTAGATTCATTCTGAAGCTGCAGTGTCACAAATTTGACTAAGTTGTAATCGCAATGCGACAGGTTATTTTAATCGCATTGCAAATTCAACTTAGAGCTGGGTTCCTAATGGTTGTATTGCTAGAATATAACGAAGATTGAGAATATAGTGCTATATTCGTTATATTCGTCAATTCTAGCAATACAACCATTAGGAACTCAGATCTAAGTTGTAATCGCAGGTTACATTAATCGCATTGCGATTTCAACTTAGAGCTGGGTTCCTAATGACCCTGTACCTCACAGTCAACAGACACATTCCAGCCAATCAGCAGCATACCCTCCCTCCCAGACCCTCCCACCTCCTAGTAAAAAGCAAGGACAGCATCCATCTTAGATTCATTCGGAAGCTGCAGTCTTAGTGAGAGATGGACAGTGCAGCTGCTGCTGATTTAATAGGGAAATCGATAGCTAGGCCAGTGTATTCAGTGTCCACTCCAGTTCTGAAGGACTCATCTGATCTGCTGTAAGGACAGCGTCCTGACAGCACCCCAAAAAGCCCTTTTTAGGGCTAGTACATCAGTCTGCTTTTTTTTTCCCCCCCTCTGTAATCTAATTGCAGTTGCCTGCCTGCCAGCGTGTGTGTCAGGCCCACAGCGTATACTGTGCCCACTTGCCCGGTGCCACCACTCATATCTGGTGTCACAGTAGCTTGCATTTAAAAAAAACAAAAAACTTTTTTCACTATAATCTAATTGCAGTTAGTTGCCTGCAAGTGTGTGTGTCAGGCCTACAGCGTGTACAGTGCCAACTACTGCCAGTGCACAGTGCCACCAGTGCCACTCATATCTGGTGTCACAGTAGATTACATAAAAAAAACTAAAAACTTTTTGGACTGTAATATAATTGAAGTTAGTTGCCTGTAAGCGTGTGTGTCAGGCCTACAGCGTGTACTGTGCCAACTACTGCCAGTGCACAGTGCCACCAGTGCCACTCATATCTGGTGTCACAGTAGATTGCATTTAAAAAAAAGGAAACTTTTTTCACTGTAACCTAATTGCAGTTAGTTGCCTGCAAGCGTGTGTGTCAGGCCTACAGCGTGTACTGTGCCAACTACTGCCAGTGCACAGTGCCACCAGTGCCACTCATATCTGGTGTCACAGTAGATTACATTTAAAAAAAAACAACCTTTTTTCACTGTAACCTAATTGCAGTTAGTTGCCTGCAAGCGTGTGTGTCAGGCCTACAGCGTGTACTGTGCCAACTACTGCCAGTGCACAGTGCCACCAGTGCCACTCATATCTGGTGTCACAGTAGATTGCATTTAAAAAAAAGGAAACTTTTTTCACTGTAACCTAATTGCAGTTAGTTGCCTGCAAGCGTGTGTGTCAGGCCTACAGCGTGTACTGTGCCAACTACTGCCAGTGCACAGTGCCACCAGTGCCACTCATATCTGGTGTCACAGTAGATTACATTTAAAAAACAACAACCTTTTTTCACTGTAACCTAATTGCAGTTAGTTGCCTGCAAGCGTGTGTGTCAGGCCTACAGCGTGTACTGTGCCAACTACTGCCAGTGCACAGTGCCACCAGTGCCACTCATATCTGGTGTCACAGTAGATTACATTTAAAAAAACAACAACCTTTTTTGACTGTAATATAATTGCAGTTAGTTGCCTGCAAGCGTGTGTGTCAGGCCTACAGTGTGTACTGTGCCAACTACTGCCAGTGCAGAGTGCCATCAGTGCCACTCATATCTGGTGTCACAGTAGATTACATTAAAAAAAACTTTTTTGACTGTAATATACAGTAATTGCAGTTAGTTGCCTGCAAGCGTGTGTGTCAGGCCTATAGTGTGTACTGTGCCATCTACTGCCAGTGCACAGTGCCACCAGTGGCACTCATATCTGGTGTCACAGCAGCTTGCACGCATAGTACAACTAATACCGTCGTGGTCGTGGTGCTGTGACTTCCTTTGGCCCTAGAATAATGCCCAGTGTTCAGAGGCCACGTACCCTGAATTCGTAAAGTTCTGAGGACATAGTTGACTGGCTAACACAGGACACCCAATCTTCTACAGCTTCCGCTCGGAACCTTGACGCACCATCCTCCTCCAGATCAGCTTCAGGCACCTCTCAAGTTACCACTCGCCCGCCTGCCGCCACCACCAACACTAGCACCACAGCTGCTTCACTTGATCTGTCAGAGGAGTTATTTACACATCAGTTGGAAGAAATGAGTGATGCGCAACCATTATTGCCAGAGGATGTAGATAACAGGGATATGTTTCAGTCAGGCAGCATTACACACATGGACGTACAGTGTGATGATGAGGATGTTGTACCCGCTGCTGCTTCCTTTGCTGTGTTGTCAGATACAAGTGAAGCGGTTGAAGATGACGATGTGTCTGTGGATGTCACGTGGGTGCCCGCTCGAAGAGAAGAAGAACAGGGGGAAAGTTCAGATGGGGAGACAGAGAGGAGGAGGAGATGAGTTGGAAGCAGGGGGAGGTCATCGCAAGGAGCTAGTGGCACAGTCAGACAGCATGTATCGGCACCCGGGGTCAGCCAGACAGCACGCCAATCAACGCATGCTGTTGCCACCACCAGAATGCCGTCATTGCAATGCCCAGCAGTGTGGCATTTTTTGTGTGTGTCTGCCTCTGATAACAGCGATGCCATTTGCAACCTGCGCCAAAAGAAACTGAGTCGTGGGTAGTCCAACACCCACCTAGGTTCAACTGCTTTGCGAAGGCACATGATCTCAAATCACAAACCCCTATGGGATCAACACATGAGTACAAGCAGCACACAAACTCCTCTTGGTCCAGCATCTTCAGCCACGTCAACCACTGCTGTCCTCCTTGCCCCCTCTCAACCATCCGCCACTCCGCCTCTCGTTCCTGCTCATCTGCCCACAGTCAGGTGTCTGTCAAGGAAATGTTTGAGCGTAGGAAGCCAATGTCACAGAGTCACCCCCTTGCCCGGCATCTGACAGCTGGCTTGTCGGAACTCTTAGCCCGCCAGCTTTTACCATACAAGCTGGTGGAGTCTGAGGCCTTCAAAAAATTTGTAGCTATTGGGACACCGCAGTGGAAGGTACCCTGCTGAAATTTCTTTTCACAAAAGGCAATCCCCAACCTGTACTCTATTGTGGAAAAGGAAGTCATGGCATGTCTGGCACACAGTGTTGGGGCAAGGGTCCATCTGACCACTGATGCCTGGTCTGCAAAGCACGGTCAGGGCAGGTATATCACGTACACTGCGCATTGGGTAAACCTGCTGACGGCTGCCAAGCATGGAATGCGTGGCTCTGCAGAAAGAGGTGGTGACACCGCCACGACTTGCAGGCAGGCCTGCTGCCACCTCCTCTACTCCTCCTACTCCATCCTCTTCGCTAACCTCCTCGGCTGAGTCCTCTTCTGCTGCTGCGTCTTGCTCCACATCAACTGTACCCCCCCAGCTCCCCAGGGGCTATTCCACATCCCGGATACGACAGTGTCACGCCGTCTTGGTGTTGACTTGCCTGAAAGCAGAGAATCACACCGGACCAGCACTCCTGTCCGCCCTGAATGCACAGGTGGATCAGTGGCTGACTCCGCACCAACTGGAGATTGGCAAAGTGGTGTGTGACAACGGAAGCAATTTGTTGGTGGCATTGAATTTGGGCAAGTTGACACATGTGCCGTGCATGGCACATGTGTTGAATCTGATCGTACAACGCTTTTGTGCATAAGTACCCAGGCTTACAGGACGTCCTCAAGCAGGCCAGGAAGGTGTGTGGCCATTTCAGGCGTCCCTACACGGCCATGTCGCACTTTTCAGATCTTCAGCGGCGAAACAACATGCCAGTGAGGCGCTTGATTTGCGACAGCCCGACACGTTGGAATTCAACACTCCTAATGTTCGACTGCCTGCTCCAAAAAGAAAAAGCCGTCAACGAGTATTTGTATGACCGGGGTGCTAGGACAGCCTCTGCGGAGCTGGGTATTTTTTTTGCCACGTTTTTGCCACGTTTTTTGACACTCATGCGCAATGCCTGTAGCCTCATGCGTCCTTTTGAGGAGGTGAAAAACCTAGTCAGTCGCACCGAAGGCACCATCAGCGACATCATCCCATTTGTTTTCTTCCTGGAGCGTGCCCTGCGAAGAGTGCTGGATCAGGCTGTGGATGAGCATGAAGAGGAAGAGGAAGAGTTGTGGTCACCATCACCACCAGAAACAGCCTTATCAGCATCGCTTGCTGGACCTGCGGCAACACTGGAAGAGGAGTCTGAGGAAGAGGAGTCAGAGGAGGAATGTGGCTTTGAGGAGGAGGAAGACCAACCACAGCAGGCATCCCAGGGTGCTCGTTGTCACCTATCTGGTACCCGTGGTGTTGTACGTGGCTGGGGGGAAGAACAGACCTTCAGTGAGATCAGTGAGGACGAGGAACGGGACATGAGTAGCTCGGCATCCAACCTTGTGCAAATGGGGTCTTTCATGCTGTCATGCCTGTTGAGGGACTCTCGTATAAAAAGGCTGAAGGAGAACGACCTGTACTGAGTGGCCACGCTACTAGACCCCCGGTATAAGCAGAAAGTGCCTGAAATGTTACCGAATTACCGGAAGTTGGAAAGGATGCAGCAGTTCCAAAACAAGTTAAAAAGTATGCTTTACACAGCGTATAAGGGTGATGTCACAGCACAATGGGAATCTAACAGGGGAAGAGGTGAAAGTAATCCTCTTCCTACCACGACCACGCCGGCAAGGACAGGACGCTTTACAGACGTGTTGTTGATGGAGGACATGCAGAGCTTTTAAGTCCTACGCATCGCCACAGCCCTTCGGAGTCCACCCTCAGAGAACGACTCGACCGACAGGTAGCAGACTACCTCGCCTTAACTGCAGATAATGACACTCTGAGGAGCGATGAACCCCTTGACTACTCGGTGTGCAGGCTTGACCTGTGGCCTGAGCTATCCCAATTTGCGATAGAACTTCTGGCCTGCCCCGCTTCAAGTGTCCTGTCAGAAAGGACCTTCAGTGCAGCAGGAGGTATTGTCACTGAGAAGAGAAGTCGCCTAGGTCAAAAAAGTCTAGATTACCTCACCTTTATTAAGATGATTGAGGCATGGATCCCGAAGGGACTGACAATGGGCGATACATTCGACTAAAAAAGGCCTGGTGATGAGATGAGCTGCCTTGGGCTAAAAATGGTCCACACGCTGCTGTATTTTATCTCTGCATGCCGGATGACTTGCGTGACTTCTCCGCCACCAACTAGGGTTCAAGCCAAAATGTTTTAGTGCACTTTCTGCCTGGAAAACATAAATTTTTCCGGCCGCTGCTACAGCAGCGGCAGCAACATTACCTGATTTTTCAGGCATGTGACCATGCCTAATTTTTCTGGCCTCTGGTGCTGCACTGTGGCTGCAAAAACAAAACAAAAAAAAAGGCACATACATGTGTCAATTCTCCTTCGTGATCGTTACCTTGTTGTGGTGAAGGGGCTTGCGTATCACAATGAAGCGATCACCTCTATGAGTGTGTTGGCAATGGCAATGTTGGCACACCCCAGATGAGATAAGGTCGTTGCTTCAGTGTGAATAGACCAAAAGAGATCGGATGGATAATTTTGCATAGAAAAAACATTAATTTTCTTTGTTATCATCTAAGGTGATCATCAAAGCCTACTAGGCCAACAATGGGCCCACACTGCAGAATCATTGTTTTCTGGGTCACTTAACTGTCACTGAACTACCTCAGCATGACCATAGGCTTTGAAAAACCGCCATCTGCAATCTGCCAAACGTGCGCACGAGCACAGTCATCACTACACCAAGATTGACGCATAGAGGAATAAAATTTATGTCATGAGTGTCTCAACTATTGACAACTCTTTGCGGTTGTCTAAACTCTATTCCATACACGTCCCCTGATAGGAGACGTAACAGGGATTAAACTGATAGGAATAGTACTACTTAACATACCACTCATATTAGGATTGCATAGTACATTGCACGGTGCACGCGCAGTGCCCCAAATTGGAAGTAAGAGGACCAACCAAGCATCTTTTTCCATCTCCCAGTTCCTAAAATCTATTCCATACACGTCCCTTGATAGGGGACGTAACAGGGATTAAACTGATAAGAATAGTATAACTTAACATACCACTCATATCTGGTAGCACAGTAAATTGCACGGCGCACGCGCAGTGCCCCAAATTGGAAGTAAGAGGACCAACTGTAACGGTCGCGTACACACACACACAGGGGGGAGGGAAGTGACCACTGCGCTCCACCCTTACCCCTGGCCCTGCCTACTTGCCTCGCGAGTCCTAATGACAGGGGACAACTGGACGGCAATCCCTAACTTGGAATAAGTGCAGGGATGACAGACAGACAAACAACAGGACGTGAACGGACCGAGTCAATACCAGGAAAGCTGCAAAGTACAAATGGAGCAAGCAGAGAATTGTCAGGAGAAGCCGGGGTCATAAATACCAGGAGAGCAGAGAAGTACAAGAGGAGTCCTAAGAGAGTAGTCAGGTGGGAGCCGAGGTCACAATACCAGGACGGATGCGCAGTACAGGAGGATCAGGCAAAAGGATGGTCAGGGAACAGGATCAGGTATGTATTCAGCAGTCCAACAAATATCCAGGAACCTAGAAATTAACAGGCAACCTGTAGCCAGCAGGCTGCCTGTATTTATAGTGGGGAGTGAGGGTCATGTGACGTGGCCAGCGTCACATGACCGACAGACCAACCAGTCGAGCACCGAGTGATCAGCTCGGCGCTCAAGGCAGACTAGGAGCAGGGAGCCACCCAGCTAGTAAAGCCGCCCTGGGAATGAGGTCAAACACAGAACCTCATTCCAAAAGCTAAGCAACAGGTCTGTGGGCAATGGGGGACCGAGTGCACCTTCGGAACCCCGTGACAGTACCCCCCCCTTTTACGAGGGGCCACCGGACCCAAGACTTCAGGCGATGGCTTTTCAGGGTGTTCTAAATGAAATTTACGAACAAGTCTAGGAGCATGAACCTCCCTGGCAGGTACCCAAGATCTCTCTTCAGGTCCATACCCCTTCCAGTGAATCAGGTACTGCAAGGAATTACGCACCTTCCTGACATCCACTATTTTAGACACCACATACTCGACAGCATCATTAACAAGAACCGGCGGAGGCGAGGCTTTTGATGGTACTACCGGTTCAAAATATTTTTTAAGCAGAGATTTATGGAACACATTATGAATGTGGAATGACTCAGGCAGCTCCAACCTAAAAGATACCGGGTTAATCACTTCCGTGATCTTATATGGTCCAATAAAACGAGAAGCAAATTTTTTAGAAGTTACCTTGAGAGATAGATTCTTGGAGGACAACCATACTTTATCCCCAACCTGAAAGTTTACCCCCCTTGAACGTCTCTTATCGGCCTTGAGTTTTTGAGAACATTGAGCCTTTTCTAGGTTCGATTGAACCCGGGCCCAAACTGTGCACAGTTCGGAGGAGAGTTTATCCGCTTCAGGGTTAGAGGAGGAGACGGACGACCCAGAATGAAAACGGGGATGGAAACCATGGTTACAAAAGAAAGGTGAAACCCCAGCAGAAGAATTGACACGGTTATTCAAAGCAAATTCAGCCAATGGAAGATATTTCACCCATAATTGCTGGTCATCAGCAACATACGACCTCAAGAATTGTTCGACAGACTGATTAAGGCGTTCAGTCTGCCCATTACTCTCAGGGTGGTAGGCAGAGGAAAAAGACAATGAAATTTGACATTTTTGACAGAAGGCCCTCCAGAATTTGGACACAAACTGCACACCCCTGTCAAAAACAATATTTTCCGGGATACCATGCAATCGAACAATTTCTTTCACAAAAATAGACGCCAAGGTTTTGGCATTCGGGAGTTTAGACAGGGGAATGAAATGAACCATCTTGCTAAACCTATCGACCACTACCCAAACCACAGTCTTACCCTCCGCCAGCGCTAGGTCAGTTATAAAGTCCATCGAGATATGGGACCAGGGTCTACTGGGAATGGGTAGGGGTCATAGGTTACCAGCAGGGCGAGTCCTAGGTGTCTTGGACCTGCCACAAACCTCACAGGCTGACACATAGGACTTGACATCCCTAGTTAGAGTGGGCCACCAATAAGATCTAGAAACCAGATCCTTAATGCCCTCAACACCCGGATGTCCACAAAAGGCAGAATCGTGACACTCACCCAACAGCTGGAGACAAAATTGTACGGGAACAAACAACTTATCTGTTGGGGTGGATACCGGTGCCAGATGTTGTTCAGACCTAATGCGAGCCGAGATATCCTGGGTAAGAGCTGCTAAGAAGATTTTTGCTGGTAGGATGGATTCAGGTGGTACCTCAGTAGGTTGAAAAGCCTGGAAGCTCCGAGATAATGCGTCCGCCTTCACATTTTTACTTCCCGGCCTGAACGTGATGGAAAAATCAAAACGAGTAAAAAACAGAGCCCATCTGGCTTGACGGGGATTCAACCTCTTAGCAGACTCGAGAAACATAAGGTTTTTATGGTCAGTGACAACAGTTACACAATGTCTTGCCCCCTCCAGGAAATGCCTCCACTCCTCAAATGCCCATTTAATGGCCAGCAGCTCCCAATTCCCTATGTCGTAGTTTCTCTCCGTGGGAGAGAATTTCCTGGAGAAGAAGGCACATGGTCTCAGATTAGTGAGGCTAGCAGGACCTTGTGAAAGGACTGCTCCTACGCCGTCCTCGGACGCATCCACCTCCACAATAAAAGGTTTCTCCTGATCAGGCTGGATCAGAATGGGAGCGCTACTGAATGCCTTTTTTAATTTTTCAAATGAAGAAATGGCCTCAGTAGACCAATTCTCCAAATCCGCCCCTTTCTTAGTAAGGTCGGTCAACGGTTTAGCAATTACGGAAAAATTCATAATAAATTTACGATAGTAATTGGCGAAACCTAAGAACCGTTGTAAGGCCTTTAAGGATGAAGGTCTAACCCATTCCTTAATTGCTAGTACCTTACCAGGATCCATCTTGAAGGCGTGAGGAGTCAGAACATGCCCTAGAAACAGAATCTCCTGTACACCAAAGACACATTTCTCTTGTTTAGCGGATAGCTGATTCTCCCTCAACACCTCTAATACTTGTTTAACATGAGACACATGGGATTCGAAGTCAGGAGAGAATATCAAAATGTCGTCAAGATAGACAATAACAAATTTACCTAAGTACTCCCTAAGAATGTCATTCATGAAGTTTTGGAACACAGCTGGGGCATTGCTGAGTCCAAAAGGCATCACTTGATATTCAAAGTGTCCTACCGGAGTATTGAACGCCGTCTTCCATTCGTCTCCCTCCTTGATTCGGATTAGATTGTATGCCCCTTTCAGGTCAATTTTAGAAAACCAGGTTGCCCCCAGAACCTGGTTAAATAAATCCGGAATCAATGGGAGGGAGTATCTATTCTGGACAGTGATTTTATTTGATCTCCGGTAATCAATACATGGCCTAAGACCACCATCTTTTTTCTTAACGAAGAAAAACCCCGCCCCCATAGGAGAGACAGAAGGTCTAATATGCCCTTTACCATGGCTCTCCTTAATATAATCTTCCATGGCCTTGCGTTCGGGCATAGAAAGATTATAAATTCGTCCTTTAGGAAACTTGGCCCCCTCTACTAGCTCTATGGTACAATCATAAGGTCTATGGGGGGGTAGAACCTCCGGGGTTGGTGATGAGAATACATCAAAATATTCTCTAACAACAGAGGGTAAAGTATCAGACTTTACTGAGACCCCAGCCTGTACCACGGATAAGCACGAGTCACACTTAGGCCCCCATCTCACCAACTCCCCATTGGACCAATCTATAGTGGGGTTATGAAGGCAACCCTAGTACCACCTCAGCAGGTAGGTTCTCCAGGACTAGAAGCGAACATCTCTCTGAGTGGCACACGCCCACGGTTAGAGAAATCTCCGAGGTACATAAGCTCACCGTACCACCAATAAGAGGAGTAGCATCAATAGCCATGACATGGATAGGAGTTGGTAAGGCAAACATAGGAATACCCAATCTTACAGCATACTCAGAGTCAATAAAGCTAGCCGCTGAGCCAGAATCAATAAAGGCCTTACCCGGCCATTTATCTACTCCCAGAGAAATCATAATGGATACCGAAAGCTTACATTTTGAAAATTCAGGGTGTACCTGGTCTTTAGGTTGCCTTGTCTTAGGAGACTTGACAGAGAGGACCTTCTTAGGACACTGGTTGATCCAATGGTCAGGATCTCCACAGTAAAAGCATTCTCCACGTCTGCGGCGTAGATTCCCTCGGGTCATGCCAACCTGCATGGGTTCCTCGGAGGAGACCTCAGCATTGTCTCTGGGATAGGCCTCTGGCTGGACCACCATCTGGGAAGAGAACTGTTGTTCCTGTCGTCTCTCTCTAACCCGTCGGTCAAGTCGGACAACAAGGGTCATCATCTCCTCTAAGGTCTCTGGAAGTTGATAACTGACCAGAAGATCCTTTAATTTATCAGACAGACCTGACCTGAACTGACTCTGCAGGGCTGGTTCGTTCCATCCTGAGGGGACACACCACCTTCTGAATTGGGTGCAATAATCCTCCGCTGGTAAATTGCCCTGAACCAGTGCCTTTAGAGCCGTCTCGGCTACTAGAGCCCTGTCTGGTTCATCATAGAGGGTACCCAAGGCCTGAAAGAACCCCTCCACAGAATATAAACAACTGGTGCCAGCAGGTAAAGAGAACGCCCAGTCCTGGGGATCACCCTGTAATCAGGAAATGATAATGCCCACGCGTTGACTCTCGGGCCAGAGGACACGGGGCGCAAACGGAAGTAAAGTTTGCAACTCTCCTTAAAAGAGAGAAACTTCCTCCGGTCTCCAGAAAAGGGTTCTGGGAGCTTAATCTGGGGCTCAAAATGCGGACTGGAGGCCTGAGGAGTGGAAGAACCTTGCCCTAACTCAAAAGAACTGAGTTTTTCCCCTAACTCCTGCACCCTCTGCGTCAGATTAGCGACATGGTCAGTCAGGGTCACCAGAGGATTCATAATACAGTGGTTATTGGGCCAGTTAATCTGTAACGGTCGCGTACACACACACACAGGGGGGAGGGAAGTGACCACTGCGCTCCACCCTTACCCCTGGCCCTGCCTACTTGCCTCGCGAGTCCTAATGACAGGGGACAACTGGACGGCAATCCCTAACTTGGAATAAGTGCAGGGACGACAGACAGACAAACAACAGGACGTGAACGGACCGAGTCAATACCAGGAAAGCTGCAAAGTACAAATGGAGCAAGCAGAGAATTGTCAGGAGAAGCCGGGGTCATAAATACCAGGAGAGCAGAGAAGTACAAGAGGAGTCCTAAGAGAGTAGTCAGGTGGGAGCCGAGGTCACAATACCAGGACGGATGCGCAGTACAGGAGGATCAGGCAAAAGGATGGTCAGGGAACAGGATCAGGTATGTATTCAGCAGTCCAACAAATATCCAGGAACCTAGAAATTAACAGGCAACCTGTAGCCAGCAGGCTGCCTGTATTTATAGTGGGGAGTGAGGGTCATGTGACGTGGCCAGCGTCACATGACCGACAGACCAACCAGTCGAGCACCGAGTGATCAGCTCGGCGCTCAAGGCAGACTAGGAGCAGGGAGCCACCCAGCTAGTAAAGCCGCCCTGGGAATGAGGTCAAACACAGAACCTCATTCCAAAAGCTAAGCAACAGGTCTGCGGGTAATGGGGGACCGAGTGCACCTTCGGAACCCCGTGACACCAACCAAGCATCCTTTTCCATCTCCCGGTTCCTAAAATCGATTCCATACACGTCCCCTGATAGTGGACGTAACAGGGATTAAACTGATAGGAATAGTACTACTTAACATACCACTCATATCTGGTAGCACAGTAAATTGCACGGCGCATGCGCAGTGCCCCAAATTGGAAGTAAGAGGACCGACCAAGCATCTTTTTCCATCTCCCGGTTCCTAAAATCTATTCCATACACCGGCCCCTGATAGGGGACGTAACAGGGATTAAACTGATAGGAATAGTACTACTTAACATAACACTCATATCTGGTAGCACAGTAAATTGCACGGCGCACGCGCAGTGCCCCAAATTGGAAGTAAGAGGATCGACCAAGCATCTTTTTCCAGCTCCCGGTTCCTAAAATCTATTCCATACATGTCCCCTGATAGGGGACGTAACAGGGATTAAACTGATAGGAATAGTACTACTTAACATACCACTCATATCGGGTAGCACAGTACATTGCACGCGCAGTGCCCCAAATTGGAAGTAAGAGGACCGACCAAGCATCTTTTTCCATCTCCCGGTTCCTAAAATCTATTCCATACACCACACCGGCCCCTGATAGGGGACAAAACAGAGATTAAACTGGTAAGAACAGATTTTTTTTATAAAAAAAAAAAAGGACAGCCTCTTCGGAGCTGGGTATTTATGCCCTTTATGGATTAAAACCCGAATCTACGTCAACTACGTAATTTTTCATGGGAGTTTTGCCATGGATTCCCCTCCGGCATACCACAGTCCAGGTGTTAGTCCCCTTGAAACAACTTTTCCATCACTATTGTGGCCAGAAAGAGTCCCTGTGGGTTTTAAAATTCGCCTGCATATTGAAGTCTATGGCAGTTCGCCCGGATCGCCCGTTCGCGAACATTTACGGAAATTCACGTTCGCCGTTCGCAAACAGAAAATTTTATGTTCGCGACATCTATACTCCCTAATAGGTCCTACAGCATAAAAAGCAACTCATTGGCAAGCCGTAGTCTTTATGCTGGCCAGTGTTCTGGTTGTTTATGCAACCTGCACATGCAGGGAGATTGGTAAGAGTAGTGCATCATCAACTCAGACCTATTTAGCACAGTATTTAGAGCAGAGTAAACCTTTTAGACAGCAAGTATTGTAATCCGAGCGATATTGCTAAGTATGAAAGTTTCGCCATAACAATAATTGCCATAATATATAATTATATAATAATATATAATGTTTTATTGATTTTAAACAAACAAACCGAAAGTGTATTGACAATACTCTGAACAACATTTTGAAGACAGAAATTTAACCATGTGCATTTTATATTTTTATAATAATCAATCTATTGAATGAGTTCAGTAGTATTTTATTTACAATTATTTTAACGCCGTATAAGTTTTAACATATTGACCATATCGACATATCGGGTCAGTGACATAATTGGAAACCACTATATGTTTTGATAGGATATTTACTGTTACATGCATGTGGTAACATAGTAACATTGTTTGTAAGGCTGAATTCACCATCACTGCTCTTACCGTAAAGAATCCTCTACTATGTTTGTGTACAAACCTTCTTTCCTCCAGACGCAGAGGATGTCCCCTTGTCCCAGTCCAGGGTATAAATAGATGATGGGAGAGATCTCTGAACTGACCTCTGATATATTTTTACATAGTTATTAGATCTCCTCTTAGTCGTCTGTTTTCTGAAGTGAATAACCCTAATTTTGATAATCTTTCAGGGTACTGTAGTCCCCCCATTCCAGTTATTACTTTAGTTGCTCTCCTCTGAACCCTCCCCAGCTCTGCTATGTCTGCCTTGTTTACAGGAGCCCAGAACTGTACACAGTACTCCATGTGTGGTCTGACTAGTGCAGGACTATGTTCTCATCACGGGAATCTATGCCCATTTAGATGCAACTCATTATATTATTGGCCTTGGCAGTAGCTGCCTGATACTGTTTTCTACACAAAGTAAAAACCAACATCGTTCTTAAAAAACTGTGACGATCCTTTATTCTTGAGTACAGCAAGAACATACAAATAATCATGGCGCCCCAACTGTAATACTTTTACAGTTGGTTCGCCATCTGCCATCAGCACCACGCAAATGCGATTGTGGGGTGCTGATGTGTGTAAATGCTGGCTGAGGCCTGGTATAGGCCCCAAGCCAGCCTTGAGTGTTTTTCAGCAGGCTGCGCCAGTATAGCACTGACATTAAAATGCAATGCACTATAGGGATAGTGCATTGTATTTTAAAAGCAATCAAATTATTGCCTGTTATAGTCCCATTGTGAGACTATTAAATGGTAAAAAAAACATTTATTATATTTAAAAAAATTCCAATAAAAAATAAATATGCTTTTTTTTCCAATGAAAATACGCATTTCAATGAAAAAAATGGCAAAAATAAAATCTCCTCCATGTTTGGTACAGCTGTGTTCGTAACGACCTGCACTACACAAACATAATTTAAATTATCTCCTGTGCTGAACGCCGTAAAAAAAAAAGGAAGATACGTCAGTAAGGCCCAAAACAGGCTAGTCACTAAGGGGTTAAAAAGATGGCACCATTTTATCAAATAAACTTTATTTTTAGAATAATGGAAAGTTAAACAATTTCTAATGAAGTTTCTGTGCCAATTTGTCCCTGTTTTCAAGATCTCTGTATTAGTCATTGAGTAGGAGCATTCACTGGTTACTACCATGGAATAAAAATCGGTCCTGGTCATGTAAAGGACACAACTAAACTGCTTTTTAGGGTATATTCACACAGCAGATTTTCCAAGTGGATTTCAGTATGTTTTATGTGCCTATAGGCTCGTTCACACGATCGTGTGAAGCCCGTGTCCGTGCTGTGGACCGCAAATTGCGGTCTGCAATGTACAGGCACCATCCGTGGGGCAGGCGCATGGAGATCACAGACCCATTCACTTGAATAGGTCCACGATCCTTCCGTTCCTCAAAAAAGATAGAGCAAGTTCTATCTTTTTGCGATGCGGAAGCACAGAATGGAACCCCAGAAAGCACTCCATAGCGCTTCCGTAGTGTTCCGTTTCGTTTTTCCGTTCTGCACCGTTCCGCATCTCCCGATTTGTGGACCCATTGAAATGAATGGGTCCGCATCCGTGATGCGGAATGGCCACAAAACGGTTCCCGTGTATTGCAGATCCACAAATACGGTCCGCAATACGTCAACGGGCATCACACGTTCGTGTGAACGAGCTCTTAATCTGCAGTAAAACCAAGAAAAACCACGTCAATTTATTCCTTGTTGGGAACCTGTGTTGCCATTCATATGACACGTGTACTTTCATTTGGTAAACATACAGTTACCATACGGTTGACAAAGTTGTCTTGTATCAGGCTGTGCATCTATGTAAGCATCACGTGGTCGGGACAGCGTTTTATCCATTGGAAGTAATTGGAAGTAAACAATGTGAATGACAGCAAGCTGAGATTTTCAATACCAAAAAGAATTATATTAGAAAATATAGTTTTCTTATACAAATAATAGTATTTACAGTATTTGTTTAAACCGTAATAAAGTAATAAATTGTTGCTCTGCTTCAACTATAACATGACGATTGCATTTGTAATTTATGTACAGTATATATTTCCACAGGTTATTCTTCTTAATGTGTTTCATTCCAAGTTGATTTATATTTTTTTTAACAGTATTTTCATTGTGATATATGTTATCATTTCTCAAAACCAAACAAAATATATTTTCAGTATTTTTTCATATTTTAATTTTTTTAAACTGAGTTTCCAGTTAATTCGATTTTTCAAAATGAGTAATTATTTTCAAGGAGGCGCTGTCGTCTCTTGTTCTGTGAGAGAAATGCAATTCAATTACCGATACACAATCCTAATATAATTTAGTCAATGGAAGGATTGCTGCTGTATTGTGTAAGCCCAGGCATACAGGATGGACGGCTATGAATCAGAATAGGGTGTGGCATGGTGCAGCTGGATCCAGTGTAACAATGTGTTTGATGGTCCTTGTTAGGGCTATTATGTGAGGAAACTGGGTTATTGACTGAATGTCCCAATGCACATTACCTTTACAGCAATAATTTTCTTAGCTTGTCCTCCTCCTTACATATCAGCACCTGCAGCATGAAAGCATAAAAGCAGCTCAGTCTATTGCCTTTATATTTATGAGATCAATGCAGTCTTCATTGATTCCTTTGTTTCCTAAACTGGTCACACATGGTATAGACATGTAGGGGAAATCTTCTGATTTGGATTTTAATGTGCCTGATCCCTTGTAGCTGCTGAAGAAGTGTCTGGTACAAACTGAAAGAGGTCGTTGTTTAGGGGGAATTTTTTATTTATTTTTTGTTATTTTTAAGAAATAGGCTGCTTTGTTCTAAATGTCATAAATGTGGTTCTTTAATTGAAAATAAGTAAAATTGGTCAACTGGTAACTTGGTGAACCATGAACAAGCTTATTGCTTACCATTTTATGGTAAAGTACCAATAATTCATTGTGAAACCAATACACATTATTCAAGATAATTGCAGAAGTGGTGTGCAAGGGATGAGATCCCTGTCAGGAATGTCATAGCAGATGAACATGCACATAAATTTTTATACTTAGATGATTCACAACTCTTAGGCCTCTTTCACACGGGCGTTGCGGGAAAATGTGCGGGTGCGTTACGGGAACACCCGTGATTTTTCCGCGGGAGTGCAAAACATTGTAATGCATTTTGCACTCGCGTGAGAAAAATTGTGCATGTTTGGTACCCAAACCCGAACTTCTTCACAGAAGTTCGGGCTTGGGTTAGGTGTTCTGTAGATTGTATTATTTCCCCTTATAACATAGTTATAAGGGAAAATAATAGCATTCTGAATAAGGAATGCTTAGTAAAACATCGCTGGAGGGGTTAAAAAAATAAATAAAAATTAACTCACCTTAGTCCACTTGATCGCGATGCCCGGCATCTCCTTCTGTCTCCTTTACTGAACAGGACCTGTGGTGAGCATTCATTACAGGTCAAGGACCTGTGGTGACGTCACTCCGGTCATCACATGATCCATCACCATGGTAAAAGATCATGTGATAGATCATGTGATGACCGGAGTGACGTCACCACAGGTCCTTGACCTATAATGAATGCTCACCACAGGTCCTGTTCAGTAAAGGAGACAGAAGGAGATGCCGGGCATCGCGATCAAGTGGACTAAGGTTAGTTAAATTATTATATTTTTTTTTAACCCCTCCAGCGCTATTTTACTATGCATTCTGTACTCAGAATGCTATTATTTTCACTTATAACCATGATATAAGGGAAAATAATAATAATCGGGTCTCCATCCCGATCGTCTCCTAGCAACCGTGCGTGAAAATCGCACCGCATCCGCACTTGCTTGCGGATGCTTGCGATTTTCACGCAACCCCATTCACTTCTATGGGGCCTGCGTTGCGTGAAAAATGCAGAATATAGAGCATGCTGCTATTTTCACGCAACGCACAAGTGATGCGTGAAAATCACCGCTCATGTGAACAGCCCCATAGAAATGAATGGGTCGGTATTCAGTGCGGGTGCAATGCGTTCAACTCACGCATCGCATCCGCGCGGAATACTCGCCCGTGTAAAAGGGGCCTTAGGCTACTTTCACACTTGCAACAGAGTGATCCGGCATGCAGTTGGGTCGCTGGAACTGCCTGCCAGATCCGACAAAACGTATGTCAACTGATGCCATTTGTAAGACTCATCAGGATCCTGATCAATCTTAAAAATGCCTGATCAGTCAGAAAAATGCATTGAAATGCCTGATCCGTCTTACAAATGCCATCAGTTGGCGTACGTTTTGCCGGATCCGGCAGATAGGAACTGCTTGCCGGATCGCTCTGCCGCAAGTGTGATAGTCAGGGCTGGCCTTAGGTGTTCAGACGCCCCGTGTGAGCTAATCTTGTGCCCCCCCCCCGCCCGTTTTAACCTAAACATACACAAAGAGGAAAACAATCTTTGTAACAAACAGTTTTTTTTTATTACAGATAATTTAAGTGCAAGTGCAAACAAGTACAATCATACCCAGTGTCACCCATAGCTAGTCTCCTGCCCCCCTTAATCATACCCTGTCACCTTTGCCCAGTCCCCTGCCCCCCTTAATCATACCCAGGGTCACCCAGAGCCAGTCCCCTGCCCCCCTTAATCATACCCTGTCACCTTTACCCAGTCCCCTGCCCTTCATAATCACACCCAGTGTCACCCTTACCCAGTCCCCTGCCCCCTCAATTAGACCCTGCCCCTCTTAAATTAAGGGTGACAAACACTCGGTATTATTAAGGGGGGCAGGGCACTGGGTAAAGGTGACAGGGTATGATTAAGGGGAGCAGGGGACTGGCTATGGGTGACACTGGGTATGATTAAGGGGGGCAGGGTATAATTGAGGGGGCAGGGGACTGGGTAAGGGTGACACTGGGTATGATTAAGAAGGGCAGGGGACTGGGTAAAGGTGACAGCGTATGATTAAGGGGGGCAGGGGACTGGCTCTGGGTGACACTGGGTATGATTAAGGGGGCAGGGGACTGGGAAAAGGTGACAGGGTATGATTAAGGGGGGCAGGAGACTGGCTATGGGTGACACTGTGTATGATTAAGGGCCTTAATCATACCCAGTGTCACCCATAGCCAGTCTCCTGCCCCCCTTAATCATACCCAGTGTCACCCTTATCCAGTCCCCTGCCCCTTTAATCATACCCAGTGTCTGTCATCCTTATCCAGTCCCCTGCCCCCTTAATCATACCTAGTGTCTGTCATCCTTATCCAGTCCCCTGCCCCCCTTAATTAGACCCTGCCCCCATTTAATGAAAGATATTTGGTAAAAAAAAACAAAAAACAGTAAGAACAGGTACTCACTATTTGAAGTCTTCTGCTCCCTCCCTGTCTGCATAGCACCGTCCGCCGCCCTCACACATTGAGCGGATCCTTCCGCGGCTCTCTGTGAAGGCACAGCACTTAAACGCTGCGCCTGCACCCCTAAGCTCCTCCTCCACGCTCCGGAACCTGACCTAGCAACTGCAGCGGCTCAGCTCGCCAGGCTCGCCTCACACAATCTCGGGCCGCCCTGCTGTAAGAGACCGACTGCGAGCTGTGTCGGCCAACAGGCGCCCCTGTTGCCTTGGTGCCCTGTGCGGCCGCACAGCTCGCACACCCCAAAGGCCGGCCCTGGTGATAGTAGCCTTATTTCATTATAAAGCACAAACTTGCTGGTAGCAATTACGGGTACACAGTTTTTGACTGCCACAATTACAGTGCAGTAGACAAAGTCTCTGGAGCAAGTAAGTCAGGGGCAAATAACGTCACCTGACAAAAGCAACTGTTGGTGCTCGCCACCTTGAATGTTGGATTGTTTTTATATTGCTTGTGATGTGTGCTCTGTAGGACTGTGGGGCCCCTTACCAGCAGTGGATCTGTAGGGCAATCTTTCTCTAATATAATATCAATCTTCTACTATTTTACAGTCTCTGTCAATATCAGATGCTTCTCTGTCATACCTATTGGCCTGGAAGAGACTAGTGATGGCCTTGCGGTTCACCTGGCGGTCAGTTCGCAGCGAACTTTGAGCATTCGCGATCCGCCGAACATATGGCGATGTTTGCGCGCGCCATATTCTTTTGCATTGCGTCAAACTTTGACCCATGACACATTCATCAGGTGGGACAGGACAGCAAATTGAGACATTTCAGCACATGGACACACCCCCACCCTCAACAGAACACGATCTGGCTGCCATTTTACATTCTGCATTTTGTCAGTGTAGGGAGAGGTTGCTTTGTGGAGCAGGGTAAGCAAAGATTGATCAGAGCACTGATGCAATTCAGGCTTTGAATACACTCCGAAGTGACAAGCAGGCAATGGGCCCCTATACAGAGGAAGGGGGGAGTATACTTATTTAAAATATAGCTTTTAATATATTATAGAATTGACAAAGTAAAAAGGACTCACTAGAACGATATAGACATACATACACGAATAGGACCAACTTAATGGTACCTAGCTGGTACAGATAAAAAATTCTGCTCCGTCGGTGAAGACGCGAACAGTCTTACCAGACCCTTAGTAGATAGTAGGTGAGGTTCCTTGATGACAGGAGGCAGGAGACACTGGGTGTATGCCGGGCGGGATAAAGGTGCTTCTGCTGTGTAGTCGGGTAGATCAGACAGTAGGAGGGGTCCTATATATCCCTATCAAGGTGAAAGGGGCTATTATACTACTACCTGTCTACACAGAGCACTCGCCTTGGAAAAGGCGACCCCGTCCGGTAGCCTGTCCCTGTAGTGGACCTGTACCCTAAAACTACCGAAAATTTAAACCAGTGATGGGTGGATGGTGATACTTCCAGTGGTCTCCCGACGTGGCACGTTTCTGTCCGTGACTTCTTCAGGGGAATAGACTGCAGGAGGTAACAGTGTAGCCGTAGGTATCTGACCTTAGGCTAATTTGACACTGGGGAAAAGGACAGGCTGTAAAAAGCCTGAGGTCTGCTGAACCCAGGGTGGGATGCAGATTCTGCCTGACCCAGGGTGGGATGCAGAGTGGCGCAGGAGGGGTAGTCCTGTGCAGGACGGTCTGGGGAATATAATAATCCCAAACACATGAAACCCCTGTGGTTGGGGGTAACAGTATAGACCAGCCGCATTTGTGTGCCTCAGTAGCGAGTTTAAATGACCGCGCTCCCTCTCCGTCGCCCCTCCCTCCCAGTGACGTCATCGACGCAGGACGCCACCCAGGAGCGCCGCCGTCCGCCCGGTCACGTGACCCAAGCATCAGGAGAACCCGAGGAGAGTCACAGCAGACAGAGCAGAGGGCGGACGCGGCCAGTGACGTCACACGCCGGCAACACCACGTGGGAAGGGCGGGATTGCGGCAGGGGGTGGGCGGAGGTGGTGATCACACAGCCAATGATTAGATGGTCTGGTGATCACATGGGACGCAAAGTGTATGCGTCACCTAGGTAACATAATAAATAGAAATAAAGCCTAGAGACGGCTAGTAGCATTTAGTGCAGAGTTAACTGGTACAGAACGGGATGCAGGTGATGCTAGAGATCTTACTAGCTGGGCCACATGAAATCCGATATATGTATGTGGGTGCGCTTGTATAGTGAACAGGGGTGCCCTGTAATGTCGACCAGGGATCCCTGTAAAGGTACACTATATGGCGCAACACCAATGCGGCACGGATTGCAGCCAATTAATAACTGCACCAACCCCAGAGGAATTGCGCCAAGAGCGGCACATGTACATATTCGGACTCAGACATATACATGCGGGGATGCAGGGATGCAAAAATGCAGGAGGGGCGAGGGGAAGGCTCTGCACTATATGCACGTGCACCGCAATGCAAGGCCCGATTTAGAGGGCGCAACCATCAGTGCACGTCAAAGGGCAGCACACCTCCCCAGGGGGCCATGAGGGAAAAAGCACAATTATATTTATAAACCAGGCTTTATGATAGATATGAAATGTCATTTTTCAAAGAAAGCAGGCATAATTTAGCCTTTCGTTCATGCCGCCTGGTGCCGCTGTTTTCAGATTAAAGATCCAGCGTGCTTCACGTTGGAGTAGGCTCTTGTCCCAGTCCCCCCCTCTTGGTGGGGGTTTAACAAGGTCAATGCCCATGAACTTTAACCGGGCTTTGCCATTGTGATTGGTGTGCACATGTTTGGACACAGGGGTGTCCCTCTTATGTGTGACATCCCCTATGTGCTCACCAATCCTCCTCCGAAATTCCCTTATGGTTTTGCCGACGTATTCCAGACCACACTCGCATAGGATGCGGTATATCACACCTCTGGATTTGCAGTTAATGAAGTGTGGAATGGAATACGTCTTGCCCGTGACCGAGCTCGTGAAGATTTTAGTGGTCAGGATGTGTTTGCAGGCAACACACCTGCCGCATCTGTGACTGCCCACTAGGGTGGACCGTAGCCAAGTTGAGTGTATAATACTAGGTGAAAAATGACTGCGGACGAGTTTATCACGCAGGTTGGTGCCACGTCTGTATGTAATTTGTGGACTGTCTCCTAGTATATCCTGGAGGTCAGGGTCCATCTTGAGGATCCCCCAGTGGCATTGTAAGATCTTTCTGACCTGGCTCGAACCTCTGTCGAACGTGGTGATTATACGGGACAGTTTGGTTGTAGAAGTGTTCGGCTATTTCGTCATTAGTAAGGTCGGTCTCTGTCGTGCAAGAGCTGTTTTATAGGCAGATCTTAGGATATAGTCAGGGTACCCCCTTTGTAGAAATCTAGCCCTTAAGTCAGCTGCCTGAGCCACAAAATCTTTCTTGTCTGAGCAATTTCTGCGCAGACGAAGATACTGCCCTCTTGGTATCCCCCTCCTGAGTGGGAGAGGGTGACTGCTCTCCCATCTCAGGAGAGAGTTAGTCGCATTGGGTTTCCTGTGAATCGAGGTGTCTAGTTCTCCCCTGGCGTTCTTGGTAATTTTGATATCCAAGAATGGTAGGCTAGTGTGTCTCGTGTGTGAATCTCATGCCTATCTCATTTTGATTCAGTCGGGACACGAATGACTCAAACTGAGAAGGGCTACCATTCCAGGTGATGAAAATGTCATCAATATACCGCACCCACAGTCCAATTCTGGATAGATCATCCGGATTCCTTTCCCCGAATACCAGGGTCTCCTCCCACCAGCCCAGGAATAAATGTTTGCGTCTTCACCGACGGAGCAGAATTTTTTATCTGTACCAGCTAGGTACCATTAAGTTGGTCCTATTCGTGTATGTATGTCTATATCGTTCTAGTGAGTCCTTTTTACTTTGTCAATTCTATAATATATTAAAAGCTATATTTTAAATAAGTATACTCCCCCCTTCCTCTGTATAGGGGCCCTTTGTGGAGCAGGGACAGGCTGTTAGGGACACCAAACGCTAGTTAATAGGGCCACAAAAGTCCTTTTAAGGACTGGTATAGGTGGAGAGCCGTATAGTGGGAACTGTTACTAGGCCAGACTACAGTGAAGGGAGCAGGCCACAACCTACAGCCGCCCTAATCCTGACCCTGATCTCTTGACCGCATGAGATAACCCTGAAGGTGGGAGGGCTCATGCACTGGAACCTGGATCCTGCTGACCCTGACGGTCCCTGGCATAGGGGTCAGGAATAGGAGACAACCGGTTCCTCAGGGACTCAGACGAACCGGAGTCTCCAGCTGCCTAGTAACATGTGGAAGGGAAAAGACCATATGCAGCAACTGGATCGGCAGGTAAGAACACCGGAAAACTCACTTACCTGCCACTGCCACCACAACTGGAATCCATGCGTACGAACCGGAGCCCACACACCAAACAGGGCACAACACAAACAACGCATACAGGACACCAGTATACCAGTTACTGCCTGGATCCCCATGCAGCCAGGTGCACGGCAGCCCCAGACAGCGCTGCATACAGGCTTATGGTTCACCCCTCTGGGAAACCAGCCCCCTCACGGAGGTACAACATACAACAGGAGAATATCTAGCAGACATAATGGAAACAACATAAACAGACCAGACATTCACAACACACTAGACATAAATACACCCTGGACAAAACCCACACCAATCAACTAAGGGTAGTATGGGAAGGAGAAACTGGGAAGACCTTGATGACCAAAAGGGTGGCCCTCACTGGACAGATGGTAAAGCCAGGAGCAGTGAACCACCAGCACACACCAAGCCTGGAGGAACACTGAGCTACAGGTATCCAGCAGAAGCTAAATAGCCCAAAGCAACCACACCCACACCAAGAACACACATTAACCCCAAGTTAACCAAACACAAGGAAGAAGCAACTGAAGGGGAATTGCACACACAAGCAAAAGGCAACAGGTTTCTACAGGCAACAGCATGCATGGCAAGCAAGTCACGGCGCACACAGCAAAACCCGTGACAGTGTCATGGCGAAAACCATAGGCCGTGACAGTGTGCTATCGATAGGTGTGATATAAAGAGGGGTGTGATATACTTATACTAACTACTATATATACTACTATATATACTATATATACTACTATACTAACATAGAAAGTATATTACAGGGAGTGCAGAATTATTAGGCAAGTTGTATTTTTGAGGATTAATTTTATTATTGAACAACAACCATGTTCTCAATGAACCCAAAAAAAATATCAAAGCTGAATATTTTTGGAAGCAGTTTTTAGTTTGTTTTTAGTTTTAGCTATTTTAGGGGGATATCTGTGTGTGCAGGTGACTATTACTGTGCATAATTATTAGGCAACTTAACAAAAAACAAATATATACCCATTTCAATTATTTATTTTTACCAGTGAAACCAATATAACATCTCAACATTCACAAATATACATTTCTGACATTCAAAAACAAAACAAAAACAAATCAGTGACCAATATAGCCACCTTTCTTTGCAAGGACACTCAAAAGCCTGCCATCCATGGATTCTGTCAGTGTTTTGATCTGTTCACCATCAACATTGCGTGCAGCAGCAACCACATCCTCCCAGACACTGTTCAGAGAGGTGTACTGTTTTCCCTCCTTGTAAATCTCACATTTGATGATGGACCACAGGTTCTCAATGGGGTTCAGATCAGGTGAACAAGGAGGCCATGTCATTAGATTTTCTTCTTTTATACCCTTTCTTGCCAGCCACGCTGTGGAGTACTTGGACGCGTGTGATGGAGCATTGTCCTGCATGAAAAATCATGTTTTTCTTGAAGGATGCAGACTTCTTCCTGTACCACTGCTTGAAGAAGGTGTCTTCCAGAAACTGGCAGTAGGACTGGGAGTTGAGCTTGACTCCATCCTGCACACGAAAAGGCCCCACAAGCTCATCTTTGATGATACCAGCCCAAACCAGTACTCCACCTCCACCTTGCTGGCGTCTGAGTCGGACTGGTGCTCTCTGCCCTTTACCAATCCAGCCACGGGCCCATCCATCTGGCCCATCAAGACTCACTCTCATTTCATCAGTCCATAAAACCTTAGAAAAATCAGTCTTGAGATATTTCTTGGCCCAGTCTTGACGTTTCAGCTTGTGTGTCTTGTTCAGTGGTGGTCGTCTTTCAGACTTTCTTACCTTGGCCATGTCTCTGAGTATTGCACACCTTGTGCTTTTGGGCACTTCAGTGATGTTGCAGCTCTGAAATATGGCCAAACTGGTGGCAAGTGGCATCTTGGCAGCTGCACGCTTGACTTTTCTCAGTTCATGGGCAGTTATTTTGCGCCTTGGTTTTTCCACACGCTTCTTGCGACCCTGTTGACTATTTTGAATGAAACGCTTGATTGTTCGATGATCACGCTTCAGAAGCTTTGCAATTTTAAGAGTGCTGCATCCCTCTGCAAGATATCTCACTATTTTTGACTTTTCTGAGCCTGTCAAGTCCTTCTTTTGACCCATTTTGCCAAAGGAAAGGAAGTTGCCTAATAATTATGCACACCTAATATAGGGTGTTGATGTCATTAGACCACACCCCTTCTCATTACAGAGATGCACATCACCTAATATGCTTAATTGGTAGTAGGCTTTCGAGCCTATACAGCTTGTAGTAAGACAACATGCATAAAGAGGATGATGTGGTCAAAATACTCATTTGCCTAATAATTCTGCACGCAGTGTATAGTGCATTTGTACTGTGCAGCAGTTGTGTGTGGTTCTGCTGTGATACCGCAGCTATATAGAGGGACAAACGCTATTTGAACAACTAATTGCAACGTGTGTGATATACCAATTGCCCCCCAAAAAAGCTGATTGGGGCATGGGTGTGATATACCTATAATATACTTTCTATATAGTGCATTTGAACTGTGCAGCAGTTGTGTGCGGTTCTGCTGCGATAACGCAACTATATAGAAGGACAAACTCTATTGGAACAACTAATTGCAACGGGTGTGATATACCAGTTGCCCCCCCAAAAAACTGATTGAGGCAGGGGAAGGATATACCTATAATATACTTTCTATATAGTGCATTTGAACTGTGCAGCAGTTGTGTGTGATTCTGCTGCAATATACCGCAGCTATATAGAGGTTCAAACGGTATCGGAACAAATAATTGCAACGGGTGTGATATACCTGTAGACCCCCAAAAAAACTGATTGAGGCAGGGGTGTGATATACCTATAATATGCTTTCTATATAGTGCATTTAAACTGTGCAGCAGTTGTGTGTGGTTCTGCTGCGATACCGCAGCTATATAGAGGGACAAACGCCATTGGAACAACTAATTGCAACGGATGTGATATACCAGTTGCCCCCCAAAAAACAGATTGAGGGGTGTGTTTTACCTGCTTCCACAAAAGACTGATTAAGGGGTTAGATATACCTGCTTCCACCAAATATTGATTGAGGCCTGCAATATACCTGCTTCCATAAATACTGCTCTTTTCTAGGGACTTAGGCACAGAGTCATTTTGAAAATGACAGGCATAGGAAGAGGCAAGCAGTTTTGCAGGGGTGGTAGGGGTCAGGCAGGTGCGTGCGATTACTTCAAAGGACCTACCAGAGTTGGTTGAGTGGCTCACTCACCCTTCCGCTTCTACACCCTCTTCATCCTCTGTATCTGCACCCTCCTCCCTCTTAGCTGTGTGCACCCCCAAATCCTCCACCACCACCACCACCATAGCCCCTCCACACGAGTCAGAGGAATTATTTTTCCATACATTCCCAGACCTTACCTATGCGCAGCCATTATTGACATCAGATGAGGAAGAGGAGGTAGCAACGGCCGCCACCCAGCGGTCTGACGACAGTACCCAGATCAGCCCAAGGAGGGAGGTCCCTGCTGTTGCTGCCTACTCCGAGATCTGAAATGTCAGTGGTGGTGAAGGTGAGGGTGAGGATGATGACATGACGATGGACGTCACGTGGGTGTCCACAAGAGAGGAAGAGGAGGGGAGTTCAGAGGGAGAGACGGAGCAGCAGAGAGGGAGGAGAAGGAGGAGAAGCAGGCACAACTCGCAGGGCACAGGAGGCAAAAAGCAGACTGCAAATGTATCTGGAGCTAGCCATCCACCATGCACGATCACTTCTGGCGCTTCCAGGATGCTGGCACATGGCTCCACAGTGTGGGCTTTTTTTAATGTGTCAGCTGCTGACAATAGTGTTGCCATCTGCAGCCTGTGCTGTCAACGCATAAGTTGCGGTAAGCCCAACACTCACTTAGTGACGATCACCTTAAGAAGGCACCTGGCCTCCCATCACCGAGCCCAGTGGGAACAACGCCGTCAGAACACACAAAGCCACACTCCTGGCGCTCCATGTCCTGCCTGTTCTCCTTCTCCTCTCTTCTCCCATTTGTCCTCCACTCCTTCCACCGTGCCATTGTTGCATTCATCTGGCATAAGGCAGGCTTCCGTGGCCCAAATGTTCGAGCGTAAAAAGATGATGATGCCGGATAACACTCTTGCCCAACGGCTGACCTCTGGCTTGTTGGAACTGCTAGCCCGCCAACTACTGCCATATAAACTGGTGGACTCGGAGGCCTTTTGAAAACTTGTGGCCATTGGCATACCGCAATGGAAGGGCCCCGGAAGGAAATATTTCTCCCAGAATGTCATCCCAGAGCTATATGGCCATGTTCAGTGGCAAGTGAATATATCTCTGGCACACAGTGTCGGTGCCAAGATACATCTGACCACAGACACGTGGTCTACCAAACACGGGCAGGGAAAGTACATAACTTTTACTTGTTGTGCATGGAAGCCAAGAGACACATCGGTCTTGCACTGCTTTCAGCTCTGCGGTCACAGGCCGATCAGTTGCTAACCCCGCTCAATTTGACAGTTGGTAAAGTGGTGTGCGACAACGGTGCCAATCTGCTGAGCGTGCTGAAACAGGGCAAAATGAAACACGTGCCTTGCATGCCACAAGTCCTGAACTTAGTCGTGCAGCGATTAGTTGCCAAATACCCCAGGGTCTAGGACGTCTTGCGGCAGGCCAGGAAAATCTCTGACCATTTTACAAGATCTTACACGGCCATGGCTCGCCTTACTGACATTCAGCTGCGACACCACTTGCCCTTCAGACGTCTGATTTGTGACAGCCCGACGCGCTGGAACTCCACCTTGTATATGCTTGATAGGCTGCTCCAGCAGCAACATGCCGTTAACGACTACCTGTACGAACTCTGCAGCAGGACAGGTTCTGGGAGCTTGTTTTTTTTTAACCGCGCCAGTGGCTGCTCATGCGCGACACATGCAGACTTCTGCAGCCATTTGATGAGATCACCAAACTGGTCAGTCACAGCCTTACACCTTCTTTCTGGAGCGTGCATTGCAAGCCCTCGAGGAGCAGGAGCAGAAAGATGAGGAAGTCGCAATGCTGAATGAATTCCCAGGGGGGGCTACTCCATCTGAGACAAGTCAGCAGGAGTCTGAAGAAGAGTCAGAGGAGGATAGTGCCTGGGGGGAGGAGGAGCAAGAAGAGCAGGCTTTGAGGGGGACTTTAAACTTTTCAAGGATCCCTTGTGTTGTCCGTGGCTGGGGGAGGAGACCGAGGACGACATTCTCCTGGCCGATGAGCAGGAGCCAGGGCGCTCCACCGCTTCCAATTTAGTGCAAATAAAAATGGCCCCTGATTAAAATACATCTTTTTTGTGGGAATTTTTGCCAATGATCCCCCTCTGGTATATCCCTGTCCATGTTGTGGGACTATTTGTGTACTTCTAGTAAGTGTTTGCTGGCTGCAAATATGACCTGAAGGACACAATCGTTTTACCCTGCCCTAAGGCCATTGAAAAAAATAACTTTTATAATTCTGTTAGTTAGGTGGGTGGCGGCAGCGGCGGCAATTTTATGCAAGCTCAGTGCACGAGCACTGCATCTGAGCTTTTGGGACATTGCAAATCACAATTTTTTTGGCAAACTACAACATCTGGATTAGTCAGTGTGCAATTTAAGGTAGAAATACACCCATCATTTTCTTGGGTTTTAAAAACACACAATTTTTTTCAAAAAACAGTATTTTCCAGCTCTGCAAGTGTTCAATTCAAGTTTAATATATACAGCTTTCATATTCTGTTACCAAAAAAATTCTTTTTTGGCAATCTACAACATCTTGATTAGTCAGTGTGCAATTTAAGCTAGAAATACACCCATCATTTTCAGGGGTTTGAAAAACACACTTTTTCCCCTCAAAAAACAGTATTTTCCATATCTGCAAGTGTTAGATTCAAGTTTAATATATACAGCTTTCATATTCTGTTACCAAAAAAAAACTTTTTGGGCAATCTACAACATCTGTATTAGTCAGTGTGCAATTTAAGTTAGAAATACTCCCATCATTTTGTGTGGTTTGAAAAACACACTTTTTTTTTCAAAAGCCGGAATTAGACTTACCGGTAATTCAGTTTCCACGAGATCACCACGACGGCTACAAGGAGATTGACCCCTGACCTCTGTAGGGGCAGGAACAGAGAGAGGGTTTAAATCCCCTCTCCCACCACCAACACCAGTGTGTCCAAAATTACAGAGACAGAAATAGGTGGTGAGAACACAAAACAATAAGTCGAGAGGGTATTACTTCATAACCTCCCAGGTAAGGCTAAAGAAAGGGTAGGGAATATATGTGCCGTCGTGGTGATCTCGTGGAAACTGAATTACCGGTAAGTCTAATTCCGGCTTTCCACCTCATCACCACGACGGCTACAAGGAGATATAAAAAATTATAGCTTGGGGACGACGACCGCCTGAAGGACCTTACGTCCAAAAGACAAGTCTGAACTAGATAGGTCTAACCTATAGTGTTTTGTAAAGGTGTGGATGTTAGACCAAGTAGCGGCTTTACAGATATCCTCAAGAGAAGCTCCGGTCCGCTCGGCCTGGGAGGAGGACATAGCCCGGGTAAGTGAGCTCTCAAATTTGAGGGGCAAGGCAGGCCTTTGGACTCATAGGAAATGGAAATGGAATCCTTAATCCACCGTGCTAAGGAGGACCTGGAGGCTTTTAGACCCTTATTCTTACCTGAGAATAAGACAAATAGGTTGTTGGATCTACGGAAACCTTTTGACACTTCGAGATACCGTAAGACTGAGCGTCTTACATCTAGTGAGTGAAAGTTAGATTCCCTATCATTAGAGGGATTACTGCAAAAGGAAGGTAAGACTATCTCCTGGTTACGGTGGAAATCCGATACTACTTTAGGCAAAAAACCTGGGTCTAATTTAAGAATGATCCTATCATCGGTGATACGGAGATAGGGTTCTTGTATCGATAGTGCTTGAATCTCGCCTAGCCTTCTTGCGGACGTGATGGCCACCAAGAATGTGGTCTTAAGTGATAGATGTTTGGTGGAACAACTAGATAGGGGCTCAAACGGGGCAAGTGTTAAGCCTGTGAGCACCGTATTGAGGTCCCAGTTGGGGATCCTGGATTTTAGAGAGGGGCGTAGTCGAGAAGCAGCTTTCATAAATCTTCTGATCCAGCGATGACTGGCTAGATCTTGATCAAAAAAGCAAGCTAGGGCCGAGACCTGTACCTTCAGGAGGGTCTAAGACCTAATTCAAGTCCCTGCTGGAGGAAGTCCAAGATTTTCTGAAAATTGGGCGGCTCTAAGTTTGGGGCAGGGTTACCAATCCAGGTACAGAATCTCTTCCAAATCTTTAGATAAATCGAGAAGGTAACCTTCTTCCTACTTGCTTTTAGGGTAGATATCACTTGGTCAGAAAGCCCTTGTGACTTCAACCTCTGGACCTCAGGATCCAAGCTGACAACTTGAGGAAGCTCGGGTTTGGGTGTAGAATTGGCCCTTGATGAAGCAGGTCCCTCCTGGAAGGAAGAGGCCATGGGTCCTCTATTGATAGATTTTTTAAGGCAGGGAACCAGCTCCTTTTCGGCCAATAGGGAGCTATTAGAATTAGCGTCGTATCTTCTAGGTAGAGTTTCTGGATTATCCTGGGAAGTAGAGGCAAGGGTGGAAATGCATAACTGAGATCCCAGTCCCAATGAATCGTGAGCGCATCCAGCACCCGGGGATTGTCCCGTGGGTCCAATGAACAGAACGTTGGTACCTTTGCGTTCTTCTTGGAGGCGAACAGGTCCACTTGTGGAGTGCCCCATCTTTCTGCCAGAACCTGAAACACGCCCTGATTTAGAGACCATTCGGTATGGTCTATTAACTGGCGACTGAGATAGTCTGCTTCCACATTCAGTATCCCTTTTAAATGAATTGTGGAGATGGATCTCACGTGGGACTCTGCCCAATTGAAGATCTTTCTTGCAATGGACATCAGTTTCTCCGATCTCGTGCCTCCCTGGTGAGAGAGGTAAGCCACCGTCGTCGTATTGTCTGAAAGAATCTTTACGTGTTGACCCACGAGAAGGATCTCTGCAGCTTTCAGAGCTTTCCAGACTGCTTCCAGCTCTCTGAAGTTGGAGGATTGAGAGCGGGTTGTTGGAATCCAGGAACCCTGAAACAAGTGATCTCCTTCTTTCGCTCCCCATCCTTTTTCGCTTGCATCTGTAAGCACTTGAATGTAGGGAGTCTTCTCCCAGGCAAGGACAGATTGCCTGTGCTTTTCCACCAGTCTAGGGAGGTCTTCACCACTGGAGGGATCAGAACTTTGTGATCCAAGGAGGACTGTTGTTTGTTCCAAGTTCTGAGAATCCATGACTGGAGGGATCGGAAGTGGGACTGGCTCCATGGGACGGACGGAATGCAGGACGAGAGAAGACCCAGGAGACTTATAGCTTCCCTTATGGGACAAGACCTCCTGTTCTGGAATCGTCGAACCTTCAATTGGAGGTTTTGGACCTTGTCTGGTGGAAGAAAGGTATGTTGAGCTCGGGAATCCAGGATGATGCCCAAAAACTGGATAGTGCTGGAGAGTACCAGGTTTGATTTTTTCTGGTTCACCAACCACCCTAGATCTTGGGTGAGAGACAGGAAGGTTTGTAGGTCTGTTCTGAGTTTGTTCTCTGAATTCCCAATTAGGAGGAAATCGTCCAGGTATGGTATAATCACCAGTCTTTTGTGTCTCAGGAAGGCCACCATCTCGACTACCAGCTTCGTGAAGACTCTGGGCGCAGATGATATCCCAAAGGGAAGGGCCGTAAACTGGAAGTGACGGGTTACCCCCTTGTGGTCCTGAATGGCAAATCTCAAGAACCTTTGTGACTCTGGATGAATTGGGACGTGGTAGTAGGCGTCCTGAAGATCTACTGAACACATCAGGGCATTCCTCCCTATTAACGGAATCAGGGACTTTAGGGACTCCATCCTGAACTTCCGATAGATTACAAACTTGTTTAGGGCTTTCAAGTTTATAATTGTACGGAATGAGCCTTCTTTTTTCTCTACAAAAACAGGTTCGAATAGAACCCTTGTCTTTGCTGTGTTGATGGGACTTGTACTATCACATCCATTGCCAGAAGGCTTAGAATTCCTTGCAGAATCTTTTTGCGTACATTGGAGGAGTTTGGGTTGGTAACAACGAAGCGGTTTGGGGGAGATGAAGAAAGTTCGATTCGGTATCCAAATTTTATGATGTCCCGGACCCAAGGGTTCGGGGTAATGGACTCCCAAGGAGTCAGAAAATTCTTCAATCTCCCCCCGACTCTGGCGTCATTGTTTATCCGAGGACTTATTTTGGGAGGAGGAGGGGTTATTTCTACCTCTGCCCCCTTTCGGATAGCTCCAGCGTCCTGACTTTCCTTTATCCCTAAAGGATCTATTCTGGCTAGTGGGGGCCCGAAAGGGATATTTCCTTTTATAGGGTCTCTCCTCTGGGAAACCCTTTTTCTTGTCCGCAGCTTTTTCCAGGATACGATCTAGGACAGGGCCAAAGACGTATTACCCTGAGAACGGGATGGAGCATAGTTTCATCTTTGATGTGTTGTCACCTGACCAGCTCTTCATCCACACAGCCCGGCGGGCCGCATTGGAGAGCCCGGCGTCCTTCGCAGCAAATCTGACAGATTCAGCCGAGGCATCTGCCATAAATGCTGTGGCGGACTTCAATAGGGGGAGGGACCTTAGGATCTCTTCCCTGGGAGTATTATCTCTGATGTGAGATTCCAGCTGATCTAGCCACAACCTCATGGACCTTGCTACCGAGGTAGCTGCGATGTTTGCTTTTAAATTAAACATCGCCGCTTCCCACGATTTTTTTTAAAGGCTATCTGCCTTCCTATCCATGGGGTCACGCAGCTGAGAGGTGTCTTCGAAGGGCAAGGCAGTCTTTTTATTGACTTTTGCGACCTGAATGTCAACTTTTGGTGTTTCGCTGAAAATTTTCACTTCACTAGTGTCAAACAACAGCCGGTTCTTAAAGGACCTGGACACCCCCAACCGCTTCTCTGGGTTGGACCACTCGTCGAGCACCATATCCCGTATGTTCTCATTAATTGGGAACATCCGGGTCTTTTTAACCCTGAGTCTCCCAAACATCTCGTCCTGGACTGAGTGGGCTCTTGGGGTTTCTTTTTCCCCCATAGTGGCCCGGACAGCCCTTAGAAGATCTGGCATCTCATCCAACGAAAAGCAAAATTTCCTATCTGATTCTGTAGTATCAATATCAGAGGAAGCCGCCTCGTCCTCCCAGGCTCTAGATGATGAAGCATCTTCCTCTATCATCTCCGGGTCTGATAAAGAAGGAGATGGTCCCCTTCGCTTTTTAGGTGGAGGTGGATCCCTGGGTAAGGGGGGCATTTGGAATAAGGAGGTTTTTACTTCCTCATGAATCATGGACCTTAATTCATCAATGAAGGAAGGCTGTTCTTCAGCGATAACGCTAGAGATGCAGTCCTTGCAAAGTCTTTTGCGGTAGTCGTCCGGAAGCCGTTTGAGGCAGGACACACACTTAGACTGTTTCCTGATTTTTTTCTGAGCCTCCTTAGTGACCTGGGAAGAATAACCCCCATCAGCCATGTTAAGTATACATGGAGATAAATAGCCAGAAGCCCCAAGCCAGAGATGTGGAGGAGGAGGAACAAGCAACCTGGTACAGTGTCTAAGAACAAGTAACAGGACAAAAAAGTGCTTCCCCACAGGGGAACTTACGGCAGGCGGCACAGAAGGGTCTCCAGGGGAGCGGGGTTCAGTCGACATGACTGCACGCTGGCTCCGATGTACGCCGGTACACTGAGACATTCGGCACTTGCTGGCGCCGAAATTTGAACAGGAGACGCTTCCTGGGTGACGTCACTTCCCCGTCCACCGGAAGTGACGTCTGCCGCTTTACTGAAGCGCTTAGGCGCGCACCCGGCGATAGCCAAACAGGCCCGGCAGGAGATCGCGACCCGGGAGCAGGCTCACATATTGTAATGGAGCGAGGCCTCCCTCCTTCACCCCTGCCCAGCGTTAGTACAAGGACCGCAGGAGGGCAGGGGGAACACCAGGTAAGGTGTCAGGAAGTTACCATCTTCATCTTCATCTCCCCACAGGGAGACTCTCTCTGCCCCTGTCCTCTGTAGGGACAGGAAACACTGGTGTTGGTGGTGGGAGGGGGGGATTTAAACCCTCTCTCTGTTCCTGCCCCTACAGAGGTCAGGGGTCAATCTCCTTGTAGCCGTCGTGGTGATGAGGTGGAAAAACTGTATTTTCCTGTTCTGCAAGTGTTAAATTCAAGTTTAATATATACAGCTTTCATATTCAGTTTCATATTCTGTTACCGAAAAAACAGGGGTTTGAAAAACACACTTTTTTCCCCCCTAAAACAGTATTTTCCATATCTGCAAGTGTTAGATTCAAGTTTAATATATACAGCTTTCATATTCTGTTACCAAAAAAATACTTTTTTGGCAATCTACAACATCTGTATTAGTCAGTGTGCAATTTAAGCTAGAAATACACCCATCATTTTCTGTGGTTTGAAAAACACACTTTTTTTTCTCAAAAAATTGTATTTTCCTGTTCTGCAAGTGTTAAATTCAAGTTTAATATATACAGCTTTCATATTCTGTTACCGAAAAAACACTTTTTTGGCAATCTACAACATCTGGATTAGTCAGTGTGCAATTTAAGGTAGAAATACACCTATCATTTTCTGGGATTTAAAAAACACACTTTTTTGACAAAAAACACTATTTTTAGGCCTTGCAGCATCAGCACGTGTGAAATAACAGGCTTATATACTGCTGTCAAATTCAGTTGTTAAACAAACACTTGTTTGGGCACCAAAAATTTAGTTGCCAGCCATTGATGCAGATGTCATTGTGAGATACACCCTTAATACATTTGGGTTACATTCAGAGATTTTAAATACCGCCATTTGGTGAACCAATATTGAATTCAGGCCTACACTGGTTCAGGCCCTGCAAAATACACCCTCTACATACAGGGGTTTGATTCAGGGATTTGAAATACAGCCATTTGAAATACAGCCATTTTGGGCAAAGAAATATTTACTTCAGGCCTACACTGGTTCAGACCATGTGAGATACCCCCTGTACATACAGGGGTTTGAATCAGGCATTTGAAAAACAGCCATTTGAAATACAGCCATTTTGGGCAAATAAATATTTACTTCAGGCCTACACTGGTTCAGACCGTGTGAGATACCCCCTCTACAGACAGGGGTTTGAATCAGGTACTTGAAATACAGCTATTTGAAATACAGCCATTTTAAGGAAAGAAATATTGAATTCAGGCCTACACTGGTTCAGACCATGTGAGATACTCCCTCTACATACAGGGGTTTGATTCAGGGATTTGAAATACAGCCATTTGAAATACAGCCATTTTGTGCAAATAAATATTTACTTCAGGCCTACACTGGTTCAGACCGTGTGAGATACCCCCTCTACATACAGGGGTTTGAATTTGGGCATTTGAAATACAGCCATTTGAAATACAGCCATTTTGGGCAAAGAAATATTTACTTCAGGCCTACACTGGTTCAGACCGTGTGAGATACCCCCTCTACATACAGGGGTTTGAATCAGGCATTTGAAACACAGCCATTTGAAATACAGCCATTTTGTGCAAAGAAATATTTACTTCAGGCCTACACTGGTTCAGGCCCTGTGAGATACACCCTCTACATACAGGGGTTTGATTCAGGGATTTGAAATACAGCCATTTGAAATACAGCTATTTTGTGCAAAGAAATATTTAATTCAGGCCTATACTGGTTTAAACCGTGTGAGATACCCCCTCTACATAAAGGGGTTTGAATCAGGCATTTGATATACAGCCATTTGAAATACAGCCATTTTGTGCAAAGAAATATTGAATTAATGCCTATACTGGTTCAGGCCCTGTGAGATACTCCCTCTACATACAGGGGTTTGATTCAGGGATTTGAAATACAGCCATTTGAAGTACAGCCATTTTGTGGAAAGAAATATTCACTTCAGGCCTACACTGGTTGAGACCATGTGAGATACCCCCTCTACATACAGGGGTTTGAATCAGGCATTTGATATACAGCCATTTGAAATACAGCCATTTTGTGCAAAGGAATATTTACTTCAGGCCTACACTGGTTCAGACCGTGTGAGATACCCCCTCTACATACAGGGGTTTGAATCAGGCATTTGAAATACAGCCATTTTGGGCAAATAAATATTTACTTCAGGCCTACACTGGTTCAGACCGTGTGAGATACCCCCTCTACATACAGGGGTTTGAATCAGGCATTTGAAATACAGCCATTTTGGGCAAAGAAATAATTAATTTAGGCCTACACTGGTTCAGGCCATGTGAGATACACCCTCTACATACAGGGGTTTGATTCAGGGATTTGAAATACAGCCATTTGAAATACAGCCATTTTGTGTAAAGATATATTTAATTCAGGCCTACACTGGTTCAGACCATGTGAGATACACCCTTTACATACTGTCGTTCTATTCTACTATTAATTAAACAGACCATTGAGACCGTGTGAGATACCCCCTCTACATTCAGGGGTTTGAATCAGGCATTTGAAATACAGCCATTTTGGGCAAAGAAATATTGAATTCAGGCCTTCACTGGTTCAGACCATGTGAGATACTCCCTCTTCATACAGGGGTTTTATTCAGGGATTTGAAATACAGCTATTTGAAATACAGCCATTTTGGGCAAAGAAATATTTACTTCAGGCCTACACTGGTTCAGACCGTATAAGATACCCCCTCTAAATACAGGGGTTTGAATCAGGCATTTGAAATACAGCCATTTGAAATACAGCCATTTTGGGCAAAGAAATATTTACTTCAGGCCTACACTGGTTCAGACCGTGTGAGATACTCCCTCTACATACAGGGGTTTGATACAGGGATTTGAAATACAGCCATTTGAAATACAGCCATTTTGGGCAAAGAAATATTTACTTCGGGCCTACACTGGTTCAGACCGTGTGAGATACTCCCTCTACATACAGGGGTTTGATTCAGGGATTTGAAATACAGCCATTTGAAATACAGCCATTTTGGGCAAAGAAATATTTACTTCAGGCCTACACTGGTTCAGACCGTGTGAGATACCCCCTCTACATACAGGGGTTTGAATCAGGCATTTGAAATACAGCCATTTTGGGCAAAGAAATATTTAATTTAGGCCTACACTGGTTCAGGCCCTATGAGATACCCCCTCTATATACAGGGGTTTGAATTAGGCATTTTAAATACAGCCATTTGAAATACAGCCATTTTGGGCAAAGAAATATTTACTTCAGGCCTACAATGGTTCAAGGCCTGTGAGATACACCCTCTACATACAGGGGTTTGATTCAGGGATTTGAAATACAGCCATTTGAAATACAGCCATTTTGTGCAAAGAAATATTTACTTCAGGCCTACACTGGTTCAGACCGTGTGAGATACCCCCTCTACATACAGGGGTTTGAATCAGGCATTTGAAATACAGCCATTTTGGGCAAAGAAATATTTACTTCAGGCCTACACTGGTTCAGACACTGTGAGATACTCCCTCTACATACAGGGGTTTGATTCGGGGATTTGAAATACAGCCATTTGAAATGCAGCCATTTTGGGCAAAGAAATAATTAATTTAGGCCTACACTGGTTCAGGCCATGTGAGATACACCCTCTACATACAGGGGTTTGATTCAGGGATTTGAAATACAGCCATTTGAAATACAGCCATTTTGTGCAAAGATATATTTAATTCACGCCTACACTGGTTCAGACCATGTGAGATACAGCCCTTTACATACTGTCGTTCTATTCTAATATTAATTAAACACCCATTTAGTACAAGATCCTAAACTCGAAAAATATGAGGAGAGCGTCAATTAAGGGACGTGGCCCAGGTCGTGGTGCTGCTGGTGGAGCTCCTGTTGCAGGGAGAGGACGTGGTCGATCTGTGCCAGCTACACGCACAAGTGAAACCCCTTCCTCAGGTACGAGTAGGCGACAAAACCTGCAGCGGTATTTGGTCGGGCCTAAAGCTGCTCTACGAATGGTGAGGCCTGAACAATATAGGCGATAGTAGATTGGGTTGCTGACAGTGTATCCAGTTCCTTCACATTGTCTCCCACCCAGTCTCCTGCTGAAAGACCACAGTTGGCACCTGCAGCCGATGTCCATCAGTCTTTCACCTCACCCCCTTGCAAATCAGCCAAGCAGTCTGAGCCCCAAGTCATGCAGCAGTCTCTTCTGCTTTTTGATGTCTCTGTTAGCAGGGTTTCCCAGGGCCATCCACCTATCCCTGCCCCAGAAGTGGAAGAGATTGAGTGCACCGATGCCCAACCACTTATCTTTCAAGATGAGTACATGGGAGCACCATCTCAGCACGTCTCGGATGATGACGAAACACAGGTGCCAACTGCTGGGGCTTTCGAAAGTGTGCAGACCGACAAGGAAGGCAGGGGTGAAGACTGGGTGGAAGATGATGTGGAGGATGATAAGGTCCTCGACCCCACATGGAATCAAGGTCATGCGTGTGACCTATTTAGTTCGGAGGAAGATGCGGTGGTCGAACAGAGCCACCAGCACAGCAGAAGAGGGAGTAGGGTGCAAAAGCGGAGCGGCCGTCCTCTAGACAGTACACCTCCTACTGCCTACCGCAGCAAGGGACCGAGCACACCAAAGCCAGCTCCAAGGAGTTCCCTGGCATGCCAGTTCTTCAGACAATGTGCTGACGACAAGACACGAGTGGTTTGCACGCTGTGCAATCAGATCCTGAAGCGAGGCATAAACGTTCTCAACCTGAGCACAACCTGAATGACCAGGCATTTAAGTGCAAAGCATGAGATGCAGTGGAGTAGACACCTCAAAAACCAAGAAAGGTCTCTGGCTCCTCCTGCTTCCTCTTCTGCTGCAGTCCCGGTTTCTTCATCCACCTCTGGAGTGACAGTGCCTCCTGGCACCCCGCAAACAGAGGATCTGCCAGCAACACCAACACCTGGGTCACCAAGCATCTCCACAATGTCCCACGCAAGCGTTCAGCTCTCTATATCCTAAACACTGGAGAGGAAGAGGAAGTACCCCCCTACCCACCCGCGATCCCTAGCCCTGAATGCCAGCCTTTCTAAACTACTGGCCTTTGAAATGCTGTCATTCCATCTGGTGGAGAAGGATAGTTTTAAAGTCCTTATGGCGGTGGCTGTCCCACAGTACGTCATGCCCAGCCGCCACTACTTTTCAAGGTGAGCCATCCCTTTCCTTCACAACCAAGTAGGGGACAAAATCAGGTGTGCACTGCGCAACGCCATCTGTGGCAAGGTGCACCTGACTACGGATACGTGGACCAGTAAGCACGGTCAGGGCCGTTATATCTCCATAACAGCACACTGGGTAAATGCAGTGGCGGCTGGGCCTGAGGCAGATAGCAGTTTTGCGCATGTCCTTCCACCATTGAGGATTGCAGGGCGCTTCAGTTTGCCTCCTGTTGCTTCCTCCTCCTACTCTGCTTCGTCATCCTCTACCAGCTCCTCATCCGGTCAGCGTAACACCTTCACCACCAACTTCAGCACAGCCAGGGGTAAACGACAGCAGGCAGTTTTAAAACATCTGTTTGGGGGACAAATCTCATACCGCCCAGGAGCTGTGGACGGGCCTTGAACAACAGACCGATGAGTGGTTTGTGCCAGTGAGCCTCAAGCCCGGCCTGGTGGTGTGCGATAATGGGCGAAATCTTGTAGCAGCTCTGGGACTAGCCGGTTTGACGCACATCCCTTGCCTGGCGCATGTGCTGAATTTGGTGGTGCAGAGATTCCTTAAAAATTACCCCGATATGTCAGAGCTGCTGCTTAAAGTGCGGGCCGTCTGTGCGCGCTTTCGGCGTTCTCACCCTGCTGCTGCTCGCCTGTCAGCGCTGCAGCGTAACTTCGGCCTTCCCGCTCACCGCCTCATATGCGACGTGCCCACAAGGTGGAACTCCACCTTGCACATGCTGGCCAGACTGTGCGAGCAGCAGCAGGCGATAGTGGAGTTTCAGCTGCAGCACGCACGGGTGAGTCGCTCGGCAGAACAGCACCACTTTACCACCAATGACTGGACCTCCATGCTAGACCTGTGTTCCTTGTTGCGCTGTTTCGAGTACTCCACCAACATGGCCAGTGCCGATAACGCCATTCTCAGCGTTACTATCCCACTTCTATGCCTCCTTGAAAAAACGCTCCTGGCGATGATGGAAGAGGATGTGGCACAGGAGGAGGAGGAGGAAGAGGGATCATTTTGTAGGGTTTCCGGCCAGTCATTCCCAAGTGGCTCTGAGGGTGGGTTCCTGCACCCACAAACCCAAGGTACACAATTGTCCAGCCAGGGCACAGTTCAGGAGGATGACGAGGTGGAGGATGAGGAGGAGGAGATGGAGGAGGAGGAACCATGTTCACAGCAGGGTGGCACCCAGACCAGCTCATGGCCATCACTGGTGCGTGGATGGGGGATACAGAGGACACAGACGATACACCTCCCACAGAGGACAGCTTTTCATTGCCTCTGGGCAGCCTGGCACACATGAGCGATTACATGCTGCAGTGTCTCCGCAACGACCGCCGAGTTGCCCACATTCTAACTTGTGCTGATTACTGGGTGGCCACGCTGCTGGATCCCCGTTACAAGGACAACGTACCGTGCTTAATTCTGTCACTGGAGCATGATCGTAAGATGCGCGAGTACAAGCGCACGCTGGTAGACAGCGGGGGCACAGTGGAAGCACAAGGCGAAGGCAGAGGAAGAGGAAGAGGTCGCCAACGCAGCTGGGTCACTGCCAGCACCTCAGAAGGCAGGGTTAGCATGGCCGAATGGAATGTCTTAGCAGGAGGCAGCATTTCACCAACATGGTGGAGCAGTATGTGTGCACACGCCTACACGTACTGAATGACGGGTCTGCCCCCTTCAACTTCTGGGTCTCCAAACTGGGCACATGGCCTGAGCTTGCCGTTTACGCCTTGGAGGTGCTGGCCTGCCCTGAAGCCAGTGTATTATTTGAACGTGTGTTTAGCACGGCAGGGGGCGTCATCACAGACAAGCGCAGCCGCCTGTCCACAGCCAATGTGGACAAGCTTACATTCATTAAAATGAACCAGGCATGGATCCCTCAGGACTTGTCCGTACCTTGTGCAGAATAGACATGTATACCGGCACTAAGCAGCCATTGTTATACTGCAGCACAATTGCTCATGTTTGTATTTTGGATATTTAACACTCTTTTGGAGTGTACCTTAAGTTTACAAAATTAAATTAAAACCAAAAACCTGTGTTGGCTATCTCGTCCTCCTCCACCGCCGCTTCCACCTACTCCTCTACGTCCACTGCCTCCTCAAACTCCTACTCCATATGGAACTCCACCTCATAAATCCATTTTTTTTTATTTGTACGTGTTTTATTTTATATCATTTCACTACTTTGTCATTTACATTTTCTGGTGAAATTAACCAATTTTGGGGTGTATAGTACCACTGCTATACCTAGTAGACCGGTTAAAAAATAATAATTTTCATTTACATTTTCGGGTGAAATTCACCAATTTTTGGATGTATAGTACCACTGCTATACCTAGTAGACCTGTAAAAAAAATATAAAAATTGTCACTTACATTTTCTGGTGAAATAAACAATTTTTTGGGTGTATAGTACCACTGCTATACATAGTAGACAGGTTAAAAAAAAAAAAAAAAATTGTCATTAACATTTTCTGGTGAAATTAACCAATTTTGGGGTGTATAGTACCACTGCTATACCTAGTAGACCGGTTAAAAAATAATAATTTTCATTTACATTTTCGGGTGAAATTCACCAATTTTTGGATGTATAGTACCACTGCTATACCTAGTAGACCTGTAAAAAAAATATAAAAATTGTCACTTACAACTTCTGGTGAAATAAACAATTTTTTGGGTGTATAGTACCACTGCTATACCTAGTAGACAGGTTAAACAAAAAAAAAATTGTCATTTACATTTTCGGGTGAAATTCACCAATTTTTGGGTGTATAGTACCACTGCTATACCTAGTAGGCCGGTTAAAAAAAAAAAAATTATTATTGTCATTTACATTTTAGGGTGAAATTCACCAATTTTGGTGTGTATAGTACCACTGCTATACCTAGTAGACCGGTAAAAAATAAAATAAAAATTGTCGGTTACATTTTCTGGTGAAATTAACAAATTTTTGGGTGTATAGTACCACTGCTATACCTGGTAGACAGGTTAAACAAAAACAAAAATAGTAATTTACTTTTTCTGGTGAAATTCACCAATTTTTGGGTGTATAGTACCACTGCTATACCTAGTAGGCCGGTTAAAAATAAATAAATTGTCATTTACATTTTAGGGTGAAATTCACCAATTTTGGTTTGTATAGTACCACTGCTATACCTAGTGGACCGGTAAAACAATAAATAAAAAAATTGTCAGTTACATTTTCTGGCGAAATATACAAATGTTTGGGTGTATAGTACCACTGCTATACCTAGTAGACAGGTTAAACCCCTAACAAATTGTCAGTTATATATTCTGGTGAAATTCACCAATTTTTGGGTGTGATGTACCACTCCTATACCTAGTAGACCGGAAAAAATATATATAACTGTCAGTTACATTTTTTGGTGAAATTCACCAATTTTTGGGTGTAATATACCCCTCCTCTACCTAGTTGACAGCTTAATAAATTTCAATAATTTTTCTGTTACATTCTTGGGTTGACATTATACAATTTTAGACGTGAATAAACACCTGCTATGCATAGGTGACAGGGAATAAAATGTAATATATTATTCAGTAATTAATGCGCGCCACATCCTTTCATTTAATGCTTAAACTTTGAAAAGTTGTCACACTTTTACGCTTTAATAATTTCTCCCATATTTCAACACTATAATTTTAAATTTGAAAAAATGAATCCTACCTTTGATGTGGTCTCTTTTTCTCCCGCTCCCGCTCTGGCCTGGAACCCTGATTCCCCGCCACCCGTGATCACCATGGTAGGCGCATAAAAGAACATCGAAAGTTGATAGAGCAGATATCAAATTGGATCGTGAACATCATGGGGACTGAAAGGAATCCATGTTCTTTATTATGTTAAAATCAATTCTGCTTTTTGCTGAAGTTTTGTTTCTCTGTTAAGAAGTAACTCTGATTGCTGTAAAACTAATAACTGTAAGGTTTCTATTCTCTGTAACCCTGAATCTTATCTCTTTGGCACTACTCCCGGACAATGTTCCTAATATGGAAGTTCCGTTTTTGTTTCTATTTCTCTGAGCGTAGAATGAAACGTGTTAATATGATAGGTTAAATACATAACATACGATGATATGCTAATATAGAGGGTAAAGCCCCCTCTATATAACCTGTGTGCATTAAAAATAAACCTTAGAGTGTTCATTCAGTACATCACTGTTGTGTCTTTCGTTACCTACTGAGTGAAGCGCTCTCCTGACGTCAGAAAGGACTCAAACCAAGCCGATACTAGAAGTTTGGTGCCAGGGGTACCAAGTGGGACTAAGAGATTCCTATCAGTTGGGGGCTCGCGTCCGGGATCGGGAAGGTTTTCCTCGTGTTCGGTAAGGAAGGCATCTGTTATTGTCCTCTGGCCGATCCGAGGACCACGTCCCGATCTAGTAAGTAGAACCTACAACTTCTAGTATAATTACTGTATCAGGGATACAAGGTACAGACTCCGGGAGTCTGGGGGAGTGACCAGGGGACTCCGGGAGTCCGCCGTGAGGATCACTCAGAGAAAATATAGTGCGCACTACATAATATTGTCTCAGGGAGACAAGGATGGAGCTTGGTTTGACTCTTTTAACGTTGTTTTAAAGTATAAGATTATTAGAGTTGAGATAAGGATACTGATGTCCGGGTGGTAAGTGTACGGACTGAAGTTCACTATTTGCATAGAGTTTTAAGGACATTGCATTGTTGTTTTACTGTGTTGCGGAGGTCTGCAATACGCCCCACCCCCGGCTGGGAGCAATCCATTAACCCGCAGATAGGTGAACACAAGCGGCAGACCAAAGCAACAAATTATATGTTTGATGAGACACTCTGATATTTTCTGATCAGACCTGAGTCCTTTGCCTAGTTGACAGCATTAATTTGTCGAATCCTTAATGCTTCAGTACAGCCAGTCCTAGGAAAGTAGCATCATTAAAATATCAGACGGAATGGGGTCACAAGGGTCTAAAACAAATCATCCCAAACCTGAGACGGGAGAAACATGCAAAGTTTATGTTGCACGGTGTAGTCCCACAAATTACTTCCTATTTAACCCATGGGTGGATAACTTAGCTGGATGGACTGAGTTCATGCAAGCTGCTAGCCCTTTTTCCCAGGGACGGCGATAATAGCCCGTACCACATGGACATGATAAAGGGTCTTTGTCTGGGAGACAAAGAAGCATGGCCACATTTTGACCATGCCCCGTCCTAGGATATGGATTACATGATACAAAGGATTAGGGAATCCTGCAGAGTAAGTGATGTTATATGTGTAATATTATTATAGAAGACAAAAATTGTTCAATAATTTTCTTTCCCCAGCAGTGTAATGTGAGAATCCAGTTTTTAACAAGAATTATTATATATGTACAACATTAACTAAGAACACCTGACATATAAAATGATTTGGGTTTAACAAAATGACTTTATGATTATAACATGTATATTGTCTTACAGCGACAGACCATCAGCAATTCTGGGTGTGGTGTGGCTGTTTCCCGGAAAACTGTGTTTGTCTGTGCTGCAAGTTTTGGGATGAAACAAAGACAATTGTGTGATTAGGTTGGAAGACAAATGATTCAGTGGAATGTGAATGGGTGTGGCTCTGAGTTGTAGTGGAGTTGAAAGTGTGAAAGAGCCCTAATGGATGCTTTAGGAGAGCTGTGTGTGCAATTCAGTTTTTATGTGTAAGGGCGTGGTTATTATGAGCTGTTTTGTGAAGATGAGTACATGAAATGTATATGAATGTGTATGGAGTACGATATTTGTTTTCATATAATATGCGTGTTGAGGAACGGTTGAGATGTATGCATATATATCCATGCATGCCTGCAAACACGTGCGGGCATGTATGGTATATATGTGCATACATTAGACATAGCATCATGGGACGATGTGCGCAAATGTGCCCAGCATCTGCGCACGTCTGCCCATCGTGATCCGCAGGGGCTCATGGTGGCCCCTGTAGGAAATATGTGCCCCCTTATGATGTAGGGGCTTGTGCCCCCTTATGATGTAGGGGCTTGTGCCCCCTTATGATGTAGGGGCTTGTGCCCCCTTATGATGTAGGGGCTTGTGCCCCCTTATAGTGTAGGGGCTTGTGCCCCCTTATAGTGTAGGGGCTTGTGCCCCCTTATAGTGTAGGGGCTTGTGCCCCCTTATTTGTGCCACCTTATATATCCCCTTATATAATCCCCCTTAGATATGATTTATGTATACATGTGTATGGATGTGCCCCAAGCATCAATACACATGTATATTATATATATAAACCCCCCCCTCCCTACATGGACACAGATGCATCAATGTAAATGTGCCCCAAGCATTTACATTGATGTAATCTGGGTGAAGGCGCCAGAATGACTGGACAAGGTCCGGTCATTCTGGTGAACTCAAAAGGATTCAAATTCAATAGAATTTGAATCCTTTTGTTCTAATTATCTGCAGTCCTGCTGGAGATAATTAAGCATAATAGAGAGAGAGGAGATACCTCCGCTCACTCTATTATGTGCATTCTGGCATCGCAATTAACATTGCGATGTCCAGGAATGCTTAGAGTTACAGGCAGGAGATCAAAGGATCTCCCGCCTGTCATCAAGTGCACGCGGCCCTGCGACGCGCGGGCAGGCGCGGTGACGTCATCTCACCGTGCCGGCCCACGTGTCCTGCACGGTGGTGTGGGTGCGCGCGCGCGCCCCCTGGTGGCGCGGGAGTGCGGGCCGCCGGGGGATAAATATCCGGCGGCCCCGGCACTCTGTCTGTGAGGAGAGGGCCCCCACCTTGAGAAGCGCATCGGCGCTTAGAACGCGGCCCCCACTCCGGCTCAAGGCCACGACCGGACCCCCCCCCCCCCCCACCTGGTGAGCGCATCGGCGCTCAGGACAAACGCGGCCCCCCCTTCCACTGACCGGACCCAGCCGCACCTACCCCCGCTGACCTGGAGAGGAGAGAGGATCGGGACAGGACAGAGAGGAATGCAGGCAGGGGCTTGTGCCCCCTTATAGTGTAGGGGCTTGTGCCCCCTTATAGTGTAGGGGCTTGTGCCCCCTTATTTGTGCCACCTTATATATCCCCTTATATAATCCCCCTTAGATATGATTTATGTATACATGTGTATGGATGTGCCCCAAGCATCAATACACATGTATATTATATATATAAACCCCCCCCTCCCTACATGGACACAGATGCATCAATGTAAATGTGCCCCAAGCATTTACATTGATGTAATCTGGGTGAAGGCGCCAGAATGACTGGACAAGGTCCGGTCATTCTGGTGAACTCAAAAGGATTCAAATTCAATAGAATTTGAATCCTTTTGTTCTAATTATCTGCAGTCCTGCTGGAGATAATTAAGCATAATAGAGAGAGAGGAGATACCTCCGCTCACTCTATTATGTGCATTCTGGCATCGCAATTAACATTGCGATGTCCAGGAATGCTTAGAGTTACAGGCAGGAGATCAAAGGATCTCCCGCCTGTCATCAAGTGCACGCGGCCCTGCGACGCGCGGGCAGGCGCGGTGACGTCATCTCACCGTGCCGGCCCACGTGTCCTGCACGGTGGTGTGGGTGCGCGCGCGCGCCCCCTGGTGGCGCGGGAGTGCGGGCCGCCGGGGGATAAATATCCGGCGGCCCCGGCACTCTGTCTGTGAGGAGAGGGCCCCCACCTTGAGAAGCGCATCGGCGCTTAGAACGCGGCCCCCACTCCGGCTCAAGGCCACGACCGGACCCCCCCCCCCCCACCTGGTGAGCGCATCGGCGCTCAGGACAAACGCGGCCCCCCCTTCCACTGACCGGACCCAGCCGCACCTACCCCCGCTGACCTGGAGAGGAGAGAGGATCGGGACAGGACAGAGAGGAATGCAGGCAGTCCACACTAGCTGCCCTGCATTCTCCACCAGACCAGAGGAGTGGAAGACCGAGCAGTCGATCTGCTCCAGAGGAAGAATCGGGCAGTGTGCTGAGTCCTGCTCCTGCTGGATGGCTAAGTAGCACTGCCCCATTAACCCCTTCCATGCCCTGTTCTCTTGTCCTGCCCAAAACTCCTTCCCTGAGCCCCTGCTAGCATTAACCCCTTCCTGTTCCCTGATCCCCTGCTAGCATTAACCCCTTCCTGTTCCCTGATTTCCCCTGTGTGCTGGTAACCCCTGATGGACCCTGGTCCCTGCCTACTGTACACCCTGGCCCATGATCTGACCCTTGCCCCTACCCTGATTAACCCCTGGTGGTTCCTTTTAACCCTTCGTCATACCCCGTAGGGACAGTGTATAGTCAGGTGGGGTGGATTGTTAATATTCTTGTATGTGTGAATTGTCTAGTTAGTTGATGGGTGGAATTGGGAATGTGTAGTGTAGTTTAGGATTGTATATTTAGTGCTGTATTGTAGTGTACTGCGTGCGTAGTGTATTGTTAATAAATACTGTTATATTTGTACCCTTTTGTGTAGCGTGTACTTGTTAGCGGTAGCGAGTTAGTAAGGCGCATGCAGTTAGCATAAGTGATCAGTGTAGAGCATAGCGAAAGTATTGTTATTATATAAAGGCATAAATAGGCTGAGTTATCACTAGATGGCTCCTCCCATTTATGAATATTAATTATCGATATTTGCATAAATATTGGTGATTAATATTCCCCCTTTACAATGCGCATTGAGAATTTTATTTTTCTTGGAAGTTTTTGGTTTTTATTGGTGCCAACAGCATTGATCAAGCTGTACATTTTTTTTATCGAAGTTAATGAAAAGTTTCTTATGGGCCCTTTGTGTGTTCATGTCTGTATTGTCAGATCTGTTTGTTTCAATGTTTGAAGTTACGTGTTACATGTTAAGTGTTGTGCTTCACATCAGAGCTCTGTTCTCACGGACAGAAGGTGGACCACAGCGTCCGACTAAAAGGGGTGGACTTAGATGACTGAGAGTAGGATTCATGGTAGATAGCAGTGCAACCTCAAGTAGGTTAAGTAAAGATTTGTTCATTAAGCTTGACTTACAAGTGTCAGCCAAAAATCAGGGCATAAGAGTACACTCAGATCTCATTCCAGTCTCTACACCAGTGCCACTGATTCTTGCAAACATACAGAACCACCCAGAACTTAACAACATTAACCCTGCATTATGGTCTTCAAATGAATATGACACAGGATTCATAGATTGCACACCTTACAAAGCTACTGTAAAACTAGGTGTAATTTCAGTGTTCCAGAAACAATACCTACTGCCAAAAGAGAAACTTGATGGACTTAGGCCAATGATAAAAGAATTCCTACAAAAGGGAATCCTGGAAGAGGTGATTTCACCCTACAGCACGCCCGTGAATCCAGTGACAAAGGCAGATGGTGCTACCCGCTTTGTACAGGATTTAAGGGCCATCAACAACATCATTGTGCCTATAGCCCCTGTTGTACCTGACATCACTCAATTACTATCTGCCATTCCAGCAGACGCTGTTTGGTTCAGTGTGATAGATCTGAAAAATGCATTCTTTTCTATCCCAGTTGACAAGAAGACCAGACTAATTTTTGCTTTTTCCTTTGACAGATGTCAACTGACCTGGGGCAGAATGCCCTAGGGATGTGCTGATTCACCTGTAGTGTACAGCATAGTCCTCCAAGCCACGTTAAAACCATGGCACCCCCCCCAAGGTTCCGTGTTGTTGCAATACGTGGATGATTTACTGTTGTGCAGTATGTCAGTGGAGGCCAACATTGAGGATGGTATATCACTGTTACAATGGTTGTTTGAATGTGGACACAAAGTGTCATTAGGGAAAATGCAATGGTGTAAACAGCAAGTCGAATACTTGGGGTTTGTCCTGACAAAGGGGGAAAGGAGGATCAGTCCAGGGAGAGTTCAGTCTGTAGCGGGCTTGGTCACCCTGCTCTCCAAGAAGGAAATGCTATCCTTCCTTGGAATGATAAACTACTGCAGACAATGGATCCCAGACTGTTCCTACTATGATAATATCTTGAGACAGGCAACACTGCAGGACAAACCTGATTTAATAAGATGGTCTTCAGAAATGTACAATGCATTTGATTATCTGAAATGTTCATTAATGTCAAGTCCAGGATTGGGCCTCCCTGACTACAAACTTCCACATGTTTGCACGACAAAACTGTAAAACCATGGCGGGTGTACTGACACAAGAACACGGAGGCAAGTTGCGTCCTTGTGTGTTTTTCTCAAAGGTAATGCCCACCCCTGTTCAAGGGATGCCGGCATGTCTGTGTTCTCTTGCAGCCTGTGCTATGATGGTAGAGTTGGCAACTCCTTTCACAATGTGACGTTACACCATTTTTGCACACTACACATGATGTTATAGGCCTACTCAAGGGCATCCACACTCAACACAGCAGGCAGCTGAGCTCATTGCACTCACTATAGCATGTATTCTACATACTGATAGATCTGTCACCATTTATACTGATAGTAGGTACGCACATGGGGTAGTGTGGGACCATGGTATGATTTGACAGAGGAGAGGATTCACGGCAACAGATGGTAAGGATCATGTCTCACAGGGCAATGCGCTGGCAGATAAGGTGGCGAAACGAGTGGCCAAATGCAACCCCACAGGTCCATGTAACCATTGGGAGATGCCATGTTTGGCACCTCCAACCCCTGAGATGTCACAAATGCTTACTGATCTTCAAAGATATTCCACTGAACAGGAACAGCAAGACTGGTGTTATCCAGTATTGCAGAAAAAATCCTAAGACAGGATTAGTCTGCAAAGAGGGGGTAGGATATAACAGCATTGAGAATCCTTACAGATACTCATGGGAAGGCCTTTCCCCACCCCCTGGGCAAGACGCCCAATGATAGTGCAGGAAGGTTATCTTGATTTAATAAGGGAAGAAAATGTCACCAAATTGATACAGGTTCTTAATAAAACTGAGGAAAAAGTTGCTTGTAAGTTTCCCTCTCTTCCACAGGAACCCACCCACCCATACAGGGTGGGGGATGAGGTAGTGATCAAAACACTGAAGAAAGGAAAATCCCAAGGTGACTTCGCATATGGCCAACCCACTACCGTGGTCGCAGTAACCAGAACAGCCGTGCTGACTGAACAGTCTCCAACTTGGATCCACGCCACCCGAGTGAAGCTTGTGAGAACAAGAGAGGAGGCAGGAACGGAGGCAGACAGCCTTGGCCTTGAAGAAGGACAAGAGGTACTAACGGGGGCAGACAGCCCTGACCTCCAACAAGGCCCAGAGGTACTAACGGGGGCAGACAGCCCTGACCTCCAACATGATGAGCTCCTCACCCCTTTCTGGGAAATGGTTGAATGTACTGACTAAGATTGCTTCAATAATCTTGTTGATTTTACCAATTAGTAGTAAGGGAGAAGTAGCCGCAACTAGCAAGGGCGGCGTCATCACCTTTTGGTATAATTCATCTAACACTCACGTAGCTACCTACACCTTTTGCCTTTGTGATATATTGAAAACATGTTCATATTATAACTATTGTTCCAACGACTATGTAGAAGGACAGGCCTATATATGTGTAACAGACTCATACTGGGGAAAAGGTTGTGGATACTGGGGATCAGTGGGATGGAATACAGGGACAGAATGGGGATATAAACCAGAAAGAGCCCTCAAAAGGAGGGATAAAAATTCTAAGTCCCTTTTGACTAGAATGACACTCCTTGAGAGAGGGACATGTTATGTGGACACCTCCTCATTGAATTATTGCAAAAAAAGGTCAGCGGAAATGAAAATTGTATTGACAATAGACAACCCTGGTAAATATGATGAAGGAGATTATGTATTGGGATGGTACTTCCATAAAATGTGGGGAGCTGAGACTTCTCAGGTAACACAAATGTTCAAACTTAGAGATATGTATAAGTCTAAGGAATACCAGCCCATCACAGGTGTCCCCAAAAACCCACTAGCCCCGCATATAGTTTCTCTAAAAAACCTAAGGGCCATATCTAATCCCACATATGAGGATACTTTGGCCATGGGGACGGGTTTTTCTGATGTTAATTTGTGGCTGGAGTGGATGAAGTATAGTGCAGCCTCTGTGAATACAAGTAACTTTTACATATGCGGTGCTGCCAAGCCACACCTAGGTACCGTACCCCTAGTGTTACCAGAAAGTGTTAAAGAATGTTTTTTAACTCTTTTTGTTAATATGTCTTATAACCACAGTGCATGTACAGAATGGAAATCAAAATACCCTCTTTTGTTAAAAAATCCTCGCCCAGGGGCAGGTATCCAGGTATATCCAGGTAACTACACATGTTACAAAGGGAGTACACATGGGAGGAATGTACAGAATTTCACCAAAGGTTATTGTCACAAATACAGCAATCTGAACATATCCCTCACTCAGAACCAAGTATACTCCATAGGAGATGTGTACTGGATCTGTGGAGATGGAAAAATAAGATCCAGATTGGAAGGTGCCTGGAAAGGTGAATGTGCGCTTGCCAAAGTTATAATGAACATGCACATTTTTACTGAATCAGATATTATAGACAAAGGGGTGCTAAAGATAAACAAAAGAAGCAGCCCCCTTTCAAGTTTTGACCCCCATGTGTATATAGATGCAATAGGTGTTCCAAGAGGGGTCCCAGATGAGTTCAAAGCTAGAGATCAAGTAGCTGCCGGATTTGAATCAATATTTCCCATCATTACTGTGAATAAAAATGTTGATTGGATAAATTACATATATTACAATCAGCAAAGGTTTGTAAACTATACCAGAGATGCATTTCTAGGGGTAGCAGAAGAACTACAAGCAGACTCAATCATGACATTCCAGAATCGAATGGTGTTGGATATGATTCTTGCAGAGAAGGGCGGGGTGTGCCGAGTATTGATTGATCCAACCTCCTGCTGCACATACATACCAAATAATACTGGCCCCACTGGTAAGGTCACAATAGCTATAAAGAAGCTTGAAGATCTGTCAGTAGAACTGAAAAAGAACTCAGGTATAAATGATCCATGGGATCAATACTTTGGGTGGTTCACAAATTGGAAACAAGGTCTCATGCAACTAGGGATTGTCATACTAATAGTAATTGTAGTAATAGGTGTAGTAGCATTATGTGTTATTCCCTGTGTGAGACGAATGCTAGAAAAAGGGCTCTCTAATATGTCATTATATCAGACTACTGTACCCCAGGAGGATTGAAGCCCAGATGGGTATAAGAATTACCTAATATCGTATAGAGAGAAAAAGGACAAGAAAGGAAAGAACCATGTAGTGTGATCCACTAAAGGTTCTTAAGAGGGGATTTGAAAGGAATCCATGTTCTTTATTATGTCAAAATCAATTCTGCTTTTTGCTGAAGTTTTGTTTCTCTGTTAAGAAGTAACTCTGATTGCTGTAAAACTAATAACTGTAAGGTTTCTATTCTCTGTAACCCTGAATCTTATCTCTTTGGCACTACTCCCGGACAATGTTCCTAATATGGAAGTTCCGTTTTTGTTTCTATTTCTCTGAGCGTAGAATGAAACGTGTTAATATGATAGGTTAAATACATAACATACGATGATATGCTAATATAGAGGGTAAAGCCCCCTCTATATAACCTGTGTGCATTAAAAATAAACCTTAGAGTGTTCATTCAGTACATCACTGTTGTGTCTTTCGTTACCTACTGAGTGAAGCGCTCTCCTGACGTCAGAAAGGACTCAAACCAAGCCGATACTAGAAGTTTGGTGCCAGGGGTACCAAGTGGGACTAAGAGATTCCTATCAGGGACGTGCGACATGGTGGGGCACTAAGTGTGCACACGCCTACACGAACTGACTGACAGGGGTCAGCCCCTGCAACTTCTGGGTCTCCAAATTGGGCACATGGCCTGAGCTTGCCCTTTACCCCTTGGAGGTGCTGGCCTGCCCTGCAGCCAGTGTATTGTCTGAACGTGTGTTTAGCATGACTGGAGGGGGTTATCACAGGTTATATTTCCCAATGTTTTGGGGTGTACCCTAATTTTAAAAATAAAATTTAAAACCAAAAAGCAGTGTAGTCTACCTCCTCCTCCTCCACCGCCGCTTCCACCTACACCGCCACATCCACGGCCTCCTCAACCTCCTACTCCATATGGACCTGGTCCTCCTAGATCAAGAATTAAATTTTTTTTTTCTTTACATATTTTATGTTATTTTAAGTAATTTCCCTATCCACATTTGTTTGCAGAGCACTTGCCATGCTCTTAACCACATTTTGACGCCATTTGCAGCCCTCTAGCCCTTTCCATTACATTTTTACAGCCATTTTAGTGCTCAAAAGTTCGGGTCCCCATTGACTTCAATGGGGTTCGGGTTCGGGGTCAAGTTCGGGTCCCGAACTCGAACTTTTTTCCGAAGTTCAGCCGAACCCGTCGAACCCGAACATCCAGGTGTCCGCTCAACTCTAGTAATGACAGATCATGTGACAGATTGCACACAGGTAGACATTATTTCACTAATTATGTGACCTCTGAAGGTAATTGGTTGCACCAGTGCTTTTTATGGGCTTCCTAACACAGGGGGTGAATACATACGCACATGCCAATTTTCTCTTTTCAATTTCTAAACAATAGTTTTATTTATATATTTTTCTCATTTCACTTCACCAACTTTGACTATTGTGTTCTGATCCATCACATAAAATTCAGATGAATTTAAGACTGTAATGTGACAAAATACGAAAAAAGTCAAGTGGGTGAATACTTTTGCAAGGCACTGTATATCTACCACTGTATGGTCATTCCATGAGGGCAATCTTGTTTTTTTTGTACAGTGTTTTGTTTAGTAACAGTGTGTAGGTAATATTTAATCACTATTTAATGGTATTGGTATTAGTCATGAATTGGCATTACCGGGGTTGGGGATCTACTCAGATGACCAAAGTGCCCCCCCTCTCCTCCTGATGCTGAACCCCTAGGTATGCTATACAAGATAGGAGATAAATGTCTAACCACTGGGAGTCCACTGCTGGGACCTACATGATCACTAGAATTGGGTTATCTATGCCCTCTGTTACTCCTCACTGCATGACCACATTGATGAGGTGTTTGAATGGAGGAGTGGTGATGCATGCTCAGTACCACTCAATTAATTTCTATGGAGTTGATGAAAACAACCAAGCCCTGGACCTAGCTGTTTACATCAGTATCATGGATATACTTAAAAAGAACTGGGTCTTGGGATCAGACATTTATAACATGTTATGATCAGACATTTATCACCTATCCTGTAGATAGGTGATTGCTTTCCATTGTGTGACAATCCCTTAAATTTTTGAAGAAATTATGGAGCCCTCAATTAAAATGAATATATACCATATGCTATAGGGTTAGCAGAATATGTTGTTACAATAGAAAAGACTTTCACTAGGCCAATATGGAATAAACAAACACGATGCAACCTGAAGCAAAGAATAAGGATAAGTACTGTATATTGTACAGTCCTAACCTCCTGCAATAAGCCACCTGCCAGATATTACTTGGTCTATGAGCCTGCTGCTTAATGTTATTACAGATGGAGCATCTTAATTCCAAAACAAACACAATGTGACCTTGAGTAGGTTTTGCTAATATGGCGTGATCTGAATCATGTTCTTCATAACACCATATGTTAAAATGCCCTGTTTTGTTCAAAATTACATCATTAATACCAACCTCCCTTTCCTTAGTAGCATTTTTGGATATGGATCATCAGTCATGTAACAACTACATACCAGAAATATCTTGGAACAGTCATGTTTGGTCAGTTTAGTCAGTTAGCTCACCTAAACTTGCTTGCCATTTAGAATTATTAGGGTCCATTTACATGTCTGTAGTGCATTGCGGATCCGCAATACACCCGGCTGCCACCCCCATAGAAATGCCTATTCTTGCGGACAAGTATAGGACATGCTCTATTTTTTTCCAGAGCTGTGGACCGGAACATCTGGGTCGCGCTCCGGAAATGCAGATGCAGAGAGCACATAGTGTGCTCTCCGCATCCATTCAGTCCCCATAGAGATTAAACTGGTCAGCATCCGTTCCGCACAAACAGGTGCGGACAACACTTGCGGATGTGTGAATGGAGCCTTAAAAGGCTTTTCCTAGACTGGAAACCACTTTTCATATGGACCTGCAGGATGCAAGGGCTAAAAAGAAGACTCCCCTGTCTCTGCTGCCCTGGTTCCAGCAGCAAGCATTTTTCTCCTTTATTTCAGGTCCCCGCTAGACAGAGGTGTTACATGCTGTCTAAATGCACGTTACTACTGCTGGTGGCAGTGGTCACATACCTGCACATGTCAATGGTGAGGTCACTGATTGATCAGCAATAGTGATGTTCTTGTAGGCAGTCTATCACACTGCCGCCCATCCTGCCAGGACTGTAAGCTGAGCAGAAGAGAGCTTGGCAGTGGAATCGGAGTGCTGGTGACAGGTGCCTGCCCATATCAAAATGGGTTCCCAATCTCAGAGAACCCCTTTAATGTTATGCTGTAATCAAAAAATATATATCTTATATGGTATCTTGATCAGTGCATTGTGGGAGCACAGATGACAGGATACAAAGTCAAAGCCAAACAGCCTGATTACATTTCTGACAACAAAATGAAGCCACTCTGCTTTCTGATTTCATTGGTCATCAGTAGATTTCTTAAATCCACTTTGAATGTTAATGGAGACAACTACAGTATAATTTAAAAAACGTGAATGGACCTTTCACAGGTTGTTGCATGTCCTAATAACAGATTACAACAGCCTACACATGCAATATTAAAGTATGTTGACACGTGGCGTTTTTGTTGTAGGAGAAATGTTTGCAACTAAAGATCATCTGAATTGGGTTGTTTCTGCAGTATATGCATGGATTTCTGAAACTCACATTCAGGTGTATGTGATTATTGGAGACATTTGTGCAAAAAATCTGCTGTTTGAATTCACCATGAGATCAGAAAAATCCTTACATGTCCAGTAAACCACATCTTGTATCTGGTACCTCAATATATCAAGCTTCAATACTAGACAAAGTTGACAATCAACCCCTCTAAAAATTACCTTTCCAGTACTAAAAGCTAAGTTTACACACTTTTTAATTTTGGCCCTCAAACAATAAATTGGATCCCCATAACTGTCTTCTATAATTCAACTGGAAAAAACTCTGCTTGTGATGTGGTCTACTCAGGTCTACAGCACGAGGATTTATCATCTTTTAGTAATAATTGAATGCACTCTTCTCAAAATTTCATGAACATTACAATGGAGCAGATTTGTTTAAAACATATTGGCATTCATCAACATCCATTCAAAGACCTGAATCATCGACCACACCCAATTCAATAGACAAATGCGCTAAATATCTTCATTTTTACCATCCCCTTGCATTTACAGTAAGTCTTACTGATGACTCTGTAAACTTGTAATAGTCAGAAGCATTTGCATAGCTCATTTTTATTCTTATAAGGTTGGATAACCGGAGACAGAGCTTGCTGCTCAACAAAGATAGTGATTGTCTGGGTCAGTGGAAGGATTGTCCTAGACAGTTCATCAAAGCAGATAAAGAAGTCTTTAGCAGCAATGACAGGGACGTTTTTGTGCTCTTTATGTCTTCTTACAATGCACCAGTATTGCTTGTCTTATTCAGCACATTTGTCTATAGTCACTAGTTTGAGCCAATGATTCATAGTGTTCGGAAGTGGTTTGATGAATCAACCTTTTAAATCACAGTGACCATCTGCACTTAGACCATGGTCAAACTCAAAAAATTCAAGAGAAGAGCCAGTTTTGAAACAGAGCCATTTATATACTCCTACAGAGAACTCAATTACAGTGGAATTACAGTTCTTACAAATAAAACACATGCTACTTCTTACTTATTTAGAAAATCCCATGTTAGTGCAATATATATATATACTGTAGATATATATATATATATATATAGTAGGGATCTGCCCCAATGGTAGCCTTCAGATAAGAACACAGCAGCAGCCTTTTAGCGGTGAAAGCAAAGCAACAGCTGTTTTTTATTCTTGACAAAACAATAAGGCAGTAAACGGCAGTGACCGGCTTGCTCCAGCCGGCGTTAAAGAATCTGTAGAATCACACAGTTATGGCTTTGCACAGTACTGTAACCCCACGGGGTGTATGCGGGCCTCGCTCTGTCCTCATTTTTTCAGGCACTGCAACTCCAGCTCAGACTCTGATCCCACACAGCACTCCACAGAGCTCCACTGTCAGAGAGGTCATCACCCCCACCAGACACTCCTGGCAGTTTTTTTGTAGGCCAGTCAAGACCCGGCCTGGAACGTGGGGAGTAGTCACCCACCCAGCACTATGACTACTCCCAGTAAGAGCCGTCCCGGATCAGCTATTCACAGCTATACTAAATAAACGAAATGTCAACCACCTACTGCCGCTGACACATCTGAACTACTGGCTCCTACTTCACCGAGGCCAGGAACCTCGGTGACACGTAGCTACCATCAACGATGGTCCCTTGTGCCTTCCTACATACCCCCCTCTGCCCAAAGCTGGGGGTCTGGGCAACTTCAGCAAGCATGCAGTGTAATCTAGATATGGCATCTACATTCCCTTGCAGATTGCCCAGCCTACGCTCCACAGAAAACCTAAAATCCTGTAGAGCCAGAAACCAGCGGGTGACACCGGCATTGTTACCTTTTTCTCCCTTAGCCATTTCAGAGGGGCATGATCTGATACCAGCTTAAATTTGTTCCCCAGGAGGTAGTATCGGAGGTAATAAAGCGCCCACTTAATGGCCAAGCATTCTCTCTCAATTATAGAATAATTCTGCTCTGCCGGGGACAGCTTTCTGCTGAGGTAACACACGGGATGTTCCTCCCCATTTATGACCTGAGACATCACTGCCCCTAGGCCCACCTCTGATGCATCTGTCTGAATGATAAACTCTCGGGAGAAGTCCGGAGCTACCAAGACTGGCTGTCTTCAGAGGGACGACTTAAGCTTCTGGAAGGCCTCTTCAGCCTTGGGGGACCACTTGATCATGGCAAACTTTCCCCCCTTTGTAAAGTCGGTCAGGGGTACTGCTATTTCCGCAAACTTGGGGACAAATCTCCTATAATATCCCACAATGCCGAGAAATGCCTTAACCTGTTTCTTGGTAAGTGGACGGGGCCATTCTTGGATAGCTTCCACCTTATTTACTTGGGGTTTTATTACCTCTCTTGCCACGATGTATTCCAAGTACCTGGCCTCTTCCAACCCCATGGCACACTTACTTGTATTTATAGTGAAGCCGGCCTTTCTTAGCGCATCTAGGACAGCTTGAATTTTATAAGGTGACTCTCCCAATCACGACTGAAGATCACTATGTCATCCAAGTAAGCTGACGCATATTCCCTGTGTGGGCCTAATATCTGGTTCATAGCCCTCTGGAAAGTGGCGGAGGCCCCTTGCAAACCAACCGGCATCCTAATGTACTGGAGGGACCCTTCTGGTTTGTAAAACGCTGTCTTTTCTCTAGCTTCTTTCAAAAAAGGAGTTTGGCAATACCCTTTTGTAAGATATAGGGTAGGTATATAGCGAGCTGGCTCTACAGGGAGTGCAGAATTATTAGGCAAGTTGTATTTTTGAGGATTAATTTTATTATTGAACAACAACCATGTTCTCAATGAACCCAAAAAACTCATTAATATCAAAGCTGAATATTTTTGGAAGTAGTTTTTAGTTTGTTTTTAGTTTTAGCTATTTTAGGGGGATATCTGTGTGTGCAGGTGACTATTACTGTGCATAATTATTAGGCAACTTAACAAAAAACAAATATATACCCATTTCAATTATTTATTTTTACCAGTGAAACCAATATAACATCTCAACATTCACAAATATACATTTCTGACATACAAAAACAAAGCAGTGACCAATATAGCCACCTTTCTTTGCAAGGACACTCAAAAGCCTGCCATCCATGGATTCTGTCAGTGTTTTGATCTGTTCACCATCAACATTGCGTGCAGCAGCAACCACAGCCTCCCAGACACTGTTCAGAGAGCTGTACTGTTTTCCCTCCTTGTAAATCTCACATTTGATGATGGACCACAGGTTCTCAATGGGGTTCAGATCAGGTGAACAAGGAGGCCATGTCATTAGATTTTCTTCTTTTATACCCTTTCTTGCCAGCCACGCTGTGGAGTACTTGGACGCGTGTGATGGAGCATTGTCCTGCATGAAAATCATGTTTTTCTTGAAGGATGCAGACTTCTTCCTGTACCACTGCTTGAAGAAGGTGTCTTCCAGAAACTGGCAGTAGGACTAGGAGTTGAGCTTGACTCCATCCTCAACCCGAAAAGGCCCCACAAGCTCATCTTTGATGATACCAGCCCAAACCAGTACTCCACCTCCACCTTGCTGGCGTCTGAGTCGGACTGGAGCTCTCTGCCCTTTACCAATCCAGCCACGGGCCCATCCATCTGGCCCATCAAGACTCACTCTCATTTCATCAGTCAGAAAAATCAGTCTTGAGATATTTCTTGGCCCAGTCTTGACGTTTCAGCTTGTGTGTCTTGTTCAGTGGTGGTCGTCTTTCAGCCTTTCTTACCTTGGCCATGTCTCTGAGTATTGCACACCTTGTGCTTTTGGGCACTCCAGTGATGTTGCAGCTCTGAAATATGGCCAAACTGGTGGCAAGTGGCATCTTGGCAGCTGCACGCTTGACTTTTCTCAGTTCATGGGCAGTTATTTTGCGCCTTGGTTTTTCCACACTCTTCTTGCGACCCTGTTGACTATTTTGAATGAAACGCTTGATTGTTCGATGATCACGCTTCAGAAGCTTTGCAATTTTAAGAGTGCTGCATCCCTCTGCAAGATATCTCACTATTTTTGACTTTTCTGAGCCTGTCAAGTCCTTCTTTTGACCCATTTTGCCAAAGGAAAGGAAGTTGCCTAATAATTATGCACACCTAATATAGGGTGTTGATGTCATTAGACCACACCCCTTCTCATTACAGAGATGCACATCACCTAATATGCTTAATTGGTAGTAGGCTTTCGAGCCTATACAGCTTGGAGTAAGACAACATGCATAAAGAGGATGATGTGGTCAAAATACTCATTTGCCTAATAATTCTGCACGTAGTGTAGTCTCTCAATAAGCTCATCTACCCGGGGCATGGGGCATGAATCTACCTTGAATACCTTGTTTAACTTGCGGTAGTCATTACAGAATTGCCACTCTCCATTGGGCTTTGGGACTAGCACTATGGGACTGGACCACCCACTTTTAGATTCCTCAATCACCCCCAGCTTTAACATTCTCTGGACCTCCTTGGAAACTACCTCCCTACGGGCCTCGGGAATCCTATATGGTTTTAAATTTACTCGCGTATCGGGCTCCGTGATAATCTCATGTTCCACGATATTGGTTAACCCTGGTGTTTCTGTAAACAAGTCCCTATTCTGCTGCAACAGGAGCTTGCATTGGTATTTTTGGGAGGGGGACAGGGCTCCTGCAATCTTCACATGCTCTATGGTGGCATCTGGTTGGGTCATCAGACACGGGGCCTCAGGAGGGTCCCTATTTTTCCATGACTTAAGCAAGTTGATATGGTAAATCTGATAGGGCTTTCTCCTATCTGGCTGATGTACCCGATAGTTAACTTCGCCCATCCTCTCAACTATCTCATAGGGCCCTTGCCATTTTGCCAGGAATTTTCTCTCCATTGTGGGCACTGGGACTAGAACCTGGTCCCCTGGACTAAACTCTTTAAGACGGGCCGACCTGTTATATATTTTAGCTTGTACCTCTTGAGCCTGGAGAAGATGCTCCTTCACAATGGGTATTACCTGAGCTATTTTCTCTTGCAGTGTAGTGACATGTTTAATCACGCTTTTGTAAGGCGTGACCTCACTCTCCCAGGTTTCCTTAGCTATATATAACAGCCCACGAGGATGCCTGCCATACAACTCAAAAGGCGAGAACCCTGTTGACACTTGAGGCACCTCTCTGATTGAGAACAGTAGGTAAGGCAACAGGTAATCCCAATCTTGGCCATCCTTTTCAACTACTTTCTTCAACATGGCCTTCAAGGTTTTGTTAAAACGTTCTACCAAGCCATCTGTCTGTGGGTGGTAAACCGAGGTGCGTAACTGGGTAACTTTCAGTACTTTACAGAGATCCTGCATTACCCTTGACATGAACGGGGTCCCCTGGTCAGTCAGGATCTCCTTGGACAGGCCTGTTCTGGAAAAAATCTGAAACAGCTCTCTGGCGATAACCTTGGAAGAAGCCTTTCTTAAGGGCACTGCCTCAGGGTATCGGGTGGCATAATCCATTACAACTAATATACATTGGTGCCCCCTAGCGGACTTCACCAAAGGCCCTACCAAATCCATCGCTATTCTCTCAAATGGGACCTCGATAATAGGCAATGGTATTAAAGGGCTGTGGAAATTTGCGACTGGGGAGGTTACTTGACACATAGGGCAGGACTGGCAATAATCCCTAATTTCTCTGTAACACCCTGGCCAATGAAACCTTTGTAAAACCCCTTCAAGCGTCTTATCTGTCCCCAAGTGTCCCCCTAAAGACATGCCATGTGCCAGGTCCATTACCATGCGTCTACATGGCTTCGGAACCACGAGCTGTTCCACTAATTCTTCACGAATTTTAGTCACCCTGTACAGCAAGTTTCGATTCAGGGCAAAGTGAGTGTAATGACCGGCGTCACGCAAAGGGAGGGAAATGGGAAGGCCCTGTCCAAGGGAGAGGGAAAGGTGGTGACCCCTGACTCACCTTGCGGCTGGCACCTGACTGCCCTGACGTCCCTAGACGGGTTCCTCACCCATACGCCGATCACGTGCCCAAACCCTGGCTTTCCCTAAGATGAGCCCTATGTAGTGAACGGGGCGGTGGGATCACTAGTCCGCACCACTGACACTAAGAGGAAAACACCAAGGAGAGTACAGACAATACAGACAAACATATAATCCCAGGTGGGCGACAACAGCAGACCACGAAGGCCCAACAGGGATCCGGAGGGTAACGTTCTGGAACAACGACCAGGGAACACAGCTACACAGCTCCAGTGGGTCAGTATAGAAGTCCAGGCAGGAAGCTCTATATCTGGCAACCAGAGAAGTGGGAGATGGGAATATAAGGAGGTTGGGAGTGCTGGACAAGAAACAGCTGAGGAGAAGGAGCTACGGATCCCTGAGTGAGCCAAAAAGGGTTGCAAGGCAAACCCAGAAAGCTAACATAAAGAAACAGCACAATCTTTCTACATAGAGTGCGCAGCCACCCGCTGCGACTTCCTGACCCCGGGTATAACGGAATCAGGCGTGGCTCTTGACACCCTCATGACAGTACCCCCCTCTCTACGAGGGGCCTCCGGACACTCAGGACTAGGTCTCTCAGGATGAGAGGCATGAAAAGCCTGAACTAACCTGTCGGCGCTTACCTCAGACGCTGGAACCCACATTTTTTCCTCGGGACCGTAACCCCTCCAATGCACCAGATATTGAAGAGAGCGGCAGACCCGACGAGAATCAACAATTTTGGATATTTGAAACTCTAGATTACCATCCACAACAACAGGAGGGGGTGGCAGCGGTGACGGTTCTAGAGGTGGAACATATTTCTTGAGTAACGACTTATGGAAGACGTTATGGATTTTAAAAGTCTGAGGTAGCTCCAGGCGAAAAGCCACGGGGTTATTGATGGCTACTATTTTGTAAGGGCCAATGAACCTAGGACCCAGTTTCCAAGAGGGAACCTTTAATTTAATATTCCTAGTAGACAACCACACATAGTCATTCACTCCTAGATCCGGACCTGGCGACCGTCTCTTATCAGCCATGCATTTATATTTACCTCCCATATTTTTCAAGTTAGCTTGCACCTTCTGCCATACTGATGAAAGAGATGATGAAAACCGTTCCTCTTCGGGAACCCCAGAAGACCCCCCCTCTTTGAAAGTACAGAATTGGCGATGAAAACCATATGCACCAAGAAATGGTGACTTACCAGTAGATTCCTGACGGCGATTATTTATGGCAAACTCGGCTAAAGGTAAATATGATGACCACACCTCTTGGTTTTCAGACACAAAACATCTTAGATATGTCTCAAGGTTTTGGTTGGTACGCTCAGTCTGTCCATTCGACTGAGGATGGAAAGCTGAGGAAAAGGACAAGTGTACCCCCAAACGGGAACAAAAAGCTTTCCAAAACTTAGAAATAAACTGGGTTCCCCGATCCGAAACAACATCGGAAGGGACCCCGTGAAGCTTCACGATTTCACTGATGAATACCTGAGCAAGAGTCTTAGCATTAGGTAGTGCGGGTAACGCAATGAAGTGTACCATTTTTCTAAACCTGTCCACTACTACCAAGATAACTGTTTTACCCGCAGACAAAGGTAAGTCAGTGATAAAATCCATTGACAGATGTGTCCATGGCCTATTCGGAATGACAAGTGGCAATAAAGACCCTGCAGGACGTGTATGAGAGACTTTCACGCGCGCACAAGTAGAACAAGAAGACACAAAATCCATTACATCCTGACGCAACCTTGGCCACCAAAAACGACGAGACAATAGCTCCAAGGTTGCTTTACTACCCGGGTGCCCAGCAAGTGCCGAATTATGATGTTCCTTTCCAATAATTCGAGACGCAGGTTCAACGGTACAAACAATTTCTCTGAGGGGCAAGAGACCGGGGTGTCCCCCTGGGCCTCTAACACCTTCCCCTCCAGAACAGAGTGTACCGCAGAGACAACCACTCCTCTTTGTAGAATGGGTACCGGATAACTCACATTACCCCCTCCAGGGAAACAAGAGATAATGCATCTGCCTTGGTATTTTTTGCCCCAAAACGATAGGTAATAACAAAGTTAAACCTGGTAAAAAATTACGACCACCTAGCTTGTCTAGGGGTGAGACGCTTAGCTGATTCGAGGTACAGAAGGTTTTTGTGGTCCGTAATCACAGTGACGGGGTGGATTGCCCCCTCTAAAAAGTGACGCCATTCTTCAAACGCTAGTTTAATAGCTAATAGTTCCCTATTGCCAATATCATAGTTCTTTTCTGCTGCAGATAGTTTTTTTTAGAAAAGAAAGCACAAGGACGCCATTTGCCAGGAAACGGACCCTGAGACAGCACAGCCCCCACTCCCACCTCTGACGCATCGACTTCAACAATAAAAGGCTGGGAGACATCAGGTTGGATTAGTACAGGTGCCGAGGTAAACCTCTCTTTTAGAGAGGAAAAAGCAATTTTAGCGGCGTCAGACCATTTAGAAAAATCAGTCCCCTTCCTAGTCATGTCAGTAAGGGGTTTTACAATCACCGAATAATTTTTAATGAATTTTCTATAGAAATTTGCGAAGCCCAAGAACCGTTGCAGTGCTTTGAGGTTCTCAGGAAGATCCCAATCTAAAATTGCCTGGACCTTCCTAGGATCCATACGGAAACCTGAAGCAGATAATAAATAACCTAGGAACTGTATTTCCTGAACGGCGAAGACACACTTTTCAATTTTAGCATATAATTTATTTGTCCGTAGGACCTGCAGTACCTGTCTGACATGCACCTCATGTGTTTTCAGATCAGACGAATACATTAAAATATCATCTAGGTATATCACCACAAACCTGCCGATAAGATGACTAAAAATGTCATTAACGAAATTTTGGAAGACAGCAGGAGCATTGGTCAGACCGAAAGGCATGACTAGATTTTCATAATGCCCCTCAGGGGTGTTAAAAGCTGTCTTCCACTCATCCCCTTCCTTAATACGAATCAGATTGTAGGCCCCCCTAAGATCAAGTTTGGAGAACCACCTAGCACCCGCAATCTGATTAAACAGGTCAGGAATGAGAGGAAGAGGGTATGGGTCTCGGATGGTTATCCGGTTTAATTCGCGAAAATCTAGGCAAGGACGCAGGCCCCCATCTTTCTTTTTAACGAAGAAAAACCCTGCAGCCACGGGTGAAGAAGAGGGTCTGATGTGTCCCTTAGCCAAGCTCTCGGAGATATAATCTTTCATGGCTTGTCTCTCCGGACCCGAAAGATTATATAACCTGGTCTTGGGTAATTTTGCACCGGAAATCAGGTTAACCGGGCAATCATAAGGACGGTGAGGTGGTAACTTCTGACAACCCTTTTCAGAAAAAACTTCCTCAAAGTCCGAAACAAATGTAGGTAGGGTAGCTATGGAGGCGACTAAGCAATTGCTATTTAAGCAATTTTCGCTGCAATGCTCACTCCACTCCAATATCTCCCTGGCCTGCCAATCCACCACTGGATTGTGCGCTACCAACCAGGGAAGACTCAACACCACCGGAGTGGGAAGCCCCTCCAGAACATAACATGAAAGCAACTCGTTATGGTGGTCCCCTACCCGAAGGTGTAAGTTATGGACAATGTGAGTGAGCTTTCTCTGAGACAGAGGAGCAGAATCAATAGCGAATACGGGAATAGGTCTCTGTAGCGTACAGAGAGACAAACCCATAGTGTGGGCAAAATGGGCATCTATCAAATTTACTCCTGCTCCACTGTCTAGAAAAAAAGAAATAGTCTCCATCTTAACGCCAAAAACAACAACCGCTGGCAACACAAATTGCGATGTTCGTATGGAGGAAACGTATACCCCCCGGCTGACATCCTCCACACAGCCTGGGGTTAGTAGTTTTCCGACGGTCTTTTGTTTTTGAGGAAGGAAGGACAGACATTAATAAAATGACCCCTCTCCCCACAGAAAAAAACAAACCCCACGCCTACGGCGAGCCTCAGGAAGATGGACCTGACGAGTAGTTCCTCCTAGCTGCATAGGCTCGTCTAAGTCCGTACAGACTAACTGCTGCTTGGGAGGGGTTACCATTTGCTCCGGTTTTTTCAATCTGTCCCTAAGACGTCTATCTATTCTGATAGCAAGGGACATAACCGCATCAAGGGAAAAGGGAGTCTCATACAGCGCATCCTTAATCCTTTCGGATAACCCAGAGCAGAACTGACTCCTTAGAGCCGGTTCGTTCCACTGGGTATCCGTAGCCCACCTACAGAACTCTGAGCAATACTCCTCTGCTGGCCGCTCTCCCTGTAGGTGTCTCCGTAATTTTGATTCAGCCAGTGCGACTCGGTCAGGGTCGTCATATATGAGACCCAAGGCCCCAAAAAATTAATCCACTGACCGGAGAGCCTGGGAATCAGCGGGTAAAGAGAACGCCCAGGATTGTGGGTCCCCCTGCAGCAGGGAAATAACAACCCCCACCCGCTGTTCTTCATTACCAGAGGAGTAAGGGCGCAGCTTAAAATATAATTTGCAGGCCTCACGGAACGTCACAAATTTGTCCCTTCCCCCAGAAAATCTGTCAGGAAGAGCAACCTTGGGTTCCGCAACAACCTGGTTACCTGTAGCAACCGCTGGGCTTGCGGTCTGTTGTAATTGCTGCTGTTGCTGGAGGACCGACGCCTTCAATCCTGCCACCTCCAAAGACAGGCCTTGAAGTTGCTTTGACAAAGCAGCAATTGGATCCATACTGGATTCTAAGTAGGTAGAAAGAAAAAAAAAATTTTTTTTTGTTTTTTTTTACCTACACAAAATAAGGGCCAGATATAATGTAATGACCGGCGTCACGCAAAGGAAGGGAAATGGGAAGGCCCTCTCCAAGGGAGAGGGAAAGGTGGTGACCCCTGACTCACCTTGCGGCTGGCACCTGACTGCCCTGACGTCCCTAGACAGGTTCCTCACCCGTACGCCGATCACGTGCCTAAACCCTGGCTTTCCCTAAGATGAGCCCTATGTAGTGAACGGGGCGGTGGGATCACTAGTCCGCACCACTGACACTAAGAGGAAAACACCAAGGAGAGGACAGACAATACAGACAAACATATAATCCCAGGTGGGCGACAACAGCAGACCACAAAGGCCCAACAGGGATCCGGAGGGTAACGTTCTGGAACAACGACCAGGGAACACAGCTACACAGCTCCAGTGGGTCAGTATAGAAGTCCAGGCAGGAAGCTCTATATCTGGCAACCAGAGAAGTGGGAGATGGGAATATAAGGAGGTTGGGAGTGCTGGACAAGAAACAGCTGAGGAGAAGGAGCTACGGATCCCTGAGTGAGCCAAAAAGGGTTGCAAGGCAAACCCAGAAAGCTACCATAAAGAAACAGCACAATCTTTCTACATAGAGTGCGCAGCCACCCGCTGCGACTTCCTGACCCCGGGTATAACAGAGTCAGGCGTGGCTCTTGACACCCTCGTGACAGTGAGGGTACCTTTCGTCTTCCCCTGGTTCTTGAGGTGACCCATTGACTACCCCGACATTATTTAAGGCCCCTTTTAAAGTCTCATCTCGAAGTTGGGCGGTCCCAAAGTTTCCCCGAGATACTTCTAAGTCAGGGACTCTCTCCTCAAGGGCAGACTCCTCCTCATTATCACCTACCATGGCCGAGAACGGAAATTCAGGGACCACCTTTTTAAATCCAGAGGGAAAACAAACCAGGCTGGTGTAGTGAGCTGCATTTATATTTATATAAGCAGATATATAACGCGAGTTTGACCGCAACGCGTGGTTGATTAAGTGTGGTTGCGTAAGTGTGTGACTTAAGATTAAGTGACTTTAGATTCAGGGACTTCAGTGGGGGACTGCAATTAGCCAGTTTGTTAGTACTACATTATATTGTATTTTTCGCTTTTGTGGTGTAATCCCCATTTAGCATGTGTTGCACAATTGACAACGCAGTCCAGTGCACATCTTGCATAATGTATGCAGTCCTGGAACAGCCGTTCGAGGGTGTATATCTTTGTTCAAGATGTGAGCAAATTACCCGTTTGGAATCGCAAATCGAGTCTCTAAATGGGCAAGTTGCAACACTGAGAGGCATTGACAATTTGCAAAAGAGTTTGCTTCTCACCAAGCAAGCACTCTTTGGGGTAGATGAGGGGGAGGGTAACAGAGAGGAGGCTGAGGAAAGTGAGGTAGCTAGCTGGGTAACAGTTAGAAAGCGGGGTAGAGGGAAGAGTGCCAGGGAGGCTAGCCCTGATCTGACACACCCCAACAAGTTTGCACGTTTGGCAGATGAGGGGGATGTCAGTCCAGGGACGGCACTGCTGCAGCCGGACACTTCCTCTGCCAGTCAGGGGAATGTCAGCTCCAGTAAGCAGGGGACTAGGAGAGCAGGGCAGGCCAGACAGGTGCTGGTAGTGGGAGACTCCATTATTAGGGGCACAGATAGGGAAATCTGTCACAAAGACCGTGATTGCCGAACAGTGTGCTGTCTTCCTGGCGCTAGAGTTCGACACATCACGGATCGGGTTGACAGATTACTGAGAGGGGCTGGAGAAGATCCAGCGGTCATGATCCATATCGGAACCAATGACAAAGTTAGGGGTAGGTGGAGAGTCCTTAAAAATGATTTCAGGGATTTAGGTCAAAAGCTTAGGGCAAGGACCTCAAAGGTAGTATTTTCCGAAATACTACCTGTACCACGGGCCACACAAGAAAGGCAGCGTGAGATTAGGGAGATTATCAAGTGGCTCAAGAACTGGTGTAGGAAGGAGGGGTTTGGGTTCCTGGAGAACTGGGCCGACTTCTCTATTGGCTACAGGCTCTATCGTAGGGACGGGCTGCACCCCAATGGGGAAGGGGCAGCTGTGTTGGGGAAGAAGATGGCTAGAAGGTTGGAGGAGTGTTTAAACTAGGGACTGGGGAGAGGGAAATTACATTATAGGAGGGGAAGATAGTGCAGATAGAGACCGGGGACAAGGTAGTGGGACTGGGGGAGGAATGGAAGGAGGGACTAGAACAGTTCAGAAGGAAAGGTGTAGGGTAAAAAATATACATAAACCTCTCAAATGTATGTATACTAATGCCAGAAGCCTGACAAATAAAACTGGGGAACTGGAATTAGTGATGTGCGAGGAGGACTATGACATAGTGGGAATAACTGAGACATGGCTGGATGATATCTATGACTGGGCAGTTAATGTACAAGGTTACAGTCTGTTTAGAAAGGATCGTCAAAACTGGAGAGGGGGAGGGGTCTGCCTTTATGTAAAGTCCTGTCTAAAGCCCACACTCCGTGAAGATATAAGTGAGAGACATGAACATGTGGAGTCACTGTGGGTAGAGATACATGGAGCTAAAAACAATAATAAATTACTAATAGGAGTTTACTATAAACCACCTAATATACCAGAGTCCACAGAAAATCTACTACTAAATGAGATAGACAAGGCGGCAAATCATAATGAGGTGGTTATTATGGGGGACTTCAACTACCCAGATATAGACTGGGAAACTGAAACTTGTATATCTCATAAAGGAAACAGGTTCTTGGCAATAACCAAAGACAATTACCTCTCCCAACTGGTTCAGGACCCGACTAGAGGGACGGCCATACTGGACTTAGTATTAATCAATAGGCCTGACAGAACAACAGACGTGCAGGTTGGGGGACACCTGGGAAATAGTCACCATAAAGTAATAACTTTCCAATGATCATTCAAAAGAGCGTTTCTACAGGGAGGAACAAAAATACCAAACTTCAAAAAAGCTAAATTTAGCCAACTAAGAGAGGCCATAGGCCTAACTAACTGCGACAAAGTCCTCAAAAATAAAAATACAACCACAAAATGGGATATCTTTAAAAGCATCCTAAAATCTCATTGTGAGAGGTACATACCGTATGGGAATAAAAGGTTAAGGAACAAAAAGAAACCAATGTGGATAAACAGAACTGTAAAGAAAGCAATAAAGGAAAAAAATAGAACATGTAAAAAACAAATAAAAGCGGCCAAGCTAGAGACCAAGAGATTAATTGCCAAAGAGAGTAAAACTAACCCTAAAATGTTCTTCAATTATATAAATGTTATAAAGTATAAATCTGAAGGTGTCGGCCCTTTAAAGAGTAATGAGGGGGGAGTCGCAGAGAGCGACGAGAAGAAAGCAAAGCTGTTAAATATTTTTTTCTCAAATGTATTCACTGAGGAAAATAAACTGTCAGATGAAATGCTGAATGTAAAAATAAATTCCCCATTAAAAGTGTCCTGTCTGACCCAGGAAGAAGTACAACAGCGACTTAAAAAGATTAAAATAGACAAATCGCCAGGACCGGATGGCATACACCCCCGTATCCTAAGGGAATTAAGTAATGTCATAGCCAGACCCTTATTTCTGATATTTGCAGACTCTATACTGACAAGGAATGTCCCACAGGATTGGCGCATAGCAAATGTGGTGCCAATATTCAAAAAGGGTCCAAAAACAGAGCCTGGAAACTATAGGCCGGTAAGTTAAACATCTGTTGTGGGTAAACTGTTTGAAGGTTTTCTGAGAGATGCTATGTTGCATCTCAACGGAAATAAGCAAATAACACCATATCAGCATAGCTTCATGAGGGATCGGTCATGCCAAACTAATTTAATCAGTTTCTATGAGGAGGGAACTTCTAGACTTGACAGCGGCGAATCAATGGATGTCGTATATCTGGACTTCTCCAAAGCATTTGACACTGTACCACATAAAAGGTTAGTATATAAAATGAGAATGCTCGGACTGGGAGAAAACGTCTGTATGTGGGTAAGTAACTGGCTGAGGGATAGAAAACAGAGGTTGGTTATTAGTGGTACACACTCAGATTGGGTCACTGTCACTAGTGGAGTACCTCAGGGGTCAGTATTGGGCCCTATTCTCTTCAATACATTTATTAATGATCTTGTAGAAGGCTTGCATAGTAAAATATCAATTTTCGCAGATGACACTAAACTGTGTAAAGTAATTAACACTGAAGAGGACAGTATACTACTACAGAGCGATCTGGATAGACTGGAGGCTTGGGCAGATAAGTGGCAGATGAGGTTTAACACTGACAAATGTAAAGTTATGCACATGGGAAGGAATAATGCAAGTCACCCGTACATTCTAAATGGTAAAACACTCGGTAACACTGACATGGAAAAGGATCTAGGAATTTTAATAAACAGCAAACTAAGCTGCAAAAACCAGTGTCAGGCAGCTGCTGCCAAGGCCAATAAGACAATGGGTTGCATCAAAAGGGGCATAGATGCCCGTGATGAGAACATAGTCCTACCACTTTACAAATCATTAGTCAGACCACACATGGAGTACTGTGTACAGTTCTGGGCTCCTGTGAACAAGGCAGACATAGCAGAGCTGGAGAGGGTCCAGAGAAGGGCAACTAAAGTAATAACTGGAATGGGGCAACTACAGTACCCTGAAAGATTATCAAAATTAGGGTTATTCACTTTAGAAAAAAGACGACTGAGGGGAGATCTAATTACTATGTATAAATATATCAGGGGTCAGTACAGAGATCTATCCCATCATCTATTTATTCCCAGGACTGTAACTGTGACGAGGGGACATCCTCTGCGTCTGGAGGAAAGAAGGTTTGTACACAAACATAGAAGAGGATTCTTTACGGTAAGAGCAGTGAGACTATAGAACTCTCTACCTGAGGAGGTGATGATGGTGAGTACAATAAAGGAATTCAAGAGGGGCCTGGATGTATTTCTGGAGTGTAATAATATTACAGGTTATAGCTACTAGAGAGGGGTCGTTGATCCAGGGAGTTATTCTGATTGCCTGATTGGAGACAGGAAGGAATTTTTTATTCCCCTAAAGTGAGGAAAATTGGCTTCTACCTCACAGGGTTTTTTTTTTTTGCCTTCCTCTGGATTAACTTGCAGGATGACAGGCCAAACTGGATGGACAAATGTCTTTTTTCGGCCTTATGTACTATGTTACTATGTTACCTCAGGGTCAATGAGCACTGGGCTGTCATTGCACACAGGGCGTTGTTGCGGTACCGCCCTGGCCCAAAGATCCCAGAACAAAGTACTATCCTGGCCAATGATCCTCTCGTGCATCGGCCCCTGCACCACCCCTACCTGGTGAGACACCATACCCTCCTCTGTTTTTAAGGTGACCTGGGCCACTGGGTAAACGCATGAATACAGGTGACTCCCAAGGTTTTCACAGAGACCAACCTATGAGGGATACGGGCCATTAGGAGCATGACCAGGCTCCCCGAGTCCAGAAGTCCAGTTGTGGGGGGTGTCATTAACGCTGATTGAACAGAATGGCAGTCCCTCCCCAGAGTTTGGAACAGCACTACATGCAAACATGGAGCTCCGTCTCCCCATAGAACAGTCCATTTGGTCCAAGCTGAGGGGGCACTGGGCCGCCATATGTCCCAGGGCATGGCATCTCCAGCAGATGATCTCTCTTGGGGAAGGTCTTGGCATTGTCTCTGATATGCTCTTGGCCTCAGAACATCCTTTCTGAGGAGTTTTTAGTCCCTTCCTCTGACCTTCAGAGTCACTCTGCGCTTTCCAGTATGGGGAGGTCAAGAACCCTGAGTCAGCTATGGTTTTCTCCACTGCATAATATCTCTCTACCAAGCCTACCCAGTCATCCGCAGTCTGCGGGTTTCCTTGTGCAACCCAGCACTGCACTGGCTTGGAGAGAGCATGCATGAAGCCGTCCATTACGACCCGCTCCACCATTTTGACTGGGGAACAGACATCCGGCTGTAGCCATTTCTGGATGAGGTGTAGTAGGTAAAACATTTGGGACCTCAGAGGCTTGCCTCTCCTAAACCCCCATTGATGCACCCTCTGAGCCCGGACTGTGACAGTTACCCCCAGACGTGTCAAGATCTCTGCTTTTAGTTTGATGTATTCACACACATCCTGCAATGACAAGTCATAATAAGCTTTCTGGGGTTTGCCTGAGAGAAATGGGGCTAAGATCTCGGACCATTGCTAAGCTGGTAGTCTCTCACGCTCAGCAACCCGCTCAAAGACTGTGAGAAAGGCTTCTACGTCGTCCTCTGTGGTCATTTTTTGCATGGGTTCTCGTACTGTCTGCCGTGCTCGCTGGCATTCCTCTTTACTGTGGGAAGCTGGGGTCTCCTTGACCCGGGTGGCTTCTGCCATTATGGCCATTTGCTTTATGAGGAGCTGGTTGGTCTCCTGTTGTGCTTGCTGAAGTTGGGTGCTGGCCTACATGAGGTGCTTCACAAGATCCTCCATTTTATCCACCTGGTCTTTTATTCTAATAGCACCCTTAACTCACGACATCCAGTGACAAAAATTTTCTTTCAAAAAGTCAGTTCAGTAACTTAGGTTACTGGCCCTTTAAATGTCCAACACAAAATATTTGGCTTCCGGCCCTTTAACTTGCTGTTGCTCCTCGCAACAATTGCTTTGACCGCATCCTCCACCAACTGTAGGGATCTGCCCCAATGGTAGCCTTCAGATAAGAACACAGCAGCAGCCTTTTAGCGGTGGAAGCAAAGCAACGGTTGTCTTTTATTTTTGACAAAACAATAAGGCAGTAAATGGCAGTGACCAGCTTGCTCCAGCCGGCGTTAAAGAAAGAATAAAGTCTCGTATCTATAGAATCACACAGGTATGGTTTTGCACGAGGTGTATGTGGACCTTGCTTTGCCCTGAGTCTTTCAGGCACTTCAACTCCAGCTCAGACTCTGATCCCACACAGCACTCCACAGACTCCACTGTCAGAGAGGTCATCACCCCCACCAGACACTCCTGGCAGTTTTTTTGTAGGCCAGTCAAGAACCGGCCTGGAACGTGGGGAGTAGTCACCCACCCAGCACTCCCAGTAAGAGCCGTCCCGGATCAGCTATTCACAGCTATACTAAATAAACAAAATGTCAACTGCCTACTGCCGCTGACACATCTGAACTACTGGCTCCTACTTCACCGAGGCCAGGAACCTCGGTGACACGTAGCTACCATCAACGATGGTCCCTTATGCCTTCCTACATACCCCACTTTGCCCAAAGCTGGGGGTCTGGGCAACTTCAGCAAGCAGTCACCCACCCAGCACTATGACTACTCACAGCTATACTAAATAAACAAACTGTCAACCACCTACTGCTGCTGACACCTGAACTACTGGCTCCTACTTCACTGATGCCAGGAACCTTGGTGACACGTATCTACCATCAACAATTATCCCTTGGCCTTCCTACAATATATATATATATATATATATATATATACACTCACCTAAAGAATTATTAGGAACACCTGTTCTATTTCTCATTAATGCAATTATCTAGTTAACCAATCACATGGCAGTTGCTTCAATGCATTTAGGGGTGTGGTCCTGGTCAAGACAATCTCCTGAACTCCAAACTGAATGTCAGAATGGGAAAGAAAGGTGATTTAAGCAATTTTGAGCGTGGCATGGTTGTTGGTGCCAGACGGGCCGGTCTGAGTATTTTACAATCTGCTCAGTTACTGGGTTTTTCACGCACAACCATTTCTAGGGTTTACAAAGAATAGTGTGAAAAGGGAAAAACATCCAGTATGCGGCAGTCCTGTGGGCAAAAATGCCTTGTGGATGCTAGAGGTCAGAGGAGAATGGGCCGACTGATTCAAGCTGATAGAAGAGCAATGTTGACTGAAATAACCACTCGTTACAACCGAGGTATGCAGCAAAGCATTTGTGAAGCCACAACACGCACAACCTTGAGGCGGATGGGCTACAACAGCAGAAGACCCCACCGGGTACCACTCATCTCCACTACAAATAGGAAAAAGAGGCTACAATTTGCACAAGCTCACCAAAATTGGACTGTTGAAGACTGGAAAAATGTTGCCTGGTCTGATGAGTCTCGATTTCTGTTGAGACATTCAAATGGTAGAGTCCGAATTTGGCGTAAACAGAATGAGAACATGTATCCATCCTCTGATGGCTACTTCCAGCAGGATAATGCACCATGTCACAAAGCTCGAATCATTTCAAATTGGTTTCTTGAACATGACAATGAGTTCACTGTACTAAAATTGCCCCCACAGTCACCAGATCTCAACCCAATACAGCATCTTTGGGATGTGGTGGAACAGGAGCTTCATGCCCTGGATGTGCATCCCTCAAATCTCCATCAACTGCAAGATGCTATCCTATCAATATGGGCCAACACTTCTAAAGAATGCTATCAGCACCTTGTTGAATCAATGCCATGTAGAATTAAGGCAGTTCTGAAGGCAAAAGGGGGTCCAACACCGTATTAGTATGGTGTTCCTAATAATTCTTTAGGTGAGTGTATATATATAAGTTTATACAATATGCTCTGTTTGCAAGGGTTGACTCCCTGGGTTTATAGGTTCCTTTATAAATTGTCCGTTATGTGTCTGTCTGGCTGAGAGAGGAAGTTGGAATGTGAGGCCTATAGAGGACAGAGACTGATATCGGCCATCATTATTATATTATAAAGATAGGCATAATGTTACCAAGTGCCTTGTATTAACTTTCTCTACATGATAAAATGCCATTTGCTGAAGTGAGACAACCCTTTAATGCAATGAAAATAGCTCAGTGAGCAGCAATAGTAATGTAGTTGGTTTAAGAGTGTAGGAACTATTGCGGCGTGCTGGCCCACAGGGGAGGCATGTGAAGGGCTGGAAAGGATGGTAGTGTATTTGAGACAGATGAGGGTGGTTGTAGTCCTCATGATAGGTAATCCTGAGTCCAACTCTCCCCTAGGCCGTGGCTGCAGTGGATGGAGGAGTGCAATCCTTTTTCCCCTCAGTGCACTCCCTAACCTCAGGGCTCCTGCCTCGTGATGGCTAGTGTGTCCTTGACAGTGGCTGTTTGGCAGGGTGCAAGGCAGGAAGACTAGTGCAAAGGGCCAGCAGATGGTGAAGGCAGTGACCAGGACTGTCTGATTAGCACAAACAAAAAGTCTCTTTATTGAATAGATTATGAGAGTTGCAGTACAAATATAAGCATTAGCACTGTTTCAAGTACATCACAGGGCTGTAGTTTTCCAGAAGGCTCTATATACGGGATTAACAATACTTTCTCAGTCTCAGCATGGCCTTAAATTGGTCCTCAACCTTCTGGATAAACATTTAAAGTGTAACTGCTGTTTAATTTTTTATACTGTAATGGTATAGTGTACCCTACAGTATATGTGCATTTGTGTTTTAAAATGTAATCATTTTCTGTTTTACATGATAAAAACTCTTTACCATTGTGCAGCCCTCTCCTCAGTGCGTTGCCATGTGCAGTCCGTCTTCTCTTTCTTCAAAACAAGAGACCGATCAGCTGTGGGAGGAGGAGCTCAGCCCTGGATGTGCGTTCACAGTGTTGTAGGACACTGGCTCCTCCTCCCATCCTTCATGCCTGCAAGGAGTCTGCGATGCCTACCCCTATATCTTATTTTAAAGAGGTATGGCATATTAATATCATAACCTAAGTGAAAATGCATTATACACATTGCACTGCTGGAGGGAATCAGCACTGCTTGTCTTCCTTCACAGCAGCGCGATGTGTAAGTGTAGATCGCGCTGCTGGAGGGAATCAGGGCTGCGCTTGTATTCCTTCACAGCAGCGTGATGTGTAAGTGTAGATCGCGCTGCTGGAGGGAATCAGGGCTGCGCTTGTATTCCTTCACAGCAGCGCGATCTGACAGTGTAGATCGCGCTGCTGGAGGGAATCAGGGCTGCGCTTGTATTCCTTCACAGCAGCGCGATGTGTAAGTGTAGATCGCGCTGCTGGAGGGGAGAGCTGTGCTGGAGATTGCTAGGAGGAACTAGGTGAGTATTTGGCTATACTAAAGTATAGGGGCACCTGGCTGCAAAAATATGATCTAGGGGGCACCTGGCTGCAAAAATTATGATATAGGGGGCACCTGGCTTCAAAAATTATGCACCTGGCAGAAAAAAATATTGTATAGGGGACACCAGGCTGCAAAACTATTATATAGGGGGCACTGGCTGCAAAACTATTATATAGGGGGGTACTGGCTGCAAAAAAATATCATACAGGATGCACCTATTGGCTGATAAAGTTCATGTGTCTGCATTCTGATTGGTCCTGCTTGAGTGCTAGTGCATGTGAGGAGAGCAAGGGCTTATGGGAAGTAAGGGAAATACAGGACAGCCTCAAGAAAGGGCAAACATCACCACAGGAAATGCAGCGGATGCCATTTTAGGAAGGAGCTGAAATAGAGGCACAGAGAAATATGGTTGCTAAGGGCTGAATACAGACATCAGAAAGGTAAAATTAGCTGAAAAATGCAGCTTCATGAATATCCTCCCTTTAGCATCACATATGTTAGGAATTTCATTTTTGGTAATGAATTGGCAGTTACTTCTTTAATGATTTCTTCCCTCTCGGGTTGTTCTCAGCAAAGTTATTCTTTCTGGCAGCTTTTTCCCTCATTAATTGTGTTTTCCTGTTCCTTTCTTTAGTGCATAGTTGTTAGAGCACTCCAAAGAAGGTCTTCACTCCGGCTCAGCTTGCTGGGAGCTTTCAACTTTACAAGCCGGAGGGTGGAGGAGAAGTAGTGCCAGCCTGTCTCCTGGCAACTAATTAAAGACTGCCAGATTCCTCTTATACATAGCCTTTTGGAGTTATTTGGAGTTCACAGTGCATAAATCATCATCACAGTAAGCATTTTGTAGTGGTGAACCTATCAACCCTTTATTAGTGAATCATAGTATTAACCCCTTTAGCAGTGAAGCTCTGGGTCACTTCACTATTATGCAAGTTGCTGTGTCAGTGATATAGAAAAGAGGAAGCTTTAAATCAAAATAGGCCTCTCACTATGGTGCCAGGTTTTGCCACTCAAGACAGAAGGGCCTTTTATTCTGTTACCCCTTAATGGCCTTTCCATAACCACTTGTTTGCTAACAATGCAAAGAGGATGAGATGAAATAAATCTGGATCTCTTATTTCCCAATAACCTTATAGCAACTATATGTGCCTCACCATCTTAAAACTGGGGTTTTTCTTTCTGCAGCTTCTGGCAACCATCACATCACATTACTGTTCCAGCATTTTTCTGTGGATACCACATTTATTACCTTGTAATTTCATCAGTGCTCGATTATTAGGATCTGCTCCATGTCTCTATTGTTAGGGGATTTTTTGTCAGCGTCAATGACTTCTGCTCTCCTTCATGGTTAGAAACCTCTACAATAAGACTCTTTCCCGGAGCTAATTTGAGACCTAATTACATACAAGTTTGGAGAGCTGGAGAAGGGAGGTTGGTTCACAAATCCACCCACGTGAGGTTGCTGCGGGCTGGCAACAGCAGCTTTCTTTCAGAGAATTTCACAAGTATTCCATTAACAGCTCACTTGTGCTGAATGACATCAGTTCTTTCAGGATACTTAATGTTCCAGTGCAGCATAGAGCACAGGAAGTTCCAGCTGAGTCGATGATAGCAGCAAACCAGAACACTGACACATAGTCATGAACAGTAGCTACATGTGGGTCAAGGAGGTCAAGTTCCCCTCATATCACTGTATAACAGAGACCTCCATTCTTACGTATCTGTCTGTGAGCACAAGAGGAATAGTAAGGCAACAGACAATATCGAAATACTTAAGAATGTCCTTCTCCGGCCAGTGCCCAGCATTCATTTTGGCATCCTACTTTTCTCATTTAGAGCACTCACTCTCTATTCTTTATTTCATTACCTTCCCACGCTCTTCACAAAGGAGCATGACACTAACAGCCTGGCTACTGAATTTAGGCTAAATAATTCATCATGTAAATAAGGAATACAGATTTTATAAGCCTATAATTTCACTTTGAACCTTTTAAAATGTAGCCAAGTTTTCCAAAGAATGTGGTCACAGTTTTAACAATTTGTTTTCATAGAAGTAAGGGATTTTGAAGATAGGCCAAGGTCTAGTCTAGATGCCACCATTTAAATTACAATGATGACATACTTGTAGCATTCTTAACCCGTAGGATACCAGCGCCGTATATGTACGGTGCTGGGAACTGGGTCAGAAATCCCAGCACCATACAGCTATGGCGCGCTGATCAGGCGGGCGCAAGAGCTATGCCTGCCTGATCAGCTGCAGCGGTCCGGCAGTCACTGATAGCCGGACCCCTGCTGTATGCGCCGGCATCAGTGAAAGCACAAATGCCGGCGCATTAACCTTAGCACTGCCGTGGTCAGCGCTGACGGGTCTGCGTGTCCATTGGGTCCTTGCGCCCAATTGTAATGCATTGTAAAGGGGATCAGACCCCCAAACGTTGAAATCGCAGAGTGGGACAAAAAAAATAAAGTAAAAAAAGATGTAAAAAATAAAGTAAAAAAAATATATAATTAATGGTTCAAGTAAAAAAAAAAGAAAGCGTCCTTTACTCAAAATAAAGTAAAAAAAAAATAGAAAAAAAATAGGGAAAAATAGAAAAGTAGACATATTAGGTATGTTAGGCGTCTGTATCAACCGGCTCTATAAAAATATTTCACATGATCCACCCCGCCTGGTGAACGCTGTAAACAAATAAAATAAAAACAGTGCCAAAACAGCCATTTTCTGGTCACCTTGCCTCACAAAAAGTGTAACACCAAGCGATCAAAAAGGTGCATTTAGCCCAAAATGGTACCAATCAAACCTTCATCTCATCTTGCTAAAAATCAAGTGAGCATGTGGACATAAGGTGCAGGATCACAACCAGATGTTGAATGTCATGAAGTTTATTGGAAGACAACGCGCTTCGGGGATCTGCGAGCCCCTTTTTCCAGTCTAAAAAAAGGTATAAACTAGAGCAATATGGTAGTAAAGAATAATAATAATAATAAAATGAATGTTCACAAATAATTGAAATGAAAAGAAGGCGATGCAACCCCAAAACGCGTTGTATTCCAATAAACTTCATGACATTCAACATCTGGTTGTGATCCTGCGCCTTATGTCCACACGCTCACTTGACTCTCATTGTCCAGTGGAGCTTCAGTACTATTGTTCACCCGGTTGGCGGTCTGGCCCCGCCTAAGGAGATTTTGGACTAAATTGGCAGCACCAACCAGGTCCTTTTTCCAGTTGGCCTTCATTGTGGTTGCGCCCAATATTGGTGCAACCTAAACAGGTGAGTTTAATTAAACCCACCTATGTTTGGAGGACACTGTTTATTTGACATACTCACTCTATGAGCGCCTTTCTCTCCCCGTGGCCATTTTTTGCGGGAGTGCCAGGAGTCAGATCCCCACAATCAATATTTAATTAATGGAAAACCCCTTTAATACATTAAATTGAATGTCACTTCTCTGCCTCTCCGCCACACATGTATAGTACTACAGTTGTCTTATATAGCATGGTGTTTTTCATCCGTTTCTTTCTAATGGATAGAATTTACTGTTTAATATACATCAAATAGGATGTCCCTTTTTTTCAGTTTTTCATCACTGAGAAAATCCCAGTGTCATCATTGGTGCCTTCTAAATTAGCATGCAGCCCTGGGTCATAGAAAGGTAGATAAGTTATCATAATTGTTATATAACTCTACCTGTAATAATATTTAAAATATATTTAACAGGATACTTGTTATATTTCACCACAACGTGTTGGAAAATCTTTACAATTTATCCATAAAGTTTGTACCGGTATATATACAGTGTATTTGGAAAGTCTTCCGACCCTTTCAATTTTTTAACATTTTGCTATTTTGTGGGCTTGTGCTAATGTAAAGAAAAGTTCCCCCATGAATCTACACTCAATACCCCATAATGATAAAGTGAAATTAGAATTTTAGAATTGTTTTCAAATTTGTTAAAAAGGAAAAACTAACATTTTGCATGTACTGAAGTATCTACGCCCTTTGCTATGGCATTTGAAATTTCCATATGTGGTAAATTTAGTTGATTGGACATTATTTGGAAAGACACACCCCTCTCTATATACTGTAAAGTCTCACAGCTGACAATGCATATCAGAGCAAAAGCAAATCCATAAAAGAACTGCCTGTAGAGATCAGAGACATGAATAATTTCTGCTGCACTGAAAGTTACCAAAAGCACAGCGGCTTTCTTAATTCTTAAATGGAAAATAATATTGGAACAACCAGGAATCTACCTAGAGCTGGCTTCTCCACTAAACTAAGTATTTTGGGGAAAAGGGCCTTTGTAAGAGAGGTGACAAAGAACCAAATGGTCACTCTGGTTGAGCTCCAAAGATTCTGGGTGCAGATATAATTCGGGATGGTCAATCATCACTGCAGCATTCCACCAATCTGGGCTTTAAGGTAAAGAAAAGTCTCTCCTCAGTAAAAGACACATACACATTTGCAAAAAGAACCTAAAGGACTCTTAGACAGTGAGAAACAAGATTCTCACGTCTGATTAAACCAATATTGAACTTTTTGGCCTCAACTCTATGAGTCATGTTTGGAGGAAACCAGGCACTGGACAATACCATCCCTACAGTGAAGCATCGTGGTGGCAGCACCATAGTGTGGGGCTTATTTTTCAGCATCTAGGACAGAGAGTGGTCAGGGTTGTGGTAAAGCTGAATAGAGTAAAAAACTGTGAAGAATAGAGATATTATTAATGAAAACCCTCAGACTGGGCCGAAGGCTCACCTTCCAAAAAGACAATAACCCTAAGCACAAAGCCAAGACAACACCATAGTGTCTTAGGGACAAATCTGTGAATATCCTTGAGTGGCCTAGCCAGAGACCTGACTTGAACCCAATCCAACTCAATTCTTGTCTGTTCAGTGATATCTGGAGAGATAAAAATATGGCTGTTCACCAGTGGTCCCCATCCAACCTGACAGAGGATCTGCAGAGAAGAATGCCAGAAAATCCCCAAGTCCAGGTGTGCAAACTTTGTGGCATCATACCCAAGAAGACTGGAGGCATATGTGTAGGCAAATTTCATACAAGCCCATAGCAAAACTTAGTTAGGCCCTCTGCACCTAGTTTCCCACCAGCGTATGCACGTCAATCACTCCCAGGCAATGCAAAACATGTGCAACGTTTCATTTCTGAGGAATTTACACTTAAAAAAAGAAAATTCTAATTGTAATAAGAAAAAGTTGCCTTTGGCCTCACCCAGGGGTGGACTGGGAACTTAAAGTGGGCCTGGAAAAAATACTAAAAGTGGCTCCGTTTTGTAGTCCGGCCCAAATTGATGGAAGGCAGGGCCAGAAATACCAAATTGTGGCACATTATACCACTCCGACAGCCAAATACCACAGTCCATTACAGAATACTTGTGACGGTAACGTACACTACACACAGGGGGGAGGATAGTGACCACTGCGCTCCACCCTCACCCCTGGCCCTGCCTACTTGCCTCCCAAGTCCTAATGACAGGGGACAACTAGACGGCAGTCCCTAACTTAGGATACGTGCTGGGAAGACAGACAAGAGAAATATCGGAACGTGAACGGACCGGGTCAATACCTAGAGAGCTACGCAGTACTAAGGAATGAGCAGAGAATAGTCAGGAAAAGCCGAGGTCAAATACCAGGAGAGAAACGAAGTACAACAGGAGTCTGTAAAGAATCGTCAGGTGGAAGCCGGGGTCAGGATACCAGGAGAGATGCGCAGTACAGGAGGAGCAGGCAGAGAATTGTCAGGGAACACAGGATCAAGTAAGTAGGCAGGAACAAAACAATCACCAGATACCTAAAATTAACAGGCAACCTGTGGCCAGCAGGCTGCCTGTATTTATAGTGGGGAGTGAGGGTCATGTGACGTGGCCAGCATCACATGACCGACAGACCGACCAGTCGAGCACCGAGTGATCAGCTCGGCGCTCAAGGCAGACCTAGGAGCAGGGAGCCTCCCAGCTAGCAAAGCTGCCCTGGGAACAAGGTCAAACACAGATCCTCGCTCCCGAAGCTAAGCAGCAGGTCTGCGGCTGATGGGAGATCGAGTGCGCCTTCGGCACCCCGTTATAATACTGCTAGCAGCACAAAATACATCCCCAAAAACTTTCACTGGCCAGCCGTGAGGAGGGCCCAGCTGGCCTCCTGGGCATCGGCCAACCGGGAAATTTCCCTGTAAGGATGGCCAATCTGCCCCTGGCCTCACCCGCTATATTTGACTTTTATGTTGGGAAAAGTCGAACAGATGCTTTATTCTGAACACCATATTTTTCAGTGTATTTAAACCCGAAAACTGGCAAAAATACAATGATAACTCTGCTGCATCACTATTACAAAGCTAGCTGGCCACCTGCAGCCACCACTAAGGGGAGCTTAGTGAATACGAATTAATAGAACTATTATGGAAACTGTAATAATCTATTTGAATGTACCCTAGTGGAGACTGTGTAGAAGTGTAGTGTTTTAACCAGGGAAGAGAAGAACAAGTTTCGTGACGTTCTCCCCTCCCCCTGGGCCCCATAGCAGTTGTGTGGTCTGCCTCTATTGCAGGTATTCCACTGACTGTAACTATAACTGTTGCCAAAGGTGCATTAACTAAGTACTGAGTAAAGGGTCCAAATACTTATGTCAATGCAATATTTTAGCTTTTCCTTTTCAATAAATTAGCAAAGATTAGCATAGAGCATGGCCACATTTTAGACCAGCTCCTCAATTCAGCTGGCTAATCCATGTTCTGTGATGGCAATCGCCACCTCCACTGCATCGGCTGCCCACCAGAACAAGGGCATTGACTATCTTATATGAGTAGCCCAATCTTTTTCTTCCCCGGAAGCCCTGGGAGGTGAAGAAGGCATCCTGAACACCTAGGCCGCAAGTAGCAGCTTTCTGCATATGCAGCCACCTGTCTTGCAGGTTTCATGGCCCTTGGAATCCACAGCAACTCACCGTATGAGACAGGAGTCTCGGGAGGAGGTTCTTTCCAACATCAGGGCTGGAGGAATGGAGGTGTGACTGCGGCTCTTTTTTCTGGAGTCCTGGAGCTGCGATGTGCACAGGGCCTTCTCCTAATCCAGAGGTGAGTGGGAATCAATAGTGCGGCACCTGCACTATGTAGTAGTGGGTGCACACTGTTTTTTCAGACATGCGGCCAAAATTATACTGCCTGTCCCCTGAGTTATTGGGAGGCTTGCTGACTGGGGTAGTTGAGGGGCTTCATTTAGAGGGACATTAGTAGGGTTCCTGAACTGCCGCCCTGTGGCCTGGACAAGACGTTCCTCATTCCTGCAAACGGCCACAACCTGCATTACTACTCAGCACCATCAGTTCCTCATGAATTACCTATACACCTCAAAGTGTCAAGTTGCCTGCCATGACTCCTTGGTTTACAACATGTGGCTCACAATGTCTTTTGTAACGTCTTGAATATTCACAGATTTTCCTCCCTGTTTACACTTCCATATACAGTGTGGGTCAGTCCTTTCCATAGTAGGTTATGTACAAATACTTAAGTACCTCCCAACCTAAATGACTATCTTGAGTGAATGCCTCCTCAACTCCATTTTGGCCAACAACTCCATGCAACATGTCAATGGCATCCAAATCTATAGCCAAGTATAAGAAGGATAAAGCAATCCCAAAGATCAAGTCAGGTTTCTCTTCCCAATCAGAAATAGATCCTTTTGTTCCAGACGTATTTAATGGGGAAGATGTGACAGTACCGCATATGTCCACCATATGGCCTCGTTGACAAGCAAGAAGTCTCCCATGCTGAATCGGTGGCTCAGGAAGTGTCTCGCCTCCTTATTCCCATGCTGGATCAAAAACTGGATGTGCATACCTCTATTACCTCAGCTATAGCTCTCATTACCTCCAGCACCCAGAAAATAATGGAGCTTGAGAATAAAGTTGCCTTTTGTGAATATGCCTTGCTTAACATGGAACAAGAACTCGCCCCCAACACAGTGCTGGGAAATCAACACAGAGAGAAACTGGACCGCAGGAATAACCGTCAGTTTGTTAGAATACCTTAATCTGTGATGGGCTAAGATCTCACAAATATCCTTACTTTGAAGCTGCCCAGGGCCCATGAACTGAATTTACCAGCCCACCCTCTATCTATAGAATGGACAAATAGAATTGGGGCCCCTAGAGCTCAGGATGCCAGGGTCTCTTATCCCAGACCTGTCATAACAAAATACTTAAATTAGTCCATCAAGAAACAAGAAGCATTCTTTGAAAGCCAACATTTTTTTTGTAAAATATCTTTTTTATTGAGCAGCCAGCATTGATATTATTACAAAATAAGGTCTCTGCTTAACAGCCCTTCTTTTGTATACATGCACATAGGAACGAGGTGACATGTGTTGAGGCTAAAGAGGAGGGGAAGGATGGGGGGTTGGAATTGAGAGGGGAAGAGAAGAAGAGAGACGGTTTCAAATTGTAAACAGAAATAAAATGCTCCAGTATAGATGACAATGCAATAATATACTGTATATGCCAATTATACATGACAAATGTACATTATATTTAAGTGTGAACTGAATTAGCGATAAAGACAATAAACCCTATCACAGATCATACAATGTTTCCATAATAGCAGCTATATTGAATACACTTTAGGTCACTGGGATCCTCAACCCAGTTGGACACTTGGTGCAGACATAGTCCTGCAGTCCAAGGGCCCCAAAGTTTGAGAAATTTCTGGTGGTTCCTAGATTCCCAGCTGGCAAGCTCCTCCATTAGGCAGATCTATTCAACTTTAGTGCGCCACATCTCAATGGTGGGAGGCGCATCACTTAGCCATTTTAAGGGAATAAACAGTCTCGCAGCCGGGACCAATATAGTTGGCAGATCAAACTTAGCAGTTTGCTGGTGACGGTAACCACAATAACACGGATTCAGGAAGAAGCCTTGTGGTCTTGCCACAGATTCTGTTAATTTGGGCTTCTACTTTCTGCCAGTACCCTTGAATATCCGGACATAACCATAAAATATGACCTAGGGAGCCCTGTTTCTTCCCTCATCGCCAACAAGTGTCCGATACGTTCAAATCCATCTGAAATATTTTCTGGGGGTCCTTATACCAACGTGACATGGTCTTATACAAATGTACTTGGATGCGCACACATTTGGAGAATCCATGTGACCGTCAGTGAACCTGAGTGATTTCAGCCTCTGAAAGAGATCTACCCAAATCCCTTTCCCATCCCCTAATATAAGATGGTGTTCCTTGGCTTCGAAGAGATAATACATTCTATTCTAGTAGAAGATAGAAATTGAGTGTTTGGGGAAGGAATCACCTTGCACTCCTCCCACCAAGTCTCTTTTTATAATTGAGGATATTTTGTAATTAAAACTCTGCCAGGTTGAGCAAGCTCAAACGTATCTAAGAAATTCCCCTCCAGAATGTGCCTGGAACAAAAAGCCACTAAATTATCTCCAGAGCCAATATCTTTAATAAACTCAGTTAGTGTCATCTTCCTGAATTTCTGCCAAAAGCTTTGACTAAGTTGTAGATTGGGGTAGAGTAGGTGAATTAGGGCTGCTGACATTACACTGAAAGGTGTAGAGAGTAGAGGCGAGTCAGGCGCCAAGGATTGCATAGCGAAAAAATTCTCTTCATTAGTTCCCCTCAAGGGCTGTGTATTATTTTTTTTTTATCATTTTTTATTTCTGTTATATAAAAAACATATACAAAATAAAAATATAAAAAAAGCCAGAAATCTATATTCCATAAATCGATAATGCAATAATATTTTTACCCCAAATACCCACCCCCCACCCTTTGAAGAGAGAGAGGAAAAAAACAAAACAAAAAAAAACATATCCGGCCCTAGTTCAACCATTTTTTCCATATTTTATCAATTTTTTTCTGCTCTCTCACTATATCTCTCGGACACCCCTTCTAATTTAATCAAATTAGCAACTTCTTCTTGCCACTGTGCCACTGTAGGGGGTTCTGCATTTACCCATTTCTGAAGTATAAGAAGTCTAGCTTGGAATAGTACTTTACCTAAAACCAGTCCTATCTCTTTATTTAGATTAAGATGTTCTGTAGCCCCTAATATACAAACAACTGGATCTTTAAAAACTTGAACCCCCAGAAATCCTAATACAATTTCTGCAATTTCTTTCCAATACCTAAAAAGTTTAGGGCATCTCCAAAAACAATGTATAAGATCCGCCTTCTCTCCATTACATTTGGGGCACTTATCAGAAATTCTCACCCCCATTCTCTTTAACGCCCAAGGAGATCGATGTAACCTATGGACTATAAAAAACTGAGAGATCCTATGTGAGGCCCTTTTCGACACCATAATATAACTTCTGAGAACATCATTCCATTTTTCTTCCGTAAGAAACTGAAGATCTTTATCTATTCTATCTGATTGTTCCTTTCTGTATTTATCTAAATCCGCCGACATCCTCACAGTATTTTCAAGCTGAAAATACACTGCTCAAAAAAATAAAGGGAACACAAAAATAACACATCCTAGATCTGAGTTAATTAAATATTCTTCTGAAATTCTTTGTTCTTTACATAGTTGAATGTGCTGACAACAAAATCACACAAAAATAAAAAAATGGAAATCAAATTTTTCAACCCATGGAGGTCTGGATTTGGAGTCACACTCAAAATTAAAGTGGAAAAACACACTACAGGCTGATCCAACTTTGATGTAATGTCCTTAAAACAAGTCAAAATGAGGCTCAGTAGTGTGTGTGGCCTCCACGTGCCTGTATGACCTCCCTACAACGCCTGTGCATGCTCCTGATGAGGTGGCGGACGGTCTCCTGAGGGATCTCCTCCCAGACCTGGACTAAAGCATCTGTTGGTTGATAGAGCGAGACATGATGTCCCAGATGTGCTCAATTGGATTCAGGTCTGGGGAACGGGCGGGCCAGTCCATAGCATCAATGCCTTCGTCTTGCAGGAACTGCTGACACACTCCAGCCACATGAGGTCTAGCATTGTCTTGCATTAGAAGGAACCCAGGGCCAACCGCACCAGCATATGGTCACACAAGGGGTCTGAGGATCTCATCTTGGTACCTAATGGCAGTCAGGCTACCTCTGGCGAGCACATGGAGGGCTGTGCGGCCCTTCAAAGAAATGCCACCCCACACCATTACTCACCCAATGCCAAACCGGTCATGCTGGAGGATGTTGCAAGCAGCAGAACGTTCTCCACGGCGTCTCAAGACTCTGTCACGTCTGTCACATGTGCTCAGTGTGAACCTGCTTTCATCTGTGAAGAGCACAGGGCGCCAGTGGCGAATTTGCCAATCTTGGTGTTCTCTGGCAAATGCCAAACGTCCTGCACGGTGTTGGGCTGTAAGCACAACCCCCACCTGTGGACGTCGGGCCCTCATATCACCCTCATGGAGTCTGTTTCTGACCGTTTGAGCAGACACATGCACATTTGTGGCCTGCTGGAGGTCATTTTGCAGGGCTCTGGCAGTGCTCCTCCTGTTCCTCCTTGCACAAAGGCGGAGGTAGCGGTCCTTCTGCTGGGTTGTTGCCTACGGCCTCCTCCTACGGCCTCCTCCACGTCTCCTGATGTACTGGCCTGTCTCCTGGTAGCGCCTCCATGCTCTGGACACTACGCTGACAGACACAGCAAACCTTCTTGCCACAGCTCATATTGATGTGCCATCCTGGATAAGCTGCACTACCTGAGCCACTTGTGTGGGTTGTAGACTCCGTCTCATGTTACCACTAGAGTGAAAGCACCGCCAGCATTCAAAAGTGACCAAAACATCAGCCAGGAAGCATAGGAACTAAGAAGTGGTCTGGGGTCACCACCTGCAGAATCACTCCTTTATTGGGGGTGTCTTGCAAATTGCCTATAATTTCCACCTGTTGTCTATCCCATTTGCACAACAGCATGTGAAATTGATTGTCACTCAGTGTTGCTTCCTAAGTGGACAGTTTGATTTCACAGAAGTGTGATTGACTTGGAGTTACATTGTGTTGTTTAAGTGTTCCCTTTATTTTTTTGAGCAGTGTATTTATATATATATCCTTTTTCAGGGATCCCAAACTCCCTTACCAAGGTACCAAAATCTTTCAATTTAGCTTCCTCAAAAACTTTACCTAAATATTTTACCCCCTTTTTATCCCAGTTTATATAAGACCTAATCCTTTGCATTTCCTTTAAATTATTATTTTTCCAAATCGGTGTATACTGCAAATAACCATTAATATTTAATATTTTTCTAACTTCCACCCATATTTATTCTATTAAGTTCAGTGTTCTATTTTCTGTGGTATTTTTCCCCAACATTCCTGACTCCAAAACCTCTAAGTGATTAGTTTCCCCTCTCCAACCCATTTTCATTAATTTCTCCCTTCCCACTAAACCATTTAAACTTCCCTTTATCTGACTATATTGTGTTATTAAATAATATAAAAACTAATTAGTAACTGCTAATCCACCTTCTCTTACTGGGAGCTGAAGCACTTCTCTCTTTAACCTAAGGATAGCACCTTTCCAAATAAAATCCCCCATTAAACTATCTAATACCCTAAAGGTTTTTTTCAGCAACCTCATTGGGCACCCCTCATCCAACAATCCTAAGGAATAGCTATACTCCCCTGGCTATAACTACTAGCTCTTGTAAGAGCTTGTTCCTGGTTCCTGCTCTCTGGATGTAGGAGAGGTTCACCCACTGGAGCCTGGTCGTAGGTCCAGGGTGGGTAGGAGACGGTGAGACCTCAACCAAGCTTCGGCGGTTCGTGGGGTCTGCAGTGCGTACGGTGTCAAGTGGAGTGCTTGGAGTCCTTCGAAAGCACTAGGAGCATCTATTCAACGGAGGTACCCGGTCGGGGTGCTAGGCGTTCAGTTACACAGATCATAATACATGAGACAATATTCGTAAGGGTAGGAGGACGAATATTGTCTAGTTGCAAGAAAAAGTATGTGAACCCTTTGGAATGATATGGATTTCTGCACAAATTGGTCATAAAATGTGATCTAATCTTCATCTAAGTCACAACAGTCTGCTTAAACTAATAACACACAAAGAATTAAATGTTACCATGTTTTTATTGAACACACCATGGAAACATTCACAGTGCAGGTGGAAACAGTATGAGAACCCCTAGACTAATGACATCTCCATAAGCTAATTGGAGTGAGGTGTCAGCCAACTGGAGTCCAATTAATGAGATGAGATTGGAGATGTTGGTTACACCTGCCCTGCCCTATAAAAAACACACACCAGCTCTGGGTTTGCTTTTCACAAGAAGCATTGCCTGATGTGAATGATGCCTTGCACAAAAGAGCTCTCAGAAGACCTACGATTAAGAATTGTTGACTTGCATAAAGCTGGAAAAGGTTATAAAAGTATCTTCAAAAGCCTTGCTGTTCATCAGTCCACGGTAAGACAAATTGACTATAAATGGAGGAAGTTCAGCACTGCTGCTATTCTCCCTAGGAGTGGCCATCCTGTAAAGATGACTGCAAGAGCACAGCGCAGACTGCTCAATGAAGTGAAGAAGAATCCTAGAGTGTCAGCTAAAGAGTTACAAAAGTCTCTGGCATATGCTAACATCCCTGTTAGCGAATCTACGATACGTAAAACACTAAACAAGAATGGATTTCATGGGAGGATACCACAGAAGAAGCCACTGCTGTCCAAAAAAAACATTGCTGCACGTTTACAGTTTGCACAAGAGCACCTGGATGTTCCACAGCAGTAGTGGCAAAATATTCTGTGGACAGATGAAACCAAAGTTGAGTTGTTTGGAAGAAACACACAACACTATGTGTGGAGAAAAAGAGGCACAGCACACCAACATCAAAACCTCATCCCAACTGTGAAGTATGGTGGTGGGGGCAACATGGTTTGGGGCTGCTTTGCTGCGTCAGGGTCTGGACGGATTGCTACCATCGAAGGAAAAATGAATTTCCAAGTTTATCAAGACATTTTGCAGGAGAACTTAAGGCCATTTGTCCACCAGCTGAAGCTCAACAGAAGATGGGTGTTGCAACAGGACAACGACCCAAAGCATAGAAGTAAATCAACAACAGAATGGCTTAAACAGACGCAAATATGCCTTCTGGAGTGGCCCAGTCAGAGTCCTGACCTCAACCCGATTGAGATGCTGTGGCATGACCTCAAGAAAGTGATTCACACCAGACATCCCAAAAATATTGCTGAACTGAAACAGTTCTGTAAACAGGAATGGTCAAGAATTACTCCTGACCGTTGTGCACGTCTAATCTGCAACTACAGGAAACGTTTGGTTGAAGTTATTGCTGCCAAAGGAGGTTCAACCAGTTATTAAATCCAAGGGTTCACATACTTTTTCCACCTGCACTGTGAATGTTTACATGGTGTGTTTAATAAAAACATGGTAATATTTAATTATTTGTGTTATTAGTTTAAGCAGACTGTGATTGTATATTGTTGTGACTTAGATGAAGATCAGCTCACATTTTTTGACCAATTTGTGCAGAAATCCATATAATTCCAAAGGGTTCACATACTTTTTCTTACAACTGTTATAAACCACTTTTTTTTTTACCTTGGAACCATCAGTGCTTCACTATTTTGTGCGCCCTCTTGCTATTCCTTAGGATTGTTGGATGAGGGGTGCCCACATGTGAAGGTTCGGTATCTTGATTTATGTCCAGAGAAGCGAAAGGTCTAATGCTGGAAGGAAGTTTTGATTATTGAGGAAACAGCAGCGCGGTCTAAACTTAATTACGCACTGACTACTAAAAGTGAATCTAACCCACTTCACATTTGGACCTGCAGCGCCATCTGTATAGCCACGTATTTGAGATATTTTTATTTTTCACTACTTGTTTGTGGGTAGTTTTAGATTGTTGAGAAATTGGTCTATCTTTCTGTGAGGCACTGGTCTTGAAGGAGAGGACTGAGAGTGTAAGTTATACAGGTCTTTATAATAAGAGCAAAATCCTCTAGCTATATCTGCCTTGGTAGACACGGACTGTCCCTCCTTGGTCTTAATACTTTTGATGAACAGCATATCACTATGTTTTTTCAAGAAGTGGGATATCCGTTTATTTCCCCTGTTCCCATGGGCATATTGTCAGAATTTTGCATATCTGCTGTTTAAGTTCTAATACTTCATTGTGTGCAGTCAGAACCCTAGATCTCTTCTGTAAGGTCTTGATAGCTGCAATTTGTGAGATTAAGGAATTTATCTTCTTCTATCTATCTTTTTTATTTTTGTGCCTCATGCTATAAACTCACAGCATATTAAAGCTTTATGAGCTTCGCAAACTGTGGGGGGAGGGGGGAGTGTCATCAGGCAGGTTTTCTTTGAAATAAAGGGATAGTTTATGTGCAATAGAGGCAGTATATGTATCTTTATCTAAAGGCATTTGATTGAGACGCCATGTCCATTATTTGGCTGTTTGCACACGAGCATTCAGGATGTGTTCAGGGTGCGTTCAGTGATAATCACGTGATTTTGCTTGCGTGTGGCATAAGTTTTGTATGCGAATGCATTGTATTATTGCGTTTTTCCCGCGAGGATGACATGCGGATTGCATGTGTTTTTAACGCGTGTGAAAAAAAACGGATCCATCCTCTAGATTTACCTTTTATAGCAAACTCATATAAATACCCCCAGCATGCATAGGTATTTTAGACAGGATAATGTTTTTAGGGATAGTTTGGATTTTATTTTATTTTTTTAATTATTTTTCTATATAGGGACTCGCAAGATAATAAGGCCTGTTATAACACGGTTTGCGAGCTTACATATTTTGTTTACATATATTGTTTATAACACGGTCTGGAAAATATGTACTAATACCTCATTAATATAATTTTTTATATCTAGCACTAAATGTATGTATGTTTTACCATCATCATTAATAAAGTAGCAGTTGGCCTGATTATGACTTAAAGGGAACCTGTCATGTGGATATTTGATTATAATCTAACTAATTATATACAATCATTGACTACTAAAAAGTACCTTAGATGTATTCACTTACTGGTGTGACAGATGGTTACCTCATAATATACACACAAAGATGCCACATGCCGCATGCTAATGAGCTGATTTGAGTCCAGCGTGATGTCATTGAGTCCAGCGTTTATTTAATTAACAGCTATAGCCACTCCCCTGCCCACCTGCTGCTGATTCATATGGAAAATAACTGTCAATCAGCAGCAGGTAGGCGGGGAGAGTCAGGAGCTCATAAATATTCATGACTCATCATTATCAGCTGGAGCTTTTCATTACAAGATGTTGGCAGATTGACTGGGTCAATTAAAGAAAGTGACCCAGCATTTTGCTAAGAGAATCAGTCACTTATTTATGTTGCCCTTAGTTAGGACACCATAAAACTGGTGACAGGTTCCCTTTAATACAAACTATCATTATATGTGTCATGTCACTAAACTCCATCTGGATTGTGTTTAATATCGTGTGCATAATGTACGTTATATTGTATTAATAATTGTTTTGTGGATATGTATTATAAGAAAATTATGTTGAATAAAGATTGTAAATGTGTATTTTAATTTTATAACCAAATTAATTTTCTTTTGTGTAAAGGTTAGATAAATCATGTTTATATAGTAAGTGTATTTGGCTTATATTAATGTACACTGCTCAAAAAAATAAAGGGAACACTTAAACAACACAATGTAACTCCAAGTCAATCACACTTCTGTGAAATCAAACTGTCCACTTAGGAAGCAACACTGAGTGACAATCAATTTCACATGCTGTTGTGCAAATGGGATAGACAACAGGTGGAAATTATAGGCAATTAGCAAGACACCCCCAATAAAGAAGTGGTTCTGCAGGTGGTGATCACAGACCACTTCTCAGTTCCTATGCTTCCTGCTGATGTTTTGGTCACTTTTGAATGCTGGCGGTGCTTTCACTCTAGTGGTAGCATGAGACGGAGTCTACAACCCACACAAGTGGCTCAGGTAGTGCAGCTTATCCAGGATGGCACATCAATGCGAGCTGTGGCAAGAAGGTTTGCTGTGTCTGTCAGTGTAGTGTCCAGAGCATGGAGGCGCTACCAGGAGACAGGCCAGTACATCAGGAGACGTGGAGGAGGCTGTAGGAGGGCAACAACCCAGCAGCAGGACCGCTACCTCCGCCTTTGTGCAAGGAGGAACAGGAGGAGCACTGCCAGAGCCCTGCAAAATGACCTCCAGCAGGCCACAAATGTGCATGTGTCTGCTCAAACGGTCAGAAACAGACTCCATGAGGGTGATATGAGGGCCGACGTCCACAGGTGGGGGTTGTGCTTACAGCCCAACACCGTGCAGGACGTTTGGCATTTGCCAGAAAACACCAAGATTGGCAAATTCGCAACTGGCGCCCTGTGCTCTTCACAGATGAAAGCAGGTTCACACTGAGCACATGTGACAGACGTGACAGAGTCTGGAGACGCCGTGGAGAACGTTCTGCTGCCTGCAACATCCTCCAGCATGACCGGTTTGGCATTGGGTCAGTAATGGTGTGGGGTGGCATTTCTTTGGAGGGCCGCACAGCCCTCCATGTGCTCGCCAGAGGTAGCCTGACTGCCATTAGGTACCGAGATGAGATCCTCAGACCCCTTGTGAGACCATATGCTGGTGCGGTTGGCCCTGGGTTCCTCCTAATGCAAGACAATGCTAGACCTCATGTGGCTGGAGTGTGTCAGCAGTTCCTGCAAGACGAAGGCATTGATGCTATGGACTGGCCCGCCCGTTCCCCAGACCTGAATCCAATTGAGCACATCTGGGACATCACGTCTCGCTCTATCCACCAACGTCACGTTACACTACAGACTGTCCAGGAGTTGGCAGATGCTTTAGTCCAGGTCTGGGAGGAGATCCCTCAGGAGACCGTCCGCCACCTCATCAGGAGCATGCACAGGCGTTGTAGAGAGGTCATACAGGCACGTGGAGGCCACGCACACTACTGAGCCTCATTTTGACTTGTTTTAAGGACATTACATCAAAGTTGGATCAGCCTGTAGTGTGTTTTTCCACTTTAATTTTGAGGGTGACTCCAAATCCAGACCTCCATGGGTTAAAAAATTAGATTTCCATTTATTATTTTTGTGTGATTTTGTTGTCAGCACATTCAACTATGTAAAGAACAAAGTATTTCAGAAGAATATTTAATTAATTCAGATCTAGGATGTGTTATTTTTGTGTTCCCTTTATTTTTTTGAGCAGTGTATAATAAATGTGTACAATTAGTCATGTGGTCTATGTGTTACTGCGACATAAATATCATTATGCACTGTATAGAATAAAGACAACGAACACTGAAATGCATGAAAATAAAAATCAGTTTAATAACACACAGATTAGTCAACTTAACTATTTTTTATATTAAATAATAACATATAAAAAATATAAAAACTAAAAATTATAAATTAATGAACCTGCCAGGTGGAGATGGGGGACCCTGAAATTGAGGACCATGGTAGGGTTGTTGTGTAGGGGGGCCAGAGTGCTCAGATGGGCCAGCCTGGGATGAGGAGGGGACCGGCTGCCCATATGAAGTCGGGGCCTGATATGGTTGGCCATATGGCCGACTTGGTAGGCCATAAGGTTCCCTACTAATGGGGAAATGTTGTGGACCCTGGGAAGGCTGTGGAATGGGCATTGGGCGGGGGTCAGACATGTGCCCATGAGTGCGCCAATTTTCCAGACAGACAAACATGTCTGTCGGGTCATTGGGCGGCGTGGCTGACTCCAGAACGATTTTAAGAGCTGCTTCCGTTCTTAGCAATCGTTCTGCTTCCTCATCAAGGTTGTCCTCCATTCTTCCCAATTTAAAAGAACAGAACATGTAAATGATTATATGAACACATTTTTATTAAATACAATAGTAACGTTACATATTACTATCATCAGCAAAATACATAGTACTACAGTGGGATGCGAAAGTTTGGGCAACCTTGTTAATCGTCATGATTTTCCTGTATAAATCGTTGGTTGTTACGATAAAAAAATGTCAGTTAAATATATCATATAGGAGACACACACAGTGATATTTGAGAAGTGAAATGAAGTTTATTGGATTTACAGAAAGTGTGCTATAATTGTTTAAACAAAATTAGGCAGGTGCATAAATTTGGGCACCACAAAAAAGAAATTAAATCAATATTTAGTAAATCCTCCTTTTGCAGAAATTACAGCCTCTAAACGCTTCCTGTAGGTTCCAATGAGAGTCTGGATTCTGGTTGAAGGTATTTTGGACCATTCCTCTTTACAAAACATCTTTAGTTCATTCAGATTTGATGGCTTCCAAGCATGGACAACTCTCTTTAAGTCACACCACAGATTTTCAATTATATTCAGGTCTGGGGACTGAGATGGCCATTCCAGAATGTTGTACTTGTTCCTCTGCATAAATGCCTTAGTGGATTTTGAGCAGTGTTTAGGGTCGTTGTCTTGTTGAAAGATCCAGCCCCAGCGCAGCTTCAGCTTTGTCACTGATTCCTGGACATTGGTCTCCAGAATCTGCTGATACTGAGTGGAATCCATGCGTCCCTCAACTTTGACAAGATTCCCAGTCCCTGCACTGGCCACACAGCCCCACAGCATGATGGAACCACCACCATATTTTACTGTAGGTAGCAGGTGTTTTTCTTGGAATGCTGTGTTCTTCTTCTTCCATGCATAACGCCCTTTTTTATGGCCAAATAACTAAATTTTAGTTTCATCAGTCCACAGTACCTTACTCCAAAATGAAGCTGGCTTGTCCAAATGTGCTTTAGCCCACCTCAAGCTGCACTTTTTGTGCTGTGGGTGGAGAAAAGGCTTCCTCTGCATCACTCTCGCATACAGCATCTCCTTGTGTAAAGTGCGCCGAATGGTTGAACGATGCACAGTGACTCCATCTGCAGCAAGATGATGTTGTAGGTCTTTGCTGCTGGTCTGTGGGTTGACTCTGACTGTTCTCACCATTCGTCGCTTCTGTCTATCCGAGATTTTTCTTGGTTTGCCACTTCGAGCCTTAACTTGAACTTAGCCTGTGGTCTTCCATTTCCTATGTTTCTAACCGTGGAAACAGACAGCTGAAATCTCTGAGTCAGCTTTCTGTATCCTTCCCCTAAACCATGATGGTGAATAATCAGGTCATTTGAGAGTTGTTTTGAGACCCCCATGTTGCTACTCTTCAGAGAAAATTAAAAGAGGAGGGAAACTTACAATTGACCCCCTTAAATACTCTTTCTCATAATTGGATTCATCTGTGTATGTAGGTCAGGGGTCACTGAGCTTACCAAGCCAATTTGAGTTCTAATAATTAGTTCTAAAAGTTTTGGAATCAATAAAATAACAGTGCCCAAATTTATGCACCTGCCTAATTTTGTTTAAACAATTATAGCACACTTTCTGTAAACCCAATAAACTTCATTTCACTTCTCAAATATCACTGTGTGTGTCTCCTATATGATATATTTAACTGACATTTTTTATCATAACAACCAACGAATAATACAGGAAAATGATGACGATTAACAAGGTTGCCCAAACTTTCGCATCCCACTGTATATTAAAGAGGACCTTTCAGCACTCCTGACATGTCTTCTTTAATTACTTCATGTATTCCACATGTAATAACAATTCAGGAGCATCTATTCTTATGGCTCAATGTTGTGCAATTCCTTTATATTATTTCTACTAGAAGTTATGAATGATTTCCTTATAGCCTTCAGTAAGTAAGGGTACAGAGGGGTTGTGAAAAGTTGGGTGTGTGTACCGGCTCAGAGCCAGTCTGATTACACTCTGCACTGAGGAGACAGATCGCAGCACTCCCTCCGCACCGCAGAGACAACACAGGACCCCCACACCTTACTGCAGACTCACACACAACACCCTGCTGCAGGCGCTCACACACACGCAGGCTCCCGAGGTACAAAGAGAGAGACAGGCAGCGATGTCCCCGTCAGGCTGTCAGTGACAGTGTGAGCAAAAGAAATGCTCTGTCTATAACTAAGGAGTATCAGGGTATATTATACAGGGGGTAATATAACTGAGGAGGGGTATCAGGGTACATTATACAGGGGTAATATAACTGAGGAGGGGTATCAGGGTACATTATATAGGGTTAATATAACTGAGGAGGGCTATCAGGGTACGTTATACAGGGGTAATATAACTGCTGAGGAGGGCTTTCATGGGACATTATACAGGGGTAATATAAGTTATATTACCCCTGTATAATGTCCCCTGATAGCCCTCCTCAGTTATATTACCACTGTATAATGTACCCTGATACCCCTTAGTTATATTACCCCCTGTATAATATATATAACTGAGGGGTATCAGGCAGGGTACATTATATACAGGGGGTAATATAACTGAGGAGAGGTGACAGGGTAGGGTACATACTTTATATGCGTTATATACTGTATATATATATACATATAAAACTTAATTATACAGAGGTAGGGACCGGTCTCACCCAGGGCACGCACCAGCTTCAGGTTCTTCCTTCCAACTTTGCCGCTCAGACGGGACCACTCCCTCTCCTGGCTGTATGCGCCTGCACGCACGGCTCTGCCTCCGACCCCCTATGTGAACTTAGCCGCCGGCAGCCCGCAGGACAGGTATTGTAATTACAGTGCGGCGGACAGCATTAAAGGGGAAAATCAGCGGGAACCTCCTGAGGGGGGGGGGTTTGCCCCATTGCCCCCCCCCCTGGATCCACCAATGAATACAGTGTGTATTGATAAACATGTAGTAGTCATTGTTTTTTATTAACTTACGGACACAGCTCCATGACTGGACGCAGGAACATCAGCTGCATCCGATATATATAGGGCCTTTTCTTGGTTAGTCCCTAGCCACTGCAGCCTTGCTGCATTTTCTTTTGGAATTGGTCTCTGCAGCTCCGCCACCGATTCTTGACCTCATCAACTTTGTGAAAAAAATACCAGAAGAAAAATGTTACCAAACAGTACCATCCTACAGAGGACAAACGATGCCATGTGCTATGCTAGGGAGGACAAACAATGCCATATGCTATGCTAGGGAGGACAAACGATGCCATGTGCTTTGCTAGGGAGGACAAATGATGTCATGTACTATGCAAGGGAGGACAAACGATGCAATGTGCCATGCTAGGGAGTACAAACGATGCCATGTGCTATGCTAGGAAGGACAAACAAAGCCATGTGCTATGCTAGGGAGGACAAACGATGCCATGTGCTATACTAGGGAGGTAAAGGGAGAAAAAAAAAGAGGGTTAATCCTGTACTCCTGTAAAAGGAGATATGGGATAAACACACAGGGCGCCAGAGGTGGAAGCCAAAGTGGAAGAAAAGGTTAATAATAAATAAAAATGAAGTAAATTAGAGTCCAGGATATACTGAACAATGAGCTCGTACGACAAAAGCAGGGCAGCCTAGGTGATGGACTATAAGCAATGATGCAATATAGTAGTAGTGAAATGAGGCAAAGGAAAAAAAACATCAAGTGGCACCTGACCGCTACTAAAATACATGTGTGTAAACCACTGAAATCAATAAAATGTACACCGATAGTAGGAGCTATGGATAAATAGATAAATACAAAGAAATAAATAGAAACCCCTTACCATTGAAAAGGAGGGGGGCACTTTAGTGCTCAGTAACCATATGATAAAACCATGAATCAATTGGTAAATAATATCAAATGGAAAACGTAAAAACAAATAAAAGGTGATATACACCAAACTCACATCACCAGGGAGGGGTGTAGTGAGATAAAACTCAAGACACCCAAAACAACCACCTCCCTCGCCTGGCTCGCCTGTAGAATAGCTGGAAGATACGGCAGTCCATAGCTAGGAACATCTGGTATAATCCTTTAATATATGAATAAGTCAGGTGGGCTTAACGCGTTTCGGGGAGTACAGACCCCTTCCTCAGGAGCAGAAAAGGTATCAGGCTTATACAAAGTATATAAAGCAAACACACATCTAAATATAGCTAGTGCAATTCAAAACGGAGGGCGTTTTTGGCGCCAAAAGTTCGTCGGTGTCACTTCCGGTTCCGGAAGTGACATCAGTAGTCACATATCAATGAAATGAAATGAAATCAGAACAGAACGAACAAACAATACAATATACAATCGATATTTAGTAATATAAATGTACATAGTAATATGCCAGCCCTGTTTAGAGAGGTGTAGGGACAAAAACAAGACACAGGTGGGCGGGGACTAGAGTTCCGGTCCATGGAACGCACCAACCGGAAGTGCGTTCCAAATCACGGCAACCCAGACTATACGATAGGTATCAGGGGGGCAGAGGAAAGATGTAATATAGGTAAATAAGAGATGGGTGGGGATTCTGGTGTACAAGTAAATTCCTATGGGCCGGGCAAGGGACCAGTGCTAACCGCAACGAGTGGGGACGGAAATACTAGTTCTGGTATGTGGAACGCATAAACCGGAAGTGCGTTCCACCTAACATCACCCAAGATATCCGGCAACTGAGCCGCTGATGCCTAAGGGGACGGGATGGAAATGGAACGCAAATACAAACAGAAACTAGGAGGTATACGTTTCAGTGAGCCAGGAATATCAATAGTGGGATCTAGGGAAGGAAAAATTGAAGTAACTATCGGACTAATTAAAGAATATGACAGTATGTAAGTATAATAAGAAAAAGTCGATATTAGACATCAGTTGAGATGAGAAGAAAAAAAAGAAAAAAGGATTATGTAAAAAAATGTATATGTATGTATAAATATAAAAGTATATAAATATATAAAACAGTAAATGTGAAAAAATTATGAATACAAGATAAATCCTATATATAATCGAGGCCTAAAAAGTCATCCATAAAAACACTATCGGTGGACAAAATATATATATATATATATATATATATATATAAATATATATATATATATATATATACTGTATATGTCTGAGTCAGGAATAGCGTTTAAAACCCCTTAAAAAAGTGTGGCAAAACATGTATAAAAATATATACAGTACAGACCAAAAGTTTGGACACACCTTCTCATTCAAAGAGTTTTCTTTATTTTCATGACTATGAAGGCATCAAAACTATGAATTAACACATGTGGAATTATATACATAACAAACAAGTGTGAAACAACTGAAAATATGTCATATTCTAGGTACTTCAAAGTAGCAACCTTTTGCTTTGATTACTGCTTTGCACACTCTTGGCATTCTCTTGATGAGCTTCTTGTAGGAGGAAGTGGGGTGATGTCTTGTGTTATTTTCCCTAAAAAAGGGCTCTCGAACAGATTCTTTGGAAGGGCTAAAAAAAGGTCGTCATGGGTGGTCGATGTGGAGTATGTAGAAAGGTTGAGTGTGGGGTCTGCTGGATGTTCTTTTGCTGGTCCCTTAGAAGACTCCCCAACTTTACCACTACAGGGGGATGAAGCCGCTGAGTTTTTACTAATGGGTGATAGTGGAGTAGGGGTGGGCATAATATGGGTAAAAAGTTCCTCGATATTAACTACTGTGGTATTGGATATTAGGGGTTCCTCATCCTGTGTACAAGTAGAAACATAGAATGTGTCGGCAGATAAGAACCATTTGGCCCATCTAGTCTGCCCTGGGTTGACACTGGTGCCATTGGTAAGGGGCTGGTTCTTATATAGTGGGTCAGAGGCCAAAATAGGTGTAGCTAGCTTAGTAGGATCTCTAATGAGAAGAGACTGGTGGGGATGAAACTTATACTGCTCTCTAGGGGGAGCTATTGATTGATGCCTGTGGTAATTCTTATTGTAGAAAGTTATTCTCTCTTGGGGATATGTGGTGGGGTAAGTATGCTCACGTTCCAGGGGTATCAATGGGGGAATTTGGGAAGATCTAATAGTGTGGGTGTTTTTGGATTAACCCTCTTTTTTTTCTCCCTTTACCTCGATTCATTACTCGGCCGATGGGAGACCATGGGCAGATTACAGGAGCAGAGGCTGACTTAGGTTGGGCCTATGTGGAGAAAGATCTACCTGATCTATTTAAAAGAATCCGAAGGGAACTTAGCTCTATATTACCTAAAGAGGAATTCCATAAACTGGAGGCCCACGTTTTGGGAACACAACCGACTCCCGATGACCGCCAACGGACTACCCAAATGGATAAAGGAGTTCAACACCTAATTGACATCACCAAGAACTACTTACACAGTGATATTGACTGTTTTTTTCGTTAAGACCCACCTTCGACAATGATGTGTTGTTTTCTAAAAAATGGTTGGACATCAGTGACTACTGCTCTGTCCAATTTCTTGAAATACTAATACAAAAAAGGAAAATGATTTGCCAAGATCTAAGGGACACTCTGGACCACTTAGGGTTATCTCTATCTTCTAGTAATCCCCTTCCCAATATATCCATTAAACATAGTATTCTGAGGGCCTTTGAATACAATGAGGTACGCAAGAAATGCAATAAACTCTTGAGGGATCTCAATGACTACCGACAGGATAAGATCAGAAATTGGGAACGAAAATGGTCCCAGAAACATAGTGTTCAGTCCAAAAACACCAACACCATTAGATCTTCCCAAATTCCCCCATTGATACCCCTGGAACGTGAGCATACTTACCCCACCACATATCCCCAGCAGAGAATAACTTTCTACAATAAGAATTACCACAGGCATCAATCAATAGCTCCCCCTAGAGAGCAGTATAAGTTTCATCCCCACCAGTCTCTTCTCATTAGAGATCCTACTAAGCTAGCTACACCTATTTTGGCCTCTGACCCACTATATAAGAACCAGCCCCTTACCAATGGCACCGGTGTCAACCCAAATACTACTTCTACACAGGATGAGGGACCCCTAATATCCAATACCACAGTAGTTAATATCGAGGAACTTTCTACCCATATTATACCCACCCCTACTCCACTATCACCCATTAGTAATAACTCAGCTGCTTCATCCCCCTGTAGTGGTAAAGTTGGGGAGTCTTCTAAGGGACCAGCAAAAGAACATCCAGCAGACTCCACACTCAACCTTTCTATATACTCCACATCGACCACCCATGACAACCTTTTTTTAGCCCTTCCAAAGAACCAGTCCGAGAGCCCTTTTTTAGGGAAAATAACACCAGACATCACCCCACTTCCTCCTACACCACCAGCCAGACCCACACTGAGCAGTGTTCAACAATTCTCCCCATTCCTTACACCAACAGGTCCATCATCACTCAGGGTGATATCTGACAAATAGAACCACAAGATCACCCAATTCTTCACCCCATTATCTCAATCAAGAAAAAGGCGAAACGTTTTAGAGGATGCCGTGGAGGAAAATCTAAGCATTCCCGAAAAGAAAAAAGAAAAATGAAGTGTTCATTGTCACAATAGGTACCCCGCATCTTGGTAAGGCCCCCATTCCTTCTGTGACCAACCTAATAGGTGATATTCCCCCTCCGATTGAAGCTATTACTGCCAAAGGTATTTTTAACCTCTCTAAATATACTCTGTCTACAGATGAAATTAAATTGCTGAGTAAAGGGCTATCCTTTTGCCCATCCAACCTACCTGACCCTTTCGAACTTTTTGTTGACCTCAATAAATTCATACGGAATCTCACCCTCAAGCGCCATTTCAAAATCAAAGAACTCACCAAAACAGCCATTACTGCTACTACGTTAGAAGCTACACTGCCTACTGTCGACCCTTCCACCTCACCAGTAGTTAGACAAGATACTCAGTCCCCCACCAGCCCTACTCCTTTACGATCTAAACTCTCAATGAGATTGACCTTTTATCCCTTAGAAAGTAAAGGACCACAACTCGAGAGCTACTATAACATGGTCCTCGATGATTTTAAATCCTTTACCACTACTAATAAATCACCCTCTGTGGTCAAACACCATAATTTAACTTTTAATGAGAAAAAAGCTTTGAAGAATTTGAGAAGTACCAATGAAATTGTTATCAAGAATGCTGACAAAGGAGGGGGAGTCGTAATCATGGATACTGACTACTACCTTAAAGAGGCAAATAAAATACTCACAGACCCAGATTATTATAGAATCTTGGATGGGGACCCAACAGATGTTTTCAAAAAATCTCTCACATCATTGATTGAACAAGGCTATGCCTCAGAGATCATAGATAGAAAGGAGAAACAATTCCTTATTCCTTTTCATCCGGCCACCGCTATTTTCTATTTTCTACCCAAGATCCACAAAAATGAAAAAAAAAAAACTACGGGCAGACCTATCATATCAGGGATAGATTCCCTTACCACTAATCTTTCAGCTTATATCGACTCCTTCCTCCAAAAATATGTTCTACAATTGCCATCCTACTAAAGAGATTCCTCTCATCTGATCTCCTTAAGAATATACAGTGGCAAGAAAACTATTTTTGGGTCACCCTTGACGTGACCTCTTTATATAGCAATATCAGACATGATCTAGGCCTATTGGCAGTCAAACATTTTTTGGAAGGAGATCCGTCATTACCAAAAGCACAAAAAGATTTTATCTGTAAGGGCATCGATTTTATCCTTCACCATAATTATTTTACTTTTAATGATAAATTTTATATCCAACAGAAAGGGACCGCGATGGGGACGAAATTTCCGCCGTCGTACGGTAATCTCCTTATGGGCCTTTTCGAAGAATCACATAATCTCTTACATAACCCCAAGATGAAATTTTATCGGCGTTATATCGACGACATTATATTTATTTGGGAGGGTACTGATATTGAACTTTTATCCTTTTTTAATGCACTTAATACCAACGATTGGGGGCCTATCTTTTAGCGTGGAACGCCATCCGTCTGAAGCTGTATTTTTAGATATTAATCTTAATTCCACTAATAACACTATTAAGACCAAAATTTTCTTCAAGAAAGTGGATGCCAACAGTTTTCTAGATTTCACTAGTTGTCACTATCTGATATGGAAAAGGAATATTCCCTTCAGCCAAATGAAACGCTTGAGAAGGAACTGCTCAGAGGACCAGACTCTCAAGACACAATTAACTACTGTAAAAAACCATTTCAGAGAAAAAGGCTATCCCAAATCACTTATAGTGGGATCTGAGAAACGGGCATTGCAATTGGATCAGGAAGAGTCCCTCAGGCCTAGGAGTACCGACAAGAAAGAACGTTCCACCAAAAGAATGAATACTCAATCCTATCTTGTTACTAGATATAACATCGAACATAAAAAGATTAGGGAAATATTAGCCAAACACTGGCCTATCTTACAAAAAGAACTATATTAGGGGAAATCCTTCCCCCACTCCTCCCCTTACTTTTAGACGAGCCCCTACTCTGAAAAACATATTGGCCCCCTCCTGTCCGAAATTGAAACAGAAATATGCTCAAACGTCTATTTTTGGAGATCCATTAGGACCCACGGCAGCTAAAGCTGACCCCCTAGGCACCTTTAAATGCAATAAGATCAGATGTAAATGTTGTAGGATGATTACACACAGGAGGAAGGAAATAAATATCCCAGGCACACAGGAACTCTTCACTTTTAAACATCATTTGAGCTGTGGCTCAAAAGATGTTATATATCTACTAGAATGCACATGCCAACTCAAATATATAGGTAGGACAACCCAGACGGTTAGAGAACGTATGAACGACCATCGGTCTAATATTAAAAGGAAAATACTGACCCACAGTGTCTCTAGACACTTCTCGGAGATACATGATGGAATCCCGCACTTCCTGAAAGTTACCCCACTTGAATGGGTCCCGTCCTCATTTCAGAACCTGGCCAGAAAATAAATGTTTTGGATCTACTGCATGAACACGCTGACACCCTTTGGCCTAAACGAGAGTTTAGAGTACACAAAATTCAAAATAATTACTCTTTTAGTTGGTCCCTGTTTCCTCCTCCCTTTCTGTTTAGGCACCGCTAGATTTATTTTATTAATGTACTCTCTTTGGACACATGTGTGTATATATAGTGTCACACAGAGGTATATTCTTCTCAATATTAGGTACATATCTGTCGTTTTCCAACGTGCATTTGATTGGGGATTTTTATATTTATACATACATATGGATTGTTCAGATATATTTTTTAAATATATTTATTATGTACATGTTCGGCCAAACTTACTTAAGTTTTTTTTTATATGTTATCTTGACTCAGATGTGTATTAATATATACATTTTGATCCATATATTTATATACGTGTGTACATATATTATTTCCATATATATTTTATACATTTTATATATATATATTTTTTTATACATGTTTTGCCACACTTTTTTAAGGGGTTTTAAACGCTATTCCTGACTCAGACATATATATATATATATATATATATATATATTTTGTCCACCGATAGTGCTTTTATGGATGACTTTTTAGGCCTCGATTATATGTAGGATTTATCTTGTATTCATCATTTTTTCACATTTACTGTTTTATATATTTATATACTTTTATATTTATATATACATATACATTTTTTTACATAATCCTTTATTTGTTTTTTTTCTTCTCATCTCAACTGTTGTCTAATATCGACTTTTTCTTATTATACTTACATACTGTCTTACATATATATTTCTTTAATTAGTCCGATAGTTACTTCAATTTTTCCTTTCCTACATCCCACTATTGATATTCCTGGCTCACTGAAACGTATACCTCCTAGTTTCTGTTTGTATTTGTGTTCCATTTCCATCCCGCCCCCTTAGGCATCTGCGGCTCAGTTGCCGGATATCTTGGGTGATGTTAGGTGGAACGCACTTCCGGTTTATGCGTTCCACATACCGGAACTAGTATTTCCGTCCCCACTTGTTGCGGTTAGCACTGGTCCCTTGCCCGGCCCATAGGAATTTACTTGTACACCAGAATCCCCACGCATCTCTTATTTACCTATATTACATCTTTCCTCTGCCCCCCTGATACCTATCGTATAGTCTGGGTTGCCGTGATTTGGAACGCACTTCTGGTTGGTGCGTTCCACGGACCGGAACTCTAGTCCCCGCCCACCTGTGTCTCGTTTTTGTCCCTACACCTCTCTAAACAGGGCTGGCATATTACTATGTACATTTATATTACTAAATATCAATTGTATATTGTATTGTTTGTTTGTTTCGTTCTGATTTCATATTTTTTTATTGATATGTGACTACTGATGTCACTTCCGGAACCGGAAGTGACACCGACGAACTTTTGGCGCCAAAAATGCCCTCTGTTTTGAATTGGACTAGCTATATTTAGATGTGTGTTTGCTTTATATACTTTGTATAAGCCTGATACCTTTTCTGCTCCTGAGGAAGGGGTCTGTACTCCCCGAAACGCGTTGAGCCCACCTGACTTATTCATATATTAAAGGATTATACCAAAAGTTCCTAGCTGTGGACTGCCGTATCTTCCAGCCATTCTACAGGCGAGCCAGGCGAGGGAGGTGGTTGTTTTGGGTGTCTTGAGTTTTATCCCACTACACCCCTCCCTGGTGAAGTATCACCTTTTATTTGTTTTTACGTTTTCCATTTGATATTATTTACCAATTGATTCATGGTTTTTATCATGAATCAATTGGTAAGGGGTTTCTATTTATTTCTATTTATTTCTTTGTATTTATCTATTTATCCATATCTATGCTAGGGAGGACAGCTAGGATCACCAATTTATAGATTGGCCACTTACCAAAACTCTGGCGATTATGGCCTTTCATTTTCTCCCATATGAACAGCTCCTGGGCTATGTCCACCCATGCTGCCTCCTTCTTATACCGATTTTGGTATTCCCCCGATCTTGTGTCCCAAATGCAGGCCTCTCCTTGACAAGGAGAATGAGCCTCTCAATGTCCATCGCTTTTGGTGCCTTCGGCATGCACCAAATTGCTCCGCAAGGGCAGTGTTCTCCTCCAAACTCTCCTCTCTCATGCAATGGCTGAAGGTACACGCTGTGAAAGGCAACTTCCTGCCTTTAAATTCCTTCACTGTTGCTAAGTTACTTGAATTTACAACACAACGCAACGCAGTGCATCCGGATGCGATGCGATTTTCACGCAGCCCAATTTACTTCTATGGGGCCAGCGTTGCGTGAAAAATACAGAATATAGAACATGCTGCGATTTTCACGCAACGCACAAGTGATGCGTGAAAAACAATGCTCATGTACACAGCCCCATTGAAATGAATGGGTCCAGATTCAGTGCGGGCGCAATGTGTTCACATCACGCATTGCACCCGCGTGGAAAACTCGCTCTTGTGAAAGGGGCCTTAGGCCTACAAGGCATGTGGGATCAACTCAGGTAGACCCTTGATTCTAACATTTTTTTCGCGCCGACTCTAGTTCTCTTGATCCTTGATTAGGAGATAGGCTTTGTTAAGGGAGTCAAGATGTGCCTCCATATTCTAAGCCATGGCCATGTTGTGTGAAGACAGCAAGGCTTGATTGTTCTCCAGTGCTTCTACTCTGTTACCCATCTTGGTGAGTGGGGAATTGTCACCCGAGTGGTCTGACTCCCTTCCAATAGAGCAAATACCAGATTATGCTCCTTCTCCCTCATCTGACTCATGCTGGTTTTCAGGTCAGGTGATTGACTTGGCCATTGCATAACATTCCACTTCTTTCCCTTAAGAAACTCTTTGGTTGCTTTTGCAGTATGCTTTGGGTCATTGTCCATCTGCACTGTGAAGCGCCGTCCAATGAGTTCTATATAATATTTACAAATGCCTAGCTAGGCAGAGAAAGCTATCTTAACCCAGGTATTTAAAACTTCACTTTTAATGAGATAATTCTAAAAGTATGTATATTGTGTGTGTGCGACATGCACCCTTTAATTGAAATAAAGACAACCAAAGAATGAAAAATTAAAAATACAAAGCACCTCGACTCTAATAACAGTGATACCTGCACTAAGTGAGGGGAGGGGAGAATTGCTCTATCTCTCACTACATGTCCCTATAGACAGGGTACCACTGTCACTGGCGGAGCTACACACTGCCTAGACGCCGTCAGCGGTTTACTGCACGCTGTGGAGGGTTGTCAGGATACCCTTGAAAGGTGGCGTGGGAAGGAGAGCACTGCCCACCATTCATATATGTTGCATAAAGCGTTTTATTCTCAGACTGGAGTAATTGTATGACTGAAAACGCACAGAGATGCAGTGTTCAGCAGCTGTGCTCAGCCTACTGAATGTTTGACCTGCACCAGACAACAACGGCTGAGTGGCCGCGGAACTGTGGTGACCAGTGAGGAGGTGCAATGCAGTTAAAATCTATTACTGCCCCCCGACATGTTTCGCCAGAAATCTGGCTTCTTCAGGGGCAAATGGGCAGCGACCAATATAGATATGTCCAATGAGTTCTGAAACATTTGGCTGAATATGAATATGAATATGATCAGATAATATTGCCCGAAACACTTCAGAATTCATCCTGCTGCTTTTGTCAGCAGTCACATCATCAATAAATACAAGAGAACCCGTTCCATTGGCAGCCATACATTCCCACACCATGACACTACCACCACCATGCTTCACTGGTGAGGTGGTATGCTAAGAATCATGAGCAGTTCCTTTCCTTCTCCATACTCTTCTCTTCCCATCACTCTGGTACAAGTTGATCTTGGTCTCATCTGTCCATAGGATGTTGTTCCAGAACTGTGAAGGCTTTTTTAGATGTCGTTTGACAAACTCTAATCTAGCCTTCCTGTTTTTGAGGCTCACCAATGGTTTACATCTTGTGCAGAACCCTCTGTATTCATTCTGATGAAGTCTTCTCTTGATTGTTGACTTTGACACACATACACCTACCTCCTGGAGAGTGTTCTTGATCTGGCCAACTGTTGTGAAGGGTGTTTTATTCACCAGGGAAAGAATTCTTCGGTCATCCACCACAGTTGTTTTCCGTGGTCTTCCGGGTCTTTTGTTGTTGCTGAGCTCAACGGTGCATTTCTTCTTTTTAAGAATGCTCCAAACAGTTGTTTTGGCCACGCCTAATGTTTTTGCTATCTCTCTGATGGGTTTGTTTTGTTTTTTCAGCCTAATGATGGCTTGCTTCACTGATAGTGACAGCAATTTGGATCTCATCATGAGAGTTGACAGCAACAGATTCCAAATGCAAATAGCACACTTGAAATGAACTCTGGACCTTTTATCTGCTCATTATAATTGGGATAAGGAGGGAATAACACACACCTGGCCATGGAACAGCTGAGAAGCCAATTGTCCCATTACTTTTGGTTCCTTAACAAGTGGGAGGCACATATGCAAACTGTAATTCCTACACCATTCACCTGATTTGGATGTAAATACCCTCTGACAGTCTGCAGTTAAAGCACATCTTGTTCGTTTTATTTCAAATCCATTGTGGTGGTGTATTGATCCAAAAATGTTAATATTGTGTTGATGTCCCAATATTTATGGACCTGACTGTATGTTTAATTTTCCTATGTTAGGGTCTAGTATTTATCTAGATTTGTTAGACAATGTAACCATAATGGCTGTGGTAAACATGGTATGGTTGACCATATAGGATGTGCTGTCCATAGTCTAACTGTAATGTTTATTTTTTAACCTATGTTAACTTGTACCTTTATTTGGGAGATAGGGACCCTCATGCATACGCACAATGAAAGGCAGATAGGACACTCTGTGATCATGCAGAATTTATCCTCTTATTCCTAGTTGGCTCCTGGTTTCCCGTAGAGAAATGTTATTATATTGGTCATTACTCAAAGCCCAGTTTTGAATTGTCATGCTTTTTTGTTTCTTTATATCACTATGTATCTTTCTCTCTCTTGTTTAGGGCTCGTTCACACGAACGTATTTTGCGATCCGTATACAGGCCGTTATCTGCATTCCGCATATGGTCCGTATACCATTCATTTCAATGGGTCCGCAAAAGATGCGGACAGCATTCTGTGTGCTGTCCGCATCCGTTGCTCCGTTCCGTGGCCCCGCAAAAATTATGAGTACTGTCCTATTCTTGTCCGTTTTGCGGACAAGAATAGTCAGATTTAGTGCTGGTCGAGCACCAAAGTGCTTGGGTGCTCGAGTAGAACACCTCCGGATGCTCTACAGAGCACCTGAGCACAATGGAAGTCAATGGGAGAACCTGAGCATTAAACCAGGTACCCCCTGCTCTGAAGAGGGGAGGGTGTCTGGTTCACAGGAAAAGTCAGAAATTGATGGAAACACCACTGAAATGGTTCGGGAACAGCATGGGGAGGATGTCTGGATGCATCTTGGATTCCCAGGTCGCTGCTTGGAACGATGTTGTCCGAGTAATATGCCACTTTTACAGACTGACAATAATACACACAAAACCAAAGACAAAATCGATTTTAGAGGAAAAATTGTTAGGAAACATTCTTTCCTGTATATTTACTTGTATATAAAGTGCAAGTGCTGCCAATAATTACAAGGAACCGGCACTCCAATACACCCTTTATTACACATAAAGGAGGGCATCATACACACCTTTTAAAAATTATGATGGCCTGCTGGTGACCCTCAAAATCTATTGGAGCAAGGGCCTGCTGATGTGACCATCTAAAACAATAGGGGCAAGGGCCTGCTGCTGATGTGACCATCTAAAACATTAGGGGTGAGGGTCTGCTGCTGAGCTGACCCTCTAAAACATTAGGGGCGAGTGCCTGCTGATGATCTGACCTTCTAAAACATTAGGGGCGAGGGCCTGCTGCTGAGCTGACCCTCTAAAACATTATGGGTGAGGGTCTGCTACTGAGCTGACGCTCTAAGACATTAGGGGCGAGTGCCTGCTGCTCATCTGACCATCTAAAACATTAGGGGTGAGGGCCTGCTGGTGACCCTCAAAAACATTATGGGCGAGGGCCTGCTGGTGACCCTCTAAAATATTATGGGTGAGGGCCTACTGGTGACCGTCAAAAACATTATGGGTGAGGGCCTGCTGGTGACCCTCTAAAAAATTATGGGTGGGGGCCTGCTGGTGACCCGCTAAAAACATTATGGGCGAGGGCCTGCTGGTGACCCTCTAAAACATTATGGGCGAATGTTGATATGATGGAGGAGGACGAGAAAAGGGAGATTAAACCATATACCCTTTTTAGTGGTGGAAGGGGTGCATGGGAATACAGTGTATTCAATACACCATAAAAGCCACATTTAGAGTGCTTTTATGTTCAGCCGCTGTCCTCTGGTGGAGTAGAGAAGTCAGGGGCAATCCAGGCCTTGTTTATTTTTATAAGAGTCAACCGGTCAGCATTTTCAGTTGACAGGCGGATGAGCTTATCAGTTATTATGCCCCCAGCAGCACTAAATACACGCTCTGACAAAACGCTGGAGGCGGGGCAGGCCAGCATCTCAAAGGCGTAGAGCACCAGTTCGTGCCACGTGTCCAGCTTAGACACCCAATAGTTGTAAGACACAGAGGGATCACTGAGGATGCTGATGCGGTCTGCTATGTAGTCCTTCACCATCTTCCAAAATTTTTCCCTCCTTGTGACACTAGGCCACGCATCAGGTTGAGTGTTCTGGCGGGGTGTCATAAAACTGTCCCAGGCCTTGGAGAGTGTTGCCCTGCCTCTGTTGGAACTGCTGTGTGTTCCTCTCGTATCCCCTCCTTAGTTGGCCAAGGAACTATGTACTCTGCAGCCAGCGTTGTCAGCTGGAAATTTGTAGAGCAATTTTTCCATAAGGACCTTCTGGTATTGCACTATTTTGCTTGTCCTCTCCACCACAGGAATGAGAGATGAGAAGTTCTCTTTGTAGCGGGGGTTAAGAAGGGTGAACAACCAGTAATTGGTGTTGGTCAAAATGCGATCAACGTGAGGGTCACGGGAAAGGCAGTGTCACACCTTGCCCTGTGAATGTGCGGAGGTCTGTCAGACTGGCTGCACATGTTTGACTTCTCTGTTTGTTTTGATTTGGGTTTGAGCTGGATCCACCTTCCCTCAGGTGTACTGGGTTTCATTGTTAGTGAGGCTATTTATCCCTCCTTCCCCCAGTGGCCTGTGTAGGTTATAGTTCTATCCTGGGAGCTCTTGATGTGTGGTGGATTGTCTGCTTCAGCTCTGCTCAAGATTAGTCCTCTTCGTTATTTCTCTTTGTGTGTTTATCTAGGCCTCTAGGGAGACGCTTGCTTCCTCCTGGTTTGAAGAAGCAGGTTGCCTCTTCCCTTTTCCCTGCTGCTTAGTGTTTGCCCAGGGTGTTTAGGTTTAGGCACGAGGGCATGTGCATATCCACCATAAGGGTATGAACATGGGCACAGCAGTCTAGGGAAAGCTTTTAGGGATCGCTAGGAGGTGATTCTTTTCTCCCTAGATTTTGGGCCTAGTCGTTTGTTCTGTTTGTTTTCCTGTGTTTGGTTATTTCCCCGCTTACCTACCTATCGTGACAGGCAGCCTAACATAAAGTCAGCCATGTGTTCCAGAGTCCCAACAGACAAGACTTCACTGTCCTCATCAGGAGGATGACTCTCAATCTCCTCATCCTCTTCCTTCTCTTCTACCCATCCACGCTGAACAGATGGAATAAAACTTCCATGGGTAGCTAAGGCAACCATCTCCTGCTCCTCCTCCTCCTCCTCATCATCCAATTTGCGCTGAGAAGACGAACTGAGGGTGATCTGGCTATCACCCTGTGTACTGCCTTCCCCCATTTCTACCTCTTCCACATACAAAGCGTCCGCCTTAATTCTGAGCAGAGAGAGTTTGAGTAGACACAGAAGTGGGATGGTTACGCTGATAATAGCGTTATCGCCACTCACCATCTGTGTTGATTCCTCAAAGTTGCGTAAAACCTCACAGATATCAGACATCAATGCCCACTCATCGCTTGTAAATAGCGGACGCTAACTGGAAAGGTGACGACCATGTTGCAGCTGGTATTCCACTACTGCCCTCTGCTGCTCACAAAGCCTGGCCAACATGTGGAACGTCGAGTTCCAGCGCGTGCTCACCAGGGCCGGATTAAGAGCATCATGGGCCTGGTGCAGAAGATTTTAATGGGCCTTTTTATAGAAAATGAAAACGCAACGCAGAGCAACTTTTTATAGCACAAATAAAGTGTGAATTTACGCAAAATTACACATGTGAAAATACGCATGCATAAAGTTTGAAGTGTGAACGGGTCTGCGTAATCCCATTCAAGTCTATTGGACTAAAGTTCATGCGTAATTTTGAAGCAGATTTACGCACGGGTTTGCATGTGAAAAATCTGCTGTGTGAACTTAGCCTAAGTGTACATCTCTGGCCACAGTTTAAATATACATCCATCTATATAGATGGCTGATTTATGTATAGCCACCCCCCAAGGAGTTAACTAGTGCTGCTGGATATGTCATTCAGGAGCATGAAAAAGCTATTCACGTCTAGCTTTTCCATGCTCCTGAATGGCATATGTGTTTATAAAAGCTAATCTATTATAAGCAGATATGCCATTGAGGAGCTTCGAAAAGATAGGTAGGCAAGAAATAGTCACCTAGCTTTTACATGCTCCTGAATGGCAAATCTGCCTTTAGGCATATCTGTTTATAATAGCTGATCTATTATAAGCAGATATGCCATTCAGGAGCATGGAAAACCTAGGTGAGAAATAGTCACCTAGCTTTTCCATGCTCCTGAGTGGCAAATCTGCCTATAGGCATATCTGTTTATAATACCTGATCTATTATAAGCAGATATACCACTCAGGAGCATTGAAGAGCTAGGTGACTATTTCTCACTTAGCTTTTCCATGCTCCTGAATGGCATATCTGTTTATAATAGATCCGGCTCAGCTATTATAAAGATATACAGGTCCTTCTCAAAAAATTTGCATATTGTGATAAAGTTCATTATTTTCTGTAATGTACTGATAAACATTAGACTTTCATATATTTTAGATTCATTACACACAACTGAAGTAGTTCAAGTAGTTTTCTTGTTTTAATATTGATGATTTTGGCATACAGCTCATGAAAACCCAAAATTCCTATCTCAAAAAATTTGCATATCATGAAAAGGTTCTCTAAACGAGCTATTAACCTAATCATCTGAATCAACTAATTAACTCTAAACACCTGCAAAAAATGGGCTTTTAAAAATTTCCAGCCTGGTTCATTACTTAAAACCACAATCATGGGTAAGACTGCCGACCTGACTGCTGTCCAGAAGGCCATCATTGACACCCTCAAGCAAGAGGGTAAGACACAGAAAGAAATTTCTGAACGAATAGGCTGTTCCCAGAGTGCTGTATCAAGGCACCTCAGTGGGAAGTCTGTGGGAAGGAAAAAGTGTGGCAGAAAACGCTGCACAACGAGAAGAGGTGACCGGACCCTGAGGAAGATTGTGGAGAAGGACCGATTCCAGACCTTGGGGGACCTGCGGAAGCAGTGGACTGAGTCTGGAGTAGAAACATCCAGAGCCACCGTGTACAGGCGTGTGCAGGAAATGGGCTACAGGTGCCGCATTCCCCAGGTCAAGCCACTTTTGAACCAGAAACAGCGGCAGAAGTGCCTGACCTGGGCTACAGAGAAGCTTTTTTCGGATGAAAGCAAATTTTGGATGTCATTCGGAAATCAAGGTGCCAGAGTCTGGAGGAAGACTGTGGAGAGGGAAATGCCAAAATGCCTGAAGTCCAGTGTCAAGTACCCACAGTCAGTGATGGTCTGGGGTGCCATGTCAGCTGCTGGTGTTGGTCCACTGTGTTTTATCAAGAGCAGGGTCAATGCAGCTAGCTATCAGGAGATTTTGGAGCACTTCATGCTTCCATCTGCTGAAAAGCTTTATGGAGATGAAGATTTCATTTTTCAGCACGACCTGGCACCTGCTCACAGTGCCAAAACCACTGGTAAATGGTTTACTGACCATGGTATTACTGTGCTCAATTGGCCTGCCAATTCTCCTGACCTGAACCCCATAGAAAATCTGTGGGATATTGGGAAGAGAAAGTTGAGAGACGCAAGACCCAACACTCTGGATGAGCTTAAGGCTGCTATCGAAGCATCCTGGGCCTCCATAACACCTCAGCAGTGCCACAGGCTGATTGCCTCCATGCCACGCCGCATTGAAGCAGTCATTTCTGCAAAAGGATTCCCGACCAAGTATTGAGTGCATAACTGAACTTAATTATTTGAAGGTTGACTTTTTTTGTATTAAAAACACTTTTCTTTTATTGGTCGGATGAAATATGCTAATTTTTTGAGATAGGAATTTGGGGTTTTCATGAGCTGTATGCCAAAATCATCAATATTAAAACAAGAAAAGGCTTGAACTACTTCAGTTGTGTGTAATGAATCTAAAATATATGAAAGTCTAATGTTTATCAGTACATTACAGAAAATAATGAACTTTATCACAATATGCTAATTTTTTGAGAAGGACCTGTATATGCCTATAAGCAGATATGCAATTCAGGAGCATGGAAAAGCTAGGTGAAAAAAATCATCACCCAGCTTTTCCATGCTCCTGAATGACTTGTATAAATTATACAGTATACAGTATAATAGATGAGGTGAGCCAATGCTGATTTACTTACCGCCTATGAGTTGTTTTCTGGGCAGTACACTGAAGGCTGCTGAATGCGACTCACCGCTGGCTGCACCCCTGACTCCACGCAGGAAGAATTTTGAACTTCCCACGCGCAGTAGCCGTCACGGTATTTCACTTTACGGCATGGCCTAGGCCCCAGGGGAGGAGTCTGACGTGACGACGCAGCACGGCGTGCACAGCTGACCTGTCACATGACCTGATCTGTCAGCTGTCACTGTCCTGGTGAGTTCTGTAAAGGGCCGGCCTGGGAGATTTCTCCTTGCGCGCCGGCCCTGTCATCATCTGACAGTCGGCACGGTTCGGTCCTACTAAAGGCTTGCGGGGCGGCCGCCAGGCAACCTCAGCGAGGCGGCCTATGCGGGGCCTATTTTCATGCAGGGGCCTGGAGCTGCAGCTCCATCCGCCCCTACGTTAATCCGGCCCTGGTGCTCACGTTGCACAACAGTCGGTGAGCTGGCAATTGCAAGCGCTGCTGCAGCGTTGCCAGACCGGCGGAAGCTGTCGATGACTTGTGGAAATGGGCACACACGCGACGCACCTTCACCAGTAGCTCAGGCAAATTGGGGTAGGCTTTAAGAAACCGCTGAACCACTGGTTGAACACATGGGCTAGGCATGGTATGTGTGTGAGCTTGCCAAGCTCCAAAGTCGCCACCAAGTCACGGCTATTATCAGACACAACCATGCCTTGTTGTAGGTTGAGTGTTGCGAGCCACAGCTCAGTCTCGTCCCTTATCCCCTGCCACAGCTCTGCAGCGGTGTGCTGTTTGTCACCTAAGCAGATCAGTTTAAGCACGGCCTGTTGCCAACTGCAGTGCTACACTGCTTCCAGCTAATGACTGATGTCTGACTGGTGCTGCAGGATGATAATTCAGAGATGGAAGTGGAGGAGTAGGCGGAGGAGGAGAAGGGGGGGTTGCAGCCACTAACTTAGGTGGCGGCGGAAACCCTGATGGAAGTAGGGCCCACAATACTTGGCATCGGTAGCACCTGTGCCATCCCAGGGTACGACTCGCTCCCGGCCTCCACAACGTTCACTCAGTGTCCCGTCAGGGAAATGTAGCATCCCTGGCCAAAAGCACTTGTCCATGTGTCAGTCATTAAGTGGACCTTCCGAAAACTGCATTGGTCAGGGCACGGGTGATGTTACGGGAAACATGCTGGTGTAAGGCTGGGACTACACACTGTGAAAAATATTGGCGGCTGGGGACAGAGTAACGCGGGACGGACACCGCCACCTGGCTGCGGAAATCCTCAGTGTCCGCAAACCTAAAGGGCAACATTTCTAGGGCCAGCAATTTGTAAAGGTGTGCATTTAGTGCTATGGCCTGTGGGTGGGTGGCTGGGTATTTGCGTTTTCGTTCAAAGGCCTGGGCTATAGACATCTGTACTCTGCGCTGGAACACAGAAGTGGATGTGCTAGCTGATGGTGCTTGCGAAGGTCCATGTGCATGGCGGGGGGCATCCGGGCCTGGGTCTTGGACAGGGGATTGGCCAGCACGTAACACAGGGGAAGAGGAGGTAATGGTGTGACCCTCAGACACTGATTGTGGACCCAGGCGTTCGGCCCACCTATTAGGATGCTTTGATGCCATGTGGCGATCATGCTGTTGGTGGTGAGGTTGCTAGTGTTCACGCCCCTGCTCATTTTGGTACCGCACAAGTTGCAAATGACAATTCTTTTATCGTCCGCACCTTCCTCAAAAATGTGCCAGACTGCGGAACACCTACCCCTTGGAACGGGAGATTGCCGCAAGGGGGTGCTCTGGGGAATGGTTGCGGGCCTGTTTGGTGTGGCCCGCCTTCTCCCTTTTGCCACCCCACTGCCTTTCAGCCTGTTGTGGTGCTGCGGATCCCTCCCCCTCTGTACTGCTGGCCTCGCTCGGCTTGCCACCTTCCCAGGTTGGGTCAGTGACTTCATCGTCTACCACCTCCTCTTCCACTTTCTCACTCTGGTTATCCTCCTGACTTGTTGACCTAACAACAACCTCGGTTATTGACAACTGTGTCTCATCCTCATCATGAACCTACACTGAATGTCACAGATAATTTTAGGATGCAGAAACGTTATACAGGAGGTATAGCGCAAGTAATGTCGCTGTCACCAGCGCCTAATAAAAAATTACACTGAATTAATGTCACTGATATTTAGGATGCGCAAACGTTATACAGGAGGTATAGCGCAAGTAATGACGCTGTCACCAACGGCTAATAAAAAATGACACTGAATTAATGTCACTGATATTTAGGATGCGTAAACATTATTCAGGAGGTATAGCGCAAGTAATGTCGCTGTCACCAGTGGCTAATAAAAAATTACACTGAATTAATGTCATTGATATTTAGGATGTGCAAACATTATACAGGAGATTTAGCGCTGGTAATGTCTCTGTCACCAGCGGCCAAACAATTGCGCTTAATGTCACAGATATTTAGGCTGCGCAAATGTAAAATAAAAGATGTAGCAGAGTTTGTGTCACTATCAGAAGCGGCACTAACAATTGCACGCAATTTAGCGCATGTTGCGCTAATAATATATATTGCAGCCCGATACATCTATAGTCCTTAAAAGGACTTTTGGGTCTCTAACAATTCCAAGCAATTTAGGGCAGGTTGCATTAATAATTATATTGCTGCCAGATACAATAGTCCTTAAAAGGACATTTGGGTCTCTCTAACAATTCCACGCAATTTAGCGCAGGTTCAGCTAATAATTATATTGCTGCCTGATACAACAATTGTCCTTAAAAGGACTTTTGGGTCTCTAACAAGTTTTTTCTTGAAATATTACTATTTCACTCCCTACACTATCTGTCTCTTCTTCAGCACAGCTCTCCCTGACTGAGACTGAGCCGAACACGTGTCATCGGGTGCAACATGACTACGGCATTACAGTGAGTGCCAGTACCTCCAGCCAACAAACATGCAGGGAGGAGACTCGACCATCGGCCGAACACCGCGATGTGCCGAGCATTGAGATGCTCGAGTAAAATTAGTGTTCGGCAAAGCATGCTCGCCCAACACTACTCAGATTCCAAGAGCTGGCCCACAACCATGCACCATTATTCTCAAGTTTTCCTTCTGGTCACTCGCTGGGATGACTGAAGAGAACTGCAGATGAACTTACCCTCTGAGGTCACATCTTCACCAATGAGACGTATGGCTAATACACATAACCCAGCACATGGTGGTTACACTACATACTTTGACCTCCGATTCCTCTCCTGGAATCTGATAGGCTTCAATATCTCCATTAAATGCAAAAAAGTCCTCACTCATCTGAAGCAACTTAACCAGATGTTGTTTTCTTACAAGAGACACACTGGAAGAAATGCTCAGGGGCTATCCTGAGAGCCTGCTGACTAGACTCTTGTTATCCAGCCAATAATACTTCTAAAGCGAGAGGAGTGGCCATATTGTTTCGAAGAGGTCTGCTGCTTTTGGTGGAGGAGGAACTGGTGGATAGGGGAGGGAGATATTTTCTACTTCTATTCAAAATAACAAATGTTCAATACACCTTACTGAGTGTTTATGCCCTAAATCAGCAAAACATCACCAGTTCCCAATTCCTTCTCCAGAATTGATTACTTTCTAATCTCAATGCTTTTCCCTGCCACAGTACAATCCATAATGCACTCCATTATGGTCACTGATCATCCACCAATCACACTAAGCATCTTCTTTTTACCATCTCAGGAGAGGACAACATTTTGGAAATACCGACTTATTTATCTACTTCAGATGATTGTCAAAATTACCTTTGATTACACTGGGCAAATTTTGGGTATGATAATATCGAACATGTAGATGATATTCCCTTATTATGGCCTTCATTGAAGGCGGTGATAAGGAATCATATCTCTTAATTATATCAAACGCAAAACTATTATATACCACTTTAACATGCTGCACGACACCTTGCTTCATGCACAGTGTACTTATGCACTTTAAATGTCGACCCAAACAAAATCAGAATATGAGGCAGCCAAATAGACGTTCAAGAACAAATTGGGAATACTTATTTCTCTTTTACTACATTCCCATACTAAATACCATCCAGTTAGTCTTATAACAGACCCATCAACAGGTTCTACCCACTCCTCATGGGAGAGGATGAGCTGGGTGATTTATGATTACTTCTTGAACTTTTACTGAGCAGATTCCACAAACATAGTAGAGATCCAATCATTCTTACAATCACTTTCCCTGCCTAGTTCCTCAAGTGACCAATAGTAAATTCTTGAGGAGGCTATCACAGAAGAAGAAGTGCATAAAGTGATTAAAGAATTGTTGGTAAAACGCCAGGTCCTGACAGGTTCAGCAATGATTATTTTAAACTTTTATGCCTAGAACTTGTTCTGACCCTTACCAGATTGTTTAATGACATATACCTCCGTAAATGCCCAATTACCACTCTGTTAACCATGTTACTGTGCCTCGACACTGAAAAGGCGTTCAACAAGATCTCCTGGCTGTTTCTTCATATGACCTTTTTAGACAGACAATTTGGAACCAATTTTTGTAATTTTATTACTCTTATGCAAACAGATGCCCACACAAGACTTACTATAAATGGATGTATTGCGGAACCTCTAGATATTTTCTGTGGGAATTTGTCAAGGGTGCCCCATTTCACCTCTTGACCTTATCTCTTGACTCACTGCTTTATTATCTATGCACACCTCACCACTGTACAGCATCTTAAACTCTGCACCAGCACATCTCTTCATAGGCATTTGCTGATTATATTTTACTGATTGTTACCCATCCTGGGAACTCATTACTTTCACTGATGAAGGATATACAATTGAAAGGGAGGCTTTCAGGTTATTATATTAACTAGAATAAATCTGAAGCATTGCTCCTTACAGGCCTGACAAACCCAGATGGGTCTCCCTCTTTCCATTTAGATGATCTGACATACACTCACCTAAAGAATTATTAGGAGCACCTGTTCTATTTCTCATTAATGCAATTATCTAGTCAACCAATCACATGGCAGTTGCTTCAATGCATTTAGGGGTGTGGTCCTGGTCAAGACAATCTCCTGAACTCCAAACTGAATGTCAGAATGGGAAAGAAAGGTGATTTAAGCAATTGTGAGCGTGGCATGGTTGTTGGTGCCAGACGGGCCGGTCTGAGTATTTCACAATCTGCTCAGTTACTGGGATTTTCACGCACAACCATTTCTAGGGTTTACAAAGAATGGTGTGAAAAGGGAAAAACATCCAGTATGCGGCAGTCCTGTGGGCAAAAATGCCTTGTGGATGCTAGAGGTCAGAGGAGAATGGGCCGACTGATTCAAGCTGATAGAAGAGCAACGTTGACTGAAATAACCACTCGTTACAACCGAGGTATGCAGCAAAGCATTTGTGAAGCCACAACACGCACAACCTTGAGGCGGATGGGCTACAACAGCAGAAGACCCCACCGGGTACCACTCCTCTCCACTACAAATAGGAAAAAGAGGCTACAATTTGCACGAGCTCACCAAAATTGGACTGTTGAAGACTGGAAAAATGTTGCCTGGTCTGATGAGTCTCAATTTCTGTTGAGACATTCAAATGGTAGAGTCCAAATTTGGCGTAAACAGAATGAGAACATGTATCCATCCTCTGATGGCTACTTCCAGCAGGATAATGCACCATGTCACAAAGCTCGAATCATTTCAAATTGGTTTCTTGAACATGACAATGAGTTCACTGTACTAAAATGGCCCCCACAGTCACCAGATCTCAACCCAATAGAGCATCTTTGGGATGTGGTGGAACGGGAGCTTCGTGCCCTGGATGTGCATCCCTCAAATCTCCATCAACTGCAAGATGCTATCCTATCAATATGGGCCAACATTTCTAAAGAATGCTATCAGCACCTTGTTGAATCAATGCCACGTAGAATTAAGGCAGTTCTGAAGGCAAAAGGGGGTCCAACACCATATTAGTATGGTGTTCCTAATAATTATTTAGGTGAGTGTATATTACTTGGGGATCCATATCTCTAAGTTACCATCCCATCTCTACCAAACCAATAAATTGCTCTACCTCTCATCCCTGGAACATTTACTGGTGTCTTGGAGACACCATTTTTGTTTCAGAGGACACATACATCTTCTCAAAATGGTGGCATTTCCTCGACTCATATCTTTTTCATTCTCTGCGGATTTAGCTACACCCCAGAGATAAGAGGAGGATCAACTATCTCTATAGATCGTTTAATTGGAGGGGGAAGCACCCCCAGATCCCATTCCATATTTTACAGCAAACCAACCTTAATGAAAGGCCGAATTTCCCAAACAATCGAGCATTTAAAACTGCCACTCTGCTACGCATAGCAATAGACTTGCTCTCTTTGATACCTCCCTGTTTACAGATTTTTCCCATGGACAGCAATTTATACCTGGAATAAACCTTGCAATTATTTTTACACCTCTCTTTTAATAAGGTCCCTTTGGGCACAATGTGCTTTTCAGGAGCACTTGATGAGCATGGCAAAAAATGTGGCTTATTAGGAAGGTCCACCCCAACTATGCCCTATTTCTTACCTTGATTGCTAACCCCAACTTTAAAAATGGGTGTCCACACAAAGTGTTGTGCATTTGGTGCCGAAGGGGGGTATACATAACTTGTAGCAGCTAGTAGACATAGGCTCTTATAGCTGCATTCCTGGATCTCCATGCCAAATTTCCTCATTCCCACATCACCTTTTTCCCTACCTACAGACCCATAGTTATATATCCAAAATACTTTCTTTTCTATCAGACAATGATAGGAACATTACTCTACACAAGGCCTTGTCGCACCAGGCATTTTTGAAGGGGCATAAAAGTAAAGTTGAGGCACACAATTTTCACGATTTGCCAATAGGGCATTTATTCATTTGCATGTAATGCTGTCATCCATTGGCCCAATCTGTCTCAGATTATAAACATTTGCATAAACCGTACGTTTCGGTCGCGCAGGACCTTCATCTGCGGTTTTATCTGTTCAGATGTTCAGGGCTCAATAGTGGCTTTAAGTCACCTAATTATTGCTGTAAAATAGTTGATTGTAACCTCACATAATTTCAGTTCTTCCCACATGATAGGAACTATTGCGATTGATGTAAGCCCTCTTCGGCTTTTTTCCTATAGGGAAGCACTAAAGTTTGAGCTACCAAATGATTTAAGATAACTATGGAGCCCTAGCTGTAAGGAGTTAAATATGCTGTACTAAATAGTTTGTTCTTTGGAGTACAATATCATTCTGCACGCAGTGGTGAGAACATCACAAAACAAATTATAGTCAAAATACCCATGGGATCCGAGTACAATTATATTTCCATCCACGTGTCCTCTTGCAGTTTCCTGGGACAAGTCTTTAAAATGTGTTTCCTTGAGAAAGTTCTGTAGCATATAATAAGTAGGCTGGAGGTTACCTCTAGGTTCTGTGCAGTGAATCACAGGGTCAAATATGATTATAGGAATTCTAGAGATTTTGGGACATGTTAATCAGAGAACCTACACATGAGATTATCATTATGATTTATGAGATCATTTGAGTTGCGTGCTAGTTGTCATAATGTTCCAACTGCAAACGTGCCTGGTCATTTTGGAGTTAGATTTCATTAATACTAGGCAAGATCAGTCATAAAAATACTGATATGTCTATCCTTACATTTGCTTGAATTTGGTTAAGGACATTATCACAACACATTAGCAAATCACATTATAACTACCAGATGGACACATAAAGCATAGATTCCTCCTGACAAAATGTTATAAAATCATGCTTTTTTCAAACCTAATCATCTTGTGCCACACATTGTGGACATGTTGAGCCAAAAGCAAAGGTAAAGGACAGATCTGTGTTTTGTGCAGCTGTCAGCAATGTAACCAGCCAATATCCAGTTCACTGTTGTTCTAGGACAGGGATGGGCAAACTGTGGCTCTCCAGCTGTTGTTAAACTACAAATCCCATCATGCCCTGCAATAGGCTGATAGCTGTAGGCAGACTGGGCATACTGAGAGTTGTAGTTTTACAACAGCTGGAGAGCCGCAGTTTGCCCATCCCTGTTCTAGGAGATTTGCCATGCTGACCAACCAAGTCCCAGATGAATGACTTATCAGTGATCTTGGATGCTAAGCCAATCAGGTTTGGTTTGATGTCCAATCCCAAAGCTCAGAGGGAGATTTAGGACTGGCATTTAGTGCTTGTTTTTTGCCTGTGGTTTAAATGTGTCCTGGTCCTTGTTACTTTATTTGTGCATTGTGTTACGTTCAACATTTTCTTAGAACTGGTGAACTGACTTTGGCCTGTCTCTGGATTAACTCCTTGTGTACTGATTTGACTCCTATTTACTTCCTGGCTTAGACTCTGGCTTGTACTTCTCTCCTGCTACTCCTTTACCTTTGATAGGTCTGCTACCTATTAGTTTGCACCTGTTTACTGCTGTCTGACACTGCAGATACAACATAGGTTCCTAGCAGCTAAATACAACCTGCCTTGCAGAAGACTTTAGTGAGCGCTAAGGTGTAGTGTTAAATGTACTAACCAGAGTGGTGATAAAAGATAAGGAAAATATATAGATATATAGAGTTTGCAGGTGGTGTTCCCGGACTGCGACCTCTGTATTCTTCTTTCCCTCTGTCTCCTACAGTATCATTACTATAAAAGGAGGGGGCATAACAAGGAGGAGCAGTCACTGCTTGGTGCCAGGTGGAGCCCCAAAAAGCAACTCTGCTTTGCCAAGGGGGATGCAGGTCTTGGGCAGCTACCTTAATTCTCCCCTATTTTTTTGCCCCCATTGTCTCCACATTGTCCATGCCAGTTTTCGCCAGTTTTACCATTTGTTTAGGGTTTGGCCACATGTTCAGGTTTCTTGATGCAATTTTGGAAGCCAAAATCAGGAGTGATTTGAAGGAAGAGGGGATGTTTTATCTGTCCTTTATTTATACTTTCTCATTTTATAATCCAATCCCGATTTTGGCTTCCAAAACTGCATCCAATGAACATAAACCTACAGCTGTACCTTTAAATTATCAGGTGAAATAATCAGGCTCTCAGATTATAAATAGTGTTGAGCGAACAGTTCGAGCATAGTTCGGGTCCGTACCGAATTTTGGGATGTTCGTGACACGGACCCGAACCCGAACTTTTTCGTAAAAGTTCGGGTTCGGGTTCGTCGTTCGGCATGTATTTTGGCGCATTTTGAAAGGCTGCAAAGCAGCCAATCAACATGCATCATACTACTTGCCCTAAGATGCCATCGCAGCCATGCCTACTATTGGCAAGGCTGTGATTGGCCAAGTGCAGCATGTGACTCAGCCTCTTTATAAGCTTGTGCGCACGTCGGGACGTGCTCACTCCCGATGTGAATAGAACAGGGATAGACGCAGCTGATGCTAGGGCGAGAATAGGCAGGGATAATTGAATAACTGGAAGCAAATTTCTCTCCTCCACCTGTGATTCATCTGAACAACTGCAGCTGAGCTGCTTTTTTGATAGGGATTGGCTATTTTTAGAGTGGCCAGAGTGATTTTTCCATCCACATGTACCTGGGCTGACCGCCGGCCGCCATTTTGCGACTTGTAGTGCTGCAGCAGAAGCTGCCACAGTGTGCATTCCAAAGCTCCAAACAAGTCAGACATCTACACCTGGGATTCAGACCAATAGCGATTTAGCAGCACAGTCCAAGGCTATTTTTTTTAAAGGTTGTGCAGACCATTTTGTGGCACATGTTACTGGGCTGATAGGCGGAGGCCATCTTGGGACTAGTGCTGCAGCACAATCTCTCCCAACGTCCATTAATCACTTGTAATAGTGGTCTGTGCCATAGAAATCCTACATCAGGGACTTGGGTGTGCTTGTGTCACCCCTACTAATACCAGTCCACCTGTAATCCATACAGTGAAAAGCCATAAAGTATTCCAGTGAGGGAATTTTTTTTTTATTTAAAAAAGGCCAAGTTAGTTTATCTGGCGTTCAATATACTAGATACAGTTAGGCCTGCGTTTCATACATCTGGAATTAGCAAACTAATGTGCTGGGGTTGGGAAAACATATATGTACCCATACTAGAATCTGTCAAAGAAAGCGGTACTCACATATAACAGTCATTCCATCTGTAATCCATACAGTCAAAAGACTGAAAGTATTCCAGTGAGGGAATTTTTTTTATTTAAAAAAGGCCAAGTTAGTTTATCTGGCGTTCAATATACTAGATACAGTTAGGCCTGCGTTTCATACATCTGGAATTAGCAAACTAATGTGCTGGGGTTGGGAAAACATATATGTACCCATACTAGAATCTGTCAAAGAAAGCGGTACTCACATATAACAGTCATTCCATCTGTAATCCATACAGTCAAAAGACTGAAAGTATTCCAGTGAGGGAATTTTTTTTATTTAAAAAAGGCCAAGTTAGTTTATCTGGCGTTCAATATACTAGATACAGTTAGGCCTGCGTTTCATACATCTGGAATTAGCAAACTAATGTGCTGGGGTTGGGAAAACATATATGTACCCATACTAGAATCTGTCAAAGAAAGCGGTACTCACATATAACAGTCATTCCATCTGTAATCCATACAGTCAAAAGACTGAAAGTATTCCAGTGAGGGAATTTTTTTTATTTAAAAAAGGCCAAGTTAGTTTATCTGGCGTTCAATATACTAGATACAGTTAGGCCTGCGTTTCATACATCTGGAATTAGCAAACTAATGTGCTGGGGTTGGGAAAACATATATGTACCCATACTAGAATCTGTCAAAGAAAGCGGTACTCACATATAACAGTCATTCCATCTGTAATCCATACAGTCAAAAGACTGAAAGTATTCCAGTGAGGGAATTTTTTTTATTTAAAAAAGGCCAAGTTAGTTTATCTGGCGTTCAATATACTAGATACAGTTAGGCCTGCGTTTCATACATCTGGAATTAGCAAACTAATGTGCTGGGGTTGGGAAAACATATATGTACCCATACTAGAATCTGTCAAAGAAAGCGGTACTCACATATAACAGTCATTCCATCTGTAATCCATACAGTCAAAAGACTGAAAGTATTCCAGTGAGGGAATTTTTTTTATTTAAAAAAGGCCAAGTTAGTTTATCTGGCGTTCAATATACTAGATACAGTTAGGCCTGTGTTTCATACATCTGGAATTAGCAAACTAATGTGCTGGGGTTGGGAAAACATATATGTACCCATACTAGAATCTGTCAAAGAAAGCGGTACTCACATATAACAGTCATTCCATCTGTAATCCATACAGTCAAAAGACTGAAAGTATTCCAGTGAGGGAATTTTTTTTATTTAAAAAAGGCCAAGTTAGTTTATCTGGCGTTCAATATACTAGATACAGTTAGGCCTGCGTTTCATACATCTGGAATTAGCAAACTAATGTGCTGGGGTTGGGAAAACATATATGTACCCATACTAGAATCTGTCAAAGAAAGCGGTACTCACATATAACAGTCATTCCATCTGTAATCCATACAGTCAAAAGACTGAAAGTATTCCAGTGAGGGAATTTTTTTTATTTAAAAAAGGCCAAGTTAGTTTATCTGGCGTTCAATATACTAGATACAGTTAGGCCTGCGTTTCATACATCTGGAATTAGCAAACTAATGTGCTGGGGTTGGGAAAACATATATGTACCCATACTAGAATCTGTCAAAGAAAGCGGTACTCACACATAACAGTCATTCCATCTGTAATCCATACAGTCAAAAGACTGAAAGTATTCCAGTGAGGGAATTTTTATTTTATTTAAAAAAGGCCAAGTTAGTTTATCTGGCGTTCAATATACTAGATACAGTTAGGCCTGCGTTTCATACATCTGGAATTAGCAAACTAATGTTGCTGGGGTTGGGAAAACATATATGTACCCATACTAGAATCTGTCAAAGAAAGCGGTACTCACATATAACAGTCATTCCATCTGTAATCCATACAGTCAAAAGACTGAAAGTATTTCAGTGAGGGAATTTTTTTTTTATTTAAAAAAGGCCAAGTTAGTTTATCTGGCGTTCAATATACTAGATACAGTTAGGCCTGCGTTTCATACATCTGGAATTAGCAAACTAATGTGCTGGGGTTGGGAAAACATATATGTACCCATACTAGAATCTGTCAAAGAAAGCGGTACTCACATATAACAGTCATTCCATCTGTAATCCATACAGTCAAAAGACTGAAAGTATTCCAGTGAGGGGATTTTTTTTATTTAAAAAAGGCCAAGTTAGTTTATCTGGCGTTCAATATACTAGATACAGTTAGGCCTGCGTTTCATACATCTGGAATTAGCAAACTAATGTGCTGGGGTTGGGAAAACATATATGTACCCATACTAGAATCTGTCAAAGAAAGCGGTACTCACATATAACAGTCATTCCATCTGTAATCCATACAGTCAAAAGACTGAAAGTATTCCAGTGAGGGGATTTTTTTTATTTAAAAAAGGCCAAGTTAGTTTATCTGGCGTTCAATATACTAGATACAGTTAGGCCTGCGTTTCATACATCTGGAATTAGCAAACTAATGTGCTGGGGTTGGGAAAACATATATGTACCCATACTAGAATCTGTCAAAGAAAGCGGTACTCACATATAACAGTCATTCCATCTGTAATCCATACAGTCAAAAGACTGAAAGTATTCCAGTGAGGGGATTTTTTTTATTTAAAAAAGGCCAAGTTAGTTTATCTGGCGTTCAATATACTAGATACAGTTAGGCCTGCGTTTCATACATCTGGAATTAGCAAACTAATGTGCTGGGGTTGGGAAAACATATATGTACCCATACTAGAATCTGTCAAAGAAAGCGGTACTCACATATAACAGTCATTCCATCTGTAATCCATACAGTCAAAAGACTGAAAGTATTCCAGTGAGGGAATGTTTTTTATTTAAAAAAGGCCAAGTTAGTTTATCTGGCGTTCAATATACTAGATAGAAACATAGAAACATAGAAACATAGAATGTGTCGGCAGATAAGAACCATTTGGCCCATCTAGTCTGCCCAATATACTGAATACTATGGATAGCCCCCGGCCCTATCTTATATGAAGGATGGCCTTATGCCTATCCCATGCATGCTTAAACCCCTTCACTGTATTTGCAGCTACCACTTCTGCAGGAAGGCTATTCCATGCATCCACTACTCTCTCAGTAAAGTAATACTTCCTTATATTACTTTTAAACCTTTGCCCCTCTAATTTAAAACTGTGTCCTCTTGTGGTAGTTTTTCTTCTTTTAAATATGCTCTCCTCCTTTACCGAGTTGATTCCCTTTATGTATTTAAAAGTTTCTATCATATCCCCTCTGTCTCTTCTTTCTTCCAAGCTATACATATTAAGGTCCTTTAACCTTTCCTGGTAAGTTTTATCCTGCAATCCATGTACTAGTTTAGTAGCTCTTCTCTGAACTCTCTCTAGAGTATCTATATCCTTCTGGAGATATGGCCTCCAGTACTGCGCACAATACTCCAAGTGAGGTCTCACCAGTGTTCTGTACAGCGGCATAAGCACTTCACTCTTTCTACTGCTTATACCTCTCCCTATACATCCAAGCATTCTGCTGGCATTTCGTGCTGTTCTATTACATTGTCTTCCTACCTTTAAGTCTTCTGAAATAATTACTCCTAAATCCCTTTCCTCAGATACTGAGGTCAGGACTGTGTCAAATATTCTATATTCTGCCCTTGGGTTTTTACGCCCCAGGTGCATTATCTTGCACTTATCCACATTAAATTTCAGTTTCCAGAGTTCTGACCATTCTTCTAGTTTTCCTAAATCCTTTTCCATTTGGCGTTTCCCTCCAGGAACATCAACCCTGTTACATATCTTTGTGTCATCAGCAAAAAGACAAACCTTACCAGCGAGGCCTTTTGCAATATCACTTATGAAGATATTAAACAAAATCGGTCCCAGTACAGATCCCTGTGGAACCCCACTGGTAACATGACCTTGTTTTGAATGTTCTCCATTGACTACAACCCTCTGTTGTCTGTCACTCAGCCACTGCCTAATCCACTCAACAATATGGGAGTCCATGCTCAATGATACAGTTAGGCCTGCGTTTCATACATCTGGAATTAGCAAACTAATGTGCTGGGGTTGGGAAAACATATATGTACCCATACTAGAATCTGTCAAAGAAAGCGGTACTCACATATAACAGTCATTCCATCTGTAATCCATACAGTCAAAAGACTGAAAGTATTCCAGTGAGGGAATTTTTTTTTTATTTAAAAAAGGCCAAGTTAGTTTATCTGGCGTTCAATATACTAGATACAGTTAGGCCTGCGTTTCATACATCTGGAATTAGCAAACTAATGTGCTGGGGTTGGGAAAACATATATGTACCCATACTAGAATCTGTCAAAGAAAGCGGTACTCACATATAACAGTCATTCCATCTGTAATCCATACAGTCAAAAGACTGAAAGTATTCCAGTGAGGGAATTTTTTTTTTATTTAAAAAAGGCCAAGTTAGTTTATCTGGCGTTCAATATACTAGATACAGTTAGGCCTGCGTTTCATACATCTGGAATTAGCAAACTAATGTGCTGGGGTTGGGAAAACATATATGTACCCATACTAGAATCTGTCAAAGAAAGCGGTACTCACATATAACAGTCATTCCATCTGTAATCCATACAGTCAAAAGACTGAAAGTATTCCAGTGAGGGGATTTTGCTTATAAAAAATAATATATTTCATTGTGGTGCGAGTTGAATCGCAACAATGAAGAAAAATACTATTAAGGGACGAGGACGCGGTCGTGGTGGTGTCCGTGGAGCCTCTGTTGCTGGTAGAGGACGTGGCCGTTCGGCCCCAGGCGCACACAGTAGGGAACGAACTCCCTCAACTAGCCGGCAGAATGTACCGCAATATCTCGTGGGGCCCAATGCCGCTCTTAGGATGGTAAGGCCTGAGCAGGTACAGGCATTAATCGATTGGGTGGCCGACAGTGCTTCCAGCACGTTCACCACATGGTCTTCCACCCAGTCTTCTGCGGAAAGCGCACAGGTGGCACCTGAAAACCAAGCCCATCAGTCTGTCACATCACCCCCAAGCATATCAGGGAAACGGTCTGAGCCACAAGTTATGCAGCAGTCTCTTCTTCTGTTTGAAGACTCTGCTTCCAGGGTTTCCCAGGGGCGTCCACCTAGCCCTTCCCCAGTGGAGGAAGACATACCATGCACTGACGCACAACCACTTATGTCTCCAGATGAAGAGGACATGGGAATACCACCACAGCAGAGTCACCGACTCTCTGATGATGACGAAACACAGGTGCCCACTGCCGCGTCTTTTTGCAGTGTGCAGACTGAACAGGAGGAGGTCAGGGAGGGAGACTGGGTGGAAGACGATGCAGAGGACGATGAGGTCTTAGACCCCACATGGACTGAAGGTCGTGGCGATGACTTTCACAGTTCAGAGGAAGAGGTAGTGGTGAGACCGAGACAACAGCGAAGCCAAAGAGGGAGCAGGGGGCCAAAGCAGACGAGCCGCCGCCCCCAGAGTTCGCCTGCTACTGGACATCGCCAACAGGGACCCAGCCCCACAAAGGCAGCTTCAAAGAGTTCCCTGGCATGGCACTTCATTAAACAATGTCCTACCGACAAGACCCGAGTGACTTGCACGCTGTCATGGTCTTACCTGCTTGCTGCTCTCCTTCGTTTGACATGTGCTGGCGGCCATCTTGGTTTCTTGTAGCCTTCCACCCTGCGGCTCCTCCTTCCCCTGGGAGGAGCTGGATGCCTAGCTCATATATATAGGAGGTCTGTGGCTTCAGTTCCTTGCTTGGTCCTCTTGTGTTCACATGCTTCTAAGACTGCTGCTGCTTCTGGTTCCTGATCCTGGCTTCGTCTGACTACCCTTCTGGTTCCTGATCCTGGCTTCGTCTGACTACCCTGCTGGTTCCTGATCCTGGTTTCGTCTGACTACCCTGCTGGTTCCTGATCCTGGCTTCGTCTGACTACCCTGCTGGTTCCTGATCCTGGCTTCGTCTGACTACCCTTCTGGTTCCTGACCTCTGGCTTCGCAAAGACTCTGCTCGGTTTCACCATCCGTTTGGACTTTTGCTTTACAGCTTTATTTTCAATAAAGCCTTCTTATTTTCACTTATCTCTTGTTGTACGTCTGGTTCATGGTTCCGTGACATTAGGACCAAGCCATGAATTCTGACGGTACAGGGCCATCCTCGCTACCCACGCTGGTTGCCAGACTTGATCAGCAGGATCACCTGTTGGGTCGGTTCGCTGTGGCGTTGCAAACCCTGCTTGAACGCACGGCTCATTTCGCTCCCGTTGCCGATGGGTCGGTTGTCGCTCCTGGGCTCGCTCCTACTGCCGCTCCGGTTGTTGCGCCAGAGTCTACCCCGACACCTGTTGTTGCGCCTGCGGTGTTTCGGGGTATGACCGGTTCTGCCCCTCTTCCACAGCGCTTTGGGGGAGAGCCAACTCAGTGCCGAGGTTTCCTTAACCAGGTGGGCATTTATTTCGAGTTGCTGCCACATGCCTTTCCTACTGAGAGATCAAAGGTGGGCTTCTTGATCTCGCTGCTCTCGGACAAGGCCTTGGCCTGGGCCAGCCCTTTATGGGAGAACAACAATCCGGTGGTTGCCGAGTTTTCCGGTTTTGTTGCTTCTCTTCGGAAGGTATTCGATGTGCCGGCTCGTGCTGCCTCTGCTGCGAAGCTCCTTATGTCCATCAGACAGGGTTCACGATCCGTAGCTGAATACGCCATTGAGTTTCGTACCCTGGCAGCAGAGGTGGGCTGGAATAATGAGGCTCTGGTCGCTGCTTTCTCTCATGGTCTCTCGGATGCCTTGAAGGATGAGGTTGCAGCTAAGGACCTACCAGTTGAGCTCGAGTCTCTTATTTCTTTCCTGATTTTGATTGACACCAGACTCAGGGAGAGACCTTCCTTTAAGGAGAACCTGCGGAGGTCTTCTAAGAGATTGGTGCCTACGTTTGCTGTCCCACCCGTGCCTCCCTCTCCTCCCACGCCTCCTGGGGATGACTTGTCTGGGGGTGAACCCATGCAGCTGGGGTTTGCTCGCCTGTCCGAGGGGGAGAGGGCACTCCGGAGACGTGAGGGCCGATGCATGTACTGTGGTCTCGGTGGGCATTTTCGGTTGGCATGTCCGAACCGTCCGGGAAACGCTCGTACCCTGAGATCCTGTCGGGGGCAGATCTTGGGTGGAGTCTCCTCGTCCCCGGTTTCCCGTGTTGACAAACCACTGATCACTGTTGTCCTCTCCTGGGTCGGGGGCTCGGTGACGACCCAGGCGTTGGTGGACTCTGGTGCTGGTGGTTTGTTCATTGATAGTGTGTTCGCTGCCGCCAATTCCATTCCTCTGCAGGCTCGAGGTTCCCCACTGGCTCTTGAGGCGATAGACGGCAGACCCCTTCTGCCGCCACACGTGACTCATGAGACCCTTCCAGTGGGGATAGCCATTGGTGCCGTTCACAGAGAGTCGGTCTGCCTCCAGGTTATTTCGTCTCCACACTACTCGGTGGTCTTGGGGTACCCCTGGCTCCAGAAGCATAATCCGACTTTCGATTGGAGATCGGTCGAGATCCTCTCGTGGTCACCGCAGTGTGGGGCTAGTTGCATCCATGGGTCTGTCAAGTTGCTGTGTACTTCCTCGGACTCTCTGTTGCCTCCTGAATATGAGGAGTACCGGGATGTATTCGATAAGGTGCGCGCGGTTGCCCTACCTCCGCACCGCCCATATGATTGTGCCATAGAGTTACAATCTGGTGCCGTTCCTCCTCGTGGCAAAGTCTATCCACTGTCGGTAGCGGAGAATGAGGCCATGGAGGAGTACGTGAGGGAGGCGCTTTCACGCGGACACATTCGCAAATCTTCGTCCCCGGCAGGGGCTGGATTTTTCTTTGTGAAAAAGAAGGGCGGTGAGTTGAGGCCTTGCATCGATTACAGGGGTCTCAATCGCATCACGATCAAGAACGCTTACCCGATACCCTTGATTTCCGAGCTGTTCGATCGCCTTAAAGGGGCCACGGTCTTTACCAAACTCGACCTGAGGGCGGCATATAACCTGGTAAGGATCAAGGCGGGCGATGAGTGGAAGACCGCGTTTAACACCAGGACCGGTCATTACGAATCCTTGGTTATGCCCTTTGGGTTGTGCAATGCGCCCGCAGTCTTTCAGGAATTCATCAACGATGTTTTCCGTGACCTGTTGCAGCAGTGTGTGGTAGTCTATTTGGATGACATCTTGGTATATTCTGAATCCATGGAGGCCCACATTCTGGATGTCAGACGAGTGTTGCAACGGTTACGAGAGAACAAGCTGTTCGGTAAGCTTGAGAAATGCGAATTTCACCGATCCCAGGTAACCTTCTTAGGTTACATCATTTCCGCTGAGGGGTTCTCCATGGATCCTGAGAAGGTTTCGGCTGTCTTACAGTGGCCCCAGCCCAGTGGTCTTCGTTCCCTGCAGCGCTTTTTGGGCTTCGCCAATTATTATCGGAAGTTCATCAGGGACTTTTCCATGCTGGCCAAGCCTCTCACGGATCTGACCAGGAAGGGCAGTAATTCCCAGGTCTGGCCGCTCGAGGCCATCCGAGCTTTTGAGGCCCTAAAGTCTGCCTTTGTGTCGGCTCCGATTCTGTCGCATCCCAACCCTGGGTTGCCCTTTGTCCTCGAGGTGGACGCGTCTGAGACGGGAGTAGGCGCCCTTCTGTCTCAGCGTAGAACACCAGAGGGTCCTCTGCTTCCTTGTGGGTTTTACTCCCGGAAACTGTCTTCCGCGGAGTGCAACTATCAGATTGGTGACAGGGAGTTATTGGCCATCGTGCAGGCCCTTAAAGAATGGAGGCACTTGCTCGAGGGTTCGGTGGTTCCGGTTCTCATCCTGACGGACCACAAGAATCTGACCTACCTTTCTGAGGCCAAGAGATTGACACCACGTCAGGCCAGATGGGCTCTGTTCTTGTCACGTTTTAATTACGTGGTCTCCTACCTACCCGGTTCCAAGAACATCAGGGCGGATGCCTTATCACGGCAGTACTCCGAGCTGTCCAGGGAGGAGTCGATTCCGACTTCGGTCATACCTCCGAATCAGATCCTGGCCGCCATTCGCACCAGCCTGACCTCTCCCCTGGGTGAGCAGATTTTGGCGGCTCAATCTGGTGCTCCCTCTGGGAGACCCAACGGCAGATGTTTTGTGCCTGAGGAGTTGCGCACTCGGTTGTTGCGAACCTACCATAACTCCAAGACCGCGGGGCATCCTGGAAAGAATCAGCTGTCCTGGGCTGTTTCACGTCTGTTCTGGTGGCCTTCCCTACGTTCCGACATCGCCGCATATGTAGCGGCATGCTCCGTTTGTGCCCAGAGTAAGTCCCCTCGGCACCTTCCGTTGGGCCTTCTGCAACCCATAGCCACCGGGGAGCGTCCATGGTCACACCTGGGGATGGATTTCATTGTGGACCTCCCTGCATCCCGAGGCCATACGGTCATTCTCATGATTGTGGATCGGTTTTCCAAAATGTGCCACTGTGTTCCTCTCAAGAAGTTACCCTCTGCACAAGAGTTGGCCACGATTTTTGCCAGGGAGGTCTTCCGGTTGCACGGTTTGCCTAAGGAGATTGTGTCGGATCGGGGGAGTCAGTTTGTGTCCAGGTTCTGGCGCGCCTTTTGCTCCCAGTTGGGGATTCATCTCTCCTTCTCCTCGGCCTACCACCCTCAGTCCAATGGGGCCGCAGAACGATCCAATCAGGCCTTGGAGCAATTCCTTCGTTGCTATGTCTCCGATCACCAAGACAATTGGGTTGACCTCCTGCCTTGGGCTGAGTTTGCCAGGAACACGGCGGTGAACTCTTCCTCTGGGACGTCTCCCTTCATGGCCAATTATGGGTTCCAACCTGCCGTGTTACCGGAGGTATTCTCTCCCCAGGATATTCCGGCTGTGGAGGATCACCTTTCCGTCCTACGTGCTTCTTGGGTACAGATCCAGAAGTCCCTTGAGGTCTCTGCGCAGCGCCAGAGACTCCAGGCTGATCGCAGACGAGCGCCTGCTCCTTCCTACCAGGTCGGAGACCGTGTATGGTTGTCCACCCGCAACCTCAACCTTCGAGTGCCCACTCCCAAGCTGGCGCCTCGCTTTGTTGGTCCCTTCCGAGTGTTTCGCAGGGTAAACCCGGTAGCCTATGCCCTTGCGCTTCCTCCTGGCATGCGGATCTCCAACGTGTTTCATGTCTCCCTGTTGAAGCCACTGGTGTGTAATCGTTTCACTTCCTCGGTTCCTCGGCCTCGTCCGGTCCAAGTGGGCAATCGTGAGGAATATGAGGTGAGCAATATCCTGGACTCACGCCTGGTCCGCGGTCGGTTGCAGTTTTTGGTCCATTGGCGTGGTTATGGTCCAGAGGAGCGTTCCTGGGTTCCCTCCGCAGATGTCCATGCTCCTGCCTTGCTCCGAGCCTTCCACGCACGCTTCCCTCAGAAACCGTTTTGTGCTCCGCGGAGGAGGGGCCCTTGAGGGGGAGGTACTGTCATGGTCTTACCTGCTTGCTGCTCTCCTTCGTTTGACATGTGCTGGCGGCCATCTTGGTTTCTTGTAGCCTTCCACCCTGCGGCTCCTCCTTCCCCTGGGAGGAGCTGGATGCCTAGCTCATATATATAGGAGGTCTGTGGCTTCAGTTCCTTGCTTGGTCCTCTTGTGTTCACATGCTTCTAAGACTGCTGCTGCTTCTGGTTCCTGATCCTGGCTTCGTCTGACTACCCTTCTGGTTCCTGATCCTGGCTTCGTCTGACTACCCTGCTGGTTCCTGATCCTGGTTTCGTCTGACTACCCTGCTGGTTCCTGATCCTGGCTTCGTCTGACTACCCTGCTGGTTCCTGATCCTGGCTTCGTCTGACTACCCTTCTGGTTCCTGACCTCTGGCTTCGCAAAGACTCTGCTCGGTTTCACCATCCGTTTGGACTTTTGCTTTACAGCTTTATTTTCAATAAAGCCTTCTTATTTTCACTTATCTCTTGTTGTACGTCTGGTTCATGGTTCCGTGACACACGCTCTGCCATCAGAGCCTGAGGTGAGGCATTAACGTTCTGAACCTCAGCACAACCTGCATGACCAGGCATCTACATGCAAAGCATGAACTGCAGTGGGGTACACACCTTAAAAACCAGGCACTCGCTGAGGCTCCCCCTGCTCCCTCTACCGCTGCTGCCTCGGCTTCCGCCTCGAGAGGAATGTTGCCACCTGCCGAGCAGCAAACAGAGGATGTGCCACCGACACCACCACCACCGCCACCGTCAACTAGCGTCTCCACTATATCACACAGCAGCGTTCAGCTCTCAATATCTCAAACCTTAGAGAGGAAGCGCAAATTCCCCCCGAGTCACCCTCGAGCCCTTGGCCTGAACGCCAGCATTTCTAAACTGCTGGCCTTTGAAATGCTGTCATTCCGGCTGGTGGACACAGACAGCTTCAAACAGCTGATGGCCATAGCTGTCCCGCAGTATGTGGTTCCCAGCCGCCACTACTTCTCCAAGACAGCCGTGCCTTCCCTGCACATGCAAGTGTCCGATAAAATCAAGTGTGCACTGCGCAACGCCATTTGTGGCAAGGTCCACCTAACCACAGATACGTGGACCAGTAAGCACGGCCAGGGACGCTATATCTCACTAACTGCACACTGGATGAATGTAGTGGCGGCTGGGCCCCCGGCGGACAGTTCCTTGGCGCACGTCCTTCCGCCCCCTAGGATCGCAGGGCATCATTCTCTGCCTCCTGTAGCCTCCTCCTCCTACTCGGCTTCCTCCTCCACTGCTTCCACCAGCTCATCCGGTCAGCCACACACCTTCACCACCAACTTCAGCACAGCCCGGGGTAAACGTCAGCAGGCCATTCTGAAACTCATGTGTTTGGGGGACAGGCCCCACAGCGCAAAGGAGTTGTGGCGGGGTATTGAACAACAGACCGACGAGTGGTTTCTGCCGGTGGGCCTCAAGCCAGGCCTGGTGGTATGCGATAATGGGCGAAATCTCGTGGCAGCTCTGGGACTAGCCGGTTTGACGCACATCCCTTGCCTGGCGCATGTGCTGAACTTGGTGGTGCAGAGGTTCATTCACCACTACCCCAACATGTCAGAGCTGCTGCATAAAGTGCGGGCCGTCTGTGCGCGCTTCCGCCGTTCACATCCTGCCGCTGCTCGCCTGTCTGCGCTACAGCGGAACTTCGGCCTTCCCGCTCACCGCCTCATATGCGACGTGCCCACCCGGTGGAACTCCACCTTGCACATGCTGGAGAGACTGTGCGAGCAGCAGCAGGCCATAGTGGAGTTTCAGCTGCAGCACGCTCGCGTCAGTCGTACTGCCGAACAGCACCACTTCACCACCAATGATTGGGCCTCCATGCGAGACCTGTGTGCCCTGCTGCGCTGTTTCGAGTACTCCACCAACATGGCCAGTGGCGATGACACTGTTATCAGCGTTACAATACCACTTCTATGTCTCCTTGAGAAAACACTTAGGGCAATGATGTTAGAGGAGGTGGCCCAGGTGGAGGAGGAGGAGGAGGATGAGGGCTCGTTTCTAACACTTTCGGGCCAGTCTGTTCGAAGTGGCTCAGAGGGAGGTTTGTTTAAGCAGCAGAGGACAGGTTCACAAGTCGCCAGCCAAGGCACTGTACTGGAGGACGAGGAGGATGAGGAGGAGGAGGTGGAGGGGGACGAGGATGACGCAAGTTCACAGCGGGGTGGCAGCCCAGGCCCATCACTGGTGCGTGGCTGGGGGGATACGGTGGACGATGACGATACGCCTCCCACAGAGGACAGCTTGTCCTTACCCATGGGTAGCCTGGCCCACATGAGCGAATATATGCTCCAATGCCTGCGCAACGACAGCAGAGTTGCCCACGTTTTAACGTGTGCAGACTACTGGGTGGCCACCCTGCTGGATCCCCGGTATAAAGACAATGTGCCCACTTTAATTCCTGAACTGGAGCGCGACCGTAAGATGCGCGAGTACAAGCGCACGCTGATAGAGGCGCTCTTGAGAGCATTCCCACATGTCACAGGGGAACAGGTGGAAGGTGAAGGCAGAGGAGTGGCAAGAGGTCGCCAACGCAGCTGTGTCATGGCCAGCTCATCTGAGGGCAGGGTTAGCATGGCAGAAATGTGGAAAAGTTTTGTCTCCACGCCACAGCTATCTGCACCGACACCTGATACGGAACGTGTTAGCAGGAGGCAGCATTTCACTAACATGGTTGAACAGTATGTCTGCACACCCCTCCACATCCTGACGGATGGTTCGGCCCCATTCAACTACTGGGTTTCGAAATTGTCCACGTGGCCAGAGTTAGCATGTTATGCCTTGGAGGTGCTTTCCTGCCCGGCGGCCAGCGTTTTATCTGAACGCGTATTCAGCACGGCAGGGGGCGTCATTACTGACAAGCGCAGCCGCCTGTCCACAGCCAACGTGGACAAGCTGACCTTCATAAAGATGAACCAGGCATGGATCCCACAGGACCTGTCCCTCCCTTGTGCAGAGTAGTCCTTATTAACTGCCTAAAACATGTCTTGTTGTGCTACGGGCCACTTCTTTATTTCATACAAATTTTATGAAACCCACAGTTGAATGAAACTCTTCTCTGTCTGGGCGCCGGGGCCTAACCAGATGAAAGTGGCCGGTTAAACTAACGGGTGACATGAAGCCATAACCTCTGCCATGCTACCTCTGTCTTCTGTCTGGGTGCTGAGGCCTAAGTCAAATAAAGCGGTCTTCTGCTGTGCTGGGGGATATGAAGCTAATCTCTGACCTCTCTCCTCTGTCTGGGTCCAAAGGCCTAAATCACTGAAAGAGGCCTTCTCCCGTGGTGTGTGATATGATGCCAGAATATGTGCTGTGGGGCCTCTCTCCTCTTCCTGGGTGCAGGGGTCAAATAAACTAAATTGTGGCCTACTCCTGTGGTGGTTGATATGATGCCTGATTCTCTGATGTGGAACCTCTCTCCTCTGTTTGGGTGAAGGGGTCAAAGTAACTAAATGGTGGCTTCTCCTGTGGTGGCTGATATGATGCCAGAATATGTGCTGTGGTGCCTCTCTCCTCTTCCTGGGTGCGGGGGTCAAAGTAACTCAATGGTGGCTTCTCCTGTGGTGGCTGATATGATGCCAGAATATGTGCTGTGGTGCCTCTCTCCTCTTCCTGGGTGCAGGGGTCAAAGTAACTAAATGGTGGCTTCTCCTGTGGTGGTTGATGTGATGCCTGATTCTCTGCTGTGAAACCTCTCTCCTCCATCTGGGTGTAGGGGTCAAAGTCTTTCAAAGTCGCCTTCTCCTGTGCTGATTGATATAAAGCTGATGGTTGTGCCATCAGACATGGTTGCCAGGGTCTGATTCAATGGGGGCCTACTCCTGTGGTGGGTGATCTAAATGCCTGATTCTCTGCTGTGAAACCTCTCTCCTCCGTCTGGGTGTAGGGGTCAAAGTCTTTCAAAGTCGCCTTCTCCTGTGCTGATTGATATGAAGCTGATGGTTGTGCCATCTGACATGGTTGCCGGGGTCCCATTAAATTGGGGCCTACTCCTGTGGTGGGTGATCTAAATGCCTGATTCTCTGCTTTGAAACCTCTCTCCTCCGTCCGGGTGTAGGGGTCAAAGTCTGTCAAAGTCGCCTTCTCCTGTGCTGATTGATATAAAGCTTATGCTTGTGCCATCTGACATGGTTGCCGGGGTCTGATTCAATGGTGGCCTACTCCTGTGGTGGGTGATCTAAATGCCTGATTCTCTGCTGTGTAACCTCTCTCCTCCGTCTGGGTGTAGGGGTCAAAGTAACTAAATGGTGGCCTACTCCTGTGGTGGGTGATATGATGCCTGGTTCTCTGCTGTGGGACCTCTCTCCTTTGTCTGGGTGCTGTGGTCAAAATAATAGTAAGTGACCTTCTCCATTGGTGGGTGACTTGAAGCCTGATTCTGTGCTATGGGACCTCACTCCAATTAATATTGTTTAATTTTTATTTATTTTATGTTAACTCATCATTTCCCTATCTACATTTGTTTGCAGGGGATTTAACTACATTTTGCTGCCTTTTGCAGCCCTCTAGCCCTTTCCGGGTGTGTTTTACAGCCTTTTTAGTGCCCAAAAGTTCGGTTCCCCATTGACTTCTATGGGGTTCGGGTTCAGGATGAAGTTCGGGTCGAGTTCGGATCCCGAACCCGAACATTTTTCGAAAGTTCGGCCGAACTCGTCGAACCCGAACATCCAGGTGTTCGCTCAACTCTAATTATAAAATAGATCTGTTTCAAACATTTGTTATACAAGCTTACTATGCAGTAGGGAATGATTAGCTTCCATCATTTTTTTTCGTAAGTGAGGGTACACTGTTTTTACTTCAGTTCTTTTTCAAAGTACTTAAAGAGTCTGAAGATAAGGAATGAGGCATATCCACTATGACTGGTCTTATGCTACATCATCTCATGCATTATTTTAGCCAAGACATTTACATAATCTAAGAACTGCTTTTCTGTGGATGAGAAAAAAACTACATGAGGACTTGTCTAGAGTAACTATATGTGGTCTAGAGGAAACAGTAGCATCCAGGCCCTGGAACTTGAGGGGTTCCTCTGTTCCATATGAGCATATATGAACTATTAATGATGAGTGATAGTTAAATTAAATCTGTCACCAGCAACATCCCTATCAAGCTGCTTGCATTGTGTTTCTTTGAGCCAAGACTCCGTTCCAGAGTTATAATAGCTTTTTTTAAATATGCAAGTTAGGCATTTGGTGCATGAGGGCATCGGAGTTGCTCTTGTTGCACCCTAGCTCCACTTCTTTCTGTGGCCAGTCCCTCCCTCACTGCTTTAAACTAGGAAAGGGGGGCAAAAGAGTGATAATCCAGCAGTCCGACTGCCCCCCCGGAACAATGCCAGAAGATGCCAGTTGCACTTAGGTTAAGAAATGACAAGGGAATAAATCAATAATAATAATATAGGCTGGCTCACAGTATTTTTGCATAAAATTTATTTATACACTAAATCAATACAAACTGACTTGGTGTCAGTATCAGCATACATACATAACAAAATGTGTAAATAGGTATAAAAGTGCGGAGCTCTCGCACAAACCTAAATAACCGGAGTACTCCTAGGAATGAGACCTATGGCTAGAAATAGGCTGCAAGGGGTAATCTAATGAACCGCTCAAATGTCCATGATTATAGATACCAATTTACCAAATAGTTGGAACCAAAGGTTCAAGATTGTCCTTGTTGTAATTTCCCACAAGGGGGACTCTGTGTTTAGATGTCGTCTGACAGATAGTAACCACGCTTTCTCCGATCTGTGGGGCTCCACTTACTTGTTCCTTGCGGAGCAAACCATCAGACCCGCTCGCTCTGCGTCCCACGTGTCCAGCCAGGTAGTCGATCGCTGGTTTGTGACGCAGGTGCCTGCACCGTCAGGCCAGACGGAAGTTGGTATAGCTGAGCCGAGCCGGTAGTTGCCTCAACTTGTCAGGCCAGGGAGAGTGAACACAGCAGGATTTACCTTGTGTTTGTGGCAGTGTCAGATGTAGCAACACAGTTTCAGTCCACTTGGTAGATTCTTGGTGAACAAAATCTTTGCAGCGGTATATAATTGAAGAAAATTCCTCTTGCGTTTTTGGAAAAAACCGCACCGGTAGCCTGGTCTCAATACACACTAGACGCGTTTCGGAAACAAGTTCCTTCCTCAGTAGATAGTTGTATAATGCTGGATACAGACACAAGTTGTTGCTTTATATACCCTATTTGGGTTTATTATAAAATATGGGTTGGATTGCGGACTGGGCTAACTGCACAGCCGCAATCTTCACCTTTAATGGTATAATCAATTGCTGACTACAAACGTATCACAATGTGTGTCTTGCTTAATACATTATATTTATACATGTGTGAGTTACATGTTGAATAAAATAAAATAACATTTAAAATATGACACATGCTGAAATGACTGGATTTTAACATGGAAAGGTTTGATGGAAAATGTGGTTCGGATTTTAGACTGGGCCAATCACACAGTCTCAACCTTTACCCTATGGTACATAGAGAGTCAGTATACTCCAGTACATTGTTGCATACGTTTTACAATGTTACACCATAAAGACACATGCTTAAAATAAATGCTCACATTATAAAATACAATCAAATATAAATACATAGAGTTATAAATAAAAATAAAATAAAAATACAATAAAAATTACATGCTGGGATGTGGCTTTGGGGAGAAGGGGAGGAATGCAGGAGGGGTCAATGCGCTGAAAAACAGCCCGGCATTGACTCCCCGTGTAAACCAACCCTTCTCACCTATAGGAACCCAAAAATTTCAATCTCCGAGTTGAGACCCTGAGGCATCAAGGACCCAAACTCGAATATTTTCTTGGACTCCTGTCTAGACATTTTAGCCACAAAATCACCTGCTCTCCAGTCTTGTTTGACCGACTGGATAGCCATATAGCTCATGTTGCTTGGATCACCTGCATGATATAATTTAAAATGTTTGGATAGAGGGTGCGTTTCTAATTTCTTGATATTATTAATATGTTCAGATATTCTGGTCTTGAATGCCCTTTTTGTACGGCCGATGTACTGCTTTGGGCATGGGCACTGAACAATGTAGATCACTGCCTTACTATTGCATGACAAAATTTCTTTAATGTCCCATTTGAAATTATTGGACGTTGATATTATTTGTCTAGTGTTTCTATCAAAGTGTGTCTGTCTACAATTTTGACAGCACCCACACCTGTAGAAACCTTTTAGATTGTCCCATGGGGTTGTCAATGTTTTAATTTGATGTTTTCTTATAGTGGGAGCCACTTGTAGTCCCAAATCCGGAGCCCGAGTATAAACTATTGGAGGATGTGCCGGGAGTATAGGACCCAATAGTTTATCATCCTTCAACAAATGCCAGTGATTGTGAATAATACTACTCACCAACTTATAATCCTTATTATATGGTAAGATTATTTTAGCTGTAGTATCTAATTCTTGCATAGTAGTAGATACTTCTTTAGGTTTGAAGAATAGGGTTCTATCAAGTTGTCTTACCCTTTGTATTGAGTTCTCCAATAACTTGTTAGGGTACTCTTTTAGTAGGAACTGTGTTTTCATGTTCAGTGCCTCTGCCTCAAACTGTCCATCAACCGTGCAATTTCTTCTTAAGCGCCTGAATTGGCAATAGGGGACATTCAAGAGCCATCTCGGGAGATGACAACTTGTGTTCAGGATGAAGCTGTTTTTGGCCACATCTTTTTGGTAAGTGCTACAGGCAAATGTTTCCTCTTTCTTTTCAATATGCAGATCCAAAAAGTTTACTGTGTGTGGATCAATATTGGCTGTAAATTTCAAGTTTAGTTCATTGGTATTTATGTTACTTATGAACTTTAACAATGATGAATGGGATCCTTTCCAGACTAACAGAATATCATCTATACAGCGCCGCCATAGGACCAGGTCCGCTCCAAGCTTAGGGGTGATGATACCTTGTTCCCAAGCTGCCATAAATAAGTTGGCATAGCTCGGAGCGAACCTGGTACCCATGGCGGTGCCAGTAGTCTGTAAATAATAATTGGACCCAAATTGAAAATAATTGTGATTCAGCACAAAATTGATCCCATCCAGTATAAACTGAAGTTGCTCGGTCGCCAGATTCCCTTTTTGTGATAGGATTTTAGACACTGCCTGTATACCCTGATTGTGATTGATGCTTGTATACAAAGAACTTACGTCCAATGTAGCAAGCATCCAATCTGGGTGACAGTACATATCTTCCAACATTTTGACTACTGTAGAGGTATCCCCAAGATACGAAGGGGTGTCTCTGACATAGGGTTGCAACTTTGTGCTGAATCACAATTATTTTCAATTTGGGTCCAATTATTATTTACAGACTACTGGCACCGCCATGGGTACCAGGTTCGCTCCGAGCTATGCCAACTTATTTATGGCAGCTTGGGAACAAGATATCATCACCCCTAAGCTTGGAGCGGACCTGGTCCTATGGCGGCGCTGTATAGATGATATTCTGTTAGTCTGGAAAGGATCCCATTCATCATTGTTAAAGTTCATAAGTAACATTAATACCAATGAACTAAACTTGAAATTTACAGCCAATATTGATCCACACACAGTAAACTTTTTGGATCTGCATATTGAAAAGAAAGAGGAAACATTTGCCTGTAGCACTTACCAAAAAGATGTGGCCAAAAACAGCTTCATCCTGAACACAAGTTGTCATCTCCCGAGATGGCTCTTGAATGTCCCCTATAGCCAATTCAGGCGCTTAAGAAGAAATTGCACGGTTGATGGACAGTTTGAGGCAGAGGCACTGAACATGAAAACACAGTTCCTACTAAAAGAGTACCCTAACAAGTTATTGGAGAACTCAATACAAAGGGTAAGACAACTTGATAGAACCCTATTCTTCAAACCTAAAGAAGTATCTACTACTATGCAAGAATTAGATACTACAGCTAAAATAATCTTACCATATAATAAGGATTATAAGTTGGTGAGTAGTATTATTCACAATCACTGGCAATTGTTGAAGGATGATAAACTATTGGGTCCTATACTCCCGGCACATCCTCCAATAGTTTATACTCGGGCTCCGGATTTGGGACTACAAGTGGCTCCCACTATAAGAAAACATCAAATTAAAACATTGACAACCCCATGGGACAATCTAAAAGGTTTCTACAGGTGTGGGTGCTGTCAAAATTGTAGACAGACACACTTTGATAGAAACACTAGACAAATAATATCAACGTCGAATAATTTCAAATGGGACATTAAAGAAATTTTGTCATGCAATAGTAAGGCAGTGATCTACATTGTTCAGTGCCCATGCCCAAAGCAGTACATCGGCCGTACAAAAAGGGTATTCAAGACCAAAATATCTGAACATATTAATAATATCAAGAAACAATTAGAAACGCACCCTCTATCCAAACATTTTAAATTATATCATGCAGGTGATCCAAGCAACATGAGCTATATGGCTATCCAGTCGGTCAAACAAGACTGGAGAGGAGGTGATTTTCTAAAATGTCTAGACAGGAGTCCAAGAAAATATTCGAGTTTGGGTCCTTGATGCCTCAGGGTCTCAACTCGGAGATTGAAATTTTTGGGTTCCTATAGGTGAGAAGGGTTGGTTTACACGGGGAGTCAATGCCGGGCTGTTTTTCAGCGCATTGACCCCTCCTGCATTCCTCCCCTTCTCCCCAAAGCCACATCCCAGCATGTAATTTTTATTGTATTTTTATTTTATTTTTATTTATAACTCTATTTATTTATATTTGATTGTATTTTATAATGTGAGCATTTATTTTAAGCATGTGTCTTTATGGTGTAACATTGTAAAACGTATGCAACAATGTACTGGAGTATACTGACTATCTATGTACCATAGGGTAAAGGTTGAGACTGTGTGATTGGCCCAGTCTAAAATCCGAACCACATTTTCCATCAAACCTTTCCATGTTAAAATCCAGTCATTTCAGCATGTGTCATATTTTAAATGTTATTTTATTTTATTCAACATGTAACTCACACATGTATAAATATAATGTATTAAGCAAGACACACATTGTGATACGTTTGTAGTCAGCAATTGATTATACCATTAAAGGTGAAGATTGCGGCTGTGCAGTTAGCCCAGTCCGCAATCCAACCCATATTTTATAATAAACCCAAATAGGGTATATAAAGCAACAACTTGTGTCTGTATCCAGCATTATACATCTATCTACTGAGGAAGGAACTTGTTTCCGAAACGCGTCTAGTGTGTATTGAGACCAGGCTACCGGTGCGGTTTTTTCCAAAAACGCAAGAGGAATTTTCTTCAATTATATACCGCTGCAAAGATTTTGTTCACCAAGAATCTACCAAGTGGACTGAAACTGTGTTGCTACATCTGACACTGCCACAAACACAAGGTAAATCCTGCTGTGTTCACTCTCCCTGGCCTGACAAGTTCAGGCAACTACCGGCTCGGCTCAGCTATACCAACTTCCATCTGGCCTGACGGTGCAGGCACCTGCGTCACAAACCAGCGATCGACTACCTGGCTGGACACGTGGGACGCTGAGCGAGCGGGTCTGATGGTTTGCTCCGCAAGGAACAAGTAAGTGGAGCCCCACAGATCGGAGAAAGCGTGGTTACTATCTGTCAGACGACATCTAAACACAGAGTCCCCCTTGTGGGAAATTACAACAAGGACAATCTTGAACCTTTGGTTCCAACTATTTGGTAAATTGGTATCTATAATCATGGACATTTGAGTGGTTCATTAGATTACCCCTTGCAGCCTATTTCTAGCCATAGGTCTCATTCCTAGGAGTACTCCGGTTATTTAGGTTTGTGCGAGAGCTCCGCACTTTTATACCTATTTACACATTTTGTTATGTATGTATGCTGATACTGACACCAAGTCAGTTTGTATTGATTTAGTGTATTAATAAATTTTATGCAAAAATACTGTGAGCCAGCCTATATTATTATTATTGATTTATTCCCTTTTTTCAGCTGGTAACTGAAAGGCTGAGCTCCAGTAGTTTGCTGGTGGAGCCTTTTCTAATTATTTGATACTAGTCTTAAGAAATGACAAGCTCAGAGTCTTGTCTACAAATGCTCGCAGTTTAGGGAATAAGATAAATGAACTTGAGTCTATAATGGCATCTGAGAATATAGATTTAGTGGCTGTTACTGAGACATGGTTCAATGGGAGTAATGACTGGGATATAACAATACCAGTGTTCTCTCTATATAGGAAAGACAGAGAAGGCAAGAAAGGGGAGGGGTGGCCCTGTATGTGAAAGATAGCATAAAATCTAATTTAATACAAGTTAGCTAGACCAATTTAGAGTCAGTTTGGGTTACGTTGCAGCTTGATAATCATAAGGTAAGTCGTGTAGGTGTGATATATAGACTCTGTTCCCTGTCACATAAGAGTGAGCTATTCCTACCACTTTTTTCTCAACATGTGATATATAGACCACCTAGCCAAGTCAAAGAATTAGATGATCTACTAATTGAGGAAATAGCTAAAATGACATTGAAAGGGGAAGTTATCATTATGGGAGACTTTATTCTTCCTGATATAAACTGGAAAACCAAAATAGCTAGTTCTGCCAGGAGTACAGATATTCTAAATTCCCTACTGGGATTATCTCTATAGCAAGCAGTTGAGGAGCCAACCCGGAAGGAGGCCATTTTAGATTTAGTATTCATAAATGGGAATTTGGTATCTGATATTACTGTAGGGGAAAGCTTGGGATCTAGTGATCACCAGTCAGTGTGGTTTACTATAAGTACAGTGACTGAGTCACACCACACAAAAACAAAAGTTTTAGATTTTAGAAAAACTGACTTTTCTAAAATTAGATTAGTGGTATATGAGTCCCTATCAGATTGGAACAGTTTCAATGGAGTCCAGGAGAAATGGCACTACTTAAAAGTGGCACTATTGAAGGCAACAGATAATTGCATTAGGCTTGTCAGTAAAAGCAAAAAAAGGAAGAGACCACTGTGGTACTCAGCAGAAGTGGCCAAAATCATTAAAAACAAAAAGATAGCATTGAGTAATTATAAAAAAAGAAAGAAAAACGAGGATGACAGGCAAATTTATAAGATTAGGCAGAGAGAGGCCAAACAAGTTATAAGAGCTTCTAAAGCACAGGCAGAAGAGAAATTAGCTCAGTCAGTGAAAAAAGGTGATGACATTCTTCAGATACATAAATGAAAAAAGGAAACTAAAACAAGGAATTACCAAATTAAAAACAAAAGAAGGAAGGTATATGGAAGAAGATAAAGAACTAGCTGACTGCCTCAATGAATACTTCTGTTCTGTTTTTACAAAGGAAAATGAAGGAAAAGGACCTCAGGAAGAAAGACTAATGCATCTTTTGATGCATGTGTCTTTACAGAGGAAGAGGTTCTAAGTCAGCTGTCTAAAATTAATACAAATAAGTCACAGGGGCCTGATGGGATACACCCAAAGCTATTAAAAGAGCTTAGCGGTGAACTAGCAAAACCATTAACAGATTTATTTAACCAATCACTGGTAACAGGAGTCGTCCCAAAAGATTGGAAATTAGCAAATGTTGTGCCCATTCACAAGAAAGGTAGTAGGGAGGAATCGGGCAACTATAGGCCAGTAAGCCTGACATCAATAGTGCAAAAATTAATGGAAACCATACTTAAGGAGAGGATTGTGGAACATCTAAAATCCCACGGATTGAAAGATGAAAAACAGCATGGGTTTACTTCAGGGAGATCATGTCAAACTAATCTTATAGATTTTTTTGATTAGGTGGCTAAAATAATAGATGGCGGAGGTGCAATAGACATCGCTTATCTAGACTTTAGTAAGGCTTTTGATACTGTCCCACATAGAAGGCTTATCAATAAATTGCAGTCTTTGTGCTTGGACTCCCATATTGTTGAATGGATTAGGCAGTGGCTGAGGGACAGACAACAGAGGTGTAGTCAATGGAGTATATTCAGACCATGGTCTTGTTACCAGTAGGGTACCTCAGGGATCTGTTCTGGGACCCATATTGTTTAATATCTTTATCAGCTAAATTGCAGAAGACCTTGATGGTAAGGTGTGTCTCTTTGCTGATGACACAAAGATTTGTAACAGGGTTGATGATCCTGGAGGGATACACCAAATGGAAAAGGATTTAGGAAAACTAGAGAAATGGTCAAAAATCTGGCAACAAAAAATTAATGTTGATAAGTGCAAGATAATGCACCTGGGGCGTAAAAACCCAAGAGCAGAATATAAAATCAGTGATACAGTCCTAACCTCAGTATCTGAGGAAAGGGATTTAGGGGTCATTATTTCAGAAGACTTAAAGGTAGGCAGACAATGTCATAGAGCAGCAGGAAATGCTAGCAGAATGCTTGGGTGTATAGGGAGAGGCATTACCAGTAGAAAGAGGGAGGTGCTCATGCCGCTCTACAGAGCACTAGTGAGACCTCATTTGGAGTATTGTGCGCAGTACTGGAGACCATATCTCCAGAAGGATATTGATACTTTGGAGAGAGTTCAGAGAAGAGCTACTAAACTTGTACATGGATTTCAGGATAAAACTTACCAGGAAAGATTAAAGGACCTTAACATGTATAGCTTGGAAGAAAGACAAGACAGAGGGGATATGATAGAAACTTTTAAATACATAAAGGGAATCAACAAGTTAAAAGAGGAGAGAATATTTAAAAGAAGAAAAACTGCTACAAGAGGATTTAGTTTTAAATTAGAGGGGCAAAGTTTTAAAAGTAATATCAGCAAGTATTACTTTACTGAGAGAGTAGTGGATGCATGGAATAGCCTTCCTGCAGAAGTGGTAGCTGCAAATACAGTGAAGGGGTTTAAGCATGCATGGGATAGGCATAAGGCCATCCTTCATATAAGATAGGGCCAGGGGCTATCCATAGTATTCAGTATATAGGGCAGACTAGATGGGCCAAATGGTTCTTATCTGACGACACATTCTATGTTTCTATATTTCTATGTTTACAACTGCTTTGCCCTCTCAATCAGAACAGCTAGGAAGGGGCAGGCCACAGAAAGAAGTGCAGCTTGGGTGCAACAAGAGCAGTGGTAAAACCGTTATTGCATCAAAGTCCTAATATGGATGTAAAAAAAAGCCTCAGATCAACAAAAGAAAATAAAAAGCATTTTAATCAGGCAAACCACAGCTATATGTCTATGCAAACAGCTGGATTGGGAGGTTGCTGGTGACAGATTCCCTTTAAGGGCCCTAGTGCACATATTGCAATGGGATCCAGGGGCTTCAAGTTACCTCCTAGTTAATAGACCAAGCACATGCATAGCTTAAATTTAGTTATATAAAATGGGAAAAAAAATTAAGAATCCCAGAAAACTGTGAGTACAGTACAGCAGCGTCTGACAATGACCTTGTTATGATCTTTGCTAGTCCCTCTTGAGCTCTTCACAACTAAATAAATACTTACAGGGTAAGTTATACTTGGTCCTGGCTATTGGAAGATGGTGGAGGGTATGCATATAGTAAGCTGCACCAGCCCTATCACTCAGTGTGAATCACTATACAGGATTTCAACAAAAGTATGGAGATCTAGCATTGTTACCTGTCATAAATATTGCTACTAAGTGGACAGACTTAGAAAACAAGCCAATTCTATTATTATCCATTAAGCAGACTGGAAGACTTCCTTATATATATATATATATATATATATATATATATATATATATATATACACAATAGGAAACACTGTGGTTCTTCAATAAATTAAATTTGGAGAGCAGTGTTTCTATTCCTTTCTTCTCCTTCACCTTGCTACATTTGTAGTTGCAGTTCTGCAGTGATACATCTTCGTCACTTCATAGTCTTGACATCTCAATCTTCTCTCATACAGCATCAATTATTTAAGTGCTCTTCCCCTCCAAGGCTTTTAACTCTCTCTGTCTCTTGCAGATAAAGCCTTAAAAGAAAATGATGGGTTTTAAAGCCAGAGGTGACTTCTGCCATGAGAGGTGATGCTCCTGCAATCTCCTGCAGGGAAGACATTAGTGAGTGAGCCATTACCTCTCTAGTGACACAGTTTGCTTCAGTGGAACCCGCCTATTATCACTGTACTGGTAAAATGCTGTCACTTTAGTATAATACAGCTGATGTCACAGCATATTGGTGTTCACTCCCTGGCCGGTAAATACACATTTACACATTATCAGCGACATAGTCATGACACAGTATAATAATAATGATGTATTAATATAATAAATTTGGTACAGTAATAAAATATTGGCTCAGAGGTTACACTGAGAGAGTTTAACCTTAGATAATCTGGCCACATGTATGAGATAGCTGTCCAGCCAGTGCTTCTCTCAGCTCCTCCATAAAACACTCAAGCCTTACCTACCTCAACAACTGTTAGGTGGCATCATACGCATTCGTTCAGTTGTGGGTAACCTACCACTTAATGGGATCTACAGATGCAATCCTTTACACCATCTGCACATTGTATTCAATGTCAATGTCCAATGATTGTCGCAGAGTGGTGGCTGCGCATGGACTTTTAGTGTCCATTATTGTCTGTGGAGACTATGTATGTATTGCAACTTCTCTGCTGCAAATTGGGAACACAGGATCCTGGTCTTGGGGTTGATAGGGGTTCCAGCATTCAGACTCCTGCTAGTCAATATATGCAGGAAAGCAGAGTGTGCACAAAGATATGTAGTGTACAGAGAGTAGGTATGAAGCACAGGATGAGCATCTGACAGCCACTTACTGATATCTGTTAACTCTTGCTATGTATCTTATGACTTTGGCTCAGCCACCAAAATGCTTATTGTTACCTTTCAATCAATGCTATATGATTGGAACAGATTTAATGCAATTATACCAATTTCCTGGCCTAATCCCATGGGAAGCAAATGTCATTCAGTGTTTTTACAAAGCTTCTCTTTCAACATGACTGTTCAGAAAAAATCTGTATAGGAAAGGGTATAAAAAACCTCCAGATTGCAGTAGTGCTCAGGAAGCATCTTGCACCATATAGAATCAAGAATAGATACTTGGCACTCAACAGAAATTGTGTTGAATTGACTTTATGCCATAGCAATCAATATCCAGAAACTTGAATGCTTTAATATGCAATTTGATTCTACTCAAGTAATTTGCCTCTAAAGATGGTCCGAGTTTTAGGATTGAAACATCATGTGTGCATATATAAATCTCAGTGGATTGCTGAAAGCGCCATTAAATGTGCTCACTTTTTCTTTCCTTTTTTTTTTGAGGATCAACTTCTCAGGTCTGGAAACATTTTCATGTATTCAAATAATTGTCATTAAAAATAAGGAATAAGAAATGTATGGGCTGAAGCACTTTACCTGATTGATGAGCATTGCAAGAAAATGAAGTTGACTGTAAAATCAATATATGTGCATTATCAAATGATTGAAGTAGGGCTCCAAGCGACATGTAGCAGTCCAGCAATGGACCTGTTTGCAGATATGCATGTGAGGTTTGACCTTATATAATAATTTGATGCTGCTGTTGTTAATATCGTATCTATCACTGTCATGACATGTACAGTTTTAGCCTGCAATTCAGGGACAGACTAAAAAGATTGTGATTGTCTATTGCCTATATATAGAGGGCCACAAGAACCAGAACCATATGTCGCTCATCTGGCTTGTACAGTGAAGAAACATTACTCATGTGTATGTAACTACTAGAAGATGTCCATGTACACGACTGTTGCCAATCTCTGGATCATGGAACCATGCTTCAAAGGACAAAATATATTGGAACGGGTTCAAATGTCCATCTATGATCATGTTTAGTAGCGAATTGCAACATACCACACACTTCTGTTTATCCCCCTTCTTTATCTCTTGGATAATTGACACTTGGTATGGCTTCAGGTTGGTATACAGGGAGTGCAGAATTATTAGGCAAATGAGTATTTTGACCACATCATCCTCTTTATTTATGTTGTCTTACTCCAAGCTGTATAGGCTCGAAAGCCTACTACCAATTAAGCATATTAGGTGATGTGCATCTCTGTAATAAGAAGGGGTGTGGTCTAATGACATCAACACCCTATATTAGGTGTGCATAATTATTAGGCAACTTCCTTTCCTTTGGCAAAATGGGTCAAAAGAAGGACTTGACAGGCTCAGAAAAGTCAAAAATAGTGAGATATCTTGCAGAGGGATGCAGCACTCTTAAAATGGCAAAGCTTCTGAAGCGTGATCATCGAACAATCAAGCGTTTCATTCAAAATAGTCAACAGGGTCGCAAGAAGCGTGTGGAAAAACCAAGGCGCAAAATTACTGCCCATGAACTGAGAAAAGTCAAGCGTGCAGCTGCCAAGATGCCACTTGCCACCAGTTTGGCCATATTTCAGAGCTGCAACATCACTGGAGTGCCCAAAAGCACAAGGTGTGCAATACTCAGAGACATGGCCAAGGTAAGAAAGGCTGAAAGACGACCACCACTGAACAAGACACACAAGCTGAAACGTCAAGACTGGGCCAAGAAATATCTCAAGACTGATTTTTCTAAGGTTTTATGGACTGATGAAATGAGAGTGAGTCTTGATGGGCCAGATGGATGGGCCCGTGGCTGGATTGGTAAAGGGCAGAGAGCTCCAGTCCGACTCAGACGCCAGCAAGGTGGAGGTGGAGTACTGGTTTGGGCTGGTATCATCAAAGATGAGCTTGTGGGGCCTTTTCGGGTTGAGGATGGAGTCAAGCTCAACTCCCAGTCCTACTGCCAGTTTCTGGAAGACACCTTCTTCAAGCAGTGGTACAGGAAGAAGTCTGCATCCTTCAAGAAAAACATGATTTTCACGCAGGACAATGCTCCATCACACGCGTCCAAGTACTCCACAGCGTGGCTGGCAAGAAAGGGTATAAAAGAAGAAAATCTAATGACATGGCCTCCTTGTTCACCTGATCTGAACCCCATTGAGAACCTGTGGTCCATCATCAAATGCTAGATTTACAAGGAGGGAAAACAGTACACCTCTCTGAACAGTGTCTGGGAGGCTGTGGTTGCTGCTGCACGCAATGTTGATGGTGAACAGATCAAAACACTGACAGAATCCATGGATGGCAGGCTTTTGAGTGTCCTTGCAAAGAAAGGTGGCTATATTGGTCACTGATTTGTTTTTGTTTTGTTTTTGAATGTCAGAAATGTATATTTGTGAATGTTGAGATGTTATATTGGTTTCACTGGTAAAAATAAATAATTGAAATGGGTATATATTTGTTTTTTGTTAAGTTGCCTAATAATTATGCACAGTAATAGTCACCTGCACACACAGATATCCCCCTAAAATAGCTAAAACTAAAAACAAACTAAAAACTACTTCCAAAAATATTCAGCTTTGATATTAATGAGTTTTTTGGGTTCATTGAGAACATGGTTGTTGTTCAATAATAAAATTAATCCTCAAAAATACAACTTGCCTAATAATTCTGCACTCCCTGTATATCAATATGTTGTTCTGCTTGAGTGCTCCTGCTGGAATTTTTTTTTGTCTATTTCTTTGTGCTTATAATTCACTTTTGGATGTCCTCAACATAACGGGTGTCTGAATATGTGGTTGTCTTTTTTTTTTAGCATCAGCCATGGGTCCCGTGTTATGCCGTTTCAGCACCAAACCATGAATACTGCTTTTTGCTGGAACGGGTCCAGAAATTGACCAGCAAAACTGTACTGTGTTTTTTCTTTGTGTATATAGGCCTTCTAATTGAGAAAGTCAGAGGACTTGTCACAGGTCTTCAGGAGAAAATCCAGTTGCTATGACTTATTACTACTGGGATACCTTGACCTGGATGTATGAGAACCGTCCTAGATGTACAGTAGTCTTCCACTATTGCAGTTCTTTGTTTGAATCAAATACGCATAACATGAGGAGGATAATGATGGGCCTCATTCATTTCTTACACTGCTCAGGCAAATGAAAGCTGAGCTCTGTTAGGTTACTATGGATATCAAAAGCAGTTTTACTGTAAGACAGCTTTGAGCAAGAAGCATTACCCTGCACAAACCACACAAGGGAAAAGGGTTCTTTCTTCATGGTACACCTTGTACTGTGTCCATAAAATTCATTCACTTATAATAACGCTCTCATGTTGGTGTAAAGATACCCTTCAGACCCCAGGGTGTAGTTGTTAACCTATACACCTCCCATAGTTATGCACTTGGCTCCCTTGAGGCCCACATACACATTAGTGTATTGTGTGCTGAACCTGTTGAGAACAGCATCTCAGTTGGTCAACAGTCTAATGTGTTTGGGGAGCTCTCGACTCTCCTCCAACAGATGATGTTGGGAAAAAGAAGGATCAGGTAAATATTTTTGCCCAATCTTTTTGTTCTAGCAGAAAATAATTCATAACTAGAAGTATCTGGCAGTGGCTTTCTACTCTATCTCCACATACACTGAGCATTTATGTGTATGGAGTCTAGAGAGATAGCTGTCAGATGAACCATTGTTTGGCCACCAGCTGTTGAATATGTATGGCCTTCTTTAGACTATTATTAATTATCTTGGTGCATGCAAAGGGTGTATTTCTGTACTAAAATTAAAATCACAAAAAAAACTGTAAACAAAACATTAAAATATAGCTAACACAGAAATGCCATCATTGGAAAAACAATACAGACATGCTTGATATTTAGTTTGTATTTTAACCCCTTAGTGACCACTCAGGGTGAGCGAATCGACCTCGGGTGAAACATCCAAAGTCGATACGCGTAAAACTTCTTTACAATACTGTATGGAGCGAGCGCTCAGTACAGTATTAGAATGTATTGGCTCCGATGAGCCGAAGTTATTACTTTGCAAAGTCTCGCAGGACTTCGGGTAATAACTTCAGAAATGAATTTCTACTGTAAAAAAACTTTTACCGAACTCGGGTTTGGTTTCAAGGTACCTCTTGGAACCGAACCCGAGTTTCTGAAGTAACTAACCAAAGTCCCGTGAGACTTTGCGAAGTAATAACTTCGGTTCATAGGAGCCAATACATTCTAATACTGTACGGAGCGCTCGCTCCATACAGTATTCTAATTAAATTTTATGTTTCATCTGGTCGATTCACTCATCCCTAGTGACCACCCATAAGCCTTTTTACTGCAGTCACTAAGGGGCCTTAGGCTGGGCTGCCGCTTTTTTACGTGAGAGCCACGGTCCTGCTCTAACAGCCCGGAACGGCAGGAGTGCCAATCCGAGCTGTTTAATGCTTTACATGCTGTGGGCAATGGCACCTGCCGCTTGTGGAGCGCTGACATATTGGAACCCCGCAAATGCGATCGCGGGGTGCCAATATGTGTGAAGGCTGCTGGGGTCTGATGTAGGTCCCAAACCAGCCTTGAGTAGTTTTTAGCAACCTGCGCCTCTCTGGCACAGCCTGCTGGTCAGTGTTAGTAAAGCACTCACATTAAAATGCAAAATACTATAAGGATAGTGCATAGCATTTTAAAATCAATCAGAATATTGTGGGACTAAGTGGTAAAAAAAAGTAAAAAAAAATGACATTTATTAAATTAAAAAAAATTCCAGTAAAAAATAAAAATGAACTTTTTTTCCCTTTGAAAATACGCTTTTCAATGAAAAAACTGCAAAGAAAATCCTCCCCCATATGTTTGGTATTGCCGTGTCCATAGAGATCCACACTACATAAATATCATTTAAATTATTTTCTATGGTGAATGATGTAAAAAAAAAAAAAAAATTACAGAATTGCTAATTTATACTGAGTTGTCAAGGAAAGAACTTATTAACAAGCGATCAAAAAGCATCATTTACTCCAAAATTATACCAATGAAAACAAAAAGTCCTCCCGCAAAAATCAAGCCTTCACACAACTCCATAGAAGAAAAATAAAAAAGTTATGGGTCTTGGGAAGCGGCGATGCAAAAAGATTTTATTCCTTTTAAAAAAAGGGGTTTTATTGAATAAATGTAGTAAAACAAACAAAAAAAAAAACGATATGTATTTGTTCTTGCTGTAATTGGACTGACCCAGAGAATAAAGATATTATGTTATTTATAAAAGTTAATCAGAAAGTTATATGTACCCCAAAATGGCGCCATTAAAAACTACAACTTGTTCATTTAAAAAACTTAAACCCTCATAAAGCTAAATAAACGGAAAAATAAAAAAGTTATAGCTCAGGGAACGCAAAGTTGAAAAAAGGAAGAAAAACGCTTGGTTAGTAAGGCCCAAAACAGGCTGGTCACTAAGGGGTTAATAAGATAGATAAATATGAGATGATAGATAGACAGACAGGAAGACAGACATATGAATAAATAGATAGATAGATAGATATGAGATAGATAGATAGATATGAGATAGATAGATAGATAAATAGATAGATAGATAGATATGAGATAGATAGATATGAGATAGATAGATAGATAGATAGATATGAGATAGATAGATAGATAGATAGATAGATAGATAGATAGATAGATAGATAGATAGATAGAGTGTTGGACTGGGGAACCTAGGGCCCACCAGTAAAATTTATTTTGGGGGCCCACTGTACGGATACATTCAAATATAATAAATAATCTAACAAGTTTTTTATATGAAAATAGGCTGGTTGAGGTGCTGTACATTGAATATATGTATGTAGTGCAGTAAGTCTACTGTGTTATGTACAGGGGCATAGCTAAAGGCTCACGGGCCCTGGTGCAAGAATTCAGCTTGGGCCCCCATTCTCTTAGTGCTTGTTGGCAAGGGGCAGGGGAACACCCCCTTATGCCAAATTTTTCACCTAACCCCTTCCCTCCAGCCAGAGGTGTAAATTGACCAGCATGCACTTTCTATTATGCCAGTGTCTTATGTGGCACAAGGGTTTTTGGGCCCCCTCAGGCTCCTGGGCCCGGTAGCGACTGCTACCTCTGCACCCTCTATAGCTATGCCCCTGGTTATGTACCACTTGTGCAGGGGGTGGGAGACTAGGGGCCCACCTTGCTCAGGGGCCCACCGGGGATTCCCCTGTACCCCTGTGGGCCAGTCCGAGCCTGGATAGATAGATAGATAGATATGAGAGAGATAGGAGATAGACGGATAGATAGATAGATAGATAGATAGATAGATAGATAGATAGATAAAAAAGAAAATTCCACGGCACTTCCCAAAAATAGTTACGTGTTTATTTCACCAGATGCAACCTTTCGGTTCTCCCTTTGCAACCTTTCTCAAGCAGTGACAGAAAGGTTTCAAAGGGAGAACCGAATCGTTGCATCTGGTGAAATAAACACGTAACTATTTTTGGGAAGTGCTGTGGAATTTTCTTTTTTATTTATGGTTTGACAGGAGGATCACCGCCACAGCCACTGGCACCCCTTTTCTTCTGCTTTGTTCTACTATTGTTTGCAGTGCTGCCCAGCCGCTTTGACTTGTAGATAGATAGATAATAGATAGATAATAAGATAGATAGATAGTTAGATAGATAGATAATAGATAGATAGATAATAGATAGATAGATAGATAATAAGATAGATACATAGATATAGATAGATAGATAATAGATAGATAGATAATAGATAGATAGATAGATAGATAGATAGATAGATATGAGATAGATGGATAGATAATAAGATAGATAGATATGAGATAGATAGATAATAAGATAGATAGATAGATATGATAGATAGATAGATATGAGATAGATAGATAGATAGATATAAATAGATAGATAGATATAAATAGATAGATAGATAATAAGATAGATAATAAGATAGATAATAAGATAGATAGATATGAGATAGATAGATAGATAGATATGAGATAGATATATATATAGATAGATAGATAATAAAATAGATAGATTGATATCTATTCCTGTCCTCAAATAGAAATTCCCACATAATCGATGACGTATCTGCTTTCTGCACTTGTAATCACTGATCTATGAGTCATGAACTTTTATTGTAGTAAATGCAATCTTGGCACTGAGAGGAACAATACATTATATTTTTATCTGCATTAGATCATCATTTGTGTCATTTCTTATAGCACCACATCAGCACAACTAGAATACTGCAATCTACTTTGACACTGCTTCAAACATGTTCCCCCATGGTTACTATTACGAAAGAGAAACTTTCTTTGTGTTTTTTCCTTCAGCACCCTCGCTCCCTTGGCAGACAAAGGAACAGCACTGAAGGTCTTGGCTTCCTTTGGAGGAAGCAGAACCCTCTGCAGGGTATCTATAGCAACCAGTTCTCGCTGATGTTATAAATGGAATATTATTACAGGAAGATAAAAGACATTCAAGATCTCACCCCGTTCAGGCACCGGCTGTCTCGTTCCATAGGAAACTGCTTGTTTTCACACTTGGCAGAACATAACTTGTCTGTGGAAGTATATGGACCTTGGAATGTTTCCTCCCATTAACTTCACATAATATTTTACTTCATAAAAAAACTTGTATATTGAGAATTACTGTATATCTCCAGGGTTCTGGGACAGGTTATCCTGGCTTCAAATTACTGAACGGAGATGGAACATGCACACCACAACAAAATGTTTATAGCACCTTTGGGCAATCAGTTGTTTATGATACTATAGTTTAACTTCAAACTTTAACCTCATTGTGGTTGGTTATTTCCTCAAGTTTGCATTGAAAGTGTCATATGATTTTTTGTGACTACCATAAAAATGAATAGGGTTTTCAATGGGAGTATGGGAGATAGTGAGCCAGCTGAGCTTATGTGTATCCATTTCTACTCATTGCTAACTTCAACCTATGTAAGATGCCGAGATACAGTATAAGGAGTTATTGGTGAGCTCTTTAGCGATGATGAGAAAACTGAAGTTCTATAACTGTCCTTTTGTAAAAATAAAATCACTTGTGACCACGTTCTGCATTTCACAGACAAAGATTCAGATAAGACACCAAAGCCACTCTCCATAGCTTCCATAACCTCTAATTATAAAATGAAATCATCATCACTCATGGTTGGTCAGAAAAGGAGTCTGCCACCACAATTCTGGATTATTATCTGCAGTAATTGTTGTACACCACTAAATCAGATCGGACTGCAATTTTTCCCACTGCCCCCCATACTCCGACTATAAAAATTCTAATCTGTGCTGAAATAATCAGTCCTGTTGTGCCGAAAAAATGAAGAAGACTCCTGTGCATGGCAGTCCTAACAATGTGTTTCAGTGCAACTGAAAATAAGGGAAATGGGGGGGGGGGGGGGCGGGGGGCGGGGTCAGTAGGGCAGATTCCCTTTAAAGTAAACTTCCCGTTTAACCTTCTACAGTCCACTGACAGCTAGTAATGAATGTGAAGTGCTATACAGCGAAGACTCATAAATACAGCTAGCATCCTGCTGCAATGGAGGGGACTAGAGCTAACTCCAATCTGAGCTGTTCAACCACTTGGATGCCACGGTCAATAGAGGCCATGAGATCTAAGAGGTTAGACATAGGGATGGGGCTCCCAATTGGCACCCTGCAACACTATTGTAGGGTGCCGATGGTTTGTCAAGCCAGTTGTGTCCACTGTTGCATTTGTCTAATAGGCCCTGGCCACTGATAGGCAATAATACACTGCAATACAGGATGCTACATATACATATTACATATTTAGTTTTGCTCCATTTGTGACAATCCATATAATAAAGCTAAAATTTTATTTATATTGCACAGTGCAAAGTCAGGCAGAATTTTGGCAATATATGTAGTAGTCGGAAAGGTTCATTTACTCTACCTTACCAATTACATAGTTTATAAAGCCGAAAAAAAGACATCTGTCCATCCAGTTCAGCCTGCTATTTTGCAATTTGATCCAGAGAAAGGCAAAAAAAAACCTGTAATGTAAAAGCCAATTTTCCCTACTGTAGGGGAAATAAATCCTTCCCGACTCCAATCAGCCAATCAGAAAAACTCCCTGGATCAACGACCCCTCTCTAGTAGCTATAGCCTATAATATTATAACATTCCAGAAATACATCCAGGCCCAGCTTGAACTCTTTTAGTGAACTCACCATCACCACCTCCGTAGGCAGAGAGTTCTATAGTCTCACTGCTCTTACCGTAAAGAATCCTCTTCTATGTTTGTGTACAAACCTTCTTTCCTCCAGACGCAGAGGATGGAGATAAATAGATGATGGGAGAGATCTCTGTACTGACTCCTGATATATTTATACATAGTAATTAGATCTCCCCTCAGTCGTCTTTTTTCTAAAGTGAATAACCCTAATGTTGATAATCTTTCTGGGTACTGTAGTTGCCCCATTCCAGTTAATACTTTAGTTGCTCTCCTCTGAACCCTCTCCAGCTCTGCTATGTCTGCCTTGTTCACAGGAGCCCAGAACTGTACACAGTACTCCATATGTGGTCTGACTAGTGATTTGTAAAATGGTAGGACTATGTTCTTATCACGGGCATCTATGCCCCTTTTGATGCAACCCATTATCTTATTGGCCTTGGCAGCAGCTGCCTGACACTAATTTTTACTGCTTAGTTTGCTATTTATTTAAATTCCTAGGTCCTTTTCCATGTCAGTGTTACCCAGTGTTTTACCATTTAGTATGTACGGGTGACTTGTATTATTCCTACCCATGTGCATAACCTTACATTTGTCAGTGTTAAACCTCATCTGCCACTTATCTGCCCAGGCCTCCAATCTGCCTAGATTCCTCTGTAGCAGTATACTGTCCTCTTCCATGTTAATTAATTTACACAGTCTAGTGTCATCTGAATTTTTTATTTTACTGTGCAAGCCTTCTGCAAGATCATTAATAAAAGTACTGAGGAGAATAGGGCCCAATAATGACCCCTGGGGTACCCCACTAGTGACAGTGACCCAATCTGAGTGTGTACCATTAATAACCACCTTATGTTTTCTATCATTGAGCCAGTTACCCACATACAGACATTTTCCGCCATTCTCATTTTATATACTAACCTTTCATGCGGTACAGTGTCAAATGCTTTGGCGAAGTCAAGATATATGACATCCATTGATTCGCTGCGGTCAAGTCTAGAACTTATCTTCTCATAGAAACTGAATAAATTAGTTTGGCATGACCGATCCCTTATGAAGCCATGCTGATATGGTGTTATTTGCTTATTTTCATTGAGGTGCTCCAAGATAGCATCTCTTAGAAAACCTTCAGTTTACCCACGACAGATGTTAAACTTACCGGCCTATAGTTTCTGGGCTCTGTTTTTGGACCCTTTTTGAATATTGGCACCAGATTTGCTATGCGCCAATCCTGTGGAACACTCCCGTTCAGTATAGAGTCTGTAAATATCAGAAATAAGAGTCTGGCTATGACATTACTTAATTCTCTTAGGATATGGGGTCTTGGTGATTTGTCTATTTTAATCTTTTTAAGATGCTGCTGTACTTCTTCCTGGGTCAAGAAGTACAGTTTATGTACTAATAGTACAGTTTATGTACTAAAGTCGCAAGTACACCGAAGTGTCACTATCCATTTTCTTTTAGTTTTTATACAGTATTTTGTGTTTTTCACATTTATAGTGTCTAACCACCAGGGTCCCCCAGTTTATTTAGTCTACTGGACAAGGGTTGTAGACTAACCCATTTATTTTTTTAAGTATTACAATGTGTTAGTTATCATACAATACGTTTTAAAAAAAAAAAATATATATATATATTATTACCATGTATTACACAGGATTATAACTTTTTTCTGAGGAAGCAAGAGAGCAAGCCATTGTTTATAGAGTAAAATCCCCACAAAAATGTTCTCTTTTATTATAAATGAAATTAAATCTAGTTTAATAGCTAAAATTAATAAAAGCTTATCAATAAGTTATGGTTACACCAAAATAGAATTCGTCCTACAAAAAAAAGCCCTTATGAATGTACAGAAAAATGAAACAGTAACTGCTCTAGGAATGTGGCAGAAAAAAGCTTCTTGAAAAATGTTTCTATTGAGCAAAAGTAGTAAAGTATTTTCTATATACTGTTTGTGAATATTTAGAAGATACATTATTAGCCTCAGTATACCATGACTCCAGTAGTTACAAGTTCATACATTAATAAACATTAATTAGATACAACCAAGAAGATATTGTGTGTTTAGAAGATGGCTCCACCGAGGCTATCCAGTTTCTGCAACAGTTGACATTGGAATGTCATCAGGAGAGGCTTAGGTACAACATACTTGTGTTTTGTAAAGTCTACAGATTTGACCATGTTTGGATTATTCTAAACATTTAGTGTAATTGATCTACTGTACCACAAACATTTAAATATTATAGCATCCAAAGACTTTTATACATCTCTGTACAATATTAATGGTTGGTGAGTACAGAGCAGTTGACTAAACAAAACCGGGCGTACATCAGGGTTTTGATTTTAAATGTAAATTCCTTATTTGTTAACCCCTTAAGGATGTGCACTGTACATGTACGGCGCTGGTGAACGTGACTTAAGGACGAGCTCCGTACACGTAAGGCGGACTGATCTAACGGGTGCAAGAGCTGCTTCACGCACCCGGAAGCGTTATAACCCCGGCGTATTAACCCCTTGTATGCCACGGTCAAAGTTAACTGCGGCATGCAGAGGGTTTGTGGAGGGTACGGGTGCCTTCCGCATCTCCATCGGGTCCCTGCACTGCAGTGACAGGGACCTGAATGCAGAGAAGGCGGCCCGATGCCTTCCATAGGCATTAGGGCTTGCCTTCTACGGAAGCCTGTGAGATCCAGCCCCTTAAGCATACTAGCTGACATTCAATGTATTACAATGCAGGATGTATTGTAATGCATTGCAAAGGGGATCAGACCCCAGAAGTTCAAGTCACAGACTGGGACAAAAATAAAAAGTTTTAAAAAAAATGTTTAAAAAAAGTGTTTTTCATAATAAAAAAAATAAAGTTGCAAGTAAAAAAAAGCCAGTTTCCCAAAATAAAACACATACAATTGTAAAAAAAAACAAAAAAAAAACATATTGGGTATTGCAGCATCCGTAACAATCGGCACTATAAAAATATCACATGATCCACCCCTTTACCTGAATGCCGTAGAAAAAATAAAATAAAAACTGTTAGAACAATCTTTTTTTGTCACCTTATATCACAAAAAGTGCAACACCAAGCAATAAAAAAGGTGTATGTCTACAAAATAGTACCAATCAAACCTTCACCTCATTCCACAAAAAATGAGCCCCTACATAAAACAATCGGGCAAAAAAAAAGAAAAAGCTATGGCTCTCAGAATATGGAGACACTAAAACATGATTTTTTTTTTCAAAAATGCTTTTATTCTGTTAAAAGTGAAAAAATGAAAAAAGTTGACATATTAGGTATCGCTGTGTCCATAACAACCAGGTCTATTTAAATATCACAGGACCTAACCCCTCAGGTGAACACAGTAAAAAAAAAAAAGTGTCAAAAAAGCCATTTTTGGTCCACTTACATCACCAAAAGCTTTTAAAAAGTCATATGCACCCCAAAATAGTACCAATCAAACCGTAATCTCATCCTGCAAAAAATGAGATCCTTCCTAAGACACTCACCCAAAAAAAACAACAACTATGGCTCTTAGAATATGGAGACACTAAAACATGTTTTTTTTTATTTCAAAAATGCTTTTATTGTGTAAAACTTAAATAAATAAAAAAAAGTAAACATATTAGGTATTGCAGCGTCCATAACAACCTTCTGTATAAAAATATACCATGAACTAACCCCTCAGGTGGACACCGTAAAAAAATAAAAATAAACTGTGTCAAAAAGCCATTTTGTAACGTTAAATCACAAAAGGTATAATACCAAGCGATCAAAAAGCCATACAGACCCCAAAATAGTACCAATAAAATTGTCATCTCATCCTGAAAAAAATGAGCCCCAACATAAGACAGTCGCCCAAAAAAAAAAAAAAAACGATGGCTTTCAGAATAAGAAGACACTAAAAAAATCTTTAAAAAAATTAGCAAAAATGTATTATGTAAAACTGAAACAAACAACCAAAAGTCATATTTGGTATTATCGCATCTGTAGCAAACTGCTCTATAAAAATAGCACATGATCTAACCTATCAGATGAACACTGTAATTAACAGAAAATAAAAGCGGTGCCAAAAACAGCAATTTTTTGTTACCTTGCCTTACAAAAAGTGTAATATAGAGCAACCAAAAGTCATATGTACCCTAAAATAGTACCAACAAAACTGCAGCCTTATCCCGTAGTTTCCAAAATGGGGTCACTTTTTTGGAGTTTCTACTCCAGGGGTGCATAAAGGGGTCTTCAAATGTGACATGGCAACTTAAAATTATCCCAGTGAAATCTGCCCTCCAAAAACCACATGCGCTCCTTTAATTCTGTGCCCTGCACAGCAGTTTACGATCACAAATGGGGTGTTTCTGTAAACTATAGAATCAGGGTAATAAATATTGAGTTTTGTTTGGCTGTTAACCCTTACTTTGTTACTGGAAAAAATGGATTAAAATGGAAAATCTGCCAAAAAAGTGAAATTCTGAAAATTTCATCTACATATTCCTTTAATTCTTGTGGAACACCTAAAGGGTTAACACAATTTGTAAAATCAGTTTTGAATACCTTGAGGGGCATAGTTTCTATTGACTTCAGACCTGAACTGGTCCTAAAAAAGTTAGTTTTGGAAATTTTCTGAAAAATTTCAAGATTTGCATCTAAACTTCTAAGTCTTCTAACGTCCCCAAAAAATAAAATGGCATTCACAAAATGATCCAAACATATAGTAGACATATGGGAAATGTAAAGTAATAACTATTATATGAGGTATCACAGTCTAAGAATGGCTTGGATAAGTAAAGCGTTCCCAAGTTATTACCACATAAAGTGACACGTCAAATTTTGAAAAAACTGCCTTTTTTATTTTTATGTCCACATAGCCATATGAGGGCTTGTTTTTTGCGGGACAAGTTGTACTTTCCAACGCCACCATTCAATATTGCACATGATGTAGTGAGAAGAGGGGAAAAAATTACAAATGGGGTGATATTGCAAAAAAAAATAAAAAATCCACCACAGTTTTACAGGTTTTTTATTTACGATGTGCGATAAAACTGACCAGTTACTTTTATTTTACAGGTCAGTATGAATCCGGCAATACCTTATATGTATAGTTTTTCTTGCGTTTTGATAGTGTTAAAAAAAAAATAAAGTGGGAAAGGAATCTTTTTTTTTTTTTGTCGCCATATTTTGACCCCTATAACTTTTTTGTAATTATGTGTACGGAGCTATATGGGGCAAATTTTTTGCTTGGCGATCTGGACTTTTCATTGATACCATTCTGGGGTGTGTATCACTTTTTGATCACTTTTGTAGTTTTTTTTCTACAAAAATAAAATAAAATTGGCCATTTGGACGCTTTTTTCCGTTTTACTGTTTGCCATATGGGGAATATATTTTTATATTTTTATACTATGTGTGTTTTTCAACAGTTTTTATTTTTATTTTGGGAAAAGGGGGTGAATAGAATTTTTATGTTTTTTTTTTTATTTTTAAATACTTTTTTTAGTTCCCGTAGACTCCAATGCACTTGCATTGGAATCTATGATGATTTTAGGCTTGTCCGTGAATTTCCCTCGAAGATTGGGATAAAATATTGGTGAATTTAAGTTTACTTTTTTATAATTTTATCAAGTTTTGTTTTAATTTAATATTCAATATTTAATAAATTTAGTAATAAAAATGATGTGTTGTCTAAGACAGGAGAGAATCCGCCAGTCTTTTGTTTATTCGACAACGTGGTTACAATGGAGAAACCATTCCAAAAAAGAATTTCTCTCTACCTGGAGACGAATCCTGTCAAGATTGATGTGAGGTATCGGCTGCTCATCGAGCCAGTTACTTTTGGGGGAACCTGCCTGGCATGAACAGGCCTCTAGTAGCTACAGACAATGAGAAGACAAAGCGTCAAGATAGCTTTGAGCCCGGAAGAGTCGCGAAAATCAAGATACGTCACTAAAGATTTTACCGCATATAACCGCAGAGCTGAAAGCTGAATAAATTTTTAGTTTTTCGACCAAAATACTTCAATAAAGATTTTACCACATATAACCGCAGTGCTGACCGCTGAATTAATTTAGTTTTTCGACCGAAATACGTCACAAAAGGTTTTACCACATACAGATGTAGCAGGGGTAACACACACACTCTTAACTCCAATTTCTTAACTCATTGCGTTATCTTGAAACAAACGCCATTGAAAAGTAATTGCTTATTGCATTTAGTTGCATTTAGTTTAGATAACATGTCTCATAAAGCATGTGTGTTAACCCTGCTACATCCATATAACTACAGTGCTGAACGCTGAATACGTTTTTTTTTGCCACCGAAATACGTCACTAAAGGCTTGGGACTCTCCACCTCAGCTCGCCACCAGCCATCAGTTCTCTGAAAGGTGCAGAGTCCACCACTTGGAAAGAAAGGGACTGCAGCACCAGCAACTTGGACAGCAGCATGTTCAGCTTCTGCGTCGTTGGATGTGTGCGCGCATACTGTTGTCTTTTGGGAATCGCTTCAGTGATCGATTGCTGATGGAATTACTGATGAGGAGCAGGACCAGCAGACCGCTCCCTTCGCCTGAGGTGGTGGAGCCTTGACTGCCTGAAATTGGGTGCGGCGTGCCACTGGGTGATGCAGCGGTTGCTGTGGCAGGCTTGAGCCACGGTTCTCCCAGGCCACTTTATGGTGATGCTGCATATGTTGATGCAGGGTCGTGGTGCCAAAATTGGCACACTGGCCACGCTTCACCTTCTGCCCACAGATTCTACATATGGCCATGTTCACCTCCGGAGGCTGTACAAAAATCTGCCACATCGCAGAGTAGGTGATTTTACCGGCAACACTACGCACTGACTGACTGCTACTGCCGCTGCTTCCGTGGACCCCTCCTTTATAAGGATACATTTTTATAAGAATACATTTTTTGTTTTCTACTGAAATACGCAACTAAAGGCTTTACCACTAGGGATGAGTGAACCCGAACTGTATAGTTCGGGTTCGTACCGAATTTTGGGGTGTCCGTGACACGGACCCGAACCCGAACATTTTCATAAAAGTCCGGGTTCGAGTTCGGTGTTCGGCGCTTTCTTGGCGCTTTTTGAAAGGCTGCAAAGCAGCCAATCAACAAGCATCATACTACTTGCCCCAAGAGGCCATCACAGCCTTGCCTACTATTGGCATGGCTGTGATTGGCCAGTGCAGCATGTGACCCAGCCTCTATATAAGCTTGGGTCACGTAGCGCTGCACGTCACTCTGCTGATACAAATGTAGGGAGAGGTTGCAGCTGCGACGTTAGGGCGAGATTAGGCAGTGATTAACTCCTCCAAAAGACTTCATTCAGTGATCGATCTACAGCTGTGGATCATTGAACTGCTGCTATTCAATTGCTCAGTGTTTTTAGGCTGCCCAGAGCGTTTTTCAGTCACTTTTTTCTGGGGTGATCGGCGGCCATTTTGTGGCTTGTGGTGTGCCAGCACTAGCTGCCACCAAGTACATTTAACCATCAATAGTGTGGTTATTTTTTGCTATATCCTACATCAGGGTCAAGCTGGCATCAAGTGCATTTAACCATCAATAGTGTGGTTATTTTTTGGCCATATACTACATCAGGGGCAAGCTGAGCCTGTCCCCCAAGTGCATTTAACCATCAATAGTGTGGTTATTTTTTGCTATATCCTACATCAGGGTCAAGCTTTCATCAAGTGCATTTAACCATCAATAGTGTGGTTATTTTTTGGCCATATACTACATCAGGGGCAAGCTGAGCCTGTCCCCCAAGTGCATTTAACCATCAATAGTGTGGTTATTTTTTGCTATATCCTACATCAGGGTCAAGCTTTCATCAAGTGCATTTAACCATCAATAGTGTGGTTATTTTTTGGCCATATACTACATCAGGGGCAAGTTGAGCCTGTCACGAAGTGCATTTAACCATCAATAGTGTGGTTATTTTTTGGCCATATACTACATCAGGGGCAAGTTGAGCCTGTCACCCAGCGCCTAAAAAATAGGCCTCACATTTATATTCATCCAAATCTGTCATTACTGTTTTAGCTGGTCAAGTTATTTTTAGTGTCCGTTAAAGCACAGTTTTTGTTCTGGGTTGAAAAACAATTCCCAATTTTGCAATTCTCAAAATTAGTGGTTTCTGCTGTATCAGGCCTACTTTAAATCTATCCCTAAAAGGGTAGATTAGAATCAAGGTGCTGATAGGGTCATTCTCAAGAACTTCACACACACGCTACAGTGCAGATCCAAGTCTAATTCTGTGATTAAACGTATACCTGTCACCCAGCGCCTAAAAAATAGGCCTCACATTTATATTCATCCAAATCTGTCATTACTGTTTTAGTTGGTCAAGTTATTTAGTGTCCGTCAAAGCACAGTTTTTGTTCTGGGTTGAAAAACAATTCCCAATTTTGCAATTCTCAAAATTAGTGGTTTCTGCTGTATCAGGCCTACTTTAAATCTATCCCTAAAAGGGTAGATTAGATTCAAGGTGCTGATAGGGTCATTCTCAAGAACTTCACACACACGCTACAGTGCAGATCCAAGTCTAATTCTGTGATTAAACGTATACCTGTCACCCAGCGCCTAAAAATTAGGCCTCACATTTATATTCATCCAAATCTGTCATTACTGTTTTAGTTGGTCAAGTTATTTAGTGTCCGTCAAAGCACAGTTTTTGTTCTGGGTTGAAAAACAATTCCCAATTTTGCAATTCTCAAAATTAGTGGTTTCTGCTGTATCAGGCCTACTTTAAATCTATCCCTAAAAGGGTAGATTAGATTCAAGGTGCTGATAGGGTCATTCTCAAGAACTTCACACACACGCTACAGTGCAGATCCAAGTCTAATTCTGTGATCAAACGTATACCTGTCACCCAGCGCCTAAAAAATAGGCCTCACATTTATATTCATCCAAATCTGTCATTACTGTTTTAGCTGGTCAAGTTATTTAGTGTCCGTCAAAGCACAGTTTTTGTTCTGGGTTGAAAAAAAATTCCCAATTTTGCAATTCTCAAAATTAGTGGTTTCTGCTGTATCAGGCCTACTTTAAATCTATCCCTAAAAGGGTAGATTAGATTCAAGGTGCTGATAGGGTCATTCTCAAGAACTTCACACACACGCTACAGTGCAGATCCAAGTCTAATTCTGTGATTAAACGTATACCTGTCACCCAGCGCCTAAAAAATAGGCCTCACATTTATATTCATCCAAATCTGTCATTACTGTTTTAGTTGGTCAAGTTATTTAGTGTCCGTCAAAGCACAGTTTTTGTTCTGGGTTGAAAAACAATTCCCAATTTTGCAATTCTCAAAATTAGTGGTTTCTGCTGTATCAGGCCTACTTTAAATCTATCCCTAAAAGGGTAGATTAGATTCAAGGTGCTGATAGGGTCATTCTCAAGAACTTCACACACACGCTACAGTGCAGATCCAAGTCTAATTCTGTGATTAAACGTATACCTGTCACCCAGCGCCTAAAAAATAGGCCTCACATTTATATTCATCCAAATCTGTCATTACTGTTTTAGCTGGTCAAGTTATTTAGTGTCCGTCAAAGCACAGTTTTTGTTCTGGGTTGAAAAACAATTCCCAATTTTGCAATTCTCAAAATTCGTGGTTTCTGCTGTATCAGGCCTACTTTAAATCTATCCCTAAAAGGGTAGATTAGATTCAAGGTGCTGATAGGGTCATTCTCAAGAACTTCACACACACGCTACAGTGCAGATCCAAGTCTAATTCTGTGATTAAACGTATACCTGTCACCCAGCGCCTAAAAAATAGGCCTCACATTTTTATTCATCCAAATCTCAAATCTGTCATTACTGTTTTAGCTGGTCAAGTAATTTAGTGTCCGTCAAAGCACAGTTTTTTTTCTGGGTTGAAAAACAATTCCCAATTTTGCAATTCTCAAAATTCGTGGTTTCTGCTGTATCAGGCCTACTTTAAATCTATCCCTAAAAGGGTAGATTAGATTCAAGGTGCTGATAGGGTCATTCTCAAGAACTTCACACACACGCTACAGTGCAGATCCAAGTCTAATTCTGTCCGTAAACGTATACCTGTCACCCAGCACCTAAATAATAGGCCTCAAATTTGTATTCAGCTAAATCTGTCATTACTGGTGTGCCTGTATTAGTGTAATACGGTACCTAAATAGATAGCCAGATAGTGTTAGGTGTCTGTAAAAAAAGGCCTGATTTTGAATTCAATACATTGGCCCGAATAATATTTTTCATATTGTGGTGAACGGTAACAATGAGGAAAACATCTAGTAAGGGACGTGGACGCGGACATGGTCGTGGTGGTGTTAGTGGACCCTGTGGTGCTGGGAAGCGCGAACAGACGGCCCACACGTCCTAGTGTACCAACTACCTCAGGTCCCAGTAGCCACCAGAATTTACAGGGATATTTGGTGGGGCCCAATGCCGTTCTAAGGATGGTAAGGCCTGAGCAGGTACAGGCATTAGTCAATTGGGTGGCCGACAGTGCATCCAGCACGTTCACATTATCTCCCACCCAGTCTTCTGCAGAAAGCGCACAGATGGCGCATGAAAACCAAGCCCATCAGTCTGTAACATCACCCCCATGCATATCAGGGAAACTGTCTGAGCCTCAAGTAATGCAGCAGTCTCTTATGCTGTTTGAAGACTCTGCTGGCAGGGTTTCCCAAGGGCATCCACCTAGCCCTTCCCCAGGGGTGGAAGAGATAGAATGCACTAACGCACAACCACTTATGTTTCCTGATGATGAGGACATGGGAATACCACCTCAGCACGTCTCTGATGATGACGAAACACAGGTGCCAACTGCTGCATCTTTCTGCAGTGTGCAGACTGAACAGGAGGTCAGGGATCAAGACTGGGTGGAAGACGATTCAGGGGACGATGAGGTCCTAGACCCCACATGGAATGAAGGTCGTGCCACTGACTTTCACAGTTCGGAGGAAGAGGCAGTGGTGAGACCGAGCCAACAGCGTAGCAAAAGACAAAAAGGGAGCAGTGGGCAAAAGCAGAACACCCGCCGCCAAGAGACTCCGCCTGCTACTGACCGCCGCCTTCTGGGACCGAGCACCCCAAAGGCAGCTTCAAGGAGTTCCCTGGCATGGCACTTCTTCAAACAATGTGCTGACGACAATACCCGAGTGGTTTGCACGCTGTGCCATCAGAGCCTGAAGCGAGGCATTAACGTTCTGAACCTTAGCACAACCTGCATGACCAGGCACCTGCATGCAAAGCATGAACTGCAGTGAAGTAAACACCTTAAAAACAAGGAAGTCACTCAGGCTCCCCCTGCTACCTCTTCTGCTGCTGCCGCCTCGGCCTCTTCTGCTGCTGCCGCCGCCTCGGCCTCTTCCTCCGCCTCTGGAGGAACGTTGGCACCTGCCGCCCAGCAAACATGGGATGTACCACCAACACCACCACCTGCGTCACCAAGCATCTCAACCATGTGACAAGGCAGCGTTCAGCTCTCCATCTCTCAAACATTTGAGAGAAAGCGTAAATTCCCACCTAGCCACCCTCGATCCCTGGCCCTGAATGCCAGCATTTCTAAACTACTGGCCTATGAAATGCTGTCATTTAGGCTGGTGGACACAGACAGCTTCAAACAGCTCATATCGCTTGCTGTCCCACAGTATGTTGTTCCTAGCCGGCACTACTTCTCCAAGAGAGCCGTGCCTTCCCTGCACAACCAAGTATCCGATAAAATCAAGTGTGCACTGCGCAACGCCATTTGTGGCAAGGTCCACCTAACCACAGATACGTGGACCAGTAAGCACGGCCAGGGACTCTATATCTCCCTAACTGCACACTGGGTAAATGTAGTGGTGGCTGGGCCCCAGGCAGAGAGCTGTTTGGCGCACGTCCTTCCGCCGCCAAGGATCGCAGGGCAACATTCTTTGCCTCCTGTCTCCTCCTCCTCCTACTCAGCTTCCTCCTCCTCTTCTTCCACCTGCTCATCCAGTCAGCCACACACCTTCACCACCAACTTCAGCACAGCCCGGGGTAAACTTCAGCAGGCCGTTCTGAAACTCATATGTTTGGGGGACAGGCCCCACACCGCACAGGAGTTGTGGGGGGGTATAGAACAACAGACCGACGAGTGGTTGCTGCCGGTGAGCCTCAAGCCCGGCCTGGTGGTGTGCGATAATGGGCAAAATCTCATTGCAGCTCTGGGACTAGCCGGTTTGACGCACATCCCTTGCCTGGCGCATGTGCTGAATTTGGTGGTGCAGAAGTTCATTCACAACTACCCCGACATGTCAGAGCTGCTGCATAAAGTGCGGGCCGTCTGTTCGCGCTTCCGGTGTTCACATGCTGCCGCTGCTCGCCTGTCTGCGCTACAGCGTAACTTCGGCCTTCCCGCTCACCGCCTCATATGCGACGTGCCCACCAGGTGGAACTCCACCTTGCACATGCTGGACAGACTGTGCGAGCAGCAGCAGGCCATAGTGGAGTTTCAGCTGCAGCACGCACGGGTCAGTCGCACTGCGGAACAGCACCACTTCACCACCAATGACTTGGCCTCCATGCGAGACCTGTGTGCCCTGTTGCACTGTTTCGAGTACTCCACCAACATGGCCAGTGGCGATGACGCCGTTATCAGCATTACAATACCACTTCTATGTCTCCTTGAGAAAACACTTAGGGCGATGATGGAAGAGGAGGTGGCCCAGGAGGAGGAGGAGAAAGAGGGGTCATTTTTAGCACTTTCAGGCCAGTCTCTTCGAAGTGACTCAGAGGGAGGTTTTTTGCAACAGCAGAGGCCAGGTACAAATGTGGCCAGACAGGGCCCACTACTGGAGGACGAGGATGAGGTGGCAGAGATGTGGAAAAGTTTTGTCACCACGCCACAGCTAACTGCACCACCACCTGATACGGAACGTGTTAGCAGGAGGCAACATTTCAATAACATGGTGGAACAGTACCTGTGCACACCCCTCCACGTACTGACTGATGGTTCGGCCCCATTCAACTTCTGGGTCTCCAAATTGTCCACGTGGCCAGAACTAGCCTTTTATGCCTTGGAGGTGCTGGCCTGCCCGGCGGCCAGCGTTTTGTCTGAACGTGTATTCAGCACGGCAGGGGGCGTCATTACAGACAAACGCAGCCGCCTGTCTACAGCCAATGTGGACAAGCTGACGTTCATAAAAATGAACCAGGCATGGATCCCACAGGACCTGTCCATCCCTTGTGCAGATTAGACATTAACTACCTCCCCTTAACAATATATTATTGTACTCCAGGGCACTTCCTCATTCAATCCTATTTTTATTTTCATTTTACCATTATATTGCGGGGCAACCCAAAGTTGAATGAACCTCTCCTCTGTCTGGGTGCCGGGGCCTAAAAATATCTGACAGTGGCCTGTTACAGTGATGGGTGACATGAAGCCTGATTCTCTGCTATGACATGAAGACTGATTCTCTGCTGACATGAAGCCTGAATCTCTGTTATGGGACCTCTCTCCTCTGCCTGGGTGCCTGGGCCTAAATATGTGACAGTGGCCTGTTCCAGTGGTGGGTGACGTGAAGCCTGATTCTCTGCTATGACATGAAGACTGATTCTCTGCTGACATGAAGCCTGAATCTCTGTTATGGGACCTCTCTCCTCTGTCTGGGTGCTGGGGCCTAAAAATATCTGACAGTGGCCTGTTCCAGTGGTGGGTGACGTGAAGCCTGATTCTCTGCTATGACATGAAGACTGATTCTCTGCTGACATGAAGCCAGATTCTCTGTTACGGGACCTCTCTCCTCTGCCTGGGCCTAAATATCTGACAATGGACTGTTCCAGTGTTGGGTGTTGAGGAACGGTTGAGACATATGCATATATATCCATGCATGCCTGCAAACACGTGCGGGCATGTATGGTATATATGTGCATACATTAGCCATAGCATCATGGGACGATGTGCGCAGATGTGCCCAGCATCTGCGCACGTCTGCCCATGGTGATCCCCAGGGGCTCATGGTGGCCCCTGTGGGAAATATGTGCCCCCTTATATTGTAGGGGCTTGTGCCCTCTTATATTGTAGGGGCTTGTGCCCTCTTATATTGTAGGGGCTTGTGCCCTCTTATATTGTAGGGGCTTGTGCCCCCTTATCTGTGCCCCCTTATAGATGAATGTGGCCCCTTAGATAATCCCCCTTAATATATGCCCCCTTATCATATATATATGTGCCCCTATACAGTTATATAGGAGGGCTTATTCCTGCCCCTATGTGAATAATGTCCGTTCATATATGCTTATAGATGTGCCCCAAGCATCTATGGACATATATGGCCGGAATCCCGCTTATATGCGCCTGCTGGGTGGGTGGAGGAGACAGACAGTTGGACAATTATGTCCAGCGTCGGCCTCTACAAAGGACAGAGGATCAAAAAGATCCTCTGCCCTTTGTCACCATCTCCGGCAGCGCTGGAGATGGTATGCCTAACAGGGACATGGGAACAGAGTTCCCATGCCCCTGTCTGCCGCTCACCTCCGGCGCTGTAATTACAGCGCCAGAGATGTGCGATATCTCCACAGGCGGGAGGATCAAAGGATCCCCCTGCCTGGGAGAGCAGGCTGGCGCAGGGCGGTAAAACGGGCGCGAGTGCTGCAGGGTTTAAATACCCCAGCAGCACTGCGCTCTGAGAGTTCGGTTTCCCCCCCCCGAAGGTGAGCGCACCCGGCGCTGGGATAGAGAACCCCTGCCTGCCTGCCGCAGCAGAGCGCTGTGCTCTGCGCTCAGAAGTGGACCCCCTGCATGCCGGAGTGAAGATCCCCCCCCACTAAGAGGAGAGAGCGCAGCCAGCGAAGGAGCTGCGCTCCTGCACATACCCGAAAGGCTGGCAGCGCTCTGAAGAGAAGTGGAGGAGACTAGGCTGAGTAGTTGAGCCCAGAGCAGCCCTGAGGAGGAGAGCAGAGGGACGGAGCAGAAGTTATACAGTCTAAGTATCACTTTCCCTGTCCTGCCTCCTCCTTAACCCTTGCTGCCCTGAAATATCTCACTGCCCCCCTGCCATTAACCCCTTCAGTGCCCAGCAGTCCCCCAATGGCAATCCCAGCAGCATTGCTGCTGCCCTTAACCCCTGCCCTGCTGCCCCAGGTCACAGTCCCCTGCTCTGCAACTCTGCTCCCCAGTCCCCTGTTAACCCCTTCAGTGCCCTGTTCCCCTACTCTCCCCTGGTTACCCCTGGAACCCTATACATCCCCTGGTTCCCTGTGTGCCTGCTCTCCCCTGGTTTACCCTGTTATCACCCCCCATAGACCCCTGAACCCTGGTGGCCCTGCTGGTAAACCCTGATTAACCCCTGGTGGTTACCCAGGTCCCCTGCCTTGGTTCCTCTGTAGATCATGCCTCTGCTCTGCAAACAATTAATTAACCCTTCGTCGTACCCCGTAGGGACAGTGAATAGTCAGGTGGGGTGGGTTGTTATATACTTGTATGTGTGAATTGTATAGTTAGTTGATGGGTGGAATTGGTGGGTGACGTGAAGCCAGATCCTCTGCTATGGCATGAAGAGACTGATTCTCTGCTGACGGGACCTCTCTCCAATTGATATTGGTTAATTTTTTATTTTTTATTTTTTTTAATTCATTTCCCTATCCACATTTGTTTGCAGGGGATTTACCTACATGTTGCTGCCTTTTGCAGCCCTCTAGCTCTTTCCTGGGCTGTTTTACAGCCTTTTTAGTGCCGAAAAGTTCGGGTCCCCTTTGACTTCAATGGGGTTCGGGTTCGGGTTCGGGACGAAGTTCGGGTCGGGTTCGGATCCCGAACCCGAACATTTCCGGGAAGTTCGGCCGAACTTCTCGAACCCGAACATCCAGGTGTTCGCTCAACTCTATTTACCACGTATAACTGCGGCGCTGAACGCAGAATAAATGTATTGTTTTATACCAAAATACGTCACTAATGGTTTTACTATAAATATTGCTGCAGCGCTGAACGCTGAATATACCGTATTTTGTTTTTCAACCAAAATACGTCACTAAAGGTTTTGCCACATATAACTGCAACAGTGAACGCTGAATATATTTAGTTTTTCTACCGAAATGTGTCACTAAAGGTTTTACCACATATAACTGCAAAAGTGAACGCTGAATATGTTTTGTTTTTTTGTACTGAAATAATAATAACTGCAGAAGTGCGTATATTTTTTGTTTTGTACTGATATAGGACACTAAACAGTGAAGTGCGTATATTTTTTTCCTTTTCGTACTGAAATAGGACACTGAATGCTTTTCCAACATATAACTGCAGAAGTGAAATGCATATATATTTTTCCTTTTTGTACTGAAATAGGCCACTAAAGTCTTTCACCACAAATAAATTAAACAGTGAAGTGCGTATATTTTTTTCCTTTTTGTACTGAAATAGGACACTGAACACTTTCACCACATATAACTGCAGAAGTGAAATGCGTATATATTTTTCCTTTTTGTACTGAAATAGGCCACTAAAGTTTTTCACCACAAATAAATGCAACAGTGAAGTGCATATATTTTTTTCCTTTTTGTAGTGAAATAGGACACTGAACGCTTTCACCAAGTATAACTGCAGAAGTGAAATGCATATATATTTTTCCTTTTTGTACTGAAATAGGCCACTAATATCTTTCAACACAAATAACTGCAGAAGTGCAATACGTATATATTTTTCTTTTTCCACAGATTTAAGCCACTAAAGGCTTTTCAACCTAGCACTTGCACCCCAATAACAAGAACAAATTGCTGGAATGCCAGAGCTGAATAATGGCTATTTGGATCCCCAAATAATGTTTCCCTGCACTTGTAAATCACTTTTTTTTTTCACAATGAGGTTTTTCTAGCACTGTCCCTAGTGACTTTAGACGTCTCTCCCTGCACTAAGATGCTGTGAAATGATTCCTCACTATTGTTTCCCTACAATTTAAATAATGTTTCCCTGCACTTGCAAATCGCTTTTTTTTTCACAATGTGGTTTTTCTAGCACTGTCCCTAGTGACTTCAGATGTCTCCCCCTGCACTAAGATTCTGTGAAATGATTCCTCACTATCTTTTCCCTACAATTTAAATAATGTTTCCCTGCACTTGCAAATCGCTTTTTTTTTCACAATGAGGTTTTTCTAGCACTGTCCCTAGCGACTTCAGATGTCTCTCCCTGCACTAAGATGCTGTGAAATGATTCCTCCCTATCGTTTCCCTGCAATTTGAATAATGTTTCCCTGCACTTATAAATCGCTTTTTTTTTCACAATGAGGTTTTCAGTATAACTCTCCCTAGTGCCTGCAACGTCTGTCCCTGCACTCAGAAAGCTGGAAAATGTCTGAATCCAAGATGGCTGTGGGTATTTATAGGGCTGTGACATCACAGAGTTCCTTGCCCCATGTCCTCACACATGTAGCCGCCATTGTAGCCCCCATTTTAGGATAAATTGCGATTCGTTACCACGAAGTGCGAGGAAATTCGCATTCGTTGCGAATCTAATTTTTCCTGAAATTCGGATCGAATTCCACTTCATCTGATTCGATTCCCTGATCTCTAGTGAAGATGATAGCTGAGATAACTGCTCCGCTGTATCCCTGTGCTTCAGAAAGGAGTTTACCTTATCCTGTACCTGGAGACTGAAGTGTAAAAATGAGGAGCAGATGTGCTGCTGTGGGGGAGGAGCATCTTTAGAAAACACCTCAACCTGCCAGTATGGGAAGAGAAAACTCCTTTCTGAAGCACAGGGACACAGCGGAGCAGTTATCTCAGCTGTCATCTGCACATAATATAAAGCTTCACAGTGCTGAGACCAGCAGACTTTAGATAGGGCTCTGCTCTGCTTTCTCACACCAGCCATCCTTCAGTGTCACAAGAAGGACAGATTTTATGATCATAAATCCAAGAGCCGCCATTTACCTAAAGACTAAAGAAGCCATTATAAATAATTAAAGACATTTAAGAGTTTATTTATAAGAACAATGTTTTTTCAGTATTTTCAATTATCTTTCCCAGAGAACCCCTTTAACCCTTTGAGTACCATAAGATTACCGTCATCAATATAAAAATAACTATATTTTTTTACCTTTAAGAATGTATTTGAACAATAAATAAAGCTAGATCCATTTTTTGATAAGAACTAATATTTTGACTCAAACCACAATAAAAAAGTATTTTAAGTTCTTAATCATATGATACAGGCAATTAAAAACATGGGACAAATACGTCCCTTGGTCGGTCCTCAAAGGGTTGAGGCCATTTTACATGGGTTAACAGAGGACTCGTATGGTTCCCCCCCCTAAAGACACTTTTAAAAAAAATGTTTTATCCCATAACACCATGTGTGTTTAAATATCATCTGTCCCCAATAAGGACAATTTTTGGAAGCTTTGGAATATGAAAAAGCAAAACACATGTGCCGATGTAGTATGTTTTTAAACACGCTGTATGTTAACGCTGTCAAACATGCATTTACCCATAGCTATGTATGTCAATGTCACTCAGATATAATTTACTATTGCCATCATTGCGTTTGAGAGCTTGGGGAGGGGAGAACGAAAAATAAAAATCAGTGAAAAGAGATATGTTTTCTTAACAATTTTGAGTCCTCTAAGACTAGAGTGTGTTTTATACCAATATTCAGTGCAATTGGAGCAACTTTGTTTAGGTCTGAAACAATTCTGATCTGAAGCTAACTTACAAAAAATTCGGCAAACCTGAACCAAACCAAATCTCGAGTGGTTCGCTCATCTCTAATATCGGTATATAGCGGTAATACTTGGCTTTAACACTATATAGTGACATTATTTGATAAGTATGGGGGTCATTTACAATCAGAAATATGCAATCTAACATTTTTCCCCGCTCACTCCTGGTCTAAAAAAGTGGGCGTGTCGTGGCGGGGAAGGGGACAGGCTAGCAGGATTGTCTCATTCATTTTTTTTTATGCCTGTTTTAGGCGTAGAAAATAGCCTAAATGTATGTCAGCAAAGAAGCTGGCTTACATTTAGACCAGCGCTGGATACGCCAAAATTATGTAGAAGCTGGCGCCTCTTCATAACTTCGGCGGATCCACTACCAGTGCTGGCTAAAACGTCTTAATAAATGACCCCCTATGTATTTATATGCATTTCTGTATGTGTGTTGTGAGGAACATATGCCATAGGGATTTGGTCTGACAAAGATATAAGTCCTGCATCAAAATGCATTGCTTTTGTATTTATGAATTCTTGTTTTTTAACAAGTGTCAGTAAATTTCAGGCTATTTTATCTTGGCAGCACTTGGGTACATTTTTTCTTTTTACATATGAATTAGATTGATGAATGACAGATTCTTACTGTCCACCGTGAAGTTCGTGCTGTAGCCATTGCCTATCACTTTTATGCGTAATACAGCATTATGCCTGCTTTGCACATCGTTCTAAGGTGAGTGGGTTTCCAGCCCTCCTCTACTGCTGGTTACCTTGAATCGCTGCACTATGTGGCTCCTCTTTTTTCTTTTGTAGTCATGTCATAGGGTTTGCACCCCTAATCTTTTAAGACCCTAGCAATTCCCCCGGTATTGTAGGTTCCATATTTCAGCATTTGGAGCCCCAATTTCAATTTTGCCCTGTGTCACAATAGTCTAAAACCAGCCTTGGTAGACTGCAGCAGGTTTTCATACAAGAATTCCTTGTATTTTTCAGTATGCATTTTAACCTTCATGTTCACAAGTTTTCCAGGGTCTATAGCAGAGAAACGTCTACACAGCATTGGTAGTACCCCCCTCCCCCCACTTTCACTATGTGGTGTGGTGATTTTAATATTGTGAGGTGTTTGGCTTATGCTATATTGAATTGATTATCCATTGTAGAAATCCTATTTCATAGACTCTATTAGGAAATTCTGTGTTAGAGGTACAGTAGGTCCCCTGCTTGGGAAACCATATCTTGGAAAGAGTGATGGGTATAATGGGTACAAGGAGCATTTATAAGACCTCTACTGTCCTGTGTTACACAGATAGCCTATTGAAGAGTCTATGTATAATGATTAATTCCCCCTGTAGTGGCACTGCAGGAGAACTGAACACTTACTACGCTGAAATTCATGAGGGGAAACTTCATTATCTGCTCTTTGTTAAGAGACGCTTCTAAAAATAACCCCATTAACCCACAGATTCACTGTAATTCAATGTTCCAGTACCAAAAAATTCAATAAAAAATCTCAAGGGGAGAGAAGTAAATAATAATAATTAGTGTTGAGTGAACAATTTGATTCACAATGAATCCGATTTTCCTTGCTCTTCGTAGAAACAAACCTTTTTTTCCCTAAAATAGCGACTACACGCGTTGCAAAGTGAAAGTAAGAAGCCAAGGAACGTGAGATCACCCATAATGCTATTCAGACAGCTAATCAGCAGCTAGCCAACCCTTGTGATGTCACAGCCCTTTAAAAGTCTCATCCCACGCGGTCTCCGCCATTTCACTGTGAGCTGAGCATAGAGAGAGTAGTTGCAAGCGCTAGGGACAGTGTTACTAAAAGCTTTTAATTGTGTAATATTGGATATGGAGAGAGCAGGGACAGAGCAGGGAAAGTGTAGGGAGATCATAGGGAGAGTTTTTACACACTGTAGGGAGAGCATAGGGAGACTGCAGGGACAGTGCAGGGACTATAATCTGAAACTGAAGGGATCCATAGGAGACAGGGCAGTTTGCATTAATCCCTGTGTAGGGCACAGAGCTAACTAATTAAACAGTGTCCTGCTTGTTTAATAGATGAGCAATTCTATTATGCCTGGATTCTCAAATTGAGATTAATAAGCTGTCTAATTTTACTGTTATTGGGGTGTTCACCTTGTTTAATAGATAAGCAATTCAATTAGGCCTTGATTCTCAAATTGGGGTGAATATCTGTCTAGTTCTACTGTTATTTGGGTGTCCACCTTGTTTACTAGATAAGCAATTCTATTACGCCTTGATTCTCAAATTGAGGTGAAAAAGCTTTCCAATTTTACTGTTATTGGGTTGTCCACCTTGTTTAAGAGATAAGCAATTCAATTAGGCCTTGATTGGGATCAATAATCTGTTCTGTTCTACTTCTAGTGGGATGTCCACTTTGACAGTGAATAACTTATTTTACATATACAGTTAGTTATAGTACAGTATGTCCAACAGACAGTTTCCAGGGCCCTCCAAAGAATCGGACAATGGCAAAAATATTGCTGGAGCCGTCAAAAGTACAAGTAGCAGCAGAAGAAGGGGGATGGAAGCAGCAGCCGCAGCAAGAGTCAAGAGCTGCCACTGTCATCTAGCGGCTGTGTTTTTATGACCATCTTGTCCTGGAATAGTTAACTTGGTCTTCAATACCATCTCACCTGACCTCAGACACCCACAGCCAGGGGTCGGTGGGATTCTCTGACACCACACTTAGTTGGCATGAACCAGGAACAAGCTCTGTGCCCTCATCTGTTCTGAACCTGCCTTTTTTCTTTACTGCCAGGCAAGTTATGTTTGCCGCCAACTCTGCTCCGCTTTTCAGCGAGGAAGATATTATTGAGGTTAGTCAGCATCTACTGCCCAGCTCATATTTGGAGGAGAGATCCACTGCTTCCTCCTGTAGGTGTGCAAGTAGTCACATGGGAGCAGTTGTTGCCGGTCATCATGGACGTGGCTATGAGACTGGTGAGGATGACATAAGTGACAAGCAAACAGTGGTGGATGATGATGTCGCCGATCGCATGTGGGAGCCAGATAAAGAGGGGGCTTCATCATCATCATCATCATCATCATCAGGGGGTGAGGGTGGCAGATTGCCCGTGAGATGGGGAAGGGTCGCAGCATGCGGTTAAGCCAGCAGGGTGCAAGCATGGCAGTGAGCCAGCAGGGTGGCAGCAGTGTGGTCTGGAGCCAAATGTGCCTGGGGTAGACCGTCTGCTACTCAGGAGCCTACCTGTCTGGAAACAACTAGCGGTGCATGGCTTCATAGAGTCAGTGGCAGGCAGTCAGCACAGAGTTGTGGGGGTAAAATGCCATACTTGCTGGCGTGTGAATTTTTTATCAAGTCATTTGAGGATGTCAGCGTAGCCATATGTAGGATCTGTGGGCAGAAGTTGAATCGCAGACAGGGTGCCAATGTTGGCCTCCTGGCCCTGGGTCAACATATGGAATGTCACCATAAAGTGGTCTGGGAAAACTGTGGAGCTAATGTAGTGGTACAGCCTGAAGCATCTCCCAGAGGCTTGGACTGCTTCTCCTGCAGTCAAGGCTCCACCACCTTAGTAGAAGGGAGCTGTGTTTTCTTCCCATCGTCTACTGGTCCTGATGCTCCTCCCCCTTGCAATGCGTTTCTCCAGCAATCAATCTCCAACGAGATTGCAAAGAAACATTAGTATGCCTGCACTCATCCAATGACGCAGAAGCTGAACATGCTCCTGGCCAAATGCTGGTACTATAGTCTTTCCCTTTCCATGTGGTTGACTGCACATTTCAGAGAAATGATGGCTTGTTCCAAACCAAGGTGGAGAGTCCCAAGCCGTCATTAGTAAAAAGTTGTGCTAGCCCTGCATACGTAATTATACAGTTCACGGCAGCACCTACGTGTGGAGCCTTAACTATGGTCAAGGACAATATATATGTCCTTTACAGCCCACTGGGTGAATGTGGTTCCTGCCGAGGCACCTCAGCAACTTGTCCAGGTGATGTCAATGCCACCTCTGCATTCTCATGCTGTGATTCGAGCGCCAATGTCATCCTCAGCCTCCACTATAGGCACAGTTCTGAGTGGTCCTCCTACATACCACCTATGGAGTGCACAGTGCTGTCATGCTGTTCTGCACCTTGCCAACCTGGACTAACGGAGTTATTCTGGGGAGGAACTGCTCTGTGTCCTTCAGAAATCAAATCCTGGCTGTCTTTTTGGCAACTGAAGATCGGAAACATGTTCACTGATAGATGCTGTGTCAAGGAGGGCTGACCCATGCACCCTGCATGGCACGTGTCTTTAACAACTTACAGACCGGGCCATTTACCTCCTTCCTGACCAGGCCTAATTTTGCAAATCTGACATGTGCCACTTTATATGGTAATAACTTTGGAACGCTTTTACTTATCCAAGCCATTCAGAGACATCTCGTGACACATTGTACTTCATGTTAATAGTAAATTTGAGTCAATATGTTTTACCTTTATTTATAAAAAAAATCCAAAAGTTAACAAAAATTAAAAAAATTCACTGTTTTCTAAATTTGAATCTCTCTGCTTTTAAGACAGATAGTGATACATCATAAAATGCATCAGGTTTCAGGGAATTGAGCACGTTAGAACATTGGCAAGAGCGGGTGACATTGACAATCTTCTCCTCCGGAAAGAGGCCCAATGGACATTTACTCTGCAGATTACCAAACTCGATGGGTTAAATGACTCTATCTCCTATATTGGTTTTATTCAGTGATCTATACTCTCTATTATACATCTGTAAATGAGCTGTTATGGTGCCCTGTGTCCAGTTTGTAGTTTATGTGTTGTGTACCCTCGAATACGGCAAGTGTGTGATTTAGCGCAAGAAGTGACAATGTGAGATATACAATTGGCGATCCTGCCACAGGGCATAATCTATATGTAAACAGTATTTGCAGAGAGTTCTCTGGAGATATGTGATGATTTGGGCTTTGGAGTGGCAAGTCCTTGGTCAAAACTTGCGATTTTTTATAGTTTGGTGGTGGAGTTTAATTTTGCATTTTTTATTTTTTATTCTTTGCTTCAAGGTACCCCTGTATTATTACCTGGGTTAGGTTGCTTATTTTCATTATTTTTGGGCGATGATATGCCCTGGTTTTGTACACAACCTCCTTTATTCACTCCTATAGAAATACTTACCTCCTGCGCATGTTGTAGCGATGTTATGAGGCGGGGCAGGGGTGTGTCGGTTCCCGACAGCGCCCCTGATTCATTGGCTCCCGCACTGCTTTGTTCGGCCCAGGGGGTGTGGCATTTTCTTCTTTAGAAGCAGCACTGGCGCGGCCGCTCTACAGCCATCCCAGTGCCGCAGGCTACGTGTCTGCGCGCTATGCATGAGAGCGTGCTGAAACTCTGTTTGTTTGTCTGATAGTAATTCTTCCAGTGTTGCTCCTGATGAGTAAGCTGTATGACAACAGCAGCAAAAGAAAGGTTAACACCTTATTTAGGAAGCCAAATGTTACAGTAGCCATTGTTCATTTAGCTAATGTACCAGGGGTAAATGATGAGGGTGGAGTGATAGTGTCCTGATTGGTTCAGGCACTCGCACTTGTTTAACCCACGCTGTGCTAGTGTATTGTGCATGGGGGTGTTCATTATGACCCCACTCATCCCCAGACACATTACTTTTTCCCTGAATGGTACATTGTCCGAGGATCAGGTGTGAGTGGATGATACATAAAGGTAAAAGTCCAGCTCACCTGCATCTGCAGTTTGAAGGGTGCACGGAAGGGATGAGACCCCGATTGCCAAACTTGAAGTAAAAGAAAATCCAGCACCTCATATCTTTGCTTGACGGTGTTTATTCCACAATCCAAAGTGTAAGCGGTAACGGAACCCTCAGAATACAAGCCCCAATGCGGTCTACATGTTTCGAACCAGATGGTTCTTAATCATGACCTCCACAGTAAATTTCCAACACAGTATACATATAGACGTGAACTTAACAAATCCCTCCCCTATTGAACTAGCAGGGCGCCTGGGATGACCCGCACCGCCCTGCTAGTTCAATAGGGGAGGGATTTGTTAAGTTCACGTCTATATGTATACTGTGTTGGAAATTTACTGTGGAGGTCATGATTAAGAACCATCTGGTTCGAAACATGTAGACCGCATTGGGGCTTGTATTCTGAGGGTTCCGTTACCGCTTACACTTTGGATTGTGGAATAAACACCGCCAAGCAAAGATATGAGGTGCTGGATTTTCTTTTACTTCAAGTGAGTGGATGATGTCACACCCTCACCATAGACTAGTGGGATCCAGGACGTAATAATATCTATATATTGTAGTTGTATATCCACATTTTAAGGACAATTAATAAAAGTTACATTTTAGCGATAACTATTCTTATAAGTAAATTGCTTTGCATCTTCGGTGTAGCCTACCTTTTCATAAATTATATAGTTAACTGCTATGATCTTTAGAGATAAGCAAATTTTTCAAAAATTCAAATCGCCGATTCACCTAATTTTTCGGAATGTATTTGCGGCAAATTACCTTAAAAAACGACAATTTCCTGGTTGCTGAGAGCCTTTATAGTGGTGTGCAACACTGTGCCTTGCAGTAACACGCATAGGGAGTCTGCTTTGGTAGTGAAATAATACTGTGAGTCCGTATAACACACAGATGACATGCGTCACTCTTAGAATCACTGCACACTTCACTTATTTGGGCAGTCATGGGGCCAAAACGGACCAAATAGCTCAAGTATGAATTCAACTTTACAGGTCAATGTTAGTGTCAAGATGAAGCGCACTCCATTTACACCGTTGTCAGCTGATTCCACATAGATGTGCTATAAATGTCCTGTAGCAGGCAGAGCAGGGCGGGCGGCCGGCCGGAACTCACTGATGTCACGTGCCTGCGCCGGCTACTTCATTCATAAAGTAGGCGGCGCAGGCACGTCACGTGACATCAGTGAGTTCCGGCCGGCCGCCCGCCCTGCTCTGCCTGCTACAGGACATTTAGTAAGTAGTACAGATGGGGCTGGGGATCGGAATTTAAATTAAGGTTACTATTATAAAAGGTTTAGTCAATAAAGCAGTAAGTGAGCGGCGGGACCGGAGTACAGTGACCGCACCGGCCCCGCCGCATTTGCATGCCACTCGCCCCTCCTCCTTCCCCCCTCCCTCAGGTTTAGCTCAGGTATATTAGGGCATCTGTGGATGCAACTATTATGGGGTGGGGGATATGTGGATGGCACTGTTATGGGGTGTGGGATCTGTGGGTGACATATATATAGCAGTGCCATCCACAGATCCACCCCCCATAACAGTGCCATCCTCAGATCCCCCCATAACAGTGCCAACCACAGATCCCCCCATAACAGTGCCATCCACAGATCCCCCCATAACAGTCCCATCCACAGATCCCCCCATAACAGTGCCACCCACAGATCCCCCCCATAACAGTGCCATCCACAGATCCCCCATAGTAGTGTCATGCACAGACCACCATTAGTTCAAAACCCACCAAAAGCACACCTTTTGGTTAAAAATATTTTTTTCCTTATTTTCCTCCTTAAAAACCTAGATGCGTCTTATGGACCGGTGCGTCTTATAGAGCGAAAAATACGGTAATTTTTTTTTCTTCCACTAATACATGGCAAACTGGGCTTCCGAATATATCACTGCACCGCTGAGCGGCAATTAGGCCCTAATTTTTTCCCACTTTTACACAAAAGGCTCTTCAACAGAGTACAACGCTGGATGGCAAATATATTTTTATTTCGACAGTAATACACTGAAAATAGGGCTTCAAAATATATCACAGCACCGCAGAATGTCAATTAGGCCCAAATTTTGTTCTACTTTTACACAACAGGCTTTTCAACAGATACCGTATATGCGATGCTAGACGGCGAATATATTTTTATTTCGCCAGTAATACACTGAAAACAGGGCTTCAGAATATATCACAGCAACGCAGAACGTCAATTAGGCCCAAAATTTTTTCCACTTTTACACAACAGTCTTTTTAACGAAATAGGCCACTAAACGCTTTCACACACAAATAACTACAACAATGAAGTGCGTATATATTTTTCTTTTTGTACTGAAATAGGCCACTAAACGCTTTCAACACATATAAGTGCAGAAGTGAACTGAGAATATATTTTTATTTTTGTACTGAAATAGGCCACTAAACACTTTCACCACAAATAACTGCAACAGTGAAATGCGTATATATATATTTTTTTTCTACTGAAATAGGCCACTAAACGCTTTCACCACAAATAACTGCAACAGTAAAATGCGTATATATTTTTCTTTTTGTACTGAATATAGGCCACTAAACGCTTTCAACACAAAATACTGCAACAGTGAAGTGCATAGATATTTTTCTTTTTGTACTGAAATAGGCCACTAAATGCTTTCACCACAAATAACTGCAACAGTAAAATGCGTATATATTTTTCTTTTTGTACTGAAAATTGGCCACTAAACGCTTTCACCACAAATAACTGCAACAGTGAAGTGCATAGATATTTTTCTTTCTGTACTGAAATAGGCCACTAAATGCTATCATCACATTTAACTGCAAAAGTGAAATGCATATATATTTTTCTTTTTGCACTGAAATAGGCCACTAAACGCTTTCACCGCAAATAACTGCATTACTGAACTGCGCATATATTTCTCTTTTTGTACTGAAATAGGCCAGTAAATGCTTTTAGCGCAAATAACTGCAAAAGTGAACAGCGTATATATTTCTCTTTTTGCACTGAAATAGGCCAGTAAATGCTTTTAGCGCAAATAACTGCAACAGTAAAATGCGTATATATTTTTCTTTTTGTACTGAAATAGGCCACTAAATGATTTCACCACAAATAACTGCAACAGTGAAGTGCGTAGATATTTTTCTTTTTGTACTGAAATAGGCCACTAAACGCTTTCACCATATTTAACTGCAGAAGTGAAATGCGGATATATTTTTCTTTCTGTACTGAAATAGGCCACTAAACGCTTTCACCCAAATAACTGCAACAGTAAACGCTTTTAGCGCAAATAACTGTAAAAGTGAACTGCGTATAGATTTCTCTTTTTGTATTGAAATAGGCCATTAAACGCTTTTAGCACAAATAACTGCAAAGCGAACTGTGTATATATTTCTCTTTTTGCACTTAAATAGGCCAGTAAACGCTTTCAGCGCAAATAACTGCAACAGTGAACTGCTTATATATTTCTCTTTTTGTACTGAAATAGGCCAGTAAACACTTTTAGCGCAAATAACTGTAAAAGTGAACTGCGTATAGATTTCTCTTTTTGTATTGAAATAGGCCATTAAACGCTTTTAGCACAAATAACTGCAAAGCGAACTGTGTATATATTTCTCTTTTTGCACTTAAATAGGCCAGTAAACGCTTTCAGCGCAAATAACTGCAACAGTGAACTGCTTATATATTTCTCTTTTTGTACTGAAATAGGCCAGTAAACACTTTTAGCACAAATAACTGCAAAAGTGAACTGCGTATATATTTCTATTTTTTCACAGAACTAGGCCACTAAGCGCTTTCAGCGCAAATAACTGCAAAAGTGAACTGTGCATATATTTCTCTTTTTGTACTGAAATAGGCCAGTAAACGTTTTTAGCGCAAATAACTGCAAAAGTGAACTGCATATATATTTGTCTTTTTGTACTGAAATACGCTACTAAACGCTTTCACCACATATAGCTGCGGAAGTGAACTGAATAAAAATTTTCAACAGAGAACTTGCACCCCAAGAACAAATTGCTGGAATGGCAGAGCTGTATAATGGCTATTTGGATCCCCAAGTAATCTTTCCCTGCACTTGTAAATCGCTTTTTTTTCACAATGAGGTTTTCCCTATCACCGTCCCTAGCACCTATTCTGACGTCTCTCCCTGCTCTAAGATGCTGTGAAATGATTCCTCCCTATCATTTCCCTGCACTTATAAATCGCTTTTTTTTTTCACAATGCAATGAGGTTTTTCCAATCACTCTCCCTAGTGCCTGCAACGTCTCTCCCTGCACTCAGAATAGTGGAAAATGGCAGAATCCAAGATGGCTGCAGGTATTTATAGGGCTGTGACATCACAGGGCTGGCTGGCTGGCTGGCTGCTGATTGGCTGCATGCATGGCATTAAGGGTGATCCCACCTTCCCAGAGTTTCTTGCCCTATGTCCTCACACGTGTAGCCTCCATTGTAGCCGCGATTTTAGGAAAAATTGCGATTCGTTACCACGAAGCGTGAGGAAATTCGCATTAGTTGCAAATCGAATTTTTCCTGAAATTCGGATCGAATTCCACTTCGTCAGCTTTGATTCGCTCATCTCTAATGGTCTTGTGTGGGGGCTCATTTTTTGTGGGATGAGGTGACATTTTTATTGCTACCATTTTGGGGTACATACCACTTTTTGGCACAATATTTATATTTCTTTTTTTTGGGGGGGTTCACCTTATGAGGTAGATCATATGATATTATTTTAGAGCCGGTCATTGCGGATGCGGTGATACAAAATATGTCTCTTTTATTATTTTTCTTCTATTTTAAAAAAAATTTAAATAAGTGATTTGGGGGAAAATTAATTTTTTTTTTTCAAAACACTTAATTTGTTTATTTTTTTTATTTTTTATTTTACACTTTGTATCCTCCATAAGGTCATACAAAACCTCTGGGGGACATTTAACTTCATAATTTTTTTTTTAACTATTGTTTTCTCCTGTAACTGGGGCTGACATAGTAGCCCCAGTTACAGGGAAATACACCCCCCAGAGAGGCTGCAAAGCACTATACTGTGCTGTACAGCCTCAGTGCAGGGCTGATCGTGGTCTATGGAAGACCCGACAGCTCCTGGACTCCTCCGGCCCTGCCGGTCACATGACCACAGGGCTGGGACAGGAAGCAGCATAGCGCTTCCTGATCTGTATCTCATTGAGCGCTGTGTATACAGCGATCTGGAAGGCAGGGACACCCAGGAATTGTCCCGCCTTCTCTCTGAGGTGCCCTGGTGTCACTGACAGCAGGCCCCCCTCTCGGCAGCTGCACGATTAACGTTCAGCTGCCATCTCTGAAAGGACGTTCCAGAACGTCCATTCAGAGATAAACCCGACCGCCCAGGACATTTATAGTCAATGGGCGGTCGGGAAGTGGTTAATATGGTTGTAGCCCCTTTCCTTAAATCTTCCACCCAACTGCAAGACATCTTGAAAATGGCCTGGAAACTGTGCATGCATGGCCGATACAAGGATTTTTGCCAACACAAGCGAAGCTACATTTTGGGGCCCCCCCCCCTGTCACATCACCCCTCCCCTCATGTCACATTTCTCCCCCCATGTCAGATTTCACCCCCTCAATATCACATTTCTCCCCCTCCACTCCATGTCATATTTCCCCCCCTCAATGTCACATTTCTCCCCCTCAATGTCACATTTCTCCCGCCCCCATGGCACATCATCCGCCCCATGTCACATTTCTCCCCCTCCATCGTGATTTATTTAAAGAGGACCTTTCATGGGTCCAAACATTGTAAGATAACTATGTGTATATGTAGTGCGCCTCCCAGGGATCTTCCTGCACTTACTATTATTCCTGGGCACTGCTCCGTTCGCCAGCTGTGGCCCCCGTTACCGTCTCCGGCGCTGTATGATAATTACTACTATCGGAGCAATGGGGAGGAGACATCAGCTTCTCTGCTGAGCGTTCCTTCTTCCTGGCTGTAGCGCTATAGCTGTAGCGCTGTTATTTTTTTTTTTTCCCTGGCTGTTACGCTCTGCGCTGTGACTGGACAGCGCTACAGCCAGGAAGAAGTAACGCCCAGGGAGAGGAGCTGATGTCTCCTCCATGTTGTGAAGTTAGTAGTAATTAGCATACGGCGTAGGGGACAGTAACGGGGGCCCAGCGGGCGAATGGAGCGGCGCCCAGTGATAATAGTAAGTGCAGTGAGATCCCTGGGCATGGTGCTACATATAAAGATATATATATATATTTTTTTAAGTTTCATTTTTCCGCCCCCCGCCCCCTTGGCTCAGCGTCTCTGCGCCCTAAGGCAGCTGCTTGGTCTGCCTTATTATAGCGCAGGGCCTGTGTGCATGCTCTTCAGCCACTTTTACACTGCAAAACACGCCCTCCTTCAGCTGCAAAGGCAGAATACCGTTCCTCAATATTGCCTCATATGCAACTTTTGTACATGTGGGAACTTCATCCTCCACATTTTGGACCGACTATATGAGCAGAGGAAAGCTGTGAACAATTTCTTGATGATACAGGCAGACAGGAGTACTCCCCTGTGTAACGTTAGCCAGGGGCAGCTCATGTGTAATGCCTGCCGTTTGCTCCAGCCCTTTGAGGAGGCCACTTTATTTGTCATTCACCAGGACTACAGAAGGAATGATGTCATTCTACTCCTTCACGTCCTGGAGCAGGTGCTGATAAATCTGGCCAGGGGATAGAACGGAGCGAGGAAATGAACGGAGGGCTCACTGCGCATGCACAGCCATCCTCCATTCATTTCTATGGGGCCGCCAAAAATAACCAAGCACTGGCTCGGCTATTTCTGTCTGCGACATAAAAATTTATGGGATCAGGGACCCACTCACTTCTATGGGAATGGCGCTTGGTGGTGGATGGACCTCTAGCCACAGCTCTCCCCACTCTGTTCTCATTGTAGGTGTAGGTCCCAGAGGTGGGACCCACGCCTATCAGACAAAACGGGGGCATATCCTAGCAATATGCCCCCATTGTCTGTGATGAGAATACCCCTTTAATGCCGCCTATGGTGCATGTCACTCTTGAACTTCTTGTCATTATAACCACAGAGACATATCCAATATGACAAAACACAACCAAATTTGTATTAAAGGGGTTGTCCCACAAACATTTTCTACAGTTTTCAAACAAGCACCTGGATCAGAATACTTTTGTAATTGCATGTAATTAAAAATGTTATTTAGCCACTGAGTTATTCAATAAAATGTATCTGTATATTGCCACTTATTTTCTTATTTCTTTGACCGGCTCATTAAGAAGGTCGCAAATGCTCAGTTTCATCTTTCAACTGCCTCCTGACCTGTGAAAAGTGCAGTGGAATAGACCCCCCCACCCTTAGCTGCAGCAGAAAAGACACTCCCCTTGAGCTGTCAGCTTGATATAAATCTAGCAGAACAATGAATGCTGAGATCTCTGGATCCATGTGAGGTGCAGGACTGGTTCTAGCTTTGTTAGAAAGAGATTGTCATGTACTATGTGATGTCCGATTTTCATTTTTTACATTAATCAAGGGTAACCACTTTAAAAAGCCAAAATATCTATATGGTTAGTTTTCTCTTTGGTTAGCTAAAAAATAAAAATCTGGGTAGTGATCTGTAATATTAATTGGGGGAGTAAGAGTTAGATGGGATAAAGTCTGTATTATCCTGAATAGAGATAAGCGAGGTTTTGAAAAAATTAGATTTATCAATTTTGCTGAACTTTGTTAAGAAATTTTATTTCTTATGAGTTACTTTGTCACGAATCGCTTATCATTGTATGGAGCGGGCGTAATGACGGGGAATAGCGGTCGCCCTGCTCCCTGTCATTTAACCCCTCAGATGCCGAGTTCAATGCTGATTGTGGCATCTGAGACTCACATTCAGGTGCTCAGTGGGTTAATTTTGGGGTTAAAAAAAATTATACTGATAAGTAGTGTTTGATTAGAAGTCCACTTTGTTATCACGTCTGCATGAGATTTCACACTGGATATTCAATCAAGATGGCTACGGTGGACTCTTTGCGAGCAAATGGATAAGGTGAGTATTTAAAAACATTTTTTTAAAACAGATTAACGCCTGACAGCCCTCAGATGACGCGATCAACAATGAATGCAGCATCTAAGGGGTTCAATGACGGGGATGGCACCATCACTGTTCCCTGTCATTGTGCCCACTACTCATAAAGAAATGCGCTTTGTGACGAAGTAATTTGTCACAAAGTGCATTTATTTGTGAAATTGGGTGAAGCAGCCGAATAAAATTTTTGAGAACTTTGCTCATCTTTACAGATGTCGTCACCGCGTGTGGCCATGAGGTGAGTATAATTTTACTTTCAGCCACCATTTTAGGAAAAATGTATTCATTATACCGAAACGCGAGGAAATTCGGCTTAGTGGCAACTTACATATTTTCCTAAACTTTGGATCAAATTCCACTTAGGATGATTCTATTCGCTCACCACTAATTCCGAATGTAGTCACATCATGAAGAAATGTTAAACTGCCATTGTTAGGCCTCCTGTTAATCTACTGAAAATGTCAATCCTATTCAGTATACACTATCATCCAATATTTATACAGCTGGAACATATTAAAAAAGGCTGGATAGCACATTACATGTATAATAAAATTTCAATCAAAGAGACAACTGTTATCTTTTCAAGAATATGCCGCCTCTACTTTTGTCCTGGCTTATAAATCTATCTACATCGAAATCTCTCCATAGGCCACATCTTTCAGAAGACACTTTATATCTGGATAAAATTTTCAGGGACAGATTTTAATTTCTACCATATAAGGCCTCATGCACACGACCGTTGTTTGCTTCCGCGTCCGTTCCGCCGATTTTAGTGTTTCAGGTGCGGACCCATTCATTTTTATGGAGCCGTTGAAAATGCGGGTAGTGCACCGTTTGCCATCCGCGTTCGTGATCCGTGGTTCCAGTCCGTCAAAAAAATATAACCTGTCCTATTATTTCCGCGGCTCGAGCATTGCTATGCCCGGCACATTGTGGTGTTCAGCCAAATACCGCGTGTGCTTGAGCGCGATGATCGAGTCTCCTCCCCTCACGTTTGTTGGCTGCTATGCAGCCAATAAACATGCAGGTAAGTACTGCCATTCACTGTAATGCCGTAGCCATGTTGGCTACTGGCATTACAGTGATTGGCTGGGCAGAGTGTGTCATCGGGTGCTATATAGCACCTGATGACGTGTGTTCGGCTCAGTCTTGTGTGATCTGTGGCCGTATTGCGGCCCGCAAATCGCGGGCCGCAATACACGGCCACAGTTCCGTGTGAATTCCGCATCACGGATGCGGACCCATTCACTTCAATGGGTCCGCTAATCCGGAATCGCGGAACGGCTGCACGGGACGGGACCCCTCGGAAGCACTACGGAGTACTAATATTTTTATTGAAAAAACTTGTTAGAGAGCCAAAAGTTATTTTAAGGACTATTGTTGTATCTGGCAGCAATATAATTATTAGAGCAATCTGCGCTAAATTGCGTGGAATTGTTAGAGAAACCCAAAAGTCTTTTTAAGGACTATTGTTGTATCTGGCAGCAATATAATTGTAATCGCAACCTACGCTAAATTGTGTGGAGTTGTTAGAGATCCAAAAGTCCTTTTAAGGACTATAGTTGTATCTGGCAGCAATAAATATTTTTAGCGCAACCTGCAGTTATCTGCGCTACATCTCCTGTGTAACGTGTGTGCAGCCTAAAATTATCTGTGACATCCAGTGTACTTTTTCCGTAGACGATGTCCGCTGCGGACAGTTACATTACCTGCGCTACATCTCCTGTATAATGTTTGCATATCCGAAATATCAGTGACATTCAGTCAAATTTTTTTGCTGCTGGTGGCAGCGACATTACCTGCGCTACATCTCCAGTATAATATTAGCGCATCCGAAATATCTGAGACATTCAATGTAATTTTTTTGGGCGCTGGGGACATTATCTGCGCTACATTATCTGCGCTACATCTCCCGTGTAACGTGTGCGCAGCCTAAAAATATCTATGACATCCAGTGTACTTTTTCTGCAGATGGTGTCCGCTGCGGACAGTTACATTACCTGTGCTACATCTCCTGTATAACGTTTGCCCATCCTAAATATCAGTGACATTAATTCAGTGTAATTTTTTATTAGCCGCTGGTGACAGCGACATTACTTGCGATATACCTCCTGTATAACTTTTGTGCATTCTAAATTTCAGTGACATTAATTCAGTGTAATTTTTTATTAGGAGGTGGTGACAGCGACATTACTTGTGCTATAACTCCTGTATAACGTTTGCGCATCCTAAAATTATCTGTGACATTCAGTGTACTTTTTTCATAGACGCTGCAGACAGCGACATTATCTGTGCTACATCTCCTGTTTAACGTGTGCGCATCCTAAAAATATCTGTGACATTCTGTGTACTTTATTTGTGCACACACTTACAAAACCTGTGCTACTGTACGTGTGACATACTTGCAAGCATACATACCATTTAATATGCGCAAGGCGAGCATTAAGGGACAGGAAAGTGGCTGTGCTGCTGATGGTGCACGCAGAGGCCGTGGTCCTGGGTGCAGTGAAACTGTGCCTGCTGCCAGAGCACAAGAAACACACTCATCCATGATAACTAGCTTGATGTCCCAGTTTGCAGGGCGGCGCAGGACACCACTCTTGAAGTCAGACCAGTGCGACCAGGTGGTCGGTTGGATTGCAGCATATAAAACTTCCAGTCAGTTAAGCACCACCCTGTCTTCCACAAAGTCCTGTCTCAGTAGCCAAGAGTCTGGTCAACAGAATCCTCGCCCTGATCCTCCTTCCTCCCACCATGGAGAGTTCCGAGGAGCTCTTTTCAGCGCCATTCTTTGATATGGCCCTCTCGCCAAGGCCGCTTTAAGAGGGACATGAGGAGATATTGTGCCCTGAGTCCCAAACTCTTGAGCATCCACAGTTACAAGAATATGACGGTGGGGAACGGCAATTAGTGTTTCACTAGCTGGATGATGATGATGAGACAGTTGCCAATAAGTCAACCGCAATTAGTGTCTCAAGAGGTTGATGATGAGGATAAGACAGAGTTGTCAATAAATGAGGTTGCTGTTAGGTCAACAAGTCAAGAGAATAACCAGAGCAAGGTGGTGGACGATGAAGTCATTGACCCAACCTGGGAAGGTAGAAATTTGAGCAAGGACAGCAGAACAGAGGGGGAGGGATCTACTGCACCACAACAGGCTGGAAGAGGAAGTGGGGTGGCAAAAGGGAGAAGGCGGGCCACACCAAACAGGCCCACAACAGTTCCCCGGATCACCCCCTTTGCAACCTGTGCCGTAACAAAATGAGCAGGGGCGTGAACACTAGCAACCTCACCACCACCAGTATGATCACCACATGGCATCAAAGCACCCTAATAGGTGGGCCGAACGCCTGGGTCCACAATCAGTGTCTGCGGGTCACACCGCTTCTTCCCCTGTGTTAACTGCTGACCAATCCCCTGTCCATGCCTAGCCCATGTGTTCAACCTAGTGGTTCAGCGGTTTCTCAAAACCTACCCCAATTTGCCTGAGCTAATGGTAAATGTGCGCCCTGTGTGTGCCCATTTACACAAGTCATCGACAGCTTCCGCAGGTCTGGCAACGCTGCAGCAGAGCTTGCAATTGCCAGCTCACTGACTGTTGTGTGACGTGAGCACGTGCTGGAACTCCACGTTCCACATGTTGGCAAGGCTTTTTGAGCAGCAGAGTGCAGTAGTGGAATACCGGCTGAAACATGGTCGTCGCCTTTCCAGTCAGCTTCCGCTCTTCACAAGCGATGAGTGGGCATTGATGTCTGACCTCTGTGAGGTTTTACGCAATTTTGAGGAATCAACACAGATAGTGAGCAGCGATAACGTTATTATCAGCGTAACCATCCCACTTCTGTGTCTACTCAAACATTGGCTGCTCACAATTAAGGCTACTTTCACACTAGCGTTCAGAGCAGGTCCGTCTGCTGTCTACACAGACGGATCCGCTCCTATAATGCAGACGTTTGGATCCGTTCAGAACGGATCCGTCTGCATTATAGTTTAAAAAAAATTCTAAGTGTGAAAGTAGTTCAGACTGATCCGTCCAGACTTTACATTGAAAGTCAATGGGGGACGGATCCGTTTTAAAATTGAGCCATATTGTGTCAACTTCAAACGGATCCGTCCCCATTGACTTACATTGTAAGTCTGGACGGATCCGTTTGCCTCCGCACGGCCAGGCGGACACCCGAACGCTGCAAGCAGCGTTCGGGTGTCCGCTTGCTGAGCGAAGCGGAGGCTGAACGCTGCCAGACTGATGCATTCTGAGCGGATCCACATCCACTCAGAATGCATTGGGGCAGTACGGATGCGTTCAGGGCCGCTTGTGAGACCCTTCAAACGGAGCTCACAAGCAGAGCCCCGAACGCTAGTGTGAAAGTAGCCTAAGGTGGATGCTTTGCATGTGGAAGAGGTGGAAATGGGGGAGGACAGTACACAGGGTGATAGCCAGACCACCCCCAGTTCGTCTTCTCAGAGCGAATTGGATGATGATGATGATGAGGAGGAGGAGTAGCAGGAGACGGTTGCCTTAGCTACAGAGGGTAGTACCTATGGAAGTTTTATTCCATCTGTTCAGCGTGGATGGGCAGAAGAGGAGGAAGAGGATGAGGAGATTGAGAATCATCCTTCTGATGAGGACAGCGAAGTCTTGTCTGTTGGGAATCTGGCACACATAGCTGACTTTATGCTAGGCTGCCTTTCCCATGACCCTCACGTTATACACATTTTGGTCAACACCGATTACTGATTGTTCACCCTTCTCGACCCCCGCTACAAAGAGAACTTCTCATCTCTCATTCCTGTGGTGGAGAGGTCGAGCAAAAGGGTGCAATACCAGAAGGTCCTTGTGGAAAAATTGCTCCAAAAATTTCCAGCTGACAACACTGGCTGCAGAGTACATAGTTCCTTGGCCAACCGAGGAGGGGATACGAGTGGAACACACAGCAGTTCCAACAGAGGCAGGGCAACACTCTCCAAGGCCTTGGACAGTTTTATGACACCCCGCCAGCTCCCTCAACCTGATGCGTGACTGTGTCAGCATCGTCAATGATCCCTCTGTGCTTTACAACTATTGGGTGTCCACGTGGCACGAACTGGCGCTCTACGCCTTGGATGTGCTGGCCTGCCCCACCTCCAGTGTTTTGTCAGAGTGTGTATTTAGTGCTGCTGGGGGCATAATAACTGGTAAGCATATCCGCCTGTCAACTGAAAATGCTGAACGGTTGACTCTTATAAAAATGAACAAGGCCTGGATTGCCCCTGACTTCTCTACTCCACCAGAGGAAAGAGGCTGAACATAAAAGCACACTAAATGTGGCTTTTATGGTGTATTGAATACACTGTATTCCCATGCACCCCTTCCACCACTTTTCTTGTTCTCCTCCTCCATCATCTCAACATGCTTATTAGGCTTCCCTTGCTCCTAATGTTTTAGAGGGTCAGCTCAGCAGCAGGCCCTCGCCCCTAATGTTTTAGATTGTCAGATCAGCAGGCTTATGCTCCAATAGTTTTTGAGGGTCACCAGCAGGCCATCAATCATAATTTTTCAATGGTGTGTATGATGCCCTCCTTTATGTGTAATAAAGGGTGTATTGTAGTGCCGGTTCCTTGTAAGTTTTGGGAGCCCTTTCACTTAGTGCATAGGCTTTATGAGTGTAGGAGTTCCACTACATGAACAATTGTACCACAATGTGAATGAGGCCCTCCTTTATATGATATATAGGTTGTATCAGAGTGCCTCTTCCTTGTAATTTTTGGCAGCACTTGCACTTTATATACAAGTAAATATACAGAATTTTTTTCCCTCTAAAATCGATTTTATCTTTGGTTTTGTGCGCATTATTGCCAGTCTGTAAAAGTGGCTTACTACTCGGACAACATCATTCCCAGCAGCGTCCTGGAAGTCCAAGACATCCTCCCCATGCTGTTCCCGAAACCATTTTATTGGTGTTTCCATCTATTTCTGAACTTTTCATGTGAATCAGACACCCTCCTCTCTTCAGAGCAGGTTCTCGGGTTCTCCCATTGACTTCCATTGTGCTCGGGTGCTCAGGTGTTCTACTGAGCACCCGAGCACTTTGGTGCTCGACCAACACTATCAAAAACCATATCATCTCCATGGTGGTATAAAAAGTGGTATAAAATTCTGATAGTACTGTATATCAGAATAGTGCATTGCAGCAACCCAAAGGGAGTGCTGAGAGGGGGATAGGAATGAATGCTAGTGGTCTAGATGGAAGAGGTTGTCACTGTGCTCTCATGGAGGGGTCCTGCTCCCTTCAGTGAAGTAAAGTATGAAAGTAATTTACAGTTTTTCCTAAGTAGAAAGATGCAAAACACTCCCACACATGGTAGATAGTGATGGCCTTGCAGTCCGCCTGGCGGTCGGTTCCCGGCGAACTTTGAGCGTTCGCGATCTGCTGAACATTCAAGCATATGACGATAGTCGCACGCCATATTCTTTTGCATTGCGCCGAACTTTGACCCATGACACATCCATCAGGTGGCACAGGACAGCCAATTGAGACGTTTCAGCACATGGACACACCCCCACCCTATAACAGTTATATACCAGTTGCCCCCAAAAAACACTGATTGTGGCAGGGGTGTGATATACCTATAATATACTTTCTATATAGTGCATTTGAACTGTGCAGCAGTAGTGTGCGGTTCTGCTGCAATATCGCAGCTATATAGAGCGACAAACGCTATTGGAACAACTAATTGCAATGGGTGTGATATACCAGTTGCCCCTCAAAAAAACTGATTGAGGCACGGGTGTGATATACCTATAATATACTTTCTATATAGTGAATTCAAACTGTGTAGCAGTTGCGTGCGGTTCTGCTGCGATAACGCAGCTATATAGAGGGACAAACGCTATTGGAACAACTAATTGCAACGGGTGTGACATATCAGTTGCCCCCCAAAAAAACGGATTGAGGGGTGTGTTATACCTGCTTTCACAAAAGACTGATTAAGGGGTTAGATATACCTGCTTCCACCAAATATTGATTGAGGCCTGCAATATACCTGCTTCCATAAATACTGCTCTTCTCTAGGGACTTAGGCACAGAGTCATTTTGAAAATGACAGGCAGAGGAAGAGGCAGGCCATTCCGCAGGGGTGGTAGGGGTTGGGCAGGTGCACCAGGACGGAGCCTAAGTGGGAAGTTGGAGAAGGCGAGTGCGATTACTTCAAAGGATGCACCAGAGTTGTTTCAGTGGCTCACTCACCCTTCCGCTTCTGCACCCTCCTCATCATCTGTATCTGCGCCCTCCTCACACTTAGCTGTGTGCACCCTAAATACACCACCACCACGACCATAGCCCCTCCACACGAGTCAGAGGAATTATTTTCCCATCCATTCCCAGACCTTACCGATGCACAGCCATTCTTGACATCGGATGAAAAAGAGGAGATAGCAACTACCGGCACCCAGCGGTCTGACGACAGTACCCAGTTCATCCCAAGAAGGGAGGTCCCCGCTGTTGCTGCCTACTCCGAGATCTCAAATATCAGTGGTGGTGAAGGTGAGGATGATGACGTGTCTACGGACGTCACGTGGGTGCCCACAAGAGAGGAAGAGGAGGGGAGTTCAGAGGGAGAGACGGAGCAGCAGAAAGGGAGGAGAAGCAGGCACAGCTCGCAGGGCACAGGAAGCAAAAATCAGACGGCAAATGTATCTGGAGCTAGCCATCCACCATGCACGGTCACTTCTGGCGCTTCCAGCACACTGGCACATGGCTCCGCAGTGTGGGATCTTTTTCAAGTGTCAGCTGCTGACAATAGTGTTGCCATCTGCAGCCTGTGCTGTCAACGCATAAATCGCAGTAAGCCCAACATTCACCTAGGGACGACCGCCTTAAGAAGGCACCTGGCTTCCCATCACCGAGCCCAGTGGGAGCAACGCCATCAGAACCCACAAAGCCACACTCCCGGCGCTCCACATCCTGCCTCTTCTCCTTCTCTCTCCTCCCATTTGTCCTCCACTCCACCTGCCACCGTGCCGTCGTCGCGTTAATCTGGCACAAGGCAGGCTTCCGTGGGCCAAATGTTCGAGCATAAAAATATGATAACCCTCTTGCCCAACAGCTGACCGCTGGTTTGTCGGAACTGCTAGTCCGCCAACTACTGCCATATAAACTAGTGGTTTAAAGGCCTTTAGAAAATTTGTGGCCATTGGCACTCCACAGTGGAAGGTCCCCGGAAGGAAATATTTCTCCCAGAAAGGCATCCCAGAGCTATATGGCCACGTTCAGCGGCAAGTGAATATATCTCTGGCACACAGTGTTGGTGCCAAGATGCATCTGACCACAGACATGTGGTCTAGCAAACATGGGCAGGGAAGGTACTGTACGTAACCTTTACTGCCCACTGGGTGAACCTTCTGACGGCCGTCAAGCATGTAACCTGTGGCTCCCGTGTGGATTTGGTGTTACCGCCACAGATTGCATGCAGGCCTGCCTATTCTTCTCCTCCTCCTAATTCATCCTCTTGTCTCCTCCTCAGCTGACTCCTCCTTTTCCACTGCTACCACCTCTTCTACTGGGCCCCCAATCTCCCCAGAACCTATTCGATGTCCCTGGTGAGACGTTGCCATGCTGTGCTGCTGCTGTTGGGCCTGGAAGCCAAGAGCCACACCGGTCCTGCACTGCTTTCAGCTCTGCAGTCAAAGGCCGATCAGTGGCTAATCCAGCTCAATTTGACAGTTGGTAAAGTGGTGTGCGACAATGGTGCCAATCTACTGAGCACTCTGAAACAGGGCAAAATGACACATGTGCCGTGCATGGCACACATCCTTAACTTAGTCGTGCAGCGATTTGTTGCCAAATACCCCTGGTTCCTGGACGTCTTGAGGCAGACCAGGAAAATCTCTGGCCATTTTAGATCTTACACGGCCATTGCTCACCTTGTTGACGTTCAGCGGTGACACCGCTTGCCTGTCAGACATCTGGTTTGTGACAGCCCGACGCTCTGGGACTCCACCTTTTATATGCTTGATAGGCTTCTCCAGCAGCAACATGCCATTAACGACTACCTGTACGAACACTGCGGCAGGATAGGTTCTGGGGAGATTGATTTGTTTTCACCGCGCCAGTAGCTGCTCATGCGCGACTCATGCAGACTTCTGCAGCCGTTTGTTGAGGTCACCAAACTGGTCGGTCGCAGCCAGGGTGCCATCAGTGACATCGCTTCGTGTCATTGATCAAGCCGTCGAGAAGCAGGAGCTGGAAGATGAGGAAGTCGCAATGCTGAATGAATTCCCTGGGGGGGCTACTCCATCTGAGACAAGTCAGCAGGAGTCTGAAGAGGAGTCAGAGGAGGATGGTGGCTGGGAGGAGGAGGAGCAAGAAGAGCAGGCTTTGAGGGGGACTTCAAACTTTTCGGGGAACCATGGTGTTTTCCATCGCTGGGGGGAGGAGACCGAGGACGACATTCTCCTGGGCGATGAGCAGGAGCCAGGGCGCTCCACCACTTCCAATTTAGTGCAAATGGGGGCCTTCATGCTCCAGTGTCTGCAGAGGGACCTCCGTATAAAAAGCATAAAGGGCAAGGACCAGTACTGGGTGGCAACTTACTTAGACCCCCGGTACAAACACAAAATGGTGGACATGTTACCATCATCACAGAGGGCTGTCAGAATGCAGCATTTCCAGGCCTTGCTGCGAGAGATGTTGCATTCTGCTGTTGTGGGCGCTGGCAGAGGAATTTCCATCCACAGCGAAACAGGTGCTGGTACCAATCCTACCGCACCTGAAAGAAGAAGGCGGTTTGAAGATGTGTTGGTCACTACGAATATGAGATCATTCTTGCAACCAACCCTTCAACAGCCGCCTTCCGGATCCAGCCTCAGGAAACGCCTAGACCAACAGGTGTCCGACTACAACTGGTTAACGGCTGATGTGGATGCTCTGAGAAGTGAGGAACCCCTGGACTACTGGGTGTGCAGGCTTGACCTGTGGCCAGAACTTGCACAATTTGCCATGGAACTCTTGGCTTGCCCCTCATCGAGTGTCCGGTCGGACGTTCAGCGCAGCAAGGGGGATCATGGCCGATAAGCGCACTCGCCTAGCTCACACAGTGTGGACTACCTCACATTTATAAAAATGAATGAGGCATGGATCTCTGGAGGAATTCAACACCTGTGACGACCACGTGTAATTGAATTTCCTCATGCCAGCCAACACATATCCGCCAGCACCCAGAACAAAGAACGGTCCTTGTCTTATGTATATACAGCAGCATTAAAGGCCTTTTCTGTCAGGTGAATGCCTAATTTTTGGGGCCTCTACTCCAATGGCCTACAGTGCAATTTTTATCAAGTGACCGCCTAATGTACCTCCAGCCACAGAATCACAAGTTCTTTTGTGTCAGGTGAATGCTTAATTTTTGGGGCCTCTACTCCAGTGGCCTACAGTAAAATTTTATCCAGTGACCGCCTAATGTACCTCCAGCCACATCATCACAAGTTCTTTTCTGTCATGTGAATGCCTAATTTTTGGGGCCTGTACTAGCCGACAGTAACATTTTTAGCCAGTGACCGCCTAATGTACCTCCAGCCACATAATCACAAGTTCTTTTCTGTCAGGTGAATACCTAATTTTTTTGGCCCGTACTCCCGTGGCCTAAAATAAAAAATCTCTAAGCTCCAGCAGGGCACATTTTTGAGAGTTTCCCTTTAAGACACATAAAAATGTCCCCTGATTAAAATACATATTTTTTGTGTGAATTTTTGCCAATGATCCCCCTGGTTTATCACTGTCCATGTTGTGGGACTATTTGTGTACTTCTAGTAAGTGTTTGCTGGCTGAAAATATGACCTGAAGGTTTTTCAGGTTCGCCTGCCATTAAAGTGAATGGGGCCCGCCGCGAACGCACGGTTCACGAACATTTGATCGCGAACGCGCGTTCGCGAATCGTCCCAGCCGATGTTCGTCCATCACTAACGGTAGAGGCAAACAGTCTTGGCTTGGCCATAGCAATGTTTTCTATTCTCAGTATCCACAGTAATGTAATTCGGCAAATAGCAATTCCTTACAACTGAGTGCTTCACAACAAATTCAATATTTTCTCAGCAATTCCTTCTGTGGTGCAGATTCATATTGTCAGCGCCTCTACATAACTTAGGTGCATGAAGTGCCAGCGCAGGGGGATTAAGATTAGTGTCTAAAACGACAGTCTTAATAAATTAGCCAAAAAATGTTTATGTGGAGGGATTATACAGTTTGTTTTGGAGCATTTTTTCACTGGAGCTTACACAGGGGCACTTTCTGCAATTGAGAAATGCATCCATATTGCTTATATACACTCACCTAAAGAATTATTAGGAACACCACACTAATACGGTGTTGGACCCCCTTTTGCCTTCAGAACTGCCTTAATTCTACGTGGCATTGATTCAACAAGGTGCTGATAGCATTCTTTAGAAATGTTGGCCCATATTGATAGGATAGCATCTTGCAGTTGATGGAGATTTGAGGGATGCACATCCAGGGCACAAAGCTCCCGTTCCACCACATCCCAAAGATGTTACTGTGGGGGCCATTTTAGTACAGTGAACTCATTGTCATGTTCAAGAAACCAATTTGAAATGATTCGAGCTTTGTGACATGGTGCATTATCCTGCTGGAAGTAGCCATCAGAGGATGGACACATGTTCTCATTCTGTTTACGCCAAATTCGGACTCTACCATTTGAATGTCTCAACAGAAATAGAGACTCATCAGACCAGGCAACATTTTTCCAGTCTTCAACAGTCCAATTTTGGTGAGCTCGTGCAAATTTTAGCCTCTTTTTCCTATTTGTAGTGGAGATGAGTGGTACCCGGTGGGGTCTTCTGCTGTTGTAGCCCATCCGCCTCAAGGTTGTGCGTGTTGTGGCTTCACAAATGCTTTGCTGCATACCTCGGTTGTAACGAGTGGTTATTTCAGTCAACGCTGCTCTTCTATCATCTTGAATCAGTCGGCCCATTCTCCTCTGACCTCTAGCATCCACAAGGCATTTTTGCCCACAGGACTGCCGCATACTGGATGTTTTTCCCTTTTCACACCATTCTTTGTAAACCCTAGAAATGGTTGTGCGTGAAAATCCCAGCAACTGAGCAGATTGTGAAATACTCAGACCGGCCCGTCTGGCACCAACAACCATGCCACGCTCAAAATTGCTTAAATCACCTTTCTTTCCCATTCTGACATTCAGTTTGGAGTTCAGGAGATTGTCTTGACCAGGAGCACCCCCCTAAATGCATTGAAGCAACTGCCATGTGATTGGTTGACTAGATAATTGCATTAATGAGAAATAGAACAGGTGTTCCTAATAATTCTTTAGGTGAGTGTATATTTAAATACTAAATACTAAACAAAACAGATTGGAATGTTCAGGTACTGTAGTGTGTCTTTCCACTACCCTTCATAAAAATGACACAGCAAAAAAACTTTATTTCTGGTTATTTTATATTTGTTGTACATTTTTATTAAGAAAAACAATGCTGTTGTGTCATTTGTAGATTAGGATATGTAGTACAGGCTTATCAGTGGTCATTTCAAGTTCAGACATTGGCGGATCCAGGGGGGGGGCAACGGGGCAATTGCCCGCCCACCCGAGGAGTTTCCTGTTGATCTTCCCCTTTAACGCTGGCCGCTGCCGCAGTGCTGCACTGTAATTACAATACCTGTCTTGCGGGCTGCCAGCGGGCGGTGGCTAAGTTCACATAGGGGGGTGGAGCCGTGCGTGCAGCTGCACGCAGTCAGGAGAGGGAGTGGTCCCGTCTGGGCGGCAAAGTTGGAAGGAAGAGCCTGAAGCTGCTGCGTGCCCGGCCCGTGCGCCTGCTAATGAGGTGAGGGTGACAGCGGCGTGATAGTGTTCGTGCCCAGTTGCAACCTTACAGGATACAAGAACACTGCCCTGGCTGAGACCCTATATATATATATCTATATATATACAGTACAGACCAAAAGTTTGGACACACCTTCTCATTCAATGAGTTTTCTTTATTTTCATGACTATGAAAATTGCAGATTCACACTGAAGGCATCAAAACTATGAATTAACACATGTGGAATTATATACATAACAAACAAGTGTGAAACAACTGAAAATATGTCATATTCTAGGTTCTTCAAAGTAGCCACCTTTTGCTTTGATTACTGCTTTGCACACTCTTGGCATTCTCTTGATGAGCTTCAAGAGGTAGTCCCCTGAAATGGTTTTCACTTCACAGGTGTGCCCTGTCAGGTTTAATAAGTGGGATTTCTTGCCTTATAAATGGGGTTGGGACCATCAGTTGCGTTGAGGAGAAGTCAGGTGGATACACAGCTGATAGTCCTACTGAATAGACTGTTAGAATTTGTATTATGGCAAGAAAAAAGCAGCTAAGTAAAGAAAAACGAGTGGCCATCATTACTTTAAGCAATGAAGGTCAGTCAGTCAGCTGAAAAAATGGAAAAACTTTGAAAGTAAGGGCTATTTGACCATGAAGGAGAGTGATGGGGTGCTGCGCCAGATGACCTGGCCTCCACAGTCACCGGACCTGAACCCAATCGAGATGGTTTGGGGTGAGCTGGACCGCAGAGTGAAGGCAAAAGGGCCAACAAGTGCTAAGCATCTCTGGGAACTCCTTCAAGACTGTTGGAAGACCATTTCAGGGGACTACCTCTTGAAGCTCATCAAGAGAATGCCAAGAGTGTGCAAAGCAGTAATCAAAGCAAAAGGTGGATACTTTGAAGAACCTAGAATATGACATATTTTCAATTGTTTCACACTTGTTTGTTATGTATATAATTCCACATGTGTTAATTCATAGTTTTGATGCCTTCATAGTCATGAAAATAAAGAAAACTCTTTGAATGAGAAGGTGTGTCCAAACTTTTGGTCTGTACTGTATATATACCATATTTTTCGCCCCATAAGACGCACTTTTCCCCCCCAAAAGTGGGGGGAAAGTGCCCCTGCGTCTTATGGGGCGAATGCTGGCAATTTACATCGCAGTCTGCGATGCTGCAGCATCGCAGACTGCGATGTATTAGTGAGGAGGGACTGTAGTAGGCGGGGAGAGCGGCGGGGCCGTGCAGTTACTGTACTCTGGCCCCGCAGCTCAGTATGTACTGTATTATACGTAGTGTTAATCATCAGATCTAAACTGAATAATGATACGCTCCCCCTGCTACCCATGTGTACCGTACTTACATGTCACGCTCCTGTATTAAGCACTAGCAGCTAGCAGGCAGGCCGGGAGGCCGTAACTCACGGAGGTCACGTGCCTGCTCTGCCTACTTTATGAATGAAGTAGGCGGAGCAGGCACGTGACCTCAGTGAGTTACGGCCACCCCGTCCTGCCTGCTAGCTGCTAGTGCTTACTACAGGAGTGTGACATGTACCGGTAAGTACGGTACACATGGGGAGCAGGTGGAGCGCATCATTATTCAGTTTAGATCTGATGATTAACACTACGTATAATACAGTAAATACTGAGCTGCGGGGCCAGAGTACAGTGCCTGCATGGCCCCGCCGCTCTCCCCGCCTACTACAGTCCCTCCACAAGAATCTTTGAATGGGATAATGATGGGGGGAGGGGGGTCTGTGGATGGCATTATGATGGGGGGATCTGTGGATGGCATTATGATGGTGGGGGGATCTGTGGATTGCATTATGATGGTGGGGGGGATCTGTGGATGGCATTATGATGGTGGGTGGATCTGTGGATGGCATTATGATGGGGGGATCTGTGTATGGGACTGTTATGGGGGGATCTGTGGATGACACATATAGCAGTGTCATCAACAGATCCACCACCCCATAACACTGCCATCCACAGATCCCCCCCATCATAATGCCATCCACAGATCCCCCCACCATCATAATGCCATCCACAGACCCCCCCCCCACCATCATAATGCCATCCACAAACCCCCCAACCATCATAATGCCATCCACAGACCCCCCCCATCATAATGCCTTCCACAGCTCCCCCACATAACAGTGCCATCCACAGATTCCCCACATAACAGTGCCATCCACAGATCCCCCCATAACAGTGCCATCCACAAATCCCCCACCCCATAACAGTGCATCATCCACAGATCCCCATAATAGTGTCATGCACAGACCGCCATTAGTTCAAACCTACAAAAAGCACACCTTTTGGTTAAAAAAAAATGTCTTCTTATTTTCCTCCTCAAAATCCTTGGTGCGTCTTATGGGCCGGTGCGTCTTATAGGGAGAAAAATACGGTATAATATACAGGTGAAACTCGAAAATTTTTAATATCGTGCAAAGTTCATTTATTTCAGTAATGCAACTTAAAAGGTGAAACTAACATATGGGATACACTCATTATATGCAAAGCAAGATACTTCAAGCCTTTATTTGTTATAATTTGGATGATTATGGCTTACAGCTTATGAAACCCCAAAGTCACAATCTCAGGTACCCTTTGCTCAGAGGATATGGATTAATTAGCTGACGAGAGTGTGACACTTTGAGCCTAGAATATTGAACCTTTACACAAAATTCGAATTTTAAGCTGCATTAATGCAATTCCTTTTAATTTGTATTACTGAAATAAATGGACTTTTGCACGATATTCTAATTTTTCGAGTTTCACCTGTATATATATATATATATATATATATATATATATACAGTATATAAAGTATATAACGCATATAAATAATGTACCCTGCCTGATACCCCTCAGTTATATAACTGGGTATCATGGTACATTATACAGGGGGTAATATAACTAAGGGGTATCAGTGTACATTATACAGTGGTAATATAACTGAGGATGGCTATCAAGGAACATTACACAGGGGTAATATAACTTATATTACCCCTGTATAATGTTCCCTGATAGCCCTCCTCAGCAGTTATATTACCCCTGTATAATGTCCCCTGATAGCCCTCCTCAGCAGTTATATTAACCCTATATAATGTACCCTGATACCCCTCCTCAGTTATATTACCCCTGTATAATGTACCCTGATACCCCTCCTCAGTTATATTACCCCCTGTATAATATACCCTGATACTCCTTAGTTATAGAACGAGCATTTCTTCTGCTCACACTGTCACTGACAGCCTGACGGGGACATCGCTGCCTGTCTCTCTCTTTGTGCCTCGGTCGGGAGCCTGCGTGTGTGTGAGCATCTGCAGCAGGGTGTTGTGTGTGAGTCTGCAGTAAGGTGTGGGGGTCCTGTGCTGTCTCAGCGGTACGGGGGGAGTCTCACTCAGTGCAGAGTGTGATCAGACTGGCCCTGAGCCGCCCGACCCCCAGGAAGACCTGCAAAAGACCAGTGTGTGTAACTGATCAGATCTGAGGGCCCCAATGAAAACAAATCATTTACTGCCCCGCGTGGTCAAAAACTATTACCAGGGACTCTGTATCCACAAGGGCCCGGCGCACCACCAGTGTTGTGTTGTTGTAATGAATATCTGAACTACATATTATATCTCTTACTTGTAGTAGTGGTGAAAGGAAAGGGGAACACAGTGCTCGAACATCTGTCATAGTCCATATTTTTCTGGTTTCAGATATAAAAGGGTTCTGTATTGCACATGGTACCGGGCAATTTGATTAAAGAATACAATATGCCTCGGCGGGTATCATAGAATATATTCCTTGATAGGAACGCAAAACTTAGGAGAGGGCATCCTAACCCAATCCACTATCCTGTTCAAGTGGACAGCTCGTACATATGTTTGCGGGGCAGGTAAATCAATTCCACCAAATTTTCTAGGAAGTTGAAGCTTGGAGTATTTAATTCTCGGCTTCTTGAAGTTCCATATGTATTTAGAAAAGATCCTGGACAGCTTGGTGTAAAAGATGTTGGGAATGTGTATGTGTAAAGCTTGAAGTAAGTAGGTAATCTTTGGCCATATGAGGCATTTAGCTATATTTTTCCATCCAAACCAGGAAATATACGGAGTTGGCCAGGACATTATTTTGGATATCTGCTGTAGTAGGGGTAAAAAATAATTTTTATATAGCTGGGCAATCTCAGAAGAAATTTTTATCCCCAGAAATTTGATGAAGGATTGGGACCAGTCAAATAGCGATGTACTAGCTAATGAGGAGGACTGACGTTTAGGGAGTGATATATTTAAAACTTGAGACTTACTCATGTTTACCTTAAAATTAGATACTGTACCAAAATCATTGAATAAGTACTCTATTATTGGAAGTGAGGTGGGAGGATCAGTCAGCATCAGTAACAAATCATCAGCGTATGCTGCAGCCTTGTGTTCCCTACCTTCACAGCTGATCCCGATTATGCAGGTATCCGGTCTTATTTTCTGCAGCAAGGTCTCCATAGTAAGAACAAAGAGCAGAGGGGATAGCGGACAACCCTGTCGAGTACCATTAGAAATAGGGAACACAGGTGACAGCACATCATTCACCATTGCTCTAGCGGTAGGGTCTTTATACATGGTAAAAATAGCCTCAATGAAAGTGAGTGGAATACCGAAGGCTGCTACAGAGGACCACAGATAAAACCAGTCTACCCGGTCAAAGGCTTTTTTCGGCTTCTGTACTTAGCAGTATTTACGGTTTATCTGATGTTTTAGCATATGTGATAATTTGCAATACCCTGTAAATGTTGTCTTTACCCTCCCAGGCACAAACCGAACCTGATCGGGTGAAATCAGAGAGGGAAGGGTGGCTTGTAATTTATGGCCCAATATTTTTGCAAACAGTTTAAGGTCCATGTTAAGCAAGGAGATGGGCCGATAGTTGCCGCATAAAGTTGGATCCTTCCCATCTTTATGGATAATAGAGATTTGGGCCATTAGAGTTTGTTTATGAAAAGGGGTAGCAATATATAACTTTCTAAGGTTACATAGTTACATAGTTAATACGGTTGAAAAAAGACAAACGTCCATCAAGTTCAACCAAGGGATAGGTGGGGACGTGAATCCCAGAAGGAAGTGAGACTCAGATTTCTACACGTTTTCATAAGCATTTATGTTTTTTACTTTTAAGAATTTGTCTAAACCCTTTTTGAAACTGTCCACTGTTCCTGCTGTGACCACGTCCTGAGGAAGTCTTTTCCACAGATTCACAGTTCTTACAGTAAAGAAGCTTTGACACTTCTGGAGACTGAACTTTTTCTTCTTCAGTCGGACGCAGTTCCCCCTTGTCTTTTGAGCACATTTTACATGGAACAGCTTTTTGCCATATTTTTTGTATGGCCCATTTATATACTTGTACAGGTTAATCATATCCCCCTTAGACGTCTCTTCTCAAGGCTAAATAAATTATATTATTTTAATCTTTCTTCATAACTAAGACCCTCCATGCCCCTTATCATTTTAGTCGCTCTCCTCTGTACTTTTTTCAGCTGTAGTGCATCTTTTCTATGTACTGGTGCCCAGAACTGGACTGCGTATTCCAGATGAGGCCGCACCAGCGTTTTGTAAAGTGGTAGTATTACATCCCTGCCCCGCGAGTCCATGCCTCGTTTAATGCATGACAATATCCTGGTGGCCTTAGAAGCAGCTGATTGACATTGTATACTATAATTTAATCTACCATCCACAAGGACACCCAAATCCTTCTCTATAAGTGACTCTCCCAGTGCTACATCACCTAGGACATATGAAGCACAGATATTATTACTACCAAGATACATAACTTTACATTTGTCCACATTGAACCTCATTTGCCAAGTTGATGCACAATCACTCAGAGTGTTCAAGTCAGCTTGTAGTTTTTGGACCTCTTCCATAGACCGTACAGTTCTACAGAGTTTAGTGTCATCTGCAAAATTAGATATGGTGCTATTAATCCCATCCTCAATATCATTAATAAATAAATTCAATAATAAAGGGCCCAGCACTGAACCTTGGGGTACACCACTTATAACCTGGGACCATTCTGAATAGGAATCATTGACCACAACTCTCTGGACACGGTCCTTCAGCCAGTTTTCAATCCAATTACAAACTATACTTTCCAAGCCAATAGACCTTACTTTACTTATTAAGCATCTATGAGGGACAGTATCAAAAGCCTTTGCAAAATCCAGAAACACTACATCCACAGCCGCCCCTCTGCCTAGGCTACTACTCACCTCCTCATAAAAACAAATCAGGTTAGTCTGACAACTTCTGTCCCTGGTAAACCCATGCTGGTTATCACTTATAATATTATTTATAGTCACATACTCCTGTATTTAGTCCCTTAAGATTCCTTCAAACATTTTTCCCACAACAGAAGTTAAACTAACTGGTCTATAATTACCTGTGGAGGACCTTGATCCTTCTTTGAAATGGGCACCAAGTTTGCCTTGTGCCAATCACTTGGCACGGTACCAGTCCCTAGAGAATCCTTAAAAATTATAAACAGGGGCACAGCAATGACTGAACAGAGCTCTTTAAGCACTCTTGGGTGTAATCCATCTGGACCCGGAGTTTTGTTCACATTTACCTTCTCTTGGACCATATCTACAGTTAGCCAATTGAGTATATTACTGGATGTACTAACAACCTCGGCGCCACAGATATCAGCTCCTTTCTCTTCTTTTGTATATACAGAGCTAAAAAATTAGGAACTCTGCCTTTTCCTTATCTTCAGTGGCTACCCCCCCCCCCCCCCCCATTTACCACTATTTAGGGACCTACCTGCTCAGACCTAGGTTTTTTAGCATTTATATATTTAAAAAAAACTTTTGGGGATTTCTTTTGCTTTCTTTTGCTACCTACTGTTCGTTTTGTATCTTTGCTAATTTTATCTCCTTTTTGCAGATTTTATTAAGCCCTTTGTAATCTTCAAACGCTACAGCTGACCCCTCAGATTTGTATTTTTTTAATGCCCTCTATTTGTCTTTTATTGCTCTTTTTATAGTAGCTGTAAGCCATGGGGGGTTTAATTTTAGCCGTTTATACTTGTTACCTAAGGTATGGAAGCAAAGTCTCCGGACAAGTATCATAGTAGAATGGGGACAGACCGTCGGGGCCAGGACATTTGTTTTTAGGTGTAGTGGCAATCGCTTCTTTAATTTCTTGAATGGATATAGTGGAACAGAGTTTTTGGGATTGGGCCTCAGTTAATTGAGGGAGAGATAATATAGAGACGAAGCTATCTATCCTTTCTTTTTTAGTCATAGGATCGACAGACCCTTGAGATTTGTGTAAATTATACAGCTGTGTGTAAAAGTCACTGAATTCTTGTGCAATGTCCTCTGTTTTGTGTAATTAAGTGCACGAGGAGCTTTTAAGACTAGCGATGAATGATTAATTTTTTCTATTTTTAATCTGAGCCAGCATAAATCTGGTCAGCTTATCTCCATGTGCGTAATGTTTGTATTTTGTATACAGGTAAGCTTTGGCTGAGCAAAGATTAAGGATATTTTTAAGCTCATCTCGGAGTGATATTAGTTCTGATAGATGTGAAGCTAGTAAAGATCTCTTATGCAGACACTCCAGTTGTGATCTACAGAACTTGTTCACGCTGATACAAGTAGTTGCCCCATGACAGAGTGAAGAGGGTGTCAGCAGTTTGTGTTGATGTCACTGTTTATTTTTCCCTTCTTCTGATCCATCATAAGAAGAACCCCCAAAAAACGGATCCTGTCTTTTGAGCATCTGCCTTCACATGGTCAGCATTTGGTCAGTAATCCATCAGTATTGCTAGGGCCAAAGAAAACAGGAGTGGGTCCAAAACAGAGATGACATGTGATTGAAATGTTGGCATGTCTTCTGTGTTTTGTACCCACTCCTGCTTTTGGCTTCCAAACTATGAGCATATCCGGATTCAAATTAGGGACCGTGTGATACGGGCCTTATGAATGCTTCAAAGATAGGATCCTTTGTGTTTATCATTTTTCTGTCCTTCTGACAGATCAGAAGAAGGGTTAAATAAATGGTGATGTCAACAAGGCCAAAACAGGGACACTAGTGGCCCTGTAACAGAGTGGTGAGGTGGCAACCGCATGAGGAGTCAACACAGTGGCCCAGTTACAGTATGAGCAGGGTGGCGAATGCATGAGGAGTAAACACAGTGGCCCAGTTACAGTATGGGGAGGGTGGAAAACGCATGAGAAGTCAAAATAGTGGTCAGTCACAGAGTGGTGAGGGTGGCAAATGAATGAGGAGTCAACACAATGACCCAGTCATAGAGTGGTGAGGAGGCAAACGCATTAGGAGTCAATATAGTAGTCAGTCACAGAGTGGCGAGGGTGGCAAACGTATGAGCAGTCAGCACAATGGCCCAGTCACAGAGTGGTGAGAATGGCAACTGGATTTGGAGTCAAATAGTGGTCCAGTCACAGAGTGGGGAGGTGGGGGCCAACATTAGTTGCAGTAACAGCACAAGTTGATGTGTGGCAGTAGGAGAACATGGCAGCAGACGCAGCAGGTGTGTGGCATCAGGCAGGTGGCAGCATCATAATAGTGGCTGAGGCAGGTGGCCCAAAGAAACAGTTCTCTTTTGAGTTTGGGTGTGGTACCCAGAATGATCTAGTCTGATGCATCAGGCACTGGCGTGTGGAAATCCAGGCTGATCCACGCCTGATTCATCTTCACAATGCTACACTACTGGCCGAGCAGGAAACCTTGTCCGTGGCAAACTCAGCCAGTTGCGGCCAGAAATCAAGTTTTCTGCCCAGTAGTCCAGGTGATCCTGGATGTGGAGTGGCAGGGTGAAGTTCAAGTAGGCCACCACCGACTCGTTCAGGTTCTGCTCCATGTCTTGCTGCTGCTGCTGGTGGGTGGTTTCTTCAGTAGGCGTGTGAAAAATAGTGCTCATTAGAGACTCCAGACTTAAGTTGCTGCTGATGGAGCTGTTGTGGCTCCTGCCCTCCCCCCACTCCAGCAGCCAGACCTTCATTAGGATGGGCGATGGTGCACATAGGCAATGGCTAACTGACTACATAGGATGTCTTGTTAGTAGATAAGTTTATCCTCCCTCTCAGCAGGTTGAACAAATGCCCCCATTTTGGAGCGGTAGCGAGGGTCTAACATGGTGGGGAGCCAGAAGTCATCCCTCAGCCGAATGGAAATAATACGGCTGCAACTATGAAAGCAATTCAGCATGCATCTGGCCATTTACGCAAGGGACTCAGTGGTACTCCTTGCCTCCATCTCCACTGCATACTCCCACAGTGTGTCGGGGGTCATCTGCCTGGTCTTCCTCATCGCTCTCTAGCTCCTCCTGATCTTCTTGATCATGTCACTTGTGCAGAAAAACCACCCATTTCTGTATTCATTGCTTGTGATTGAATGTCCTCCTTCTCCAGTTCAGTCCCCAAAGGGCACCGTGAGATGTAGGCACCATGTCTTCTGTACCCTGGCCAGCCAGATTTATCAGCATCTGCTCCAGGATGTGAAGGAGTGGAATGATGTCTTTCATTTCGTAGTCCTGGCAAGGAGAGCTCAAGGAGGGCGTGCTTTGCAATGTAAGAGTGGCTAAAATGCATGCACAGTTTCCTATCCATTTTCAGGATGTCTTAGAGTTGGGTGGAAGACTTCGGGAACCGCTTTACAACCAGATTAAAGACATGCGCCATGCAGCCCTCCTTGACGTAGCGCCGACACAATGTTTTTCCTGCTGTCGGTGATCATGGTTCCGATTTTAAATTGGCAAGGAGACAGCCAGGATTCAATTAACTTTTGAAGGATGCAGAGAAGTTTGTCCCCAGTGTTACTCTGTTCACCCAGGCAAACCAGGTGCAGAACAGTGTGACACCGCTGTGCTCTGCACAGGTTGTATGCTGGAGTAGCATTCCGAATTGTTTCTGAAGTGAAGGCTGAGGACAAGGTGGAGGATGAGGAGGCAGAGGAGGACATTGGCTTAGGACTCACAGCTTGAGAACATGGAGGTGGCAGTTGCTAGTGTAACTGGGCAGGAACCACATTTATCCAGTGGGTTGTAAAGGACATATTGTCCTTGAGCATAGTTACAGCTCCACATGTCGGCACTGCGTGAACTTTAGCAGACACCTACAGGCTCAAAGACTGGCCCACCTTCTTTTCAACAAACGTGTGCAGGGCTGGTACAGCCTTTTTGGAGAAGTAATGATGGGTTGAGACACTCCACCTTGGCTCAGCACAAGCCATGCATGTGTGTGTGCAACTGGGAGCTGCTTGCTGTCAGTCGGACCTTACGCTTCTATAATTCGCCCACTGGCCCCTGGTACTGCCCAAATAGCACAGGTAGGTTAGCATTAGGTCCTGTGCCACCTGAGATACTTTGATGTGGTGCATGGGCTCTGGTATGTCCTTCATATAAGGATATATTGGCTAAAGTCTCATTTTAACATCAGTGTGAGGGTTTAGTCAGATTTTGCTGAGTGCATCCACCACATATCAACCCAACCCTAACTGCTGCAGCCCAAAAAAACTGGCAGCAGGATCACAGGATAGAAAGAATGGGTGTGCCATTGTCCCATACCAACCAACTTCATTGCTACAGCCAGAGATGCGGGCTGTGAGGTTCTGTTATGAAATCCTGTAACTGTAAGATACTTCTGCCCACCATTACAAGATTATTTAATGCTCAGATTAGCTTTTAAGTCTTATCATTTTATAATATTATCAATACATATACATCACCAAATACAATATAGAAGTATACCTGCTTTCATTTCATACAATATACTGCCTACTGTTTCTAGACATACTGTCACGATTAAGAGGAGGGGAGGAACACCAGAATGACAACAAAAGGAAAAAGGAACTAGGTCTCAAGGCTAGGGAAAGGGAAACGGTCACCACCATGGAAACCCTAAACCTAGCCCTGACTACTGTCAGTATGAATAGACCCTGAAGGTGGCAATATTCATACACCATAAACCTAGGTCCTGGTAACCCTGAATATCCCTAGGAGTAGTGACAGGGTCTGAGATTACTGGTTCCTTCTCAGATGAACGAACCAACGTCTCCCTGAGGCCTAGTAAACAACGAGCAAATGGGAACAACAAAATACAAAGGGAAGAACACTTATCTTCAATAGAAAATGGATGAGCAGGAACTCAGAAGAGGACAATACACCAACTCTTCCAACTTCAGGCAGAGAATATCAACTGCATGGTATAAAGTGTGAGTCCAGACTAAATAGATGAGCAGTAATGACCACAAGCTACACCTGACAGAAGAGGTGTGGTCATTACCAACAACAACACTGCAACACGTGAAAACAGAGAGGCTGTCAGATAATCTCACGTGCAGCCAGTCTCTCAGATCTTCTAACCTCTGCCACGGGAGGGACCGTGACACATACATTACTACTTAGTAAAATGGGTTGTCCCATGAAAAATATTCTACAGTTTTCAAACCAGCACCTGGATCTGAATACTTTCATAATTGGATGTAATAAAAAATTTATTATAGCTGCTGAATAACATAACGTAACATTTATAGGCCCCCACACATGATGGCTTTATGCCAAGTAGGTTACAGGTCATGGTTTGATACATAACGAATATGCCTGCTCGGAATACTATAAGTTAAGGGGCGTAGCTATAGGAGAAGCAGGGGAGGCGGCTGCTTTGGGGCCCAGACCCACAAGGGGCTCCCTCAGGAGTAAGACTAAAAGATTTTATTGTCAGAGCCCCCTCAACAGTATTATACAATGACATTCTATACAGTGACAACACATTTGGGAATTCCCTGAAGTGATTTTACAAAGTAATCAGCCGCAAGGAAGAAGTATTAACTCATTATCTGTAGTCTGTACCTTATTACATTCAATATGGCCGCTGTCATGTTGAGACACTATTTGTGATGTCTTCATTAGAATCCTGGCAGATGACTCACCTACTTGTGATGTCATAATGGGGTATAAACTGAGATGACGCACTAAAGCAAGCCTCACTCACCCGGGATGGCTCTCACTATTAGAGGTCCTCTAATAGCAGCACATAACCAGATCTGGTAAGTTTGGCTGCTTTTCTCATTGTGTTTGGGAATTATTTTGCTGATCTTTATGTTCTTTCTCTTCCATACAATGTGAGATCTGTGTGCGACCCTCTCTCTGACCTCCAAAAATCTGCCTATGGTGCAACACCCACCCTACTCCAATGGAAGAATCCCAGGAGAAAGTGTAGAAGGAGCCTCCACCTCCTTTCAAAGGCCAGATCCACAGAAATCCAAGCCCATTTTATAATAAATAAAGGTTTTTGTGTGTGTTTCTTTAAAAAATATGATTGCTGTGTATTTTTTTAAATAATAAATTGTGCCATTTCTCCTCCACCCCTGTTTTCTATAGGTATCTTAGGGGTGTATTGAATGGGTACAGGGCTGAACCCTTGAATGATGGGTAACCAATAATTTCCAGAGAGGAAATGTATTAAAGAGATATTGTCATCCGGGACATTTATGGCATATGGCTAGGATATGGATCGATGGATCTCTATGCGACTGTCGCGTTGCAGTCGTAGCATGTCACAATGCGACACCATTGACTATCATTACAAAGAATGTCATGCGTCATTGGTGCGTCATATGTTTCGATGTAGTTATACTCCTTTTGTTGAGTGCAGGGGGTTAGCTATAGGGAAAGTGGCTGCTTTGGAGCCCAGACCCTCAAAGGGCCACCTAAGGAAGAAGACTAAAAAAAAATTATTGTCAGGGCCCCCTCAAAAGTATCGTACAATGACATTATATACAATGACACTGTAGGAATCGGACCTTGGCTACCGGGCCTTGTCTGAGAGCTTAATCTTGACTAGCCTCAGGAGTGGGGTTTGCATGTGAGTTGGGGGTTGCAAACAAGTTGCTGGGGGGGCCTGTTCAAAATTTGCTGTGGGACAAAGTCAATTGTAGTTACTCCACTGAATAAGATGTTGAGACTGTCCTCTTACGTCAAACCACAGATATCTTCTGAAAATTTTCTACTCATACTTCTCACTGTTTAAAGAGGACCTTTCACTAGAATAAAACATCTAAACTAAGTATACAGACATGTAGAGCGGCACCCAGGGATCCCCCTGCACTTACTGTTATACCTGGGCGCCGCTCCGTTCTCCCGTTATAGCCTCCGGTATCTTCATAGTTAGGCTCCACCCAGGGGAACCTGCCGGCGTCTCATTCTCCCATGCTGTAGAGCTGGCCAATCGTAGCGCTCAGCTCATAGCCTGAGAGAAAAAAAAACTGGGTGGAGCCTAACTATGAAGATACCGGAGGCTATAACGGGAGAACGGAGTGGCGCCCAGGTATAACAGTAAGTGCAGGGGGATCCCTGGGCGCCGCTCTACATGTCTGTATACTTAGTTTAGATGTTTTATTCTAGTGAAAGGTCCTCTTTAAGAGAACAACTTGTCACAATATTGCAGAAAAACAAGCTGTGTTGCACAATATGGAAGCTCATAAACTAAAATTGAGTCATGCTCAGTTCCATTCTTCAACTGCCCCCATCTACAGCAGAAATGACACACCTTTGGAAAGGGACACCCTCCTCTAAGTTAAGGTTGAAATAAATCTAGCAGAACAATTGGAACAATGAATGGAGAGATCTCTGGATCCATGTGAGCTACACGGCTGGTTCTAGCTTTGTTAGAAAGAGGTTGTCATGTACTAGTTTATGTATGTTTTTAATTTTTTTTATATTATTCATGGGACAACCCCTTTAATGACATCACTTGTCATAAATTTGGAACCTATAGCTTTTAGCATAAAGGGGACACTAAACGTTCATCCATTTTTTTTTGGATATCCCAGTAAAAAAAATAACATTAAAAACTTTTGTTCTTATTGAGAACACATTCTATCCTGTTAGTTATGTCTCATTTGTATCCATGTATGACTTTCATATCTTTTACGACACTGAAAAATGTCTACTGTGCACATTCTTGGAAATCATCCATTCTTCTCTTCTTTCTGCATTTACAATATGTTCAAAAAATTCTTTGATCTTGAAAAATTTGCTACATGTGGTAATAATAATTTGCTTTGCTAAAGTTTCCATACAAGAACAATTCAATAGTTCATCATTTTCGAATGCTGGCATGACCTTAACAGAGTTCTAGAACTTTCTAGATTTTCTTCAGAGCTCCACTGCTCCATCTGCCTGCATGGTTAACTAGAAGAAATCAGTGACTGAGCAATCATGTTTATTTCTATATAGAAAGGTGGATAATCCCCTGCCAGATACCTCTGAAAAATATCATGTTAATATACTACATACCCAGTCCTTATTTACCCCAGCAGAAGACACTGAACTACAATTGGGCAGTTCCTATATATTCTATATTGACAACTGACCCTGTGAATATCAGGGTTAGCTGTATATTATTAGATCAATAGTTGGGCAGCACAGTGGTTCAGTGGTTAGCACAGTGCCTTGCACCTGGGTTGGAAGCCGACCACAGGCAACATCTGCATGGAGTATGTATGTTCTCACCATGGTTGCGTACGTTTCCTCCGGGTACTCTGATTTCCTCCAATATTCAAAAGACGTACTTATATTGAGCTTAGATTGTGAGCCCCATTGGGGACAGCTTGATGCTAATGTCTGTAAAGCGCTGTGGAATATGTCAGGGCTATATAAGTGCATAAAATAAATAATAGTACTTCACACATGCAACACCTGATACAATGATACCACTAACGTTGCTTTCGCATTTGTTTTATTAAAATGAGCAGAATGTTTATAAAACACTAGAAATGTCAAATTAAGGTGCTAATAAAAAATTACTATAATCTATAGTACTAATTTTTTTATATAAAGAAATCTCCCCAGAACGCCAAACCTGCCCATTATACATGATAGCATTTACCCCTTTATAAGGAGACCAACCCTCATTGTGAGCAAACTCCACCTTTTCATGCAAACTTTTTAGCAGGAACCCATTTAAAAAGATCAAAAATTTGATTTACATCCACTGTAAATCATCTGGACATGGTCAGTGCCACACAGCATCACTGGACTGGAGATACAGCAGGAAACTGGCAAAGGTTCATCAGAGGAGAGAAGCTGCCAGTATGACACCATGTCATTGTAGCAGGGAAAAGAGGAGAAGGAGAATTTCCAGCACCAACCAATGTCAATAGTTCGTCACTGTGCGGGAAGAAGAGGGTACAGCTCATGTCATGCTGCACTGAAGAGCCTACACATTTGCTGAACAAGGAAGCCTGCAGACCATTACTGAGATGGTGAGAGACAGGGGGAGCTACAGTATGTTGAGGACTAGTAATGATAGAGAGCCATGATGGGGACCAGAAATGACATGAAGGGGGTTAGTGGAGACTAAAAATGATAGGGGAGCCATGCTGTATATTAGAGATAAGAAGGAACTAAGAGGGGAACCATGCTAAGGACCAAGGTTTAGAGGGCTGCCATGCCGTTTACCAAAAATTATTGGGGTGCCATGCTGGGGGTCAGGAATAATGGAGCCACCTCAAACTAGAACATAGAAAGGTCTCTGTGGTGGCAGAGAAAAGGAGATAGTATGTGTGCTAAGGTAGTTAGTATCTATGCTATGTGTGTGTGTGGGAAGGGGCATAAGGGAATAGAATACATCATTTTGAGCTCCTTTATACTTTTTTGTGTGAGGGTTTATTAAGCACCCTTCATTCTGAATAGTTTACCCCCAATTAGAACTAATATTTTTGTCCAAATTTGGGTGCTCAACTCAAAGATGTTTCACTCCATATTCTATAACTGTATTGACAACACTTCCGATATGCACTTGGTGATGGTCTGAAGTTTGCCAGTAGACTCCAGAATCAGTTCTTCAATGGGAAGGTTTAGTTCTGCATCATCTAATACTGCTCCTGCCGTCCAGTCTCCAGATGGTTGAAACAGCCTTAAGAGCCTCATTAAATTCCAATTTATTGCTAGGAAGGTCATTAATTTTTAATAATAAATGTGTTTTCTCGTCTTTGGGCACATCTAGCAATTAAAGGAGCAGACTCAACACATTTCAGGTTGCATATTCTAAAACACAATACAAATGTGTCACTTTATTAACTCTACACACTATATCAAACCTCAGTATATGCTATAGGGCTTTAATGCTACTTTATAGGCAAGACATTAACCCTAAGGACCAGTCTAGTTTTGGGCTAAATGACCAATTAAGTTTTACTTTTTCACCTACGGGCATTCCAGATCATATATGTAGCTTTTTATTTTTGTGGCAACATAGCTGAATGAGACCAGGTTTTATTTTCTGTTTTAGTAATTTGATCACCATTGCAATTGGTTCTCTCTTGTACAGTGCTGCGATCATCTTATTAATTCATGAGATCAGATTTTTCTTTGATCCTGGCATCCTGCTGGATATAAATCTGTAGACAGGTGTCTGCACCTCTGAGCTGTTTTTAACGCATATTGTCTAGGTAATCAGTAGCCTGCTTTTTACTGATGAGGGCAAGAAGTTTAGCAAATTGTCTTGATTAAAAATCTCCTACTGTTTTGTGTCTATATCTCTTTTGCATGTGTCACCATGGTTACAAACTACAAACAAACCTTTTGTTATTTGATACTGTAGTCGTACCACCATCCATCTGTCCCATACAGTACTTCTTCCGAATGCACTGAATTCATGTTAGCAGGAACCTGGAGTCAGCTGAAAATGACATAGTTAGAGTATTATTGATTAACAGTGTATGAATTGTAAATTGGACAAAGTTATTCCTAGACAATAATTGAATTATCTAAATGTGGAGAAAGGTGGACAGAATCATTTTTGTATCAGTAATGAAGTACTATATTTGATCATTAGCAAGCGACACTAGAATAACAGAGAGGTAGAACAAGATGTTTTGGTACATAAGGATATAGCCATAAGTGGCATAAACACTGCATGCGGAAAACGTGCAGCATTGGGGGATGAGATTTTAACAAATCTCATCCAATCTCTGCAAAACAATCCACAGGGTAAAGGTCCATTCACACGTCCGCAATTTCGTACCGCATTTTGCGGAACGGAATTGCGGACCCATTCATTTCTATGGGGCAGCACAATGTGCTGCCAAGATCCGAAATTGCGGACCCGAAAAAAATAGAACATGTCCTATTCTTGTCCGCAATTGCGGACAAGAATAGGCATATTCTATTAGTGCCGGCAATGTGCGGTCTGCAAAATGCAGAACGCACATTGCCGCTGTCTGTGTTTTGCGGATCCGTGGATCCGCAAAACACATTACGGACGTCTGAATGGAGCCTTATTTGACTTCTGCAGCTTATGAATTTACTGTATGAAGCTGATCTCCACTGCAGATTGCACTCCTTGCATGCAGTGGGTGAAATCATCTCAAGTGGATATACCTTAAGGCAGGTTTTCATCTCTTGGTCCCTGAAGTCTGATATAATAGCTGTTGAATCATGATTCATTCATATAATTGTCTTCTCTCACACTGCAGAGAAGTCCTCATCATCAACCAACACCTAAAATATTATGAACAGCTGGAATGCAGTGAGTGTACAAATAAATCTAATGGTAGACTGGTTGTGGAGCCCTAGGCAGCTACGGTACCTACACTGCCGTCCACTTCTCATAGTCATGGTACCATATTGAAAGTTAAAATTCCAAAAAGAAGCACTCTCTACTTCATATTGCACCTTGTTACAGCAGTGTTTGTTTTCTGTATCTCCTACTACACCCACAGATCAGATTCATCTTTCATACTGCTTTCCATTATATAATGTTCTGATTCAGATTGACTAAGATCATACTTTCATTAGCAGTGATATCTTGAAAAGGTAATAAAAGGTGTGACTAATTTAGTTAGAAGCTAAAAAATTCATTTTGGTGTTCTGTATGTGCTCTTGCTCATAGCTTTAGTCATCCTTATGTGGGATAGAAAACATGCTAAACCTATACTGTGAGCACAATTATTACTAACACTCTATTCATGTCATTTCATTGAGCATATTTAATGGTTTCTCAAAGTCATTACTTTTTGTGACAGGAGATTATTCATTATTATGGATGAAGATTTTGATGAAGCTAATTTAAACAGGCCTGGCTATATGATGTCAACATACATATGTCCTAATAAAGCTAAACAAGGAGGCACAATACTAAATAGGTTCCTAAAATGCCAATCCCTGGCTGAAAAATTGCGTGTTTATCAGAATCAGTAACACACCAGAAGGAATACAGGCTGGATTCCTGCCGGGTCCCATTATAGTCTATGAGGTCTGGTGATGTTGCGGCAGTTATTGGTTGTGCCGAATGCGATGAACTCCGGCAGACTGTTCCTCTACTCGAACAGACTACCAAAACAGTTTAGCACTAGTGTGAAACTAGCCTAAAAGACATTTTTAACAGAAATAAAATATGAAAAAGCTAAGATTGAAATACTGCTCTGGGATTGGATATCAGGTGATGGGTTCTCACTCTGTAACGCATGCCAAGACCCCATTTTCAACTCTGATTCTTGATTACTGGGTGATGTTTTATCCAGTTTGTAATAAGGAGGGTCAGAGGTGTAGACAATTGGCAGCATGAATGTCCACTCTATGTCACGGCTGAGGATGGGGGAAATCCTCAGCCGTGTGGAGCCCGGTGATGTTATGGCTGCTTGACCAAGAAGACAGGATTAGGGAGCAGGTCACCTCCTAAACGCATCCCTAACCTGACCCTGGCTCCTAGCTACATGAGCCAACCTAGATGGTAGGAGGGCTCATGCTCCGGAACCTAGAAGTCCCTGCTAGCCCTCAAGATGGCCCTAAACTAGGAGCTGAGTAAGACAACCCACTCCTCCTAGACACGGAGGAGCAGGAGTCTCAACGGCCAAGCTGTTGGAAAAGGGGAGACATAAACAGCTCTATGGATATGGCAGGTGAACAAAGAGTTCCACCTACCTGCCACAGCCTTGCTGACTGGATCCCTGTGTAAGCAGGGTGCAGATCACAAACGCATCCCCACACAGGGACCCAGATCCATAGCTGCACAAAATCACATGTAAAACATCAAACGGACATCACACATCACTAGAAATAAACTTAATGAGACATTATGGTTATGACCACAGGGGTGGCTCTTACTGGCAGGTAATAAAGACAGGAGGCTGCTTTCAGCTAAGCATGGCTGAAGCAACCTGCAGACCTGCAAAAGCAGTGAGGCTTTATAGGCCAAGAAGCCACACCCCAGAGTCGGACACACCCAGTGAGACACACAAACACACTGGGAAGGGATTAACCCTTCCAACACCAGGGAAGGGAAAACACCACTTAAAGGGGGCGTGCACACAATAACATAAAAAGCAGGTGCACACATACACACATCACACAAAACCGCATGCACAACATAGCAAGCTGCAATGGCACAGCTCAGACTGCTACGCTGCCACATACATACTGTTGCCAGCGGCAACCACAGGTGAGGCAAATACCACAGCCCTCACCTGTGATTGACACCAAAGAAAACCGCTGACAACCGCATGCGGTTCAGGAGTCACGGTCATAGCCGTGACACTCTAGTAGTGAATGCACAGACGATTTAGATACCCCAATGAACCAATAAAATGCCAAATGTGATACCCAAAAACAGATTGTACAATGGCTGCCAATTTCCCCCATAAACAATACTTTCCAGGATCTCCATTAACAGACCCTGGAATCTACATACAATGACCCATGCCCGTGCTTCTCCTGCAAAAGGTGATACATCTATAGTGCAGCCACCAGAGAGGGCATCATAAACAGTTCAACTGCTAAGGCTGAGTTCACTCTTCAGTTGTTTGATCAGTTATTTCCATCAGTTAGTGTGAGCCAAAACTAGGCCAAAAACACAGAACAGGTGTAGATCTTTCCAATATACCTTATCTCTAGGCTTCACTACTGGTTTTGGCTCACAATAATTGATGGAAATAACTGACCAAATAACTGAAGTGTGAACTGGGCCTAAAGTGTACTTTTAAATGAGAGATTTCATTGAAATAATGTATTTTATGTACATATAGCCATCATGTTTAAGTGTGTACTGTGCATATTGCAGTAATATTTACAACACAATAGTTTATTTTCATGTGTTTTGTTCTTAAGGTTATTACTACAGAAGAATACATTTTTCCTTGCTACCTTAAGTGAATTGGTTCTCTCAAGTCGTTGCGTGTCTAATACATCCATCGGGAACTCTGCATATGAATTAAACATCATATAACTTTCAGCAGTCACATTCTTAATGTATTCAACTGAATATCTGAGTAGCAACACAGGGTTGCAATTAACTTGAGGGGAAAAAGGCTGCTTATTATTGATAATTTGGGAGAATTACTTCTGGCTAAATTCTTAGTGAAAATTTAATGTAAATTGCTTATTGTAAAAATTGAATGTGTAAGTCATAAAATATGAAAATATAATGATGGAGATTTACTATGAAACAATAGCTAGAATTTTGACACAAATTGGGTAAAAATACATGCCACACACCAAATATGTAGTATTATCTGTTTCAAATACTTTTTTACACCTCAATTGACAGTTTTTAAAATTGTCTTTAAAAGAGAACTTGACTAAGAAGAATCATAAAATGTACTACATTTATGGCAGAGATAGTCCTACTTTCTCTTTTCCCACCAAATGTCACCAAGAATCTAACATCCCTAACAAACAATATGTTGGCAGCAGCCCGATTACCAATTACAGCAAACAGGAAATGTATACAACATCCCCTGCTTACATTGGTTAAACTAAATGGACCAATTAAGAACATTGCAGGAGATATCTCATTGGAAATCACACTCTCACCATGTATTTACACAGGTGTGGCAAGTTTGTTCCTCATGTAACACCCCAGAGTGGTGTTACCACTCCTTCACCCTGCTACTGTCGTATTTGTTCAGGTCCTCCACAATGTGCATTCATAATCTTGTTATGTAACTGTTTATTACATGTAATGTGCCTGGTTCACCAGCAGGTGGCAGCATAAATGGCAGAGCTATCGTTAGAGAGAATGGAACTTACCATTCCATTCTCCTCCCTTTGGGAAGAGGTGGGTCAGTCCTGCTTGCTACCAGAAGGAGGTGGGGCAGTTCTGGTTTGTTCAGGTTGAGACTCCATGTTGGAGCTGCCAGGATTCTAACCTACTTTTTGGCTGAACATACGTCCGACTACAAGAGTGAAGGGCAGCATAAAGAGGAAACAGAAACACAAAGTTAGTGTAATGGTGCAGAATCCCAAGCAACCAGACAGATGTTTTAAACGACAGTGGATTTATTGAGTCGATGATAATTCAGTCAAAAGCCAGTGATCATACACAGGTAATCAAGCCGAATAAGAACCTCTGCAGGGAGAGACCAGGGACGCAGTCCATGACTAGGCCAAAGTTCATACACGTTATATCAGTCCGAGAAGCGCTGTACCGAGCAATGAGACGTCAGAGAATATCCAGGGTCTGATCTGAGGTCATACACGAGATAGATTGTTCAGCCAAGATAAAGTATCCAGAGGGAGGTCACTAGAGAATGGTCAAGAAAAGCAGAGGTCATACACAGGTAAGCTGGAGAGAAATGATCACCTGGATTGTCAGAATAACAGTGGGCACTGACCAGCCAGGGAGATCACCTTTTAAGTACCTGCTAGCTAATCACAGAGTGCCAGGTGTCGATTCCTCATAGGTCATATGATGATCCTAATCCCTAACACTTGTGCAGCCTATCCCCTAATCTACTTTGAATTTGTGCCCAGGTGCTTTTCCTGCCAGCGGCCGGCGTAGCACATAAGATGCGTGTACTCTCGGCCGCGTATCTGTCACGGCTGGGGATGGGGGAAACCCTCAGCCGGGCGATGTCTCTTTGAAGTATAGCTGTTAGGCCAGGACAGGAATCAGGGAGCTGGTCACCTCCTATCACATCCCTAATTCTGACCCTGTCTCCTAGCCGTATGAGCCGACCCTGATGGTGGGAGGGCTCATACACTGGAACCTGTAATTCCTACTAGCCCTCAGGGTGGCCCTGGACTAGGAGACAGGGTCAGAATTAGGGATGTGATAGGAGGTGACCAGCTCCCTGATTCCTGTCCTGGCCTAACAGCTATACTTCAAAGAGACATCGCCCGGCTGAGGGTTTCCCCCATCCCCAGCCGTGACAGTATCCTTTTGCGAACCACCTCTCGAGCGTGCGCGTGGATGCTTAATTGGCCTAGCACGGATATGGGACCGCACCGGCACAGACGCCAGAATGGAACTCGCAGGTGATACCGCAGATAGGACCGGCCGCGGAATGTTTCCACCAGTCTGGCCAATCTGCCTCCGGGACCCCGACAGTCACCGCATCCGTCCGCAAAGGAATCGGAGCCACAGGCTCAGCAGACACATGTGTGACCTGTCCCGCTACTCCAATGGGACTCCCCGAGGTTGAGGCAGGGGACACAGAGACCCGCTGGGATGAAGCGCCAGCAGACCCGCTAAGCACCACCCGACCTCTCCCCACAGGCCAAACCCCACGAGGACCCCTAGATCCCCCAGTGAACCGCGGAACAGGAGAGTGTCTGTCGGTTAGCTTGTCAGTACAGCAGAGTGAGAGAAAGATATAGCAGAGTTAAGTTTACCTGCCAGTTTAATGCTAAAGCCTGCTGGAACCAAGATAAAGCCTGAAACTGTTTGGAGAAATGTTTATTCAAGTAAAGCTGCCATTGAACTTCATGTCAAGGTCTAGACTCAAGTTATTTCCTCAAATCCCTCAATTATTTCCCCTATTTATTGCTTTGGAATCAAAGCCTGGTTTCCAGTCATATCCAGGTAGAAGCACCATGACACACATAAAGAGACATTTTAGGCCACAACATACTACTCAGCATTTCCTACACCTGGGATGCGCGTTATATAGAAGGCCCTAGGGGAGGCCGCCAATTGCACTCACAAACAGCTAGACTGTGATAGATGTATCCCACTTAGACCTATATAACTGATAGTGTTATCAGCATAGATCTACACTGACGTGCAAAAGGGTAACAATGTTTTGAACTTTTGACTTTCAGACTCCATATCTTACCATCCACTACAGCTTCGAACGTGAGACTACCTTAATTTTATAGACAAACATCTTGGCTATCTCATACACAAATTAGACTTGCAACTATTTTGCATATGATTAGTTATGCAGATTATTGTTATGTAACTGCATTGTTATTGTTTTGCTCCTAAAATTCTAAATTAGAATTTTTATTATTTTGTTAGTATTTTGTAAATCCACCTTTGGCTTTCAACACTGCCTGAATCCTTCTGGGCATGCTCTCGATCAGATTCAAATATGTCTGAACTGAAATCTGTTCCCAAGTCTCTTCTACACGTTACCAATGTTGGTGCATACTGGTCGACTCACTTGGGTATGAATACAGCTTTTTATTCAATTCTACCTACAAGTGTTTGATTGGGTTAAGGTATGGGGACTTTGGGGGCCAATCCAGCACCTCTAGTTCATTGTCATTAAAACATTTATTCGCCAATCTTGATATATACTTTAGGTTGTTGTCCTGCTGGAACCTTATGTTGTCCTTTTCATACCCATAGTAGTCAAGTGTACAAAGTAACTCATCTTGTAGTATACTCACATGTAACTCAGCATTGAGACCGCCATTGATCCTGTTCAAGTATCCAATATCTTTGGCTGTGAAACAACCCCCTTCTCCACCGAACTTAACAGTTCTTTCAATTTTTCGATCAGTTACACCCCTTCGCCCTTGTTTCTTCCAGACCCATTTGCACCCATCAGAGCCCAGTTTATTGACTTTTGTCTCATGGCTCTAAATCACCCATTTCCAATCTTTTACTGTCCACTGTTGGTACTTTTTTGCAAACTGGAGCCAACGCTTTTATGACGATATTGAATTTGAGGCTTCTTCACCTTTTTTTGGGCCACCATTCCAGACTTGTGTAATGTATGTTGTATGGTGCTTGCATGGATCTGTGATCTCTCTATTACAAATCATATAAGTCACCTCCACTGCCGTGTTTGTCACGCCAGAACTGATATACCTTGTTATGAGCCAACTTGTTGACTCAGATATTTTGTCTGGATGTCAACCTTTTGGCTTTGAAATGGATGTACGGACTTCATTTCATATTCTTCCAACTGTCATGGCACTCATATGGTAGCCGAGATACCGCGATTGATGAGCTGGATGATGCTTTTTCTCTTTTCTTGGGAAATTTTCTTCATGGCTGCAACCTAATAACACACTGAGCTATTAGGGAATGTGAGAACAGGTTGTAATTTGTAGTATACAAGAAGAAGAAGATTGTTCTATTACCAGGTGCAAAACAGTAACAATGCAGTTACATGACAAGAATCTGCATAACTAATCACATGCTAAATAGTTGCAAGTCCAAGTCTTTCCTCTCTATAATATTGCCATTTGATATTATACTGTATATAGTGATAAGAGGCAGGGGCAATATTCTAATTTGCGATATATCGCAAATATTTGGGCGAATATTCATCATATATTCTTATTTTCTTGATTGCGAAAATCGGCAATGTAATAAGCGCGTATTGCGTGCGCAATACAGGCGTGGGTCACTTTTGGTACATTTTTCAAGCTGCTAGAAGTTTCTTGAGACTGGAGAAAATGGTTGGCACGGCAGAACATTACAATAGCTTTATATGCAGATAGAGTGCTCTAATATAGTGCGCAAATCGGCAATTAATGATGCGCATATTTTTGCGCAATATGTGCAACTTCACATTTTAGCAGGCCTGACTACATATTACTGATTGGTGCACTAACTATTGTTGTGAACTTGTGACATCACAGCACTATGTCTGTATGTCTGTATGTATGGACAGCAGAACCTATCACACTACCTAACACCCTGCACTGGAACCTATCAGCTACACTATATCACGATCTAACCTACACTGACTATCCCACTAACTATCTGTATTATACAGTGGATATAAAAAGTCTACACACCCCTATTAAAAAATGAGACAAAGATAAATAATTTCAGAACTTTTTCCACCTTTAATGTGACCTATAAACTGTACCACTCAATTGAAAAACAAACTGAAATCTTCTAGGTGGAGGGAAGAAAAAATATAAAAATAAAATAATATGGTTGCATAAGTGTGCACACCCTTAAACTTAGGCTCCATTCACACGTCAGTATTTTTACCTTTCCAGATAAACGTTCCTTTTTTTTGCGGATCCGTTTTTCAGTCCAACCTTCCATTTTTTTACTAAAGTGCTTCCGAATCTGTTCCGTGTTTCCGTGATTCCGTTTTTTTGTTTTTTTTTCCAAAAGAAAAAAGAGGAGGAGGAATAGATGTTGCTAGGGTACCAAAAAAAATAAGTGGTGAAAACAGAGGACATCTTCTAGAACAGGTGCCATTTTATTGTGCTTTTGGTGTAGTAGGAGCTATGTAAGAAATCTCTGATAAATGCAGTGAACCACATGTCTGCAAGCTGCAATTTTCTAATGAGCACAAAAAAATGACAAGCACGTACAGTATACTGCTCTAGGACAGATGGAAAAGTAAAATTACACATATTATAATATATTTACTCACTTATTTTTTCCCTCTTGGCTAAGTTGCCTGAGTCCCGGAGGATGGCAAAAGTTCATGGGCAATTTCCTCCCAACACCGGTCCTTTAGCGACCTATTTTGGTAGGCCTCTTGTCTGGTATCCCATAGAGAGGGCCGTTCCTGGATCATAGTGATCAATCGGTCCACTTCATATACCATTTTGCAGGAGAGCAGAAGATGACCCGAACTTCTCTCACCACCAGGCACTGAGGGCTGGACTTAATTTTTTTTTAGTTTCTTGTCAACTGATCAGTTAAAAAACGGATGACATTCGGATGGTTTTGTACATGTCATCCGTTTTTATGCGGATCCATTGACTTGAATGGACAACGGACCAGAAAAACTGACAGAAAGTAGGACAAGCTTAATTTTTTTTCAGGATCCGCATACTCGAAAATAGGAAAACGGAACGGATTCAGTGATTCGGACAGCACTATAATTGGTGTCCGCATTTTTTCTGAGGCAATTAAAATTAATGGATCCGAAAAAACGTTCCGATTTAAAACGGAACGGAAACGGAGTGTTATAACAGACGTGTGAATGGAGCCTCATACTTTGTTGAAGCACCTTTTGATTTTATTACAGCACTCAGTCTTTTTGGGTATGAGTCTATCAGCATGGCACATTTTGACTTGGCAAGATTTGCCCACTCTTCTTTTCAAAAACACTCCAAATCTGTCAGATTGCGAGGGCATCTCCTGTGCACAGCCCTCTTCAGATCACCCCACAGATTTTCAATCAGATTCAGGTCTGGACTCTGGCTGGGCCATTCCAAAACTTTAATCTTCTTCTGGTGAAGCCATTCCTTTGTTCATTTGGATGTATGCTTTGGGTCGTTGTCATGCTGAAAGATGAAGTTCCTCTTCAAGTTCAGCTATATATATAAACTAACTAACTATCTAATGTAATTACACAGCAAAGCACAGAGCACAGCAATGACACTGCTGTCTCTCTCAGAACTCCATAAAACTACAGAAAATGGTTGCTGGGGAGGTTCTTATATAGTAAGGGGTGGAAACTTTCCTATTGGTTGCTAGGGTGTTGCTAAGCTCAGACAAAGACACTGCAGTCTTCTCATTGGCCCACAAGCAAGAAGGGGTGATTACTGATGGAAAAAAAAATCTAGAATATTTGAGAATACGAATATATAGCTCTATATTCTAAATCTTTGCAAATTCTCGAAGTGGCGATATCCGCGATTAAAATTTGCAATTTGAATATTAGCTCCCAACACTAATTATAAATACATGCTATCCATAAGTCATGTAGTAATACACTCACACAAAGGACATCAGATCCTCTCCCTACCTCTCTTTCCTTTTCCAATAATTTTTCCTTAAACTACCATTTCCCATGTTAATATATATATATATATATATATATATATATATAAATTGTACTGTTCAAGAATGCAATAGCTAACAGTGGTGATAAACCTCAATGAGCAGCCTTCTCAGGATACTTACTCTACTTATGTAATACTTCTAATGTATTTGATGTCATTGTGAGTTTCTATTTCTTATTGGTTTTAAAACCTTTAAAAAACTAATATTTTAAAAGAAAAGATCATTATTTTGGTGGTAAATATTGGCGTGAAGTAAGCATATGTAAGCATATGCAGCGACCAGGCCGCAGAGGGAATGTGGTCTGATGTGTGTAGTAGTTGGTACTCACGATTCTGCAGATTCCTGGGCTGGCTTGCAGTGATGGGAAGGAAGGCACCGGATTCCATTGGGGCACACTCTTGTGTTGAGGGATCTCCTGCCGGATGTAGCTTGAGGTGCCCTTGATGGTACAAGGTTATAGGTGCAGGGAAGGCAGGGTCTCTGAGGTTCGTGGGTCCAGCACCCTTGAGTGCAAATAAGGTGGTAAAATAAAGAGAAGTCCTAATAACAGTCTTTTGTTGAGGTATTGACTCTGGTCACACTCAGGATAACACGGTCTATCTTCCAAGTGTGGAGTATACATCAATAGACTTCTCTGTTTCACAGGGTTGGTACATATATCTTGCCTTCCTGGCTTACTGACGATTTCCAATAATACGTCCACGCTGTCCAGAGAGGAATTTGGCTCCAAATACAGCTTGTACTTCACTGCAGAGTGTGAACTGGTACCGTAGGGTAACTCCTGTCTCACATTGGGTGCTAATGAAGTCTATAAGCTGAATTAACACTTTCACCTCCACTAGTCTCTCCTTACACTCCCTCAACACTCTGGGTTTCTGTTATTACTCTCTTGAGACCTACCCTTGGTCTGTGCACAACTCAGAGTGGTAGCTACTTGTCAGCTAACTTGTCTTCAGGGTAAAGCAGGTTCAGCCCTAGCTTCGGTCGACCATTTCTTTTGTATGACTCTGCAGTCTGGCTGAGGCTTCTGACTTTTTAGGTCTGACTCTGGAGGTAGCATTCCTTGGCTGTGGACTAAACTGATGCTGCCCTTGCTCTTCACTTCTCTGTGTCTCCACTGCTGCATTTAACTGCACAACGTCATCTGCACTGTTCCTCCTTTTTCTGCTTCACCCTTCCCTTATCCTGTTCTATATATAGCTTTAGTACCAATACCACCTAGTGGTGACTGATGTGAAATGTGGTTTACCAGCCTGTTATAGGAATTACAGCAATTGTGCATACATATTACACAATGGACATACTGCAAATACTCTTATATATACAGGGCCCCACTACTGATACAGATTGGGACACTGCATGTACACCACTGATAAATTTGGCCTAGTTTCTGGCTGTGTGGTCAAGTTTTGTCCTGTCTAATACTGAATCCAATATGTGCAGACTATAGGACTGTGATATTGCGACAAGACGGGTGTTCTGGCAGCGGTCTGTGCCCACTATCACTCCTCTAATGTAGGTGGGCAGTGGGCATATCAGCCACCTTGCTTACCTGATCCATAGCTCCAGGCCTCCAATGACACAGTCCTGCCAGTGTCCCTCTCTCCCTGCTTGGCATTCCTGGCCACCAGAGTAACAATGTAATGGGACACAGGATGAGGCCTTCTTCCTCCTAGCAATGCCTTTGTCAGCGGTAATATGAAAATTAGAGCTTTTCCAGGAAAAAACATTAGTGGCCTTCAGGGTATTGTCTATGGGGTCTTATCCACAGGTCCCCAAGGAGCAACATAATAAAGAAGAAATTCATGGTCTATGGTAGTACAGGCCCTTTAGATATATTCCTGGTATACCTTTTTACTGTATTTGGCTGCTGGCTGGGGCACATGTTGCTTGACATGCTGATTTCCTAATAATTATATTGGTAATTGTACTTCTGTACAGGATTTTCTCCTTATTACTACCAATTTGATTTTAATCTTAAAAAGAAAAACTGTAGAACATGTTTCTTGCAGCACATATATTATCCTTCTAAGTGAAACTCAAGCTGCCTATGAAGCTCTAGTTGAAATTTTTTACTAACTGAAAACATATTTTAATCAGGGATAACTCCTGGTAACTTGCCAGCCTCTCAAAGCTTGTTAGCATCAGACTGATATACAGCAAAATATGTGGAATTCAAGGTTATTATAAAAAATTGGAAAGTGCAGCTGCTTCTTACATCAATTGGTGGACTATCATGACAAATCAAGAACAATCATAGACATTGGTCAAACAAGTATGCAGGATCATAACACAGTAGATATACTATACCATTGCTAGCATTTTAGCAGCCCTTAAATTTTATAGCCAAATGTTAAGCTTTTTCTGTAGTATTCTTGGCAGAGGACGCAGCACATTTTGTATAATATGGCAAGCATAAACTATGTCTTCTGGAAAATATAAGATCCCAGTAGAACATCACAGAAATGTTTAATACAGATGGAGCTGAGCTTTTGTTTCCAAAAGGAAATGGTTTTGCTTCTCATGTGAAATATTAAACACATTTCATAACTATAAAGGAATTCAGGAACCATTTTGTGACTAAAATCATAAAATCACAGCACAAAAGATTCTGGATGTACGGTATGTCCTGAATGTCATAAAGCACAAAATTGATCCTAAAGATGATAAATATATCATGGCAATAAAGCAATATTATATAAGTAAGAAAGAAAACCTGTCACAAGGCAGCTCTCATCAACCATATGACCTGACAACAGGAAAATAAATAAATAAATAACTCAAGGCCACTTGATTTAAAAAAAATTATTCCTCCATTTAAAATTTTAAAATGTCTAGTTTTACCTTTATTTACCATTCCCTCAGGAATCTCTTCCAAAATAATCCCTTTAAGAGCTGGAAAGTTACGTACAAGGTTGTACACTTTTCTAGTCTTGATTGCTTTAGCAGCAAGACATACAATATATCAGGGATTCTATCAGTTTAGAGAATGAAAAATAGTCAGCCATTGAACTGTGGACCTGGGTTGTCATATCTAACATAAGATTATTATTTTTTAATTAATTAATATACATTGGGGTAAATCCCCCTATGGCAGTTTTCATGAGTTTGTATCTAGAGATGAGCAAACTAAGCTAGTTTCAATACCACTGAGTGTGTATAAACACAGGCTGGCATCAGGAATGTTTTTCTTTTCAGTTTAAAAGCATAAAAAAATTCCAACAATACAGTGTATTTTTAAACTTTCTGTTAGTTATCACCTGCTACCATCCGTTTACCCATAGCCATATATGTTGCTGTCCCTTTGACATTACTAATGCTGTCTTGGTGTTGAAGAGCTTGTAAGGTGTTGGATACAGTCCTAGGAGACCTCAGCTAGTCTTTTCGACTTTTCAGGGTAATCAGGGCACTTTAGGTTCGAGCTTGATTTGATAGAATTAAACCCCCCTACATAAATTCTAGGAAATTTGCTCATCTCTTTTTGTATCCGTAATATTATCCTATTGAATCTCTTAGTAAGCGGGTCACACCTTAAGGGAAGGATCTTCTTGTCCCAGAGTAATATGTATTCCTCTCTTCTCCATGATGAGGGAAAGAAGCAATCAAATATAGGTGTAAATTAAAGGAGTTGTTTGAGATATTAATAGCCTTTCCTCAGGATAGATCATCAGTATCTGATTGGTGGGGGTCCAACTCACAGCACCCCTGCTGACTAGCTATTTGAAGAGTCTGCCGTGCTCCATTAAGTACTGTGGCTTCCTCACAGCTTCCCAGCCTACCAAGCACAGTGTTGTACATTGTATAGTGGGTGTGATTGGTATTGCATCTCCGGCCCATTCACTTGAATGGATCTGAGCTGTGCCTAGTTCATATGAAATATGAATGTGACGTCACTGGCCTAGGAAAAGGCTGCAGCACTCAATGGAGCCTCTATAAAAATCTGATCTGTGGGATGTGCCAGGAGGCAGACTCCCGCTGATCAGATTTATCACCTAGCCTGAGGATAATCCATTAAAATCAAAATCACAGACAACGTGTTTAAAAAAGGAGGTTTTACTGATCTCACATGAGACAACATGCTTGGTGATTACAAGAGTCTATTAACAGGCAAAAGGTTTAGTGGCAATGTGCTTAGTGGTTTCCAAATTTCTCAATTAGGGCATAGTCTTAAACAGTGTCAATGGATAAATAAAACAAAGTCCTTGGCTTGTCCGAATCTCACACCAAAATTAATTGGCACCTGTCAGCATATTTGTACATATGAAAATGGCTTGACTTTGACTGACTTTAGGAGAAGTCGGAGCAGGTGTGATGATGTTTTCACTGGCTGGCCCTATAAATAAAAGTGCAGATTGTGCGGCATTTGCAGACAGAGGAGAGCCTCTAGGTGTAATGGCAATGCCCCTTTGATCTTAGGAGCTCATTATCATATAATAAAACTTAATTCTTCTCAGCAATGTGAGCACATATCAACATTGTGCCAACACAGATGCGTTCAGCTGCCAAGAGCACATGCAACAGGTCAGCCAGTTTCATAGCTACAAATCTGCTGACAGATGTCCTTTAAATTACTGCCAAGAATGTCTGTAAAATAAAGAAAAAAAGGCCACTCACGAATACAAAGCTGGTAGAGACATATCTCAAAAGACTTGTAGCTGTAATTTCAGCAAAAGGTGGTCCTACAAAGTATTTACTCAGGGTGGGCTGAATACAAATTCATGGCACTTTCCAGATTTTATTTATTAAAAATTTTGAAAAAACTTTTCTTTTCACTTCACACATAATTGCTAATTTTTTGATGGTCTATCATATAAAATCCCAATAAAATACATTTAAGTTTGTGCGTGTAATGTGAAAATATGTGGAAAAGTTCAAGGGGTATGAATACTTTTTCAAGGTACTGTACTTGTAGGAATTGCATAGTATCAGTAGCCTTTGGCAATTCCCTGGATCTCTTTCTATGAAGATCCTTATAATAATTTTTTTGTGATAGACCCTTCTGTTGCCCTGCAATGCCCCTCTTGGCTTTCTGGCACCACATATGCTAATTAATTAGGACCATTGGTACAGGGAGGAGGAGACCTCAGCTCTCCTCAGTCGGCGTCTCCTTCTTTCTGGCTGTGACGCTGTCCAATCATTGTGGACCACTTTACAGCCAGCGAGAACACAAGCTTCTCTCGTGAGATTTGGTAAATCTAATAAGACTGTGATACTAGTATAGGATAGTATAGTACTTGCTGTTTGGTAAATCTCACAAGACCAGTTTGTCTTCTTCCTAGCTGTGAAGCGATCAGGTGCTATTATATATGGAGGGTTTTTTCATAAAAAAATAAAGATTTAGCATCTCCAGCAGGTAGACTACTTCATTAGGTAGTATGATAAAAAAAAAATTAAGTTTCCGCTTTAAGTGCATGGAGATACAGTATAATGGCATACAATAACACAATGTAGCATATGCTTGCTGGCGTTTTTCAGTAGTTCAACTTAGGTGGTGTGACCACTGCAACAGGGAAGAAACACTAAACTAACAGGGCTAACTTTAAAGGATACATCTCTTATTGTAAGAGGGCCAGTAACCCAAACATACTTATAAAAATTGTCTTAGCCATTCAGCATATACAGGCACTAATCAATGTTATGCTGCTGATGTTTTTATTACTGGTCTCTAGTTAGTTGGTGGATTCAAAATGTACCTTCATCTGGAATATCGTGAAGACCTCTAAACATTCATTCACATCTGCATTACAGACATCAAGGAAACCAAACAGATCCCATTATAGTCAATGGGGTCCATCAAGTGCTAATAATATCCTTCATGCAAGGGATCCAGCGTTTATGTTATTTTTGCTGTCTTGCTCATATAACAGAGCAGAACAACAGAAATAACTCAGCAGCAGCAGTAGGGGTTATAGAGCTCGTAATCATAACCAGGTCCTAAGTGACTTTCTAGTAAGAGATTCCTGGCACTATAAATGGGTGATGAACATACACATGTAATCACCTCATATGGACCTGTCTAAAATGAATCATTAATGTTCATGGAGTACATAATTTCTACAAGGCATGTTGTCACCGCATAAAGTGGTGGTGTGTCTTACAATGGGGAAGGGGGGAATATGAGTGATTTGGTCCCTGAGCATTAAAAGATCATGAATTCCATACCAACCACTATAGTCATGGTAAATTTGGCTTGCAAAAATTTGGCAATTTTGAGGAGCACTTATCTTGTGTATTCCTGTGTAAACATACCACAAAATACACTGCCTGTCCAAAAAAAAAAGTCGCCACCAAAATAAAAAGGTCACACACTCTAATATTTTGTTGGACCGCCTTTAGCTTTGATTACGGCACGCATTCGCTGTGGCATTGTTTCGATAAGCTTCTGCAATGTCACAAGATTTATTTCCATCCAGTGTTGCATTCATTTTTCACCAAGATCTTGCATTGATGATGGTAGAGTCTGACTGCTGCGCAAAGCCTTCTCCAGCACATCCCAAAGATTCTCAATGGGGTTAAGGTCTGGACTCTGTGTTGGCCAATCCATGTGTGAAAATGATATCTCATGCTCCCTGAAGCACTCTTTCACAATTTGAGCCCGATCAATCCTGGCATTGTCATCTTGGAATATGCCCGTGCCATCAGGGAATAAAAAATCCATTGATGGAATAGCCTGTTCATTCAGTATGTTCAGGTAGTCAGCTGACCTCATTCTTGGAGCACATACTGTTGCTGAACCTAGACCTGACCAACTGCAGCAACCCCAGATCATAGCACTGCCCGCACAGGCTTGTACAATAGGCACTAGGCATGATGGGTGCATTACTTCATCCGCCTCTCTGCTTACCCTGATGTGCCCATCACTCTGGAACAGGGTAAATCTGGACTCATCAGACCACATGACCTTCTTCCATTGCTCCAAAGTCTAATCTTTATGCTCCCTAGCAAATTTAAGCCTTTTTTTCTGGTTTGCCTCACTGATTAGTGGTTTTCTTACAGCTACACAGCTGTTTTGCCGCAATCCCTTGAGTTTCCTTCGCATTGTGTGTCTGGAAATGCTCTTACTTTCACTATTAAGCATAGCCCTGAGTTTTACTGTTGATTTTCTTCGATTTGATTTCACCAAATGTTTTGAGTGATCACCGATCACGATCATTCAGGATTTTTTCCCCGCCACATTTCTTCCTCGAATACGATGGGTTCCCACTATCCTTCCAGTTTTTAGTAATCCGTTGGACAGTTCTTAACCCAATTTTAGTAGTTTCTGCAATATCCTTAGATGTTTTCTCTGCTTGATGCATGCCAATGATTTGACCCTTCTCAAACAGACTAACATCTTTTCCACAACCACGAGATGTCTTTTGACATGGTTGTTTAAGAAATGAGAAGCAGCTCATTGCACCAGTTGGGTTTAAATAACTTATTGCCAGCTGAAAGATAATCGCCCATGCAGTAATTATCCTAGGAGGCTCATAACTATTTGCTTCGTTAAATCCAGGTGGCGTCTTTTTTTTTGGGACAGGCAGTGTAATAAAAAAAACATATTGCCAATTTTTTCTTTTGTAGCTGAGATTTTAATGACAAGGTAATGCTATGAAGGGGCCACATGAAAAGCCAAATCAAAGACAATGTGTTGTATTGCAGGCTGTCTTTTGATGAAGTTCCAGAATTGCAGATTATACAGTAATAATATATTCAAGCTGTCACTGTCATGTGCTGAATTCTCACAACTTATATTAATATTGTACAGTTCAAATGCAATGCACGCAAACGTAATAATACACAATGTATTTGGAAAATTTTCAGACCCTTCACTTTTTTCACATTTTCGCAACGACTTTGTGCTAAAATACATGTCAAGTTTTCGCCCATCAGTCACTCAATACTCCACAAAGACAGGATGAAAACAGGATTTGAGAATTTTTTAGCAAATTCAAAAATAAAAAATTTCTATCACACTTAAAATAGATCATCTTTGAGATGTTTCTCAATTCAGTTGACTGGACATGATTTGGAAAGACACAGTTCTGTCTATGTAAAGTTTCACAGCTGATGATGCATATCAGAAAAAAAGTCATGAGGAGAAAAAAACTACTGACAGAATTTAGACACAGTATTGTGTGGAGAGACACAGATCTGGAGCAGGGTACAAAAAAAATTCTCCTGCACTGAAAATTTCCATGAACACAGTAGTTCCATAATTCTGAAATGAAAGAATTTTGGAACAACCAGGACTCTTTCTAGAGCTGGCCATCCCATCAAACCAGTAATTGGTGGTAAAGGCCCTTAATAAGAGAGATGACCAAGAACCCAATGGTCACTGTGGCTGAGCTCCAAAGATCCGGTGTGCAGCTGGGAGAAAGTTCCAGAATGTCAACTATCACTCCTGCAGTCCACTAATTATGGCAGACTGGCCAGAAAGAAGCCTCTCCTCAGTAAAAGACACATGAAAGACCACCTCAAGTTTGCAAAAAAGCACCCAAAGGACTTATGTGAGAAACAAGATTTTCTCATCTGATGAAACCACAATTGAACTTTTTGTCCTCAATTCTAAGTGTCTGAAGAAAACAAGACAATACTCACCGCCCACCCAATACCACCCCTACAGTGAAGCATGGTGGCGGCAGCATTATGCTGTGGAGATGTTTTTAAGCAGCTGCAATGTGGAGACTGGTGAGGGTTGCGGTAAAGCTGAATTAAACAAAGAACAGAGATATTGTTAATGAAAATCTGATGCCAAGTGGTCTTGACCTCAGACTGGGTTGAAGGTTCACCTTCCAACAAGACAATGACCCTAAGCACACAGCTAACACGAGTGGCTTAAGGGCAACTCTGTGAATGTCATTGAGTGGAAAAGTCAGAGTCATGACTTGAACCCAATTGAACATCTCTGGTATTTAAAAATGCTCGAGTCTCCGCCCCGCAAGTTTCTTGGCTGCTATGCAGCCAATAAATATGTAGGTAAGTACTGCCCTCACTGTAATGCCGTAGCCATGTTGGCTGCTGGCATTACAGTGATTGGCTGGCCGGAACGCTATACAGCACCCGATGACGCATGTTCAGCTCATTCTTAGTCATCGAGAGCTGTGCTGGGGAAGGGACAGTGTAGTGAGTGAAATAGGAATAATTTTATTAGAAAAACTTTTCAGAGACCCAAAAGTCCTTTTAAGGACAATTGTTGTATGTGGCAGCAGAAATATACAACCTGCGCAGCCTGCGCTAAATTGCTAAAACTTAACAGACCCAAAAGTCCTTTTACGGACTATTGTGTGTGGCAGCAGCAATATCTTTTTTTAGCGCAAACTGAGCTAAATAGCTAAAACTTTACAGACCCAAAAGTCCTTCTAAGGACTATTGTGTGGGGCAGCAATATCTATTTTTATTGCATCCTGCGCTAAATAGCGTACAATAGTTAGGCCGCTGAAGACAGCGACATTAGCTGCGCCACATCTCCAGTGTAAAGTGTGCACATACCAAAAAAATCTGTGACATCCAGTGTACTTTTTCCCTAGACAGTCTCCTGTGTGACGTTTCCAAATATACTGTCCATATAGTGTGGCTTTCTGTGACAAATACTCTACCACATTTGAAAAGAGTGTCTGTTGCGCCAATCTAAATAATCTGTGCATAATCTGTTCATTACTGTCCATATTCTGTTCATTACTGGGGCATATACTGACTCAAATTTTAAATCTGTGTGTCTTGCGACCAGGGGCGTACATAGAAATCATTGGCCCCATAGCAAGAATTTAGATTGGGTCCCCATGCCCGTTCCTAGTCCCTCCCACTATACGCCCTGGCTTTTCTCACTACCCTCCCTAACTTCTCGACCTGCCCCATCTCATGCAGCAGTATTTTGCTCTACAAAATGGCAGTACTCATAGCGTAACCCAACAGACCCATTTTAGTGAATGGGATCTGGTAGGTTCTGGCGGTGTTCACCATATTTTGACAAGAATCTGGGGCATTACATGATGTAATACCACCCAATTTTCCTACTGTCCAGCATGGCACATGTGCAGAGACATGAGAAAAGTGTGAGGAAGTGAGTGCCCCCCTTCCCCCCTACTCTGTGTCATGCAGGACAGCTGGGAGACACTGACATTACTTGCTATCCTGCATGACACATGTGCAGAGACAGGAGTCTCTGGGAAAGCTGAGTGAACCCCTTACCCCTGCCTTTCCATGTTCTTATTATCTGTATTTATGCCTTGCAGGATATCAGGAAATCTGAGTGACATTACATGATGTAATAGCTCCCAGCTTTTCTGCTGTCCTGCATGGTACATGTGGAGAGACATGAGAATAGTCTGAGAAAGCTGAGTAACACAACTCCCACCTACCCTCATATCTTCTCATGCCTCTGCACTTGCAGGACATAAGGTGCCATGCAGGACATCAGGAAAGCTGAGTCACATTACATAATAGCACCCAGCTTTCCTCCTGTTCTGAATGGCATATGTGCAGAGGAATAGCCTGGGAAAGCTTCCTCCACACACATACACCTCTGCACTGTCCCGACTCCCCACCTTCAAGTCGTCACTTACTTCATTACTGGTGGGGTTGTGGCAATCCAGAGGAATCAGGCATGGTGGAGCTAGCAGACGGGAGGCGGAGCTAGCAGATGGGAGGCGTGGCTATGAAGTGGGAGGTGGGGCTAGCAGACAGGAGACAGTTAGGAAGATAGACGGGGCGGGGATTCTCATCCACTGTGGGCCCCTCTTCCTCACGGGCCCCATAGCAGCTGCGTGGTTGGCCTATATGGTAGGTACGCCACTGCTTGCGACAATCTAAATAATATGGTCCAAATCTAGTGTCCATAGCGCGTGGCTCTCTGTTTCAAATACAGTACCACATGTGAAAACAGTGTATTTTGGGAAAAAGTTATATATTTGAGCCACATCTAGTGTGTGTGCATTTCATACATCTCACTAACATATACTGTACTTCATCCGCAGACAGTGTATGGTAGTCTGTGACATTATCAGGGCTACATCCCCTGTGTAAAGTGTGCGCATCTAAAATACCTGTTTTAATTTATTGGCGCGTACACGTACATATCCTATGCTACTGTACGTGTGACAGACTTTTAATCCTATATAACATTTAATATTAAGAAGGCGAGCAGTAAGGGACATGGCAGTGGCCGTGATGCTGATGGTGCACGCAGAGGCCGTGTCCCTGGGCACGGTGAAACTGTGCCTGCTGCCAGAGCACAAGAAAAACAATTATCCACGATACCTAGCTTCATGTCCCAGTTTGCCAGGGCGGCGCAGGACACCACTCTTGAAGTCAGACCAGTGCAACCAGGTGGTCGGTTGGATTGCAGCAAATAATGCTTCCAGTCGGTTAAGCACCACCCTATCTTCCACCAAGTCTAGCGTCAATAGCCAAGAGTCTGCTCAACCCAATCCTCACCCTGATCCTCCTTCCTCCCACCATGTAGAGTCTGGGCAAACAAGTGATCCCACACTCGGATATTCCATGGAGCTCTTTTCTGCGCCATTCCTTGATTTGACCCTCTCGCCAAGCATGCTTGAAGAGGGACAGATCTTGTGCCCTGAGCATCCACAATCACAAGAAGATAACGGTGGGGAATGGCAATTACTATTTAATGAGGAGAATGATGATGAGACACAGTTGCAAATAACTCAGTGGCAATTACTGTCTCAAGAGGTTGATGAAGAGGATGAGACACAGTTGTCAATCACTGAGGTAGTGGTTAAGTCAACAAGTCAGGAGGATGAGCAGAGTGAGGAAGTGGAAGAGGAGGTGGTGGACGATGAAGTTACTGACCCAACCTGGGAAGGTGGAAAGCCGAGCGAGGACAGCAGTACAGAGGGGGAGGGTTCTGCTTCACCGCAACAGGCTGGAAGAGGCAGTGGGATGGCAAAAGGGAGAAGGCTGGCCACACTAAACAGGCCCGCAACTGTTCCACGGAGCACCCCATTGCAAAAATCTCCCTTGTCAAGGGGTAGGTGTTCCAAAGTGCGAACGACAAAAGAATAGTAGTTTGAAACCTATGCCTTACCAAAATGAGCCAGGACGTGAACACTAGCAACCTCACCACCACCAGCATGATCCGCCACATGGCATCCAAGCACCGTAATAAGTGGGACGAACAACTGGGTCCACAATCTGTCTCTGCGGGTCACACCACTGCCTCCTCTTCCCCTGTGTTACGTGCTGGACAATCCCCTGTCGAAGGCATAGGCCCGGATGCCACCTGGACCTTCGCAAGCACCATCAGCGACCACATCCACTTCCGTGTCCCAGTGCAGCGTCCAAATGTCCTTACCCCAGGCATTTGAGTGCAAGCGCAAATACCCAGCCACCCACCCACAGGCCATAGCACTAAATGTGCAGCTTTCCAAATTACTGGCCCTGGAAATGTTGCCAATTAGGCTTGTGCAGGGCCCTCCTTACACCAACATGTGTCCCGTAACATCACACGTGCCCTGACCAACGCAGTTACTGGGAAGGTCCACTTAACCACGGACACATGGACAAGTGCATTCGGCCAGGGACGCTACATTTCTCTGACGGCACACTGGGTGAATGTTGTGGAGGCTGGGAGTGAGTCGTACCCTGGGATGGCACAGGTGCTACCGACGCCAAGGATTGCGGGCCCTACGTCGATCAAGGTTTCCGCCAGCACCTTTGTTAGTGGCTACAACCCCCACTTCTCCTCCTCTGCCTCCTCCTCCACTTCCAAATTATCCACGTGCAGCACCAGTCAGTCATCAGTCGGTAGCTGGAAGCAGTGTAGCACTGCAGTGGGGAAGCGGCAACAGGCAGCGCTGAAACTGATATGCTTAGGGGATAAACAGCACACTGCCGCAGAGCTATGGCAGGGGATATGAGACCAGACTGAGCTGTGGCTCTCGCCACTCAACCTAGAACCAGGCATGGTTGTGTCTGATAATGGCCGTAACTTGGTGGCGGCTTTGAAGCTCGGCAAGCTCAGACACATCTGATGCCTAGCCCATGTCTTAAACTTAGTGGTTCATCGGTTTCTCAAAACCTATCCCAATTTGCCTGAGCTATTGGTGAAGGTGTGCCGCGTGTGTGCACATTTCCTCAAGTCATCAACAGCTTTAGCCGGTCTGTCAATGCTGCAGCAGCGCTTGAAATTGCCAGCTCACCAGCTGTTGTGCGACGTGATCACACGCTCTAACGCGACGTTCCATATGTTGGCTAGGCTTTGTGAACAGCAGAGGGCAGTAGTGGAATACCAGCTGCAACATGGTCATCGTCTTTCCAGTCAGCTTACACTATTCATAAGCGAGGAGTGGGCATGGATGTCTGACCTCTGTAAGGTTTTAAGAAACTTTGAGGAATCAACGCAGATGGTGAGTGGCGATAACGCTATTATCAGCGTACCCATCCCACTTCCGTGTCTACTCAAACACTCGCTGCTCACAATTTAGAAAGACGCTTTGCATGTGGAAGAGGTGGAAATGGGGGGAAGACATTACACAGGGTGATAGCCAGACCACTCTGAATTCGTCTTCTCAGCGCAAATTGGACGATGAAGAGGAGGAGGAGTAGCAGGGGACGGTTGCATCCGCTACAGAGGGTAGTACCCATGGACGTTTAATTCCACCTGTTCTGCGTGGGTGGACTGAAGAGGAGGAAGAGGATGAGGAGATTGAGAGTAATCGTCCTGATGACGACAGCGAATTCTTGCCTGTTGGTACTCGGGCACACATGGCTGACTTCATGTTAAGTTGCCTTTCCCGCGACCCGCGTTTAGACAACACAGATTACTGGTTGTTTACCCTTCTCGACCCCTGCTACAAAGAGAACTTCTCATCTCTCATTCCTCTGGTGGAAAGGACGAGCAAAATGGTGCAATACCAGAAGATACTTGTTGAAAAATTGCTCAAAAAATTTCCATCTGACAACGCTGGCGGCAGAGTCCGTAGTTCCTTGGCCAACCGAGGAGGGGAGACAAGGGGAACACACAGCAGTTCCAAAGTCTGCGACAGTTTCATGACACCCCTCCAGCAACCTCACCCTGTTGCGTGGCCTAGTGTCACAAGGAGGGAAACATTTTGGAAGATGTTGAAGGAGTACATAGCAGACCGTGTCAGCATCCTTAATGATCCCTCAGTGCCTTACAAGTACTGGGTGTCCAAGCTGGGCAATTTTTTTGAGGGTCAGCTCACCTGCAGGCCCTAATCTACAACCTTTTAGAGGGTCAGCTCACCAGCAGGCCCTCACCTACAATCTTTTACAGGGTCAGCTCACCAGCAGGCCTGCACCTAAAATCTTTTATAGGGTCAGCTCACCTGCAGGCCCTCACCTATACCTGATAGGTAATTTGCGCACATGCTGCCTTGCTTGGATGTGGTAGACGTAGACGTTTCTCAGGCTCCCTCTCCGGAATCCAACACTGATTCACCGTTACCTGTGGTCACCACCTCGCCCATAATGTTTTAAATGGTCACATCAGCAGGCCCTTGCTCCAAATGTTTTTGAGGGTCACCAGCAGTCCATCAATCATAATTTTTAAAGGCTGCTTATCATGCCCTTTATGCGTAACAAAGGGTGTATTGGAGTTCACTTAGTGCATAGGCTTTATGAGTGTAGGAGTCCCACTACATGAACAATTGTCCCACAATGTTTATGAGGCCCTTTTTTATATGATAAACAGGTTGTATCAGACACAAAAGATGTAGTTTCCTAACAATTTTTCCTCTAAAATCGATTTTATCTAAGGTTTTGTGCGTATTATTGTCAGTCTGAAAAAGTGGCGTACTACTCGGACAACATCATTCCCAGCAGCAACCTGGGAGTCCAAGATGCATGCAGATATCCTCCCCATGCTGTTCCCGGACCATTTTGGTTGTTTTTTCATCAATTTCTGACCCTTTCCTATGAACCAGGCACCCTCCCCTCTTCAGAGCTGGGGGTGCCTGGTTAAATGCTCGGTTTCTCCTATTTACTTCCATTATACTCGGGTGCTCGGTAGAGCACCCAAGAATCCTGATGTGTTCGGCCAGAGCACCAGAGCACTTTGGTGCTCGATCAACACTAGTGTAATTTAGAGTTGAGCGGACACCTGGATGTTCAGGTTCGACAAGTTTGGCCGAACTTCACAAAAAAGTTCGAGTTCGGGACCAGAACTTGATCCGAACTTGACCCCGAACCCCATTTGAGCACTAAAATGGCTGTAAAAATGGCATGGAAAGGGCTAGATGGCTGCAAATGGCAGCAAAATGTGGTTAAGAGCATGGCAAGTGCTCTGCAAACAAAAGAGGATAGGAAAATGACTTTAAATATGTAAAAATAAAAAAATTATAATCGTGATCTAGGAGGAGGAGGTCCATATGGAGTAGGAGGTTGAGGAGGTGGTGGATGTGGCGGTGTAGGTGGAAGCGACGGTGGAGGAGGAGGAGGTAGCGTACACTGCTTTTTGGTTTTAAATTTATTTATATTTTTTTTAATTAGGGTACACCTCAAATTAGGGTACACGCCAAAACATTGGGAAATATAACCTGTGATAACCCCCTCCAGTCGTGCTAAACACACGTTCAGACAATACACTTGCTGCAGGGCAGGCCAGCACCTCTAAGACGTAAAGGGCAAGCTCAGGCCATGTGCCCAATTTGGAGACCCAGAAGTGTGCTCACATACTGTCCCACCATGTCACACGTCCCCGTGATGTTCACGATCCAATTGGATATCTGCTCTATCAACTTTCGATGTTCTTTTCTGCGCCTACCATGGTGATCCCGGTTATCGGCAAATCAGGGTTCCACCCCGGAGAGGGAGCATGAGAAAGAGAGACCACATCCAAGGTCAATGGATGAAATTTAATTTTGATTGAGGGGGAAATGTGGGAGAAGCTATTAAAACAGAAGAATTTTGAGGAAATGAGGGGGGCGCGGCAATTACCCACTCCCGACTTGGGGAGGTAGTGACGATAAATAACAATACAGGACTCTTAAGATGCTCTGTTATTGGAATGATTAATAAAAAATTATAGGGAATGTCACTGTGGTATTTTGGATTTGGAAACGTTAGCCAGGAGAGGCCCTGCTGCCGCTTTGTTGAATCTAAATAACTTCTGCCTGATCGCACGTCCCTGTGACGTCTACCATCCATTTGGATATCTTCTCTATCAACTTTCGATGTTCTTTTCTGAGCCTACCATGTTGATCACGGTTATCGGCGAATCAGGGTTCCACGCCAGAGAGGGAGCGTGAGAAAGAGAGACCACATCCAAGGGAGTTCAATTATTTCAAATTAAATATGATAGAGTGGAAATAGGGGACAAAGTATTAAAGCGCAAACAGGGCCGGATTAAGAGCATCATGGGCCTGGTGCAGAAGATTTTAATGGGCCTTTTTATAGAAAATGAAAACGCAACGCAGAGCAACTTTTTATAGCACAAATAAAGTGTGAATTTACGCAAAATTACACATGTGAAAATACGCATGCATAAAGTTTGAAGTGTGAACGGGTCTGCGTAATCCCATTCAAGTCTATTGGACTAAAGTTCATGCATAATTTTGAAGCAGATTTACGCACGGGTTTGCGTGTGAAAAATCTGCTGTGTGAACTTAGCCTAAGTGTACATCTCTGGCCACAGTTTAAATATACATCCATCTATATAGATGGCTGATTTATGTATAGCCACCCCCCAAGGAGTTAACTAGTGCTGCTGGATATGTCATTCAGGAGCATGAAAAAGCTATTCACGTCTAGCTTTTCCATGCTCCTGAATGGCATATGTGTTTATAAAAGCTAATCTATTATAAGCAGATATGCCATTGAGGAGCTTGGAAAAGATAGGTAGGCAAGAAATAGTCACCTAGCTTTTCCATGCTCCTGAATGGCAAATCTGCCTTTAGGCATATCTGTTTATAATAGCTGATCTATTATAAGCAGATATGCCATTCAGGAGCATGGAAAACCTAGGTGAGAAATAGTCACCTAGCTTTTCCATGCTCCTGAGTGGCAAATCTGCCTATAGGCATATCTGTTTATAATACCTGATCTATTATAAGCAGATATACCACTCAGGAGCATTGAAGAGCTAGGTGACTATTTCTCACTTAGCTTTTCCATGCTCCTGAATGGCATATCTGTTTATAATAGATCCGGCTCAGCTATTATAAAGATATATATGCCTATAAGCAGATATGCAATTCAGGAGCATGGAAAAGCTAGGTGAAAAAAATCATCACCCAGCTTTTCCATGCTCCTGAATGACTTGTATAAATTATACAGTATACAGTATAATAGATGAGGTGAGCCAATGCTGATTTACTTACCGCCTATGAGTTGTTTTCTGGGCAGTACACTGAAGGCTGCTGAACACGACTCACCGCTGGCTGCACCCCTGACTCCACGCAGGAAGAATTTTGAACTTCCCGCGCGCAGCAGCCGTCACGGTCTTTCACTTTACGGCATGGCCTAGGCCCCAGGGGAGGAGTATGACGTGACGACGCAGCGCGGCGTGCACAGCTGACCTGTCACCTGACCTGATCTGTCAGCTGTCACTGTCCTGGTGAGTTCTGTAATGGGCCGGCCTGGGAGATTTCTCCTTGCGCGCCGGCCCTGTCATCATCTGACAGTCGCCACGGTTCGGTCCTACTAAAGGCTTGCGGGGCGGTCGCCAGGCAACCTCAGCGAGGCGGCCTATGCGGGCCTGGCTCCGGTTGGCCTATGCGGGCTGCTGGGCCTATTTTCATGCAGGGGCCTGGAGCTGCAGCTCCATCCGCCCCTACGTTAATCCGGCCCTGAGCGCAAATGTGGGACAACTTGTTAAAGTTTAAGCATTGAATGAAAGGAGGTGGCGCTCATCAATTAGTGAAGAATTTCTTAAATTTTATTCCCTGTCAAATATGCAGAGCAGGGGTTTCTATCCGGCAAAATTTCAAAAATGTCACCTGACAATGTTTATGTTCCTGTCACCTATGCAGAGGTGCCCCAGTGACATCCACCATCCATTTGGATATCTTCTCTTCAACTTTCGATTTTCTTTTCTGAGCCTACCATGTGGATCACGGTTATCGGCGAATCAGGGTTCCACGGCGGAGACGGAGCATGAGAAAGAGAGACCACATCCAAGGGAGATAAATGTATTAATTTTTTTGGGGGATCGAGCGGAAATATGGGAAAAGTTATTGAGGCGCAAATGTAGAACAAATTACTGAAGCGCAAATGTGGGACAAATTATTAAAGCGCAAATATGGGAAAAATTATTGACGCGCAAATGTGAGACAAATTAGTAAAGCGCAATTGTGGGACAAATTATTGAAGCGCAAATGTTGTACAACTTGTTAAAGTTTAAGCATTGAATGAAAGGAGGTGGCGCATCAATTAATGAAGAATTTCTTAAATTTTATTCCCTGTCAAATATGCAGAGCAGGGGTTTTTATCCGGCAAAATTTCAAAAATGTCACCTGACGATGTAACAGACAATTTTTAAAAATGTATGTTCCTGTCACCTATGCAGAGGTGCCCAAGTGACATCCACCATCCATTTGGATATCTTCTCTATCAACTTTCGATGTTCTTTTCTGAGCCTACCATGTGGATCACGGTTATCGGCGAATTAGGGTTCCACGCCGGAGAGGGAGCGTGAGAAAGAGAGACCGCATCAATGGGAGATAAATGTATTAAATTTTTCTGGGGGATCGAGCGGAAATATGGGAAAAGTTATTGAGGTGCAAATGTGGGACAAATTACTGAAGCGCAAATGTGGGACAAATTATTAAAGCTCAAATGTGGGAAAAATTATTGACGCGAAAATGTGGGACAAATTAGTAAAGCGCAATTGTGGGACTATTATTGAAGCGCAAATGTTGTACAACTTGTTAAAGTTTAAGCATTGAATGAAAGGAGGTGGCGCGCATCAATTAAAGAAGAATTTCTGACATTTTATTCCCTGTCACCTATGCAGAGAAGGGGTTTATTCACGTCCAAAATTGTTAAATATCAACCCAATAATGTAACAGAAAAATGACAGAAATGTATTAACCTGTCTACTTGGTAAAGCAGGGGTCTATGACAGAATTTTTTTTTTATTGTCACCCGAAAATGTAAAAGAAAAATTATTGAAATTTATTAAGCTGTCAACTAGGTAAAGGAGTGGTATATTACACCCAAAATTTGGTGAATTTGACCATAAAATGTAACTGACAAATGTTATTTTTTTTTTTTACCGGCCTACTAGGTATAGCAGTGAAACCTATAAACGAACACTGAGAATTAATAAGCTATAAAAGTTGTTTATTGAAATACATGATTAAAACATACAAAAAGAGATGACAGACAAATCCATAATGAAAAAAGGGTGGTACAATCCTGGGAGAGTATATGGAATACAAAGGTATAATAAAACAAGTGACCTCACAATGGAGCCTATAGACAAGATACTACTGCATAAGAAATGTATGTACATATAGATGTCTTAATCAATGAGAAAGAAGTGCCGTCAATTATAAAGTGCAAGTGCAAACTGCAATAATAGGCAGTGAGAAATAGCAGCTCTACAAGTACATAGGTCATTGATTAAAAGGACATCTATTTGATCAAATGCAGCAGATACCATAATAAAGTGCATGTGCAAGCCACAACCAAGTGGCAAAAAAGCATGGTAAAGACTTATTCAAAAGGCTCAACAAAAGTAGTGTGTACCGGATGAGTAGAAAGGGTCACATACCGTAATTTTAATGTATTGAATCCCCAGGAAGACCGCACACCCCAACGCGTGTTTTGGTAGAAACCTTCCTCTGGGGGTACAGTCTTCCTACTAGAGAGGCTATATTTAAGTAGGTACTCCACCAATCAGAGTACACCAATCAATGTAAAATGTAGGCATATGGTGTCAGTAGGGCCCTCTGCCCTATCGCTGTCCTTCTAAGGAGTGGAAGCACAGGTGGACCGCACGGTGGCCAATCGCATGAGTCTAGCTGCGCTCACCAGTCAAGGACCTTCGGTGACGTCATAATCCCGCGAGATGTTCGGCGGCCACCTGATGGCCTGTCACGCGGGCGGCGAAGTCAGGGGGATGGGTCACATGATCGCAAGTCGTGATCATGTGATCCGCACCGGCACTCGGACCAGAGAATGGAACGCAAAAGGAGAGGATCACATGATCGCAAGTCGCGATCAAATGAACAAAATAATTTGAATAGTGAAAGTGTTCCCCATAAAGGGAATATGGGACGTATGTGAGTGATGGTGATATGTGAAATGATATATAAGTAAATCGGAAATCAAATAGGTGAATGAATGAAACTTAGTAGGATGTTAATAGATCAGTCACAAATATATATACAGTGACATAAACAAAATAATATATTATGACATGTGTTGGTGAGAACAATTGATGAATACAATATGCAAGTGCTGAAGGAGAAAAAACAATATAATATATAAGCAATGATAATGCTATGTGATAAATGAAATCATGATTAGTAGAAGGTGATATGGCATTTCCATCTTCAATTTTGATCTTGATGGCACCGATGATCCAAAAAGATGTACCCGAGGTCCTTATAGAGAGGTGAAAGCAGATATGTTAACCTATATGCAAAAAACAGCGTTAGTAAGAGGTCTCTAGTAGGAATACACAGGAAAAGTATATGAACATGAAACCCGTTAAAAAGCAACAAAATTACAGAAAGTTATTTTGTATTCAATTAAAGTATATCTACATGTTCACTGCAAAAAGGGGGCGTAAGACAGGGCATCATTGAGGCCTTTGGGTTGCGTGGTGTCCAAAGTCCAAATCCACTTTGTCTCTAATTGGGCCAGGCATTTCATCAGGTTACCACCTCGCATCCCCAGGTCTACGTGGTCTATCCCACAGACCTTAAAAGTGAAGGGTCACTATCATGAAAGGTCCTGAAGTGTCTAGCAATTGGTTTAAGGTCATTCACATCAGTGGAATCTTTCGATTTCACAATGTCTCGGACATGTTCACGGACTCGTATTTTCAATTCCCTACTTGTCAAGCCAACATAGATTTTTGGGCATGGACAAGTGGCATGGTAAATTACCCCTTTGGTGGTACATGAAATACAGTGCGTAATTTTGTACGTTTTAGTCTGCGTGGAATTCATGAACTCAGTGGTCCTCAAGATGTTATCACAGGCCACACATTTACCACGAGGAGAACAACCCCATTTAGGCCCCTTAGAGCCAAAAATTGTGCCTTGCACTTGGGGGGCATAATAAGATCTAACCAAATGGTCTCCTAGATTCTTCGCCCTCCTAGCCACTACAAATGGATACGAGGGTAATATCTTGTCCAAAATTGGATCTGCCCTCAGTATCGGCCAAAATCTCTCCAATATTCCTCGCATGTGTTGCCACTGCGAGTGGTAAGGGGTGATATATCTTACCATATCAGTTGTTTCCTTCTTTGGTTTGGGATGGATGAGATCTTGTCGTACTGAGTGCTTAGCCTGGTTATATGCTCTCTTCAGTCATCTTTTGCTGTATCCTCTTTCTAGGAACCATTGTCGTAAGATGTTTGACTGGGCCTCAAAATCCTCATTAGTGGAGCACACTCTTCTGATCCTGATAAATTGGCCAGTAGGTATTGCTTCAATTGTCTGGGGAGAGTGAGAGGATGATGCATGTAAGAGTGCATTGACAGCAGTCTCTTTTCTATAAATGTTGGTTTGCAAGAGGCCCGAGGAGTCACGTTTAATCAGAACATCCAGGAATTCTATTTGTTCCACGTCATATTTATAGGTCAGATGGATATTGTATTTGTTGTCATTAAGACTATCCATAAAGAGGCCAAGAGTGTCAGAGGTGCCCTGCCATATTACAAAAGATATTGTCAATGTATCGGGCCCAGAAAATGACCCGGTCCATCGACGTATGCCCATCAGACATGAAAAGCTCCCTCTTCCACAGCCCCAGGAAGAGGTTGGCAAATGAGGGCGCACAAGCCGGGGCCGTCCCACGGAGCTGCAGGTAGAAGGAGCCATTGAAAGTAAAAAAGTTATGCGTGAGGGCAAACTGTACCTTTGTATTCTATATACTCTCCCAGGATTGTACCGCACTTTTTTCAATTATGGATTTGTCTGTCATCTCTTTTTGTATGTTTTAATCATGTATTTCAATAAACAATTTTTTATAGCTTATTAATTCTCAGTGTTCGTTTATAGGTTTTTCTAGCTATTTCTGAGTTAGCTTTCTTTGCTGAGGGGCTTTTTTGCCACGCTTTGCTTTACGCACTCTTTTATGTAACCTATTTTGTATCTAACTAGTTTATTTACTGTGGTTTCCACAGACTTTGTTTGGTTGCAGGCCCCATGGATTTTAGAATGAGAGAACGTACCTGGCAGTCTCGTCTTGTGGAGGTTTTTAGAGATGACAGCTCATCTATTGATTTTAATACATGCAGAGATGTGGGGGTTTTGCAGGGCACATTGAGGTCTCAACTCCACCGCAAATTAAAAACTTGGTGGAATAAGGCCTCTTTAGAAAATTACATACAGAGGGGTTTAGTCCCTAGGGGTCTACGCATTCAAGTGTTCCCGTCTTTTCCGATAGAGGATGAAATATTTATAGATAAATGGGAGGAGATTTGTACAAACAGCTCCATGAAGTTCATGGAGCTATTGATTGGCTTAAATGCCAATACCCTTTTAATATTGGATAAAGAAATTGAGACAACACAGAACCATTTACAGGCGGCCATTTCAAATGAGGAATGGACCCCCTTTAGTCTCCAATTAGAGGCACAATTTGAGACATGGGAAAGGGATATTTAACAATTGAAGTCCAAGAAATTTAATAGAGACCTCATTGATGCACAGAATAAAAAGGTGTATCGGTGGCGACGTGTCCAACGATCTGACACACTTGTCCGGTCCTCGTCCATCTCATCACTATCTGCAGCAAGTAATACAGGTAGTCAGGCAAGTGGACATACTAGTCATGGGATGATGACTAGGTGGAGAGGCCAAAACAAAAGGAAGTGGGAACACAGAACTCAACCTTATAAGTGGAGACAGAGAAATGACCCACATCAGGATAAGAATTTAAAGGTAATTACCCTCTGACCATCGTCTATCCAATGTGGATATCTCTGTCTTACAGAAAGGACTTACTTTCTCACCTTCTGCCCCTCTTGATACATTTACAGCGATAAAAGATCTTCATTTGTTCGGCCGAACATTAATTTTAAAGAGGTGGTTCTTTAAACCTGAAGAAGTAAATTCCTCAGGCTCACCCACAGAAGAAGAAACCTTGAATATTTTGGAGAGTCTATTGGAAGGAACAGAGAGAAACTTCGGGTAAGGTTCCCATGATTATCAGAAAACGCTCAGAAAAATTCCCCTCTCTGTCACTATGTCCAGCAGTAGATCTTTTTGTGAGATCGGTATCTAAAGAACTTTCACAATTGACCGATGAAAGAACTTATGATAATTTGATGTTTGATCAACGTAGAAGTTTGAAGAATCTAAGGTCCTGGAAGGACGTAGTTTTCAAACCAGCGGACAAGGGGGGGAATATCGTCATCTGGCCCCGTAAAATGTACGAGACGGAAGCCTATCGCCAATTAAAGGACATGGCATGCTATAAAAAGCTAACCTTTAACCCCCTTTTTTCCTACAGTCAACTACTGTTGGATTTATTGGAAGCAGCAGTAACTGATGATGTTATATCTCGACAACTATGTGAGACACTAACTGTACGATATCCTTCAATACCCACCCTATATCTCTTGCCCAAGATCCACAAGAGCCCTACAAAACCAAAAGGTAGGCCGATTATATCAGGCTGTGGGGGCTTTCTGGAGAATGTATGTAAATTTTTAGATTATAACTTAAAGCCTCTGGTAGAAGGCTTACCATCAAATAGGCGGGATACCGCAGACTTGCTCCAGAAGATTGATGGCATCCATCTGGATCCTGATATGTTGCTGGTGACATGTGATGTCGAATCACTGTACCACAGCATCAATCACAGGGATGGGATACGAGCCGCCTCCTACTTCCTATCCATGACTAATGGTGATAAGAACTTATCTGCCTGCCTTATTGATTTATTACAGTTTGCCCTCACGCATAACTTTTTTACTTTCAACGGCTCCTTCTACCTGCAGCTCCGGGGGAAGGCAATGGGGGCGGCTTGTGCTCCCTCATATGCCAACCTCTTCCTGGGCTGTGGGAGAAGGAGCTTTCCATGTCTGATGGGCATACTTCGATGGACCGGGTCATTTTCTGGACCCGGTACATCGACGATATCTTTTTAATATGGCAGGGCACCTCTGACACTCTTGACCTCTTTATGGATAGTCTTAATGACAACAAATGCCACGCCTCCGCGCTTCGCGTTTTCCTTCAAGTATAGTCCTGCCGCTGACGCAATTAGGCAGGCCATTAACGAGAATTGGGATTTGTTGAAGGGGGACTCCTCTTTGAACAACTTCTCCAACTAACGACCCCTAGTCACTTTCAGAAGGTGTCCCACCCTCAAGGACAAGCTGGTCAGAAGTGTATTTAGTACACCTCAGGAAGAGACCTGGCTTAAGAAACTCAGAGGGAATTATAGATGTGGTAACTTTCTGCGCACTTAACACCTGTAGTAAGGGACTACAGATAGGAGGAACCAAACACGTTGTACGTGATTTTATCAATTGCCGCACACCCTATGTTGTGTATGTAGTCTTTTGCCCCTGTAACACATTTTACATTGGCAAAATGATCCGCCCTCTATTTGAACGTATCCGTGAACATGTCGGCTCCATACGGTCGGGCAGAGGTTGCCCACGTTTGATCCAGCATATCCGCACCGCCCACGATGCCGATCCGCGTTGTCTTTCCTTTGCTGGAGTGGAGCACGTCCAACCCATCCCTATAGGGGGGGATCGACATCGCCTGCTCCTGCAGAGGGAAGCAAGGTGGATTATGCAGACTGGGGCCATGGGGGCGGCAGGCTTAAATGACAGGAACGACATGTCAGTCTTTTTATAATGGGATACTGTTATTAGGTGGGTGGCTAGCCGTATGTGGCTCCCAGCACTTGCGGTTCATTAATTCCGGTGCATACTTTTAGCCACAATGTGATTTGCATATGCATTATAGTCTGCACAATCGTGCTTCAATTGTATATACACTCATATGTGTATGCGCTTGCTGCCACAAAGTAATTTGCACGTTCATCATAATATGCATAATTGAATTCTATTATACCCCCTTGTGCACCCCTTTAACATTTATATATGCATTTGTCTCCGTTGCTCATGTTTTTAAAGTTTATCAATTTCACAGATCCACTACGCACAGCTGTAGCCCCTATAAAGCGCAGGCCTGCGTCATGACGTGTACAGCGGCCAGAAGAAGCGCGATCCCGCGCGCGAAACGACCGTAGCCGCTACTGTTTGCTACTGTGTGTCCGCCCCAGGATCCTACATGTGCACTACCTTCTCAGGAAGTTTTCAATAAAGCTGCAACATTATCTTAACTCCGGTGAGTGCCGGAAACTTCTTTTTTCTTTCTCTTCATGTTATGAAGCACTCAGTACGGCAAGATCTCATCCATCCCAAACCAAAGAAGGAAACAACTGATATGGTAAGATATATCACCCCTTATTACTCGCAGTGGCAACACATGCGAGGAATATTGGAGAGATTTTGGCCGATACTGAGGGCAGATCCAATTTTGGACAAGATATTACCCTCGTATCCATTTCTAGGAGGGCGAAGAATCTAGGAGACCATTTGGTTAGATCTTATTATGCCCCCCAAGTGCAAGGCACAATTTTTGGCTCTAAGGGGCCAAAATGGGGTTGTTCTCCTTGTGGTAAATGTGTGGCCTGTGATAACATCTTGAGGACCACTGAGTTCATGAATTCCACGCAGACTAAAACATACAAAATTACGCACTGTATTTCATGTACCACCCAAAGGGGTAATTTACCATGCCACTTGTCCATGCCCAAAAATCTATGTTGGCTTGACAAGTAGGGAATTGAAAATATGAGTCCGTGAACATGTCCGAGACATTGTGAAATCGAAAGATTCCACTGATGTGAATGACCTTAAACCAATTGCTTGACACTTCAGGACCTTTCATGATAGTGACCCTTCACTTTTGAAGGTCTGTAGGATAGACCACATAGACCTGGGGATGCGAGGTGGTAACCTGATGAAACGCCTGGCCCAATTAGAGACAAAGTGGATTTGGACTTTGGACACCACGCAACCCAAAGGCCTCAATGATGCCCTGTCTTACGCCCCCTTTTTGCAGTGAACATGTAGTTATACTTTTAATGAATACAAAATAACTTTCTGTAATTTTGTTGCTTTTTAACATGTTTCATGTTCATACACTATTCCTACTAGAGACCTCTTACTAACGCTGTTTTTTGCATATAGATTAACATATCTACTTTCACCTCTCTATAAGGACCTCGGGTACATCTTTTTGGATCATCTGTGCCATCAAGATCAAAATTAAAGATGGAAATGCCATATCACCTTCTACTAATCATGATTTCATTTATCACAGAGCATTATCATTGCTTACATATTATATCGTTTTTTCTCCTTCAGCACTTGCATATTGTATTCATCAATTGTTCTCACCAACACATGTCATAATATGTCACTGTATATATACACTGCTCAAAAAAATAAAGGGAACACTTAAATAACACAATGTAACTCCAAGTCAATCACACTTCTGTGAAATCAAACTGTCCACTTAGGAAGCAACACTGAGTGACAATCAATTTCACATGCTGTTGTGCAAATGGGATAGACAACAGGTGGAAATTATAGGCAATTAGCAAGACACCCCCAATAAAGGAGTGGTTCTGCAGGTGGTGACCACAGACCACTTCTCAGTTCCTATGCTTCCTGGCTGATGCTTTGGTCACTTTTGAATGCTGGTGGTGCTTTCACTCTAGTGGTAGCATGAGACGGAGTCTACAACCCACACAAGTGGCTCAGGTAGTGCAGCTTATCCAGAATGGCACATCAATGCGAGCTGTGGCAAGAAGGTTTGCTGTGTCTGTCAGCGTAGTGTCCAGAGCATGGAGGCGCTACCAGGAGACAGGCCAGTACATCAGGAGACGTGGAGGAGGCCGTAGGAGGGCACCAACCCAGCAGCAGGACTGCTACCTCCGCCTTTTGTGCAAGGAGGAACAGGAGGAGCACTGCCAGAGCCCTGCAAAATGACCTCCAGCAGGCCACAAATGTGCATGTGTCTTCTCAAACGGTCAGAAACAGACTCCATGAAGGTGATATGGGGGCCTGACGTCCACAGGTGGGGGTTGTGCTTACAGCCCAACACCGTGCAGGATGTTTGGCATTTGCCAGAGAACACCAAGATTGGCAAATTCGCCACTGGCGCCCTGTGCTCTTCACAGATGAAAGCAGGTTCACACTGAGCACATGTGACAGACGTGACAGAGTCTTGAGACGCCGTGGAGAACGTTCTGCTGCCTGCAACATCCTTCAGCATGACCGGTTTGGCATTGGGTCAGTAACGGTGTGGGGTGGCATTTCTTTGGAGGGCCGCACAGCCCTCCATGTGCTCGCCAGAGGTAGCTTGACTGCCATTAGGTACCGAGATGAGACCCTCTGACCCCTTGTGAGACCATATGCTGGTGCGGTTGGCCCTGGGTTCCTCCTAATGCAAGACAATGCTAGACCTCATGTGGCTGGAGTGTGTCAGCAGTTCCTGCAAGACGAAGGCATTGATGCTATGGACTGGCCCGCCCGTTCCCCAGACCTGAATCCAATTGAGCACATCTGGGACATCATGTCTCGCTCTATCCACCAACGTCACGTTGCACCACAGACTGTCCAGGAATTGGCAGATGCTTTAGTCCAGGTCTGGGAGGAGATCCCTCAGGAGACCGTCCGCCACCTCATCAGGAGCATGCACAGGCGTTGTAGGGAGGTCATACAGGCACGTGGAGGCCACACACACTACTGAGCCTCATTTTGACTTGTTTTAAGGACATTACATCAAAGTTGGATCAGCCTGTAGTGTGTTTTTCCACTTTAATTTTGAGTGTGACTCCAAATCCAGACCTCCATGGGTTGAAAAATCTGATTTCCTATTTTTTATTTTTGTGTGATTTTGTTGTCAGCACATTCAACTATGTAAAGAACAAAGTATTTCAGAAGAATATTTAATTAATTCAGATCTAGGATGTGTTATTTTTGTGTTCCATTTATATTTTTGAGCAGTGTATTTGTGACTGATCTATTCACATCCTACTAAGTTTCATTCATTCACCTATTTGATTTCCGATTCACTTATATATCATTTCACATATCACCATCACTCACATACGTACCCTATTCCCTTTATGGGGAACACTTTCACTATTCGAATTATTTTATTCATTTGATCGCAACTTGCGATCATGTGATCCTCTCCCTTTGCGTTCCATCCTCTGGTCTGAGTGCCGGGTGCGGATCACATGATCGCAACTTGCGATCATGTGATCCATCCCCCTAACTTCGCCGCCCGCGTGACAGGCCATCACGTGGCCGCCGAACATCTCGCGGGATTTTTAAGTCACCGAAGGTCCTTGACTGGTGAGCGCAGCTAAACTCGTGCGATTGGCCACCGCGCGGTCCATCTGTGCTTCCACTCCTTAGAAGGACAGCGATAGGGCAGGGGGCCCTACTGACACCATATGCCTACACTTTACATTGATTGGTGTACTCTGATTGGTGGAGTACCTACTTAAATATAGCCTCTCTAGTAGGAAGACTGTACCCCCAGTGGAAGGTTTCTACCGAAACGCGCGTTGGGGTGTGCGGTCTTCCTGGGGATTCATTACATTAAAATTACGGTATGTGACCCTTTCTACTCATCCGGTACACACTACTTTTGTTGAGCCTTTTGAATAAGTCTTTACCATGCTTTTTTGCCACTTGGTTGTGGCTTGCACATGCACTTTATTATGGTATCTGCTGAATTTGATCAAATAGATGTCCTTTTAATCAATGACCTATGTACTTGTAGAGCTGCTATTTCTCACTGCCTATTATTACAGTTTGCACTTGCACTTTATAATTGACAGCACTTCTTTCTCATTGATTAAGACATCTATATGTACATACATTTCTTATGCAGTAGTATCTTGTCTATAGGCTCCATTGTGAGGTCACTTGTTTTATTATACCTTTGTATTCCATATACTCTCCCAGGATTGTACCGCACTTTTTTCAATTATGGATTTGTCTGTCATCTCTTTTTGTATGTTTTAATCATGTATTTCAATAAACAATTTTTTATAGCTTATCAATTCTCAGTGTTCGTTTATAGGTTTTTCTAGCTATTTCTGAGTCAGCTTTCTTTGCTGAGGGGCTTTTTTGCCACGCTGTTGCTTTACGCACTCTTTTATGTAACCTATTTTGTATCTAACTAGGTATAGCAGTGGTACATCACACCCAAAAATTTGTGAATTTCACCATAAAATGTAACTGACAATTTTTTTATTGTTTGACCCGTCTACTAGGTATAGCAGTGGTACTTCACACCCCAAAATTGTTGAATATCAACTGAAAATGTAACAGACAAATTAGTTAATGTTTTTTACCTGTCTACTAGGTATAGCAGTATTACATCATACCCAAAAATTTGTGAATTTCACCATAAAATGTAACTGACAATTTTTTTTTTAACCTGTCTACTAGGTATAGCAGTGGTACATCACACCTAAAAATTGGTGAATCTCACCCGAAAATGTAACAGACAAAGTAGTGAAATGACATAAAATAAAATAAAATACGTACAAATAAAAAAAAAATTGATTTATGATGTGGAGTTCCATATGGAGTAGGAGTTTGAGGAGGCTGTGGACGTAGCGGTGTAGGTGGAAGCGGCGGTGGAGGACGAGGTAGCCAACACTGGTTTTAATTTTTTATTTTTTTAAAATTAGGGTACACTCCAAAAGAGTGTGAAATATCCACGTTCAGATAATACACTGGCTGCAGGGCAGGCCAGCACCTCCAAGGCGTACAGGGCAAGCTCAGGCCATGTGCCCAATTTGGAGACCCAGAAGTTGAAGGGGCAGACATGTCATTCAGTACGTGTAGGCGTGTGCACACATACTGCTCCACCATGTTGGTGAAATGCTTCCTTCTGCTAAGATGTTCCATATCAGCTGGTGGTTGTCACGACCCATGTTCATGGTCGTGACTCTGGAACCACATGCAGTTGCCTGCGGTCTTGTCGTCAATCACAGGTTGAGGGCTGTAGTATGTTGCCTCGCCTGTGGTTGCCGCTGGCAACATGATGTATGTGGCAGTTTGGCAGCCTGAGCTGGTGCTGGGCAGCTTGCTGTCAGGTGCATGCGGTTACACCTGGTTGGGTGTGTGTATATGTGTGCACTTTGTATGTCTGTTTGTTGTGCACAAGGTTGTGTTTGTGTGCACTGTGACACCTCCCTTCACTTGTGGTTGTCCGCGGCAACGTCTGGTGTTGTGTGCATGTGGTGGCAGTGTCTCGGCCTGCTGGCTGTTCCTCAGGACATGATTGCCACGCATGCCGTTGCCGGCGGTAACAGGTGAGTGTGTTTGTGTGCACTTTCTCCCTTTAAGTTGCTGTCTTCCCTTCCCTGGTATGAGAAGGGTTAATTCCCTTCTCTGTGTGAACACTGGGTGTGTCTGAGTATGGGTGTGGCTGCTTTGGGCTATAAAGCCTCAGTTGAGACCTGATGTCTGAGGGGTACTCCAGCCTTGGTTCTAAGCTGGAGGCACCCTCCTTGTATTTACCATCTGCCAGTGAGGGCCACCCTTGTGGTCATACTGTCACGGCTGGGGATGGGGGAAACCCTCAGCCGGGCGATGTCTCTTTGAAGTATAGCTGTTAGGCCAGGACAGGAATCAGGGAGCTGGTCACCTCCTATCACATCCCTAATTCTGACCCTGTCTCCTAGCCGTATGAGCCGACCCTGATGGTGGGAGGGCTCATACACTGGAACCTGTAATTCCTACTAGCCCTCAGGGTGGCCCTGGACTAGGAGAAGGGTAAGACGACCTGTTTCTCCTTGACACGGAGCAACAGGAGTCTCACTGGCCAAGCTATAAAGGAGAAGGGGAACATATACAGACATATGGCAATGGCAGGTAGTTGAAACTAGTATCACACCTACCTGCCACAGACACACAGCCTGGAACCCGTGCACAAGTGCTGCAGTCCACAACAACATAGACGGACACAGCACACACCAAACATCACACAGGAACCCAGGAACCATACACTGCAATAAACATAAAGACACCACTAGACATATAATATAAAAGAACAATAATGTCTAGCATAAGTTTATGACCACAAGGGTGGCCCTCACTGGCAGATGGTAAATACAAGGAGGGTGCCTCCAGCTTAGAACCAAGGCTGGAGTACCCCTCAGACATCAGGTCTCAACTGAGGCTTTATAGCCCAAAGCAGCCACACCCATACTCAGACACACCCAGTGTTCACACAGAGAAGGGAATTAACCCTTCTCACACCAGGGAAGGGAAGACAGCAACTTAAAGGGAGAAAGTGCACACAAACACACTCACCTGTTACCGCCGGCAACAGCATGCGTGGCAATCATGTCCTGAGGAACAGCCAGCAGGCCGAGACACTGCCACCACATGCACACAACACCAGACGTTGCCGCGGACAACCACAAGTGAAGGGAGGTGTCACAGTGCACACAAACACAACCTTGTGCACAACAAACAGACATACAAAGTGCACACATATACACACACCCAACCAGGTGTAACCGCATGCACCTGACAGCAAGCTGCCCAGCACCAGCTCAGGCTGCCAAACTGCCACATACATCATGTTGCCAGCGGCAACCACAGGCGAGGCAACATACTACAGCCCTCAACCTGTAATTGACGACAAGACCGCAGGCAACTGCATGCAGTTCCAGAGTCACGACCATGACCATGGGTCGTGACAGTGGTGCTGGTTGTTGTGGCATGCTGACAAAGCTTTTACACATTTCGGCCATGCTAACCCTGCCTTCTGAGGTGCTGGCAGTGCCCCAGCTGCGTTGGCGACCTCTTGCTCGTCCTCTGCCTTCGCCTTGTGCTTCCACTGTGTCCCCGCTGTCAGGTGGGAATGCCACCAGCAGCGCGTCTACCAGCGTGCACTTGTACTCGCGCATCTTACGATCACGTACCAGTGAGGGAATTAAGGACAGTACGTTGTCCTTGTAACGGGGATCCAGCAGCGTGGCCACCCAATAATCAGCACAAGTTAGAATGTGGGCAACTCGGCGGTCGTTGCGGAGACACTGCAGCATGTAATCGCTCATGTGTGCCAGGCTGCCCAGAGGCAACGAAAAGCTGTCCTCTGTGGGAGGTGTATCGTCTGTGTCCTCTGTATCCCAACAGCCACGCACCAGTGATGGCCATGAGCTGGTCTGGGTGCCACCCTGCCGTAAACAAGGGTGCCACCCTGCCAGTGTCGCTGGTGTTTGTGGGTGCAGGAACCCACCCTAGGAACAACTTGGGAATGACTGTCCGGAAACCCTACGAAATGATCCCTCTAAAGGGTGTATCTCACATGAACTGATACAGACTAGGTCAGAATTTAAGTTTTGTGCACAAAATGGCTGTTTTTCAAATAAATGAATATAACCACAGTATCTAAAGTGTGTATCTCACAATGTGGCTGCAAAATAAACTTTTTTGACCAAAACGGTTGTTTGTTTAATAACTGAATATGACAGCAGTATATAACCCTTGAATTTCACAAGTGCTGATGCTGCAAGGGCTGTAAAATGTGTATTTTGGCAAAAAAGTGTTTTTAAAAACCCAGAAAATTATGGCTGTATTTCTAGCTTAAATTGCACACTGACTAATCCAGATGTTGTACATTGCCAAAAAAGTGTGTTTTTTTGTAACAGAATATGAAAGCTGTATATTACACTTGAATTTCACACGTGCAGATCTGTAAAATAGTGTATTTTGCAAAAAAAGGGTGGTTATAAAAACCTAGAAATGATGGGTCTATTTCTAGCTTGAGTTGCACACTGACTAATCCAGCAAATGCACCAAATGTTGTATATTGCCAAAAAAAGGTGTATTTTTAAAACCAGATTATTAGTGCAGTATTTTAAGCTTGGATTTTAATGTCTCAAAAGCTCAGATGCAGTGCTGGTGCACTGAGCTTGCATAAAATGGCCGCCGCCGCCCTCCTAACTAACAGACGGATAAAAGTAATTTTTTTCTGTCACTGGCAGGGTAAAAGGATTGTGCACTGCACCACACAACTGTCCCTGAAATGAAAACATTTTTGGGGCTTACCCTGGACATGGGCATTGTAAAAAAGCCATCTGTCCAATCCTATTGGACTGTGAGTACTGTCCACTCAACCCCTGTGTTTACAGCAGTTACGCCCCAAAACCGCTATGAAGCCCTAATGCGGTTTATGTTTTTTTTTCAGACAATTCCCAAGTCCCCCCCATAACTGACCCAGCCTACGACCGCCTAAATAAATTGAGACCCCTTATTTCCCTCTTTAGGGATTTATTTATTTATTATATACCCCTGATAAAAATCTATCCGTTGATGAATCCCTTTTTAGTTTTAAAGGCCGCCTTTCCTTCCGTCAGTTTATTCCCTCTAAGCGTGCCAGATATGGGGTAAAATTATATAAGCCGTGCGAGAGCACAACCGGCTACACCTGCGGTCTGTTATATGAAGGCAGGGCCGGCTCTAGGTTCATGTGGGCCCTTGGGCGATAAATCTCAGTGGGCCCCCTTGTGGCATTAGTCAAATGTCACCACGGCATCTGAGAGTGTTAAAAAACGTAAGCGCGGGCTTCCTGCTCAGACGCGCCTTCCCCTAGCGGAGATCAGGGAAAGCACCCTGTTCTAAAAAATGGGCCGCAGCCTGTACTAGGCTTCCAGGCTCATTGTTAGTATATCCCAGTTCAGGCCACTAGGTGGCAGCACTAAGCTGAGATATAGTGATTTCTATAGAGAATAATGGAGCAATTTCCATTATTCTGAATAAGTTGCAATCTTAAAACGTAAAATCACCCCACTTTTCCCAAAAATTAACAAAAAATAAATAAAATTATGGGCATCGTAGCATGCGAAAACACCCATACTATTAAATTATATAAAAAAAAGTTAGCCCATATGGTGAAGGATGTAACAGAAAAAAATAAAAAAGGCTGATTTGCCGTTTTTTCATCACTTTATCTCCCAAGAAATTGAATAAAAAGTGATCAAGTCATACACACCCCAAAATGGTATTGTAAAAATAAAAGACCGATTTCCCTCAAATGAGCCCCCACACATCTCTGTAGACATAACTATTAAAAAAGTTATGGGGTCACCGGGGCATACCCCCTTCATGTTCATAGCACTGACTCCATATATGGACATAGCCATATATGAGTCAGAGCAGGGAGTCCTAACTGTTCAGTAACACTGGGGGATTCCTTATACAGCGATCTTCAGCATAGACCTGAGTGGGGCCCCTTAGGAGCAGTAGGCCCGGAACTTGTCCGGGTTTGCCGGGCGCTGACGCCGGCCCTGTATGAAGGCAAAGACTGCGGGATCTATTGGTGCCATTCCTACATAAAGGGTACCATAATTTTTATACCAGCATACCCCTTTTTAAATCCCTACATGCTGCAAACACAGGGGCTTGTGGGATAGTCCATAAAAATAGAGTGGGATACCCATAACCGCTGGTGTCCAAGTGAGAGAGAGGAACATCCTTCGCCCTTGCAAGTGACCAGCTGCTTGCAGTGAAGTGGAAGGACAGGAAGGATGTCTACATGCTAACCACTGTGCACTGTACACCACAGTAGCAGTTAGGGAGAGGGGGGCTACTGCTGACAAACACAAACTGGTCTGTGTGACAGATTATAATAAATTTATGAGAGGTGTAGACCTCTCGGACCAGGCGCTTCAACTCTACCTGGTGAAGCGGAAAAAACAGGGCCTGGTATAAAAAGGTTGCAATCTACCTCATTCAGATTGCTACCTATAATAGTTTTGTTTTATTTAAAAAGGCCCAAGGACCCCTCAACTTCCTTGAGTTCCAGGAGAAGGTGGTTAAGAGTCTCCTGTTTGAGCACATGGGCAAGCCTTTGAATCTGAGGATGTTCGAAGGCTTTCAGAACACCACTTCCCTCATCCCCTCCCTGCCACTGCCAGCAAGACATATCCTCAGAAACAATGCCGGGTGTGTAGCAAACATGGAAGGAGGAGGGACCCCGATTTTACCACCCCAGTTGCCCATCACAACCAGGCCTCTGCAATTACCCCTGTTTTAAGAGGTACCATACGGCACTGGCGGATCCGGGGGGGGGGGGCAACGGAGCAATTGCCTCCCCCGGGCTGCTCAGAAGTGGAGTCGCGGCGGCGGGGCACAGGGAGATGAACGCTTCCATTGTGGAAGCGTTCATCTCCATAGTCATCTGTATCGCAGTCCTCAGGACAGCGATACCGATGACTGTGCTGAGGCAGGGGAGGGAGAGGCGTGTCCTTTTCCCTTCCTCTGATAGGCTGCAGGCACTAGGCCTGCAGTCTATCAGAGGCCGACGCAGGCGGCGCGATGATGTCATTGCGCCGCCTGAGCCATACAGCGCAGGACACAGGCCGGAAGAGGCCTGCATCGCATCGCTGCCATGAAGGTAAGTATAAGTGTTTCTTTTTTTTGTGTACAATACTGGTGGCTACTGACAAATAATGGGGGGCTCTGGCTACTGGCACATAATGGGGGGCTCTGGCTACTGGCACATAATGGGGGGCTCTGGCTACTGGCACATCATGGGGGGCTCTGGCTAATGGCACATCATGGGGGGCTGTCATTACTGGCACATCATGGGGGGCTCTGGCTAATGGCACATCATGGGGGGCTGTCATTACTGGCACATAATGGGGGGCTGTCATTACTGGCACATAATGGAGGGGCTGTCATTACTGGCACATAATGGAGGGGCTGTTATTACTGGCACATAATGGGGGGGCTATTATTACTGGCACATGATGGGGGGGCTGTTATTACTGGCATCTACTGAGACCACAAAGAAGGGGTGTTTTATATGGTGGGCTCTGTACAGTAGAATTTTATACTGGTACATTATGGGGGGCACTATGAGGAAGGGTGGAGAGGAGTACTATGGGGTCATCTATGGGGGGCACTATATAGGGGTATTTTATACTGGCACATTATGGGGGCACTATGGAGACATTAGCTCAACTGGGGGCATTACAAGGGGGTATTTTTTGCACTGTCACATTATAAGGAGAATTATTTCTACTGGGGGCATTATGGTGGGCTTTATTACTCCCACATGGTATGACCCCCTAGTAGCAGCACCACCCCTCTCCCTGCTCTGCTATTCCTCTTCCCCTTCTCCAAATCCTTATTATAAAATCTTTCTCATTAGGATAAAACACAACATCAGCTCCGCCGAGCCCCCCAGCCAAGTGTTGAAGTGGTGTCCAAGATCCCCAAGGGCCAAGCCAAGTAATTGCAAGTTTTCATGTGAAATATGTTTATGTTATACACATATAGCCTACACTGTGCCACACAATATACAGTATACCGCTAAACTGTGTAGTCTGTTCTATAAGCACCATTGTTTTGTGGTGGCGGACAGAAAATAATCTGGAAGTGCCCCTCCCGAGACCAGGCTCTGGATCCGCCACTGCCATACGGTTGCTAATTATTAATTTAATTTAATTTAATACCAAAAAGGGTGGGTGGGGGGTTCTTTTCAGGAAGTTGATTTATTCTCACTTTCTGTTTAGTTTATGGGCTTTCCAGGGAGCGAGGGATCCTTTTGGATAGGTTGTGGAGCAAATTTATTTTTCTTCCAACTTTGGAACAAATTTTACCTTTTCTGATATGTTTTCTTAATTTTCCAAATTTAATTTTTTATGACTATGTCCTGCCACACAAAGCTGTTAATTCCATTCACATTACTGTATCGTGGTATTGGCATGATATTTTTTTATTTGGAGGATCTCTAATGATTGAGTTGTTCCTCACCAGTACACTAAGTGCTTGTACACTAAGGGATGTCTAGAAATCCTGACATCATTTTGGGAATTAGTGATCCATTACTGTTCTTACAGACGGTTCTGGACACTGTCCTTTTATATATTCTGTAGGTGACTGGTTGATTGTGTGCATTGTGGTTCCTACCTTGCCGGGCAGGGGCCTGTTATGGTGCACCGCATCACTTAGCATGTTCGTCTCTCATATAGGGATTGATGGGGCTAAAGAGACGTTGCATGACCAGTCACTTTCTTTGAATGCCAGCTTGTCATTATAGCCCTATCGGTGCTCTTGTATCTTGTGAACAAACTGGAATTTGCAACTTAGTTGGAGACATTTTGCACCATTTTCTTGGACTTGTTGCCTTTCACTACAGTTCAGTTTTTTCCTATTTTTTCAGTTTGGCGAGACATAGTCATATGTACAGGCAAATGCCTTTTTTGAAATCTGCCTGCCTTATAAGTGCACAGCTTCACTTCTCATCTGTATGCGCCACAAAGATAAGAATGTGGCAGATTTCTAAGACAGTAACAGGGTTACCCATCTAAAAATATTTTTTCTCCAATTTCCTGTGAAAATTTTATTAACAATTTGAATAAAACCATATATACTCATTATTTCATCCTATAATAATTTTGCATTCAGCATGCTCACTACACCACTACACATGCTTTAAGGGATCTACTTTTTTAAATGGGGTCATTTATGGGGTTTTCTATCATTTTGCAGCTCAACGCCATTAGATGTGTGCAATGGGGCTGAACCATTTTCAGTTTATTTGCTCCTTTATGTTTGGGCCCTGCCGTGTGTCAAGACAAAAGATTAGGGCCACAATGTGGATATTTCTGAAGACAGGAGAAATGGGCTGATACGTTTTGGGGTGTACTTTAGAGATGAGTGAATTTCTAAAAAATTCAATTCGGCCGGTTCGCCGAATTTTCAGAAAAATTTGGTTTGATCCGAATTTATTAGTGGCGAATCGTGTTAAAAAACAGCCAAAGCTGCAGAGAGCCTTTATAGTGGTGTATAACACTGTGCCTTGCAATAACACGCATAGGGAATCTGCTGTGGTAGTAAAACAATACTGTGAGTCAATATGACATGTAGATGACAAGCATCGCTCTTAGAATCACTGCACACTTCACTTATTTGGGCAGTTATGGGTCCAAAACTGACCAAATAACTCAAGAACTCAGCCTTACAGGTCAATGTTAGGACCAGGTATAAAGAACCTTGCAGAGGCCCAAGACCCTACTATAGCGTGAAAGAGCGCACTCCTTTTGCACCAATCCACTAATTCCACATAGATTTCTACAGAACCTGTTCTATTAAATGCTTATACAAGTATAGCGCCCCCGACAGAGTGGAGTTGGAGTCAGCAGTAAGTTTGTGTTGACGTCAGTGAATATATTGCCTCTGATCCGTCAAAACAATAACCCTGAAAAAACGGATCCTGTCAGTGAAGCATCCACCTTCACTTGGTCAGCATTTGGTCAGTAATCCATCAATATTGCTAAAGCCAAAAAAAGTGGATCCAAAACAGAGGTGACACATGAATGGAATATTTGCTTGTCTTCTGTGTTTTGTACCCACTCATGCTTTTGGCTACCAAATCATAAGCCAATTCTGATGCAAAATATGGAGCATGTCATGCAGGCCTTACAGCGGTTACATAGACAGGATCCATTGTGCGTTTCAATTTTCCTTCCTTCTGACAGATCAGAAGAAGGGTCAAATAAATGATGATGTCAGCCAGGCCAACAGGCAAAATAGTGGCCCAGTCTTGAAGTGGAGAGGGTGGGAACAGCATGAAAAGTCTACAGAGTGGCCCTATGACATAGTTGTGAGTTGGAAGCAACATGAGGACAGAGTGGCACAATGACAGAGTCTGGAGGTGGCAGCAGCATCAGGAGGAGGCTAGAGAGTGGCACAATGACAGTGTGGAGGTGGCGGCAGCATCAGGAGGAGGCCACAGGGTAGCACAATGACAGTGTGGAGGTGGCGGCAGCAGCAGCATCAGGAGGAGGCCACAGGGTGGCACAATGACAGTGTGGAGGTGGCAGCAGCAGCATCAGGAGACCTGAGTGGTGAGGTGGCAGCAGCATCAGGAGACTGACCTGTTGACAGAGTGGGGAGGTGGGTGGCAATACCAGTACCAGCTGAAGATGGTGGGTGAAAGAAGGAGCACTTGGCATCAGATGTGTGGCATCAGGCAGGTGGCAGCATCAGAATAGTAGCTGAGGCAGGTAGCCAGAAGAAACTGGTCTCTTTCGTCAAAGTGTTAGTGTGGCACCATGGATGATCTATTCTGATGAATGAGGCATTGGTGGGTGGAAATCCTGGCTGATCCACGCCTGATTCATCTTGACAAAGGTCAGTCTCTCCACATTTTGGGTGGACAGGCGAGTTCTTCTTGGGGTAACTATGGCCCCCACCGCACTAAACACCCGCTCTGATGCCCAGTAGTCCAGCGGATCTTTAATGTGGGGTGGAAGGGTGCTGTCCAAGTATGCCACCACCTGCTGGTTCAGGTACTGCTCCAGGTGTACCTGCTGCTGCTGCTGGTGAATAGTTTCTTCACTAGGCAGGTGAAGAAAGCTGCTCATCAGCGACTCAAGACTCAAGTTGCTGCTTATGGAGCTGGAACCGTTCCTACCCCCAACCCTGCCTCAGCAGCCATAGCAGAGGAACGTGAGTGCAAAGGGCCCCCCCGGTCAGGCCTGCGAGAGGATGGATGATGGTGCAGATAGGCAGCGGACAACTGACTTCATAGGATGTCTCTATAGTAGTTCAGTTTGTTCATCCCGTAGTCCTGGCGACTGACAAATAACATGGCCTCCTCAAAGGGCCTGAGCAAACGGCAGTTGTCACGCATGAGCTGACACTGGCTGACATCTAAGTTACACAGGGGAATACTCCTGTCCACTTGGATCATCAAGAAATCATTTATGGCCTTTCTCTGTTCGTACAGTTGGTCCAACATATGGAGGGTGGAATTCCAACTGGTGTAAACGTTGCATATCAGCCTATGTTGGGGGATGCTGTTTTGCCGATGCAGCTCCAGGAGGGTGTGCTTTGTGGTGTACGAGTGGCTGAAGTGCATGCAAAGTTTCCTGGACATTTTTAGGATGTCTTGCAGATGGGTGGAAGACTTCAGGAACCGCTTGACAACCAGATTGAACACGTGTGCCATGCAGGGTGCATGGCTCAGCCCTCCTTGCCGCAGCACCGACACCATGTGATTCCTGTTGTCGGTTACCATGGTTCCGATTTTGAGTTGTGGCGGAGAAAGCCAGGATTCGATTTCTTGATGAAGGACACAGAGCAGTTCCTCCCCTGTGTGACTCCATTCGCCCAGGCAAACGAGGTGCAGGACAGCATGACACCACCATGCCCTGCATGGAGGGGCACTGTGAATTGTCCCTGCAGTGGAGGCTGAGGACATGGTGGATGATGAGGAGGCAGAAGCGGACATTGTCGCAGGACCAACGGTGCAAGAACGTGGAGGCAAAAGCGGCATCACCTGGCCAAGTTAATGGTGTGGCTGTGCAGGAACCACATTCACCGAGTGGGACGTTAAGGACTTGTATTGTCCCTGACCGTAGTTACAGCTCCACACATTGGCGCTGCTGTGCACTTTGGCAAACACCGACTCAAGGACTGGCCCACCTTCTGTTCTACATACGTGTGCAGAGCTGGTACTGCCTTTATGGCAAAGAAATTAAGGCTTGGGACTCTCCACCTCGGCTCGGCACAAGCTATCAGTTCTCTGAAAGGTGCAGAGACCTCTTGAAAAGGGAGGGACTGCAGCACCAGCAACTTGGCCAGGAGCACAGTCAGCTTCTGCTCCGTTAGATGAGTGCACGCATATTGTTGTCTCTTGGCAATCGCTTCAGTGATCGATTGCTGACGGAATGACTGACGAGGAGCAGCAGCATCAGGACCAGCAGATGATAGGAAGGACAGACAGCTCCCTTCGGCTGAGGTGGTAGAGCCTTGACTGCCTAAATTGGGTGCGTGCCACTGGGTGACGCAGTGGTTACTGTGGCAGGCTGGACCACCACATCGGAGCCACGGTTCTCCCAGGCCACTTTATGGTGATGCTGCATATGTTGACGCAGGGCCATGGTGCCAACATTTGCACTCTGGCCACGCTTCACTTTCTGCCCACAGATTATACAAATGGCCATGTTCCTCTCCTCTGGTGGCTTAACAAAAAACTGCTACACTGCCGAGTAGGTGATTTTACCCCCAACAATGCACACTGACTTACTGCTACCGCCGCTGTTTCCGTGAACTCCTGCACCACTACTTTCTGGGCAGGTAGGCTCCTGTGAAGTGGGTAGTCTACCCCGGGCACATTTGGCTCCCTAACTCCCACTGCTGCCACCCTTCTGACTCCCTGCCACGCTAGCGATTTGCTGGCTCCGCCACTGCCTAACAGGCAAACTGCCACCATCTTCTCCTGATGATGATGAAGCCCCTATTTCACCCGGCTCCCAAGTGCGATCAGCTACATCATCATCATTGAGTACTGTCTGCACGTCACTGATGTCCTCCTCAATGGTCTCTGGGTCAGGAGCCTGACCGCTCGCAACACCAGCTCCTACGGCACTCTCGTCATCACTACTTGCCCGCCTACCGGAGGAAGCGGCGGATGTCTCCTCCACATCTTGGCTGGCCAGTAGCTGCTGACTGTCCTCTAGTAGCTCATCCTCACTGTATAGTGGAGCTGAGCCCACAGCATATAATACTTGTCTGGCTGGGGGAACAGAAAAGGACAGAGGCAGGTTGAGGACAGGTGAGGGCACAGGGCCTGCTCCCAGGCCATGCCAACTAAGGGTTGTGTCTGACGAACCCATCAACTCTTGGCTGGAGGTGTCTGATGTCACTTGGGACAAAGTGGATGACTGAGTCAACTATTCAAGAACCGCTGGGTTGCTGGTCAATACACAACCACTAGATGACACCGGGAGCTCAGGCCTCTCACTGCGACTTCTGCTGCCACGCCCCCTTACTCTGCTGCGACCTGTGCCTGCGCCAGAAACATTTAAGCCTCTGCCTCTCCCCCTTCTCTGTCTGACATACTGTTAGATCAAATAAATGAATAAAAAGGAAACACCCCAAAAAAGTCTGTAATTTTTTCACTTCACCACACAACGGCTAATAAGCCCCTTTTTTCCCACTAATACACACCAAAGAAGGCTTTACAACATATAACTGCACCACTGAACGACAAATAGGCCCTTATTCTTTTCCACTTATACAAGGCCAAAAGGCTTTAGAACATATAACTGCACCGCAGAACGGCAAATAATATATATTTTTGCCACTAATACATGCCAAAAAGGGCTTTAGAACATATAACTGCACTGCTGAACGGCAAATATATATATTTTTGCCATTAATACGCGCAAAAAAAGTGCTTTAGAACATATAACTGCACCGCTGAACTGCAAATATATTTTTGTGCCACTAATACACGCCAAAAAGGGCTTTAGAACATACACTCACCTAAAGAAATATTAGGAACACCTGTTCTATTTCTCATTAATGCAATTATCTAGTCAACCAAACACATGGCAGTTGCTTCAATGCATTTAGGCGTGTGGTCCTGGTCAAGACAATCTCCTGAACTCCAAACTGAATGTCAGAATGGGAAAGAAAGGTGATTTAAGCAATTTTGAGCGTGGCATGGTTGTTGGTGCCAGACGGGCCGGTCTGAGTATTTCACAATCTGCTCAGTTACTGGGATTTTCACGCACAACCATTTCTAGGGTTTACAAAGAATGGTGTGAAAAGGGAAAAACATCCAGTATGCGGCAGTCCTGTGGGCAAAAATGCCTTGTGGATGCTAGAGGTCAGAGGACAATGGGCCGACTGATTCAAGCTGATAGAAGAGCAACGTTGACTGAAATAACCACTCGTTACAACCGAGGTATGCAGCAAAGCATTTGTGAAGCCACGACACGCACAACCTTGAGGCGGATGGGCTACAACAGCAGAAGACCCCACCGGGTACCACTCATCTCCACTACAAATAGGAAAAAGAGGCTACAATTTGCACGAGCTCACCAAAATTGGACTGTTGAAGACTGGAAAAATGTTGCCTGGTCTGATGAGTCTCAATTTCTGTTGAGACATTCAAATGGTAGAGTCCGAATTTGGCGTAAACAGAATGAGAACATGTATCCATCCTCTGATGGCTACTTCCAGCAGGATAATGCACCATGTCACAAAGCTCAAATCATTTCAAATTAGTTTCTTGAACATGACAATGAGTTCACTGTACTAAAATGGCCCCCACAGTCACCAGATCTCAACCCAATAGAACATCTTTGGGATGTGGTGGAACGGGAGCTTTGTGCCCTGGATGTGCATCCCTCAAATCTCCATCAACTGCAAGATGTTATCCTATCAATATGGGCCAACATTTCTAAAGAATGCTATCAGCACCTTGTTGAATCAATGCCACGTAGAATTAAGGCAGTTCTGAAGGCAAAAGGGGGTCCAACACCGTATTAGTATGGTGTTCCTAATAATTCTTTAGGTGAGTGTATAACTGCACTGCTGAGCAGCAAATAATATATATTTTTTTGCCACTAATACACTCCAAAAAGGGCTTTAGAACATTTAATTGCACAGCTGAACGGCAAATATATATTTTTTGCCACTAATATACGCCAAAAAGGGCTGTAATTTTCTCACTTCACCAAACAATGGCAAATACTTTTTTTGTGCCACTAATACATTTCAAAAAGGGTTTTAGAAAATAAAACTGCACCGCTGAACGGCAAATAATATATATTTTTGTGCCACTAATACATTCCAAAAAGGGCTTTAGAACATATAACTGCACCGCTGAACGGCAAATATATATTTTTTTCCCACTAATACACGCCAAAAATGGCTGTAATTTTCTCACTTCACCACACAATGGCAAATACTTTTTTTGTGCCACTTATACATTCCAAAAAGGGCTTTAGAAAAAAAAAATGTGATTCGTTACCGATAAGGTTGAGCGAACCCAAACTGTAAAGTTCGGGTTCGTACCGAACTTTAGGATTTTTGGGCCCCGGACCCGAACATTTCCGTAAAAGTTCAGGTTCGGTGTTCGGCGCTTACTTGGCGCTTTTTGAAAGGCTGCAGAGCAGCCAATCAACAAGCGGTTAACTGTCTGACCTCAGAAGCCATCACAGCCATGCCAACTAATGGCATGGCTGTGATTGGCCAGAGCAGCATGTGACCCAGGCTCTATATAAGCTTGAGTCACGTAGCGCTGCACGTCACTCTGCTGTTACAAGTGTAGGGAGAGGATGCTGTTGGACCTGTGATTTCAGGGAGAGAATAGGAGAGAATCTAACTCAGCGATGAACAGAGAAATAGTTGTGTGGGTGCAGGGCACAATCGTTTTACCCTGCCCTGAGCCCATTGACCAAAAAAAAATAACTTTTATAATTCTGTTAGTTAGGTGGACGGTGGCGGCAGCCATTTTATGCATGCTCAGTGCACCAGCACTGCATCTGAGCTTTTGGGACATTGCAAATCACAATTTTTTTTGGCACACTACAACATCTGGATTAGTCAGTGTGCAATTTAAGGTAGAAATACACCCATCATTTTCTGGGGTTTTAAAAACACACTTTTTTGCCAAAAAACTGTATTTTCCAGATCTGCAAGTGTTAAATTCAAGTTTAATATATACAGCTTTCATATTCTGTTACCAAAAAAAACATTTTTTGGGCAATCTGCAATATCTGGATTAGTCAGTGTGCAATTTAAGCTAGAAATACACCCATCATTTTCTGGGGTTTTAAAAAGCAAAACACTATTTTGACAAAAAACACTATTTTCAGGCCTTGCAGCAGCAGCACGTGCGAAATTACAAGCCTATATACTGCTGTCAAATTCAGTTGTTAAATAAACACTCGATTGGGCACAATTTTTTTTTGTTGGCAGCCTTTTATTCAGATGTCATTGTGAGATACACCATTAATACATTTGGGTTACATTCAGAGATTTTAAATACCGCCATTTGGTGCACCAATATTGAATTCAGGCCTACACTGGTTCAGGCCGTGTGAGATACACCCTCTACATACAGGGGTTTGATTCAGGCATTTGAAATACAGCCATTTTATGCAGAGAAATATTTAATTTAGGCCTACACTGGTTCAGGCCCTGTGAGATACATCCTCTACATACAGGGGTTTGATTCAGACATTTGAAATACAGCCATTTGAAATACAGCCATTTTGGGCAAAGAAATCTTTAATTCAGGCATACACTGGTTCAGACCGTGTGAGATACATCCTCTACATACAGGGGTTTGATTCAGGCATTTGAAATACAGCCATTTTGGGCAAAGAAATCTTTAATTCAGGCATACACTGGTTCAGACCGTGAGAGATACATCCTCTACATACTGTCGTTCTATTCTACTATTAATTAAACACCCATTAAGGGCAAGATCATAAATACGAAAAATATGAGGAGAGCATCAAATAAGGGACGTGGCCCAGGTCGTGGTGCTGCTGGTGGAGCTCTTGTTGCAGGGAGAGGACGTGGTCGATCTGTGCCAGCTACAAGCACAAGTGAAACCCCTTCCTCAGGTGCAAGTAGGCGACAAACCTGCAGCGGTATTTGGTCGGGCCTAATGCTGCTCTACGAATGGTGAGGCCTGAACAAGTACAGGCGATAGTAGATTGGGTTGCTGACAGTGGATCCAGTTCCTTCACATTGTCTCCCACCCAGTCTCCTGCTGAAAGACCACAGTTGGCACCTGCAGCTGATGTCCCTCAGTCTTTCACTTCACCCCCTTGCAAATCAGCCAAGCAGTTTGAGCCCCAAGTCATGCAGCAGTCTCTTATGCTTTTTGATGACTCTGTTAGCAGGGTTTCCCAGGGCCATCCACCTAGCCCTGCCCCAGAAGTGGAAGAGATTGAGTGCACCAATGCCCAACCACTTGTCTTTCAAGATGAGTACATGGGAGGACCATCGCAGCACGTCTCGGATGATGACGAAACACAGGTGCCAACTGCTGGGGCTTTCGAAAGTGTGCAGACCGACAAGGAAGGTAGGGGTGAAGACTGGGTGGAAATGATGTGGTGGACGATGAGATCCTCGACCCCACATGGAATCAAGGTCATTTCGAGTGACCTTTGTAGTTCAGAAGAAGAGGTGGTGGTCGCACAGAGCCACCAGCACAGCAGAAGAGGGAGCAGGGTGCAAAAGAGGAGCGGCCATCCTATAGACAGTACGCCTGCTACTGCAGTGCCCACCGCAGCAAGGGACCGAGCACACCAAAGCCAGCTCCAAGGAGTTCCCTGGCGTGGCAGTTCTTCAGACAATGTGCTGACGACAAGACACGAGTGGTTTGCACGCTGTGCAATCAGAGCCTGAAGTGAGGCATAAACATTCTCAACCTGAGCACAACCTGCATGACCAGGCATTTAAGTGCTAAGCACGAGCTGCAGTGGAGTAGACACCTCAAAAACCAAGAAAGGTCTCTGGCTCCTCCTGCTTCCTCTTCTGCTGCAGTCTCGGCCTCTTCATTCACCTCTGGAGTGACAGTGCCACCTGCCACCCCGCAAACAGAGGATCTGCCAGCAACACCAACACCTGGATCACAAAGCATCTCCACAATGTCCCAAGGAAGCGTTCAGCTCTCCATCTCCCAAACGCTGGAGAGGAAGAGGAAGTACCCCCCTACCCACTGGCAATCCCTAGCCCTTAATGCCAGCATTTCGAAATTACTGGCCTTTGAAATGCTGTCATTCCGTCTGATGGAGACGGATAGTTTTAAAGGCCTCCTACTCTGCTTCGTCATCCTCTACCAGCATCTCATCCGGTCAGCGTAACACCTTCACCACCAACTTCAGCACAGCCAGGGGTAAACGACAGCAGGCAGTTTTAAAACTTATCTGTTTGGGGGACAAACCCCACACCGCACAGGAGCTGTTGGAGGGCCTTGAACAACAGACCAATGAGTGGTTAGTGCCAGTCAGCCTCAAGCCCAGCCTGGTGGTGTGCGATAATGGGCGAAATCTCGTAGCAGCTCTGGGACTAGCCGGTTTGATGCACAGCCCTTGCCTGGCGCATGTGCTGAATTTGGTGGTGCAGAGATTCCTTAAAAATTACCCCGATATGTCAGAGCTGCTGCATAAAGTGCGGGCCGTCTGTGTGCGCTTTCGGCGTTCTCACCCTGCTGCTGCTCGCCTGTCAGCGCTGCAGCGTAACTTCGGCCTTCCCGCTCACCGCCTCATATGCGACATGCCCACAAGGTGAAACTCCACCTTGCACATGCTGGCCAGACTGTGCGAGCAGCAGCAGGCTATAGTGCAGTTTCAGCTGCAGCACGCTCGGGTGAGTCGCTCTGCGGAACAGCCCCACTTCACCACCAATGACTGGGCCTCCATGCGAGACCTGTGTTCCTTGTTGCGCTGTTTTAAGTACTCCACCAACATGGCCAGTGCCGATAACGCCGTTCTCAGCGTTACTATCCCACTTCTATGCCTCCTTGAAAAAACGCTCCTGGTGATGATGGAAGAGGATGTGGCACAGGAGGAGGATGAGGAAGAGGGATCATTTCGAAGGGTTTCCAGCCAGTCATTCCCAAGTGGCTCCGAGGTTGGGTTCCTGCACCCACAAACCCAAGGTACACAATTGTCCAGCCAGGGCACAGTTCTGGAGGATGAGGAGGTAAAGGATAAGGAGGAGGAGATGGAGGAGGAGGAACCATGTTCACAGCAGGGTGGCACACAGACCAGCTCATGGCCATCACTGGTGCGTGGATGGGGGGATACAGAGGACACAGACGATACACCTCCCACAGAGGACAGCTTTTCGTTGCCTCTGAGCAGCCTGGCACACATGAGCGATTACATGCTGCAGTGTCTCCGCAACGACCGCCGAGTTGCCCACATTCTAACTTGTGCTGATTACTGGGTGGCCACGCTGCTGGATACCCGTTACAAGGACAATGTACCATCCTTAATTCCGTCACTGGAGCGTGATCGTAAGATGCTGGTAGACGCGCTGCTGGTGGCATTCCCACCTGACAGCAGGGGCACAGTGGAAGCACAAGGGGAAGGCATAGGTCGAGGAAGAGGTCGCCAACGCAGCTGGGGCACAGCCAGCACCTCAGATGGCAGGGTTAGCATGGCCGAAATGTGGAAAAGCTTTGTCAGCACGCCACAACAACCAGCTGATATGGAACGTCTTAGCAGGAGGCAGCATTTCACCAACATGGTGGAGCAGTATGTGTGCACACGCCTACACGTACTGAATGATGGGTCTGCCCCCTTCAACTTCTGGGTCGACAAATTGGGTACATGGCCTGAGCTTGCCCTTTATGCCTTGGAGGTGCTGGCCTGCCCTGCAGCCATTGTATTATCTGAACGTGTGTTTTGCACGGCAGGGGGCGTCATCACAGACAAGCGCAGCCGCCTGTCCACAGCCAATGTGGACAAGCTCACATTCATTAAAATGAACCAGGCATGGATCCCTCAGGACTTGTCCATACCTTGTCCAGAATAGACATGTATACCGGCACTAACCAGCCATTGTTATACTGCAGCTCAATTGCTCATACTTGTATTTTGGATATTTCACACTCTTTTGGAGTTTACCTTAATTTTTTAAAATTTAATTAAAACCAAAAACCTGTGTTGGCTATCTCGTCCTCCTCCACTGCCGCTTCCACCTACACCGCTACGTCCACTGCCTCCTCAAACTCCTACTCCATATGGAACTCCACCTCATAAATCCAATTATTTTTTTGTACGTGTTTTATTTTATATAATTTCACTACTTTTTCATTTACATTTTCGGCTGAATTTCACAAATTTTTGGTGTATAGTAGAACTGCTATACCCAGTAGGCCGGTAAAATAAATAAATAAAATTATCTGTTACATTTTTTGGTGAAATTCCCCAATTTTTGGGCGTATGGTACCACTTCTATACCTAGTAGGCCGGTTAAAAAAAAAATAATTGTCATTTACATTTTCGGATGAAATTCACCAATTTTTGGGTGTATAGTACCACTGCTATACCTAGTAGGCCGGTTAAACAATAAAAAAATATTGTATGTTACATTTTCTGGTGAAATTAACTAATTTTTGGGTGTGAAGTACCACTGCTATACCTAGTAAATTTCAAGAATTTTTATTTTACATTTTCGGGTGACAAACAATTGTTTTCTGTCATAGACCCCTGCTCTACCAGGTAGACAGGTTAATAAATTTCTGTAATTTTTCTGTTACATTCTTGGGTTGACATTATACAATTTTAGATGTGAATAAACCCATGCTCTGCATAGGTGACAGGGAATACAATTTCTGAAATGCTTCTTTAATTGATGCGCGCCACCTCCTTTGATTCAATGCTTAAACTTAAACAAGTTGTACCACATTTGCACTTCAATAATTTGTCCCACATTTCCACTATACTCTTTTGGCCAACATTTGCGCCTCAATAGCTTTTCCCACATTTCCGCTTGACTCTTTTGGCCCACATTTGGGCTTCTAATATTTGTCCCACATTTGCGCCTCAATAACTTTTCCCACATTTCTGCTCGATCCCAATTAAAAAAAATTTTTTTTAATCTCCCTTAAATTTGGCCTATTTATCTCACGCTCCCTCTCCGGCCTGGAACCCTGATTCCCCGCCGTGATCACCATGGTAGGCGCATAAAAGAACATCGAAAGTTGATAGAGCAGATATCAAATTGGATGGTGAACATCACAGGGACGTGCGACATGGTGGGGCAGTAAGTATGCACACGTCTACACGAACTAACTGACAGGGGTCCCCCCCTGCAACATCTGGGTCTCCAAATTGGGCACATGGTCTGAGCTTGCCCTTTACGCCTTGGAGGTGCTGGCCTGCCCTGCAGCCAGTGTATTGTCTGAACATGTGTTTAGCACGACTGGAGGGTTATATTTCCCAATGTTTTGGGGTGAACCCTAATTTAAAAAAAATATATAAATATTTAAACCAAAAAGCAGTGTAGGCTACCTCCTTCTCCTCCACCGCCACTTCCACCTACACTGCCACATCCACCGCCTCCTCAACCTCCTACTCCATATGGACCTGGTCCTCCTAGATCAAGATTATTATTTTTAATTTTTACGTATTTTATGTTATTTAAAGTCATTTCCCTATCCACAATTGTTTGCAGAGCACTTGTCATGCTCTTAACCACATTTTGACGACATTTGCAGCCCTCTAGCCCTTTCCATTACATTTTTACAACCATTTTAGTGCTCAAAAGTTCGGGTCCCCATTGACTTCAATGGGGTTCGGGGTCAAGTTCGGGTCCCGAACTCAAACTTTTTTCCGAAGTTCGCCCGAACCCGTCGAACCCGAACATCCAGGTGTCCGCTCAACTCTAGTTACCGAGAAGCGTGAGGATATTCGGATTCGGTGCAAATCTAATTTTTTTCTGAAATTCGGATCGTCAACTTCGATTCGCTTATCTCTAGTGTACTTCTTCATTTTCATGTGCTCTGTAGGAAAAAATCTGCCTTTAAATTTACACTTTTTTAACCTGCTTAGCATTAATTTCTACAAAAAACTAGGGGGTCTAAAAGCTCACTCCACCCCTAGATGAATACCTTAGGGGGTCTAGTTTTCAAAATGGGGTCATTTATGGGGGTTTCTATCATTTTGGCAGCTCAACGCCACTACAACTGTGCAATGGGGACTGAACCATTTTCAATTTATTATCTGAAAGCCACTGGGTGTTCCTTTATGTTCGGGCTCTGCCGTATGTCAAGACATAAGATTAGGGCCACAATGGGGATATTTCTAAAGACAGGAGAAATGGGGTGATACATTTTAGGGTGTACTTCTTCATTTTCATGTGCTTTGTAGAAAGATTTGTCTTTGTCTTTATATTGACACTTTTGGGTAAAAAATGAAAAAATAATTTTTTTCACCTGCTTAGCATTAATTTCTACAAAAAACTAGTGGGTCTAAAAGCTCACTACACCCCTAGATAAATACCTTAGGGGGTCTAGTTTTCAAAATGGGGTCACTTTTGAGGGGGTTATATTATTCTGACACTTATAAGCATCTGCAAGCTTATTGTAGGAAAAAATATGTACTTCAAAAATTTGAAAATTTATGTTAAAATGGCAAGTCTCCTAAATAAAAATCAAAAAAGTAAAAGTTTTTTGTAAGTGCAGCCAAAATTAAGTAAAGATGTGGAAATATATTTCTGATAAAAATATTGAATAGTATTTATGTATGTATGGGAAATATTGCAATTTCGAAACTACATGATCATCTCCAAATATCAAATATCATGATCAAACATAATTAATAATAGTAAATTACCAATAATCAATTAAAACCATGATCATAATAGTAATTGAAGTAAATTCATAATAATTAGGTGCATAATCATGAATTCTAAAACTCTCAGAACACAAATACCTAATCATGTAAAAAAAGAGAATTATTTACTTTCTAACTAAGGTGTTGTCATTGTATATAAACTGCTCTCTCTGTGATTGCTTCAATTGTGAAGAAGGCCCAATCGTAGGGCCAGTGTATAAGGATTATCATGTGAAATATAAGTTGTGAAAATTAAAGAAAAAATTATTAAATACAAATAATAAATAATAAATAAATAAAAAATAATAAAAATATATATAAAAGACAAAAAATAAATAAATATATATATATATATATATATATATATATGTAAAAATAGCCAATTCATAATTCATAAGGTGAATGCATGTTAACAGTGCATAATTAATACATGTGTTATATAGATGACACATGTGAGATCTACCATGTGACATCTGACAATGATCCCTAAAGTGCAAAAATAATGAAAGGGCCAAAAGGTCATCTCGGGATGCATTGTTAGTGAATAAAAGAAAAAGAAAGACTGATGATTCTACAGTGAGATTTATTACTCCGTTTAATAAGGAATGGTGTTCCATTCAGAAGGTTTTTCGCAAACACTGGTCAGTATTTCACACACTTTTGGCATCATTACCGCCATATCCACAGATTACATGGAAAAGATTACCAAATTTACGTGATCTGTTAACCAACAGCCACTACACTGTAGATACATCAAAGGGGATGTTTGGCAGTAAAGGCCCTTAATGGGGATCCTTTTCGTGTGATACATGTGCATTTTGCAAATACTTGGTTCGTTCCACCACATTCTGGGACTCCTCCAAGGAGAAAGAATATAAAATTGTATATAACATTACGTGCAATACGGAAACCATTATATATTTGATCACTTGCCCATGTGACCTAATATATATTGGAATGACCACAAGAGCATTAAAAGTACATGTTTTGGAACATGTCAACAAAATTCAAGTTGCTTTGGATACCCTTGAAAGGGATGTGGATGATTTGCAGTCTATCCCTCGTCATTTTCGTAAGTACCATGCTTGCGACCAAAGGGGTTTGAAAGTAAGAGGAATAGACAGGGTTAAATTGGGATTTAGAGGCGGGGATATTAAACATGCTCTATTGCGTAAAGAAACAAAGTGGATTGTATTGTTAGATACCATGACCCCAGGAGGTCTAAACGAATCAAATTGCTTCAAGTCCTTTTTGTAATGTACGTGAATTTCAATTACTGGGGTATATATTTGGTTTTAATTATGTTGTCATGTGTTTAGGTTGTTTCTTGTTCTTTGTATGGTGGCGGATGACCTTTAATGATGTACAAGCGGAAGTCTATGTGATCTAAAGAAGTAAAAGAATATGGAGTAATGGATCCAGAATTCTAAAGATATTGAGTCTCCTTATCATTTAATTATTAATATTATTTGATTACGATGGGGTTCGATCTGTTTCATTACATTTTGCACTTTGAGGTTTTTACAGCTAATGGGGGGATGTACTTACCTATTAGTCCTAGGTTTCCCGACTTCTTATGGGTTGACTCCATCCTCCATAATTTGGGTTATTTTGGGTATGGAGTTGATCATGAATTATGAGGAGATTATTTTTGCACTTGCACTTTAGGGATCATTGTCAGATGTCACATGGTAGATGTACTTTGCCCGTTCGTCCTTGTTCTCTCAATGTCTGATGTGCTGACTTCATCTCACATTTGTCATCTACACTCAGGGCCGTCTTTGCCACAGGGCAAAAGGGGCAGCTGCCCCGGGCCCAGTTGCTCCTGGGGGCCCAAGGGAGCTCTGTTTCCCGACTCCCATTCATTAGTGACTGCGTCGCTAGGTTAAAACATTCAGGGCCTGGGCCCCTGATGTTTTGTCCCAGGCCCCGAATGTCCTGCCTGCCTGCTAGAATCGAATACACTGGGTGTAGAGGTGAAGGACCTGTGGTGACATCACAGGTCATGTGATCAGCAAAACAGGCTGTGATAGGATGACCTGGATGATGTCACCATCATGTGACCAGTGCAGGGTTGGACGGAGTGAAGAGGAGGAGGAGCCTAATGCTGATGTCTGATGAGGACTGGAGAGGTAAGTGAAGGGACAGGGAGAGGCAGAGCAATGCTGGGAGTTGTAGTTATTTAACTGGGATGTATGTTAGGGCTGAAGGGAGGGATGTTATTGACATGGAACTGTGTGCTTGAGGTGGCTGGGGGAGGGAGTGATGTTATTTACATGGGACTGTATGTTGAAAGTGGATGGTGGGGGGGAATGATGTTTATGTACATGGGACTTAATGTTTAGGCTACGTTCACACTTGCGTTTGGGGATCCGCTTGTGAGATCCGTTTCAAGGCTCTCACAAGCAGCCCAAATGCATCAGTTTAACCCCAATGCATTCTGAATGGATGCGGATCCATTCAGAATGCATTCGTTCGGCTCCGTACAGCCCCCCGTTCCGTTTTGGAGGCGGACCCCAAAATGCTGCAAGCAGCGTTTTTGTGTCCGCATGGCCTTGCGGAGCCAAACGGATCCGTCCTGACAATGTAAGTAAATGGGGACGGATCCCTTTGCATTGACTCAAAATGGTGCAATTGTAAACGGATCCGTCCCCCATTGACTTTCAATGTAAGTCAGGACGGTTCCGTATTGGGACTTAGAAATTCAAATCTAATACAAACGAATCGGTCCTGAACGGATGCATTAGTTTGTATTATCGGTGCGGATCCGTCCTGTACAAGTACAGGACAGATCCGCACGAACGCAAGTGTGAAAGTAGCCTTAGGGGGTGATGTTTACATGGGACTGTGTGTTGGAGGCGGCTGGGGAGGAGATGATGTTATTTACATGGGACTGTATGGTGGCGGGAGGATTATAACTGCAGGGGTCACTGCAGATTCAGGGGACATTATAGGCGGTCTTATTACTACTGGGGGCTCTATAGGTGGGTCTTATAGATCCGCCTTATTTCTACTAAGCGCACTATGGGGGCCTTATTACTACTGAGGAGTCTGTAGGGAGCTTTATTACCACTGGGGGAACAATAGGGGGCCTTATTTCTACTGGGGACTCTGTGAGGGTATTATTAATATGAGAGGGCTCTTCTAATAATGGGGGCGTTGTTGAGGAGCATTATCACGGTTGGGGCAGTGTTACTATTGAGGACATTCTAGAAGGGAATTACTATTGGTGGAACTATGAGGAGCACTATTACTATGGGGGGCAGTAATGTTTCTTCAGGATAGTATTTGGGGGGGGGGGGGGGGGGCGTAACTAAAGGCTTATGGGCTCCGGTGCAAGAGTTCAGCTTGGGCCCCCCTTCCCTCAGTGCTTTGTGTGTCTTCTTATGCGGCACAAGTGTCTTTGGGCCCCTTCATGCTCCTGGGCCCGGTAGCGACTGCTACCTCTGCACCCCCTATAGCTACACCCCTGGGGGGGGCACAGCAAGCAGCAGGATAACACTGTGGGGACTCCAGTTGGGGGATAATGATAGAATGTGAGGAAGCTAAGATGTCTGTGTGTCACACTCTGCAGAGACGAGGCGGCTGAGAGAAGTTGTCCAGACCGAGTGGAGAAGATGATGAGAGAGAAGATCTACAGAGAAGATGATGACAGAGAGGAGACGTCACCTGGAGGCTCTGGACGTGACAGGTAAGTGCTGCTGTATAGCAAGTACAGCAAAGTGCGGGGGGGGGGGGGGCGGGATCCAGGGGGCCCAAGTAAATTCTTGCCCAGGGTCCAATCAATATTAAAGACGGCCCTGTCTACACTCACCTAAAGAATTATTAGGAACACCTGTTCTATTTCTCATTAATGCAATTATCTAGTCAACCAATCACATGGCAGTTGCTTCAATGCATTTAGTGGTGTGGTCCTGGTCAAGACAATCTCCTGAACTCCAAACTGAATGTCAGAATGGGAAAGAAAGGTGATTTAAGCAATTTTGAGAGTGGCATGGTTGTTGGTGCCAGACGGGCCGGTCTAAGTATTTCACAATCTGCTCAGTTACTGGGATTTTCACGCACAACCATTTCTAGGGTTTACAAAGAATGGTGTGAAAAGGGAAAAACATCCAGTATGCGGCAGCAGTCCTGTGGGCAATAATGCCTTGTGGATGCTAGAGGTCAGAGGAGAATGGGCCGACTGATTCAAGCTGATAGAAGAGCAACGTTGACTGAAATAACCACTCGTTACAACCGAGGTATGCAGCAAAGCATTTATGAAGCCACAACACGCACAACCTTGAGGCGGATGGGCTACAAAAGCAGAAGACCCTACCGGGTACCAGTCATCTCCACTACAAATAGGAAAAAGAGACTACAATTTGCACGAGCTCACCAAAATTGGACTGTTGAAGACTGGAAAAATGTTGCCTGGTCTGATGAGTCTCGATTTCTGTTGAGATATTCAAATGGTAGAGTCCGAATTTGGCGTAAACAGAATGAGAACATGTATCTATCCTCTGATGGCTACTTCCAGCAGGATAATGCACCATGTGACAAAGCTCGAATCATTTCAAATTGGTTTCTTGAACATGACAATGAGTTCACTGTACTAAAATGGCCCCCACAGTCACCAGATCTCAACCCAATAGAACATCTTTGGGATGTGGTGGAATGGGAGCTTCGTGCCCTGGATGTGCATCCCTCAAATCTCCATCAAGTGCAAGATGCTATCCTATCAATATGGGCCAACATTTCTAAAGAATGCTATCAGCACCTTGTTGAATCAATGCCACGTAGAATTAAGGCAGTTCTGAAGGCAAAAGGGGGTCCAACACCGTATTAGTATGGTGTTCCTAATAATTCTTTAGGTGAGTGTATATAACACATGTATTCATTATGCACTGTTAGCATGCATTCACCTTATATGAATTGGTTATTTTTACATAATATATATATTTTTTTATTTTTTTGTCTTTTATATATATATTTTTATTTTTTTATTTTATTATTATTTTTAATTTGTATTTATTAATTTTTTCTTTCATTTTCACAACTTATATTTCACATGATAATCTTTATACACTGATCCTACGATTGGGCCTTCTTCACAATTGAAGCAATCACAGTGAGAGTAGTTTATATACAATGACAACCCCTTAGTTCAGGGGTGGCCAACCTTACAGGCACAAAAAGCCAAAAAAATTAAAATAAAGTATGACTACGAGGAGCCACAAAAAAAAAAATATATTTTTTTTTCATCAGACCTCAGATCAGACTCCTAAATCAGATCCCCAATCCTCATCTGACCTAAAATAAGATCCCCAAACCTCATCAGACCTCCAAATCAGACCCCCAAAATAAGACCCCCAATGCTCGGATCAGACAACACAAATCAGACTCCCAATTTCAGACCCTCAGTGCTCAGATCTCCCTCACCAAGGTTCATATCTCTCCCCCCCCCCAAGGTTAAGATCTCCCCTCCATGCTCAGATCTCCCCCCCCATGTTCAGATCTCCCCCCATGCTCAGATCTCCCCCTTCTCAGATCTGACCCCCCCATGCCCAGACCTGACCAACCCATGCTTAAACAAGACACCCCATGCTCAGATCTGCCCCCCATGCTCAGATCAGACCCCCATGCTCAGATAAGACCCCCATTGCTCAGATCAGGACCCCGCATGCTCAGATCAGACCCCCATTGCCCAGAACAGGAGACCCCCCCATGCTCAGATCAGAACCTCCCATGCTTAGATCAGACCCCCATGCTCAGTTCTATAATTTAAAAAAATCTCTTCCTTCTCCTGATCAGGCACTGGGCTCTCACTCGGGCACCTGCTACTCTGCAGGTCTGACACGCTCTCCACTGTGAACTGATGAGCACAACGTCAGGTCATAGTGCGTGTCTCCAGGTACTACGTTCTCACACTGCGTGCATCAGGACGTAGTGAAGAGTGAGCTGGAGCTGCAAAGTAGCAACAGTGCCCGATCAAGAAAAGAGATCTGAGCATGGGGTGGAGAGTGAGCAGGCCTGACTGCTTCCCAGTTCCACAGCTAGAGCCGCACTTGAAGAAGCAAAGAGCCACAGGTTGGCCACCTCTACCTTAGTTAGAAAGTAAATAATTCTCTTTTTTTACATGATTGGGTATTTGTGTTCTGAGAGTTTTAGAATTCCTGATTATACACCTAATTATTATGGATTTACTTAAATTACTATTATGATAATGGTTTCAATTGATTGTTGGTAATTTACTATCATTAATTATGTTTGATCATGATATTTGATATTTGGAGATGATCATGTAGTTTAAAAATTGTGATGTCACTTATAGTTAATTATGCTTGGCCGCGCTGCCGCTGGTACGTCTCAGGTGATTATACTTATAGATTAAGTTACTGCCCGCCTCTTTCCTCTATATATACCCCTATTTTATCATATATTATCACCTCCTGATGAAGCCTGGTGAAGCGAAACACGTGTTGAGGTGTTAGTATGTGGGGTCACATTCCAGCTTCTGCGAACCATGTCCCTGGGTATGATTTAGACCTATTTTAGGTTATGTTATATCTATGATGGACATATTAGGGCATGATGTGTATTTATGCTGTGAAATTGGAGTGTCTATTGATATTATATGCTTTTATTACACCAGATATATATCTAGGTGTGATTTAGTGTGTGCTATTTAAAACACACCTGCTTGTTATTGATCACAATTTTAGTAGCTACTGAGATCTATGGTCTTTTGGCACTATTTATAAAAAAAAAATATTGGATTGATAGTGAGGGATAATTCCTTCATAGGGATAGTATATTCTCTTAACAGTGCAATATTAGAGCCATATTTGTATGATTTCTGATTGATGATTATTACGCTGTCTGGTAATGTGCCCCGTGTATGTTTCCAGTGTTAGTGTCTGCCTGCCCAGAAGTCCATGGTGTCAGGGAACACTATATGCACCAGGGGAAAGCCAGAGTCCAGGTAGGACTGAACCTGGGTGTTGGCGATATATCTCTGTTTGCTGATTTGCCTCAGTCTGGTATGGCACATGAAAGATTTGTTTCATCATGTTGACGATACTAAACTTGCTGCTGCTGGGGCTTCTGATGCTTTTGGTAGATGAGATGGTGGGAGGTTGGTGAATGTTCAGGGGATGGAAATGGACCTCAGACACATGGGTGACAGGCGCTTGCTCCCTGCAGCAAATTGCATACACAGTGTTCCCTGGTAATAAAGTAATTTGGTCTCCCTTTTGGACAGACGAAAACATTCTCTCATTTTGCTTTGATAGCAAGGATCTAAAAGCATTACTATCCAGTAATCATTAGACTCCTTCATATGAATGTTACATCTGTCATTACGGTCTGGTGCATGATAAAAACATTCACCACTTCACACTGCTCATACAGATGCTCTGGCATCTGCAAGGTGGAATTCTAGCGAGTTCAAATATTGCAGATTAGGCTTTGAACGGAAGACCATTCTATTGCTGTAAGTCCAGGAGGGAATTCCACGTCAAATAATAATTGCTAAAATGTGAGGACAGTCTCCTGGATATTTCCAACACCTTCTGTCAGCCAGTGTACATTTTAAAAAGTGTGGAAGTTGCACAACTAAGTTTATAATTTGCACCATGCAAGGAGCATGTGTTATTTCTCCCAAATGCCAAGATGTTCCTGCCATTGTTGTTAACCAACTTACCTAGTTGGAGTTGGCAGGGAGACAGCCAGTGGGGTGTTTGCTGCTTGATGTAGTTTAGCAAGTGATCGACTGTGTGGCTACTTTTTCCCAAGGCATGGCAACACTACACTTTACATGTGATATGAGGGTGGGGGAGTGGGTGGGAGCCATGCTGTGCTCTGCTGCTGTTGGAGATGGGAGTATGTCCATGGAGGAGGAGGAGGATAAATGGCTAGTGTGGAAACCAGGCCAACACAAATGAAGTGTCAATAGAACTTGACCTTCTTGCTGCAGTGCTGTCTTGCCATGAAAACCATTGAACCAGCGGGCCGTGAAAGACATGTACTATCCCTGCCCATAACAGCTGCTTCAGGTGTCCACCATTCACACACCTTGTCATACAGCAAGAATTACAAGGAGCAACCCACTTTCTACATCACATGCAAATACAAGGCAGGATGGCTTTATAGGAGAAATATGTGTAATGCCAGCTAGATATCTTCCAGCGAGACTGAGTGTACACTATCAGCTCCCTAAAGACAGCAGAATCCACTAAGTGGTATGGCAAAGACTGCACTGCCAGCAACTAGGCCACGTGGAAAATAAGCTTGTGCACCAACAGATTGCTGGGCACATACAGTTGATTCTTGGCCATGCATCACGTTATCAATGGCTGACGACAGAGCAGAGGAATAGAAGAGTTAGTCTGAGCGGGTGAAGCAGTAAGTGATGATGATGATGACAAGGACACTACTGCATGTGGATGTGGCCTGCCAAAGTAGACTGGGAGAAGGAGGACACTCTTGTTTTGCTAGCTAGGAGCCAGTTCAATTTTCCTACTGGATTAGGCGATAGTGCTGCAACAGACCTATAGTGCCTATGTAGGTGCCAGACTGGAGTAACTAGCACACTCCACTTCAGTCTGGCACATTTTGAACCAGCAACCACAGTATCAGCAGCATCATCAGTTCCTAAACTGATCATAATAGAAGCGGGTCTGTTTGTTAGAAGTTCTTGCCATACATTGCCTCTTCTCTTTATTGCTACTGATGCCACCACCCTCCCCTCATATGTTGCCTCCTCCTCAGCATCCTGATTCTTCTCCCAGATCCTGTCCAACACACAATCATTGTTATAGTCCTAACCCTCCTGTTGGGGCAAAGACCCCAATGCCGGATGAACGGTGGACTCCGAATTAGAAGTTATGGACATCCATAGAGAAAATCCAACACAGGCATAGAGCCGTTAATAAAGCGATTTTCTGGATCATTGCCAACTGAAGACGTAGTTAAACCTTTACGTCATTAACTCATTAAAAACACAATCTGAAATGAGCATCTTCTTGGCTATATGCCTAGAACGTCTCCTTAATCTTAACTGTGGGTGCTAGCCACATACTAGTACTCCTGACACTTGTTAAGATTCCTTTCTAACAAGCGTTGGTGGGGGCTAGGAGTGACCTTGAAGTTACAGTAACTTTCCACAAGAAGCTCAAAGTTCATTACACAAAAAATGGCAGTTTGAAATACAAACATGGAGGCTCTTTTCGATACCTGCTCTTACTTGAAGGTTACCTTGTGAATCTATATAATGACAACAAGCAGATCCTATTTGACACATTCCTCCTTCCTTAGCAGTAAGATAGTCTAATACTAGAGTATGCTGTTTAGTAATTATGATTAACTGAGATTGTACATCATTAGTTTGGTTTACAAGGCCTAACACATGCCATATTTGGTCATCTAGGTAGTCAGTGGAGTTAAACCTAAAACTTTTATTTTCTGGTCTTCACATAGATAAGAAGTCTCTACAATTTATGTCAGCAAGTTCTAACCATGGTACCGGAATCGCTAAATAAGGCATAGTTTTTGAACTCACAGGACTGTAAGTGCAGATCCAACAGTTTTTATAATTGTCTGCATCTGTAATTTTTTTTTTAACATGACCTGATGATGCCTAATAAGGGCATTGTCCCAGTCACTTTTAAGGTTCAGATGTAGAGCTTGAATGCTCAGACCCAGGAGTTGCAGTGCAAAGATCTCCATCCTCAAGGTTGGACTTTCTTTACACCTTTACAGAGGTTGCAGTTTTCAACAGGACTTGGCAGGGACCATCAAACCTGGGCTCAAAGGTTTTCCTCACGTGCCTCTTTATCACCACCCAATCTCCAGGCTCAAGACTGTATGTGCCTTCTACTTAATCAGGGTCTGGAATGGAAGCAAACACTTGTTTATGAGTGTGATCTAACCTTTCAGTAAGGGCCTTCTTGTAACCTACCATACTATCAGTCTGCAACTGCAACTGTTGAGGAAAATACAATCCTATCCTTGGGGCACTGCCAAACAATACCTCAAATGGGGATAACCCTGTCTTCTTGTTTGGAGTGGTTCTTATGGAATATAAGGCTAGAGGCAAACACTCTGTCCAGGGCCTCTGGGTCTCCCGCATGGCCTTCTGTATTTTCAGTTTCAATGTGCCACTCAGGCGCTCAACTCGGCCACTGCTGGGGATGGTAAGCTGTATGAAAGGTTTGGGTCACCCCTAATGCTTGTATAACCTCTCTCATCACTTCACCTGTAAAGTGGGAACCTTTGTCTGACTAAATAACTTCAGGAACACCATACCTGCATATCAGTTCACTAACCAGTTTCTTTGCAGTGTTCTTGGCAGTGTTCTTGGCACTGGCTTTGGCTATTGGGAAGGCTTCCAGCCAAACAGAAAAGAGATCAACACACAGGAAAACAAACTCATACACTCCTACCTTTGGTAGTTGTATGTAGTCTATCAGCAGTCTCTGAAATGGCTAAAGTGGCCTAGGGGTGTGCTTGCTTGGAGTCTTCACCACTTGCCCTGGATTATTCAAAGCACGGACCATACATCCTTGCACAAAATGGCTGCAACTGTAGAGAACCCTGGAGCAATCCAGCCAATATTTACCACACCACTTACCATGGCACCTTATGACAGATGTGTAGGCCCATGGGCCTCCTGAGCCATAACCGGGTACAGAGGGCATGGCAGGCAGATTCTATCTTTGTTTCTCCATAGTCCTTGCTCATCTGGCTCAGCCCTTTGTTTAGTCCATAGTTCTTTTACTTCAGGTGGGGCCTGCTCAGACAATTTGATCAGAGTGTCTTTGGATATATTCACAGGATTTAAGGCTCTTACCGGGGTGGCATCAGCACTCAGTAGCCGGAGCACAGCTAGCTTGGCTGCCTTATCAGCTCTGTCATTGCCTTTTACCTCTGCCGTGGTACACCTTCTGTGAGCCTTTACTTTCACAATAGCAACTTCTTCTGGTAACAGTAAAGAGTTCATTAGTTCAAGCACAGAGTCTTTGTATTTAATGGGCTGACCTGCAGAAGTCAAAAAGTCTCTAGCCTGCCATATGGGTCCATAGTCATGTGCAATCCCAAAAGCATTCCTGGAGTCCGTGTAGATGTTCACCTTCTTCCCTTTGGCCAATTTGCACCCCTCAGTGAGTGCTTTCAACTCTGTATCCTGCTCAGACATGTGCGGAGGAAGTGGTTCAGCAACAGCTACCTCATGCTGTGTGACCACTGCATATCCAGTGTGGAAGCGGCCATCTTCTCTCATAAACCTGCTTCCATCTACAAAATACTCAACATCAAGGTTATCAAGAGGTTTTTCATGCACATGAGAAAATCCAGAAGTTTCTTGTTGCATCAACTGTATACAATCATGAGGATCATTTTCAGCTAAATCAGACAAAAGGCTACCTGTACTACCCTCCCCCATCTTGTGAAATAAATAATGTCTGACATCAGTTGTCTAACCATAAAAATATGTCTTGGTTACACCTGTGTGAGAATGCCCTGTATGTCATGGGGAGTTTTCACAATCACCGGGTAGTTCAACACTACTTCTGAGGCGTTTTCAATCATTGCCTGCACTGCTCTGACTGCCCTGATGCAGGAGGGGGCGCCTCGAGCAACAGTATCTAATCTAGCTGAGAAGTATGCCACTGGGCGTTGACGTTCACCATGAGTCACCGCCAGTTCTGTGAGAAGGTCTGACAGACGTCCTTCTCTACCTCTTGCATGATGTTCTTTGTTTTGGTTTCACTTTCTCATCTCATTTCCTTCTCCCGGGTGTCACCAATTTAGACCTATCCTCTTTCCTTTATATTCCCTCCCATACTGCCTCACTTTGCGGTTTATACTACTTCCTGGATTGAAGTGTTCACTGCTGGAAGCTTCTGTTGCTGCTTGTTCAGATAAGTCCTTTCATGTATTGTGTTTCCTTGCTGGCTTGATTCTAGATGACCCTGACTCCCTCCGTATGAAGTGATGAAGTGCAGGGAGCCAGTGGTCGTGTCCCCTCACTATTATAGGGTTTTCAGGTGTCATACAATCTTAGGTACGTGGGCATACAATTGTTTACCTTTGAGACCCTTGTATGTGCTTAGCAGTCAGGGTGAGCTCTTAGGGTTTTATAGGGGTCCCCTATATGCTCCTTAGTTTGGGATCAAGCCAGTCGGACGTTTATTCATAACTTCCAGCTATCTGCAACATCATCCGTAACATTATAAACCGCCTTTACCATCTTAAGCATGGATCTGGTTTCAGCCTTGATTGACCGCATGCAAGGTCTTTCACTGGAGGTAGCAGATCTCCGTAAAAGTTTCAGGTGACCGGTTCTGCTTGCGTTCATGGAGTTTATTCCGAGCCTAAGATCTCGCTTCCGGATACGTTCTCCGGGGGTAGTGAGAATTTTGTTCGCTTTAGAGAGGCTTGCAAACTCCATTTTTGCCTACTTCCCCATTCCTCTGGTGATGAGGAGCAGAGGGTGGGGATCATCATCTCGCTGCTCAGGGATAATGCTCAGTCTTGGGCCTTTATTGATGCCGGTGGGGGCACGGCCCCTCCGATCGGTGGATGAATTTTTTGTAGCCCTGGGGCAGATATATGATGACCCGGATCGTATTGCTCTGGCTGAATCTAAACTGCGTCTTTTATGCCAGGGTAAACAGTCCGCAGAGATATATTGTTCTGAATTTCGAAGATGGGCAGCTGATACTGGTTGGAACGATGCTGCACTCCGAAGTCAATTTTGCCATGGTCTTTTGGAGGGATTGAAAGATGCATTTGCTTTTCATGAGAGACCAGCGTCGTTGGAGTCTTCCATGTCTCTAGCTGTTCGTATTGACAGGTGTCTTAGAGAGAGAGGAAAGACCACTCCTTCCTGTCATATTCAGCCCAAGGACAGTGGGGCTATCTCATTCAGTACGCTGGGGTCTCAGTCTCTCTCAATCCCCTCTGAGCAGGAGGCCATGCAGCTGGGTTTGCTTGCCTCTGATAGTAGAGGATTCAGCTCTCAGAGGAGGGTTTGTTTCTGTTGTGGGGGTATAAATCATTTGGCTAATGTTTTCCTCTAGGAGATTCATGGAGTTTTCTGAGGGTAATAAAAAAGAAACAAAAATAAAAAAAAACTTTCCATTTGCTACTATTGGCAAGGTTGATGCGGAAATTGAAGGTTTGCCGTTTGCTTGTAGTTCCCGTTTTCTCCTACCTGCCAGGGTGGCGCTAGACAGCAAGAACATTGTTTGTGAGATTTTTTTAGATAGTGGAGCAGCTGTCAACCTCATTGATAATCATTTTTCTCTAACGCATGGTTTCCAGGTATGCACTTTGGAAAAGGATATACCTGTTTTTTTTATCGATTCCGCTCTATTTTCTCAAAGATCGTTAAAGGGCATAGTTCACAATATCCATTTGACTGTGGGTGATGCTCATGTTGAGGATATGTCATGTTTCGTCCTAAGCGGATTACCTACTCCTCTAGCCACCATTGATTGGCAAGCAAGGCAAATAAATGGTTGGAATGACTTTTGCAGAGAGAATTGCCTAACGGCGTCTCGTTCAGAGGTTTCTACCAAGACTGTACTATCTTTTCTCTCTGAATTTTCAGATGTGTTTTCCGAGAGTGGTGTCCAGGAGCTGCCCCCTCACCGGGAGTACGATTGCCCTATTAATCTCATCCCAGGCGCCAAGCTGCCAAAATCACGTTTATACAATCTCTCCCAACCTGAAAGAGTCGCTATGCGTACTTATATCTCTGAGAGCCTGAGAAAGGGACACATCCGACCCTCGAAGTCACCTGTTGCCGCTGTTTGTTTTTTTTGTTAAGAAAAAAGATGGTTCTTTAAGACCTTGTCTGGATTTCAGGGAGCTGAACCGTATCACAATTCGTGACCCATATCCGCTTCCTCTGATCCCGGACCTGTTTAACCAGATTGTTGGGGCTAAAGTTTTTTATAAGTTGGATTTAAGAGGGGCATACAACCTAGTCATGGTCAGGGAAGGGGACGAATGGAAGACGGCCTTCAATACCCCTGAGGGTCATTTCGAGAATTTGGTTATGCCCTTTGGTTTGATGAATGCTCCGGCCGTCTTCCATTTTGTGAACAGCATTTTTTATCATTTAATGGGGAAATTTGTACTGGTGTATCTAGATGACATTTAGATTTTTTCTCCTGATTTCAAAACTCATAGGGACCACCTACGTCAGGTCTTGCTCATTCTGCGGGAGAATAAATTTTACACTAAACATGAAAAATGTGTGTTTGCGGTTCCGGAGATTCAATTTCTTGGTTTTCTTCTCTCCGCTTCTGGTTTTCGCATGTACCCTGAGAAGGTCCGCGCTGTGCTTGATTGGGAGCTTCCTGAGAATCAGAAGGAGCTGATGCGGTTTTTGGGTTTTGCCAATTATTACAGAAAGTTCATTTTGAATTATTCCTCTGTTGTTAAGCCACTCACTGATATGACTAAAAAGGGTAGATTTTTCCTCCTGGTCGGTAGATGCGCTTAAGGCCTTTTCTAGTATCAAAGAGAGTTTTGCTTCCACTCCAATTTTGGTACAACCTGATGTCTCTCTACCTTTTATTGTTGAGGTGGACGCTTCTGAGGTGGGTATGGGTGCGGTCTTATCTCAGGGTCCCTCTCCTGCCAAATGGCGACCGTGTGCTTTTTTCTCAAGGAAACTCTCCTCTGCAGAGAGAAATTACAATGTGGGAGATAGGGAGTTGTTGGCCATCAAATTAGCTTTTGAGGAATGGCGCCATTGGCTAGAGGGAGCCAGACACCCTATTACTGTGTTTACCGACCATAAGAATCTGGCCTACTTGGAATCAGCCAATCGTCTGAACCTGAGACAGGCCATATGGTCTTTGTTCTTTTCTAGGTTTAATTTTGTTTTCACGTTCTGCCCTGGGGTTAAAAATGTGAAGGCGGATGCCCTGTCACGTTGTTTTCCGGGAGGGGGGAACGTTGAAGACCCGGGTCCCATTTTGGCTGAAGGGGTGGTCGTCTCTGCTCTTTATCCTGATTTGGAGGCAGAGGTTCAGGCAGCCCAGGCAGAGGCTCCAGATCTTTGTCCTCCTGGGAGGTTGTTTGTGTCTCTCGCTTTATGACACAAGGTTTTAAAGGAGCACCACCATACTGTCCTTGCTGGGCACCCAGGGAGTAGAGCCACAGTAGATCTCATTGCTCGGAGATTCTGGTGGCCGGCTCTTCGTAAGATGGTTGAGGGTTTTGTGGCAGCCTGCGAGACCTGCACTCGTGCCAAGGTCAATCATTCACGGCCATCGGGTTCTCTCCTCCCGTTACCCATTCCTTCCCGTCCTTGGACGCATCTGTCCATGGACTTCATTACGGACCTGCCTTGTTCCTCGGGGAAGACTGTGATTCTGGTGGTAGTGGACCATTTTAGCAAAATGGCACATTTCATTCCCTTTCCTGGGTTACCCAATGCTAAGACGTTGGCGCAAGCGTTTGTTGATCACATTGTTAATTTGCATGGCATTCCTTCAGACATTGTTTCTGATAGGGGCACGCAATTTGTTTCCAGATTCTGGAAGGCCTTCTGTTCTCGCTTGGGGATTCAGTTGTCATTTTCCTCTGCTTTTCACCCGCAGTCGAATGGTCAGACCGAACGTGTCAATCAGAATCTGGAGACATACCTGTGCTGTTTTGTGGCGGAGAATCAGGAGGATTGTTTTTTTTTTTTTGTTTCTTGCTGAGTTTGCTTTAAATAACCGTCGCCAGGAGTCCTCTGATAAGTCACCATTTTTTGGTGCATATGGGTTTCATCCACAGTTTGGGATATTCTCTGGAGAAGGGTCTTCTGGTTTACATGATGACGAGAGATTTTCCTCATCTTTGTCATTTATTTGGCAAAAGATTCAGGGTATTCTGAAGAGGATGAGTGAGAGATATAAGCGTGTGGTGGATAAGAGACCTGTGCCTGGTCCGGACCTGAATGTGGGTGATCTGGTGTGGTTGTCTACAAAGAATATCAAACTGAAGGTTCTCTCCTGGAAGTTGGGTCCTAAGTTTATTGGGCCTTACAAGATCTTGTCCGTCATCAATCCCGTTGCCTTCCGTCTTGATCTTCCTCAGACTAGGAAGATCCATAATGTTTTTCACAGGTCCCTAATGAAACCTTATGTCCAACCCACTGTACCCTCCTCTTTGCCGCCTCCTCCGATTTTTTTTGATGGTAATCTTGAATTCCAGGTCTCTAGGATTGTGGATTCTCGCATTATCCGCGGTTCTCTCCAATACCTTGTTCATTGGAAGGGTTATGGTCCTGAAGAGAGGATGTGGGTCCCAGTGGCGGACATTAAGGCCACTCGTCTCATCAAGGCTTTCCATAGGTCTCATCCTGAGAAGGTGGGTTCTGAGTGTCCGGAGTCCACCCGTAGAGGGAGGGGTACTGTCACCGCCAGTTCTGTGAGAAGGTCTGACAGACGTCCTTCTCTACCTCTTGCATGATGTTCTTTGTTTTGGTTTCACTTTAACATCTCATTTCCTTCTCCCAGGTGTCACCATTTTAGACTAATCCTCTTTCCTTTATATTCCCTCCCATATTGCCTCACTTTGCGGTTTATACTACTTCCTGGATTGAAGTGTTCACTGCTGGAGACTTCTGCTGTTGCTTGTTCAGATAAGTCCTTTCATGTATTGTGTTTCCTTGCTGGCTTGATTCTAGGTGACCCTGACTCCCTCCATATGAAGTGCAGGGAGCCGGTGGTCGTTTCCCCTCACTATTATAGGGTTTGCAGGTGTCACACAGTCTTAGGTACGTGGGCATACAATCGTCTACCTTTGAGACCCTTGTATGTACTTAGCAGTCAGGGTGAGCTCTTAGGGTTTTATAGGGGTCACCTATATGCTCCTTAGTTTGGGATCAAGCCAGTCGGATGTTTATTCATAACTTCCAGCTATCTGCAACATCATCCGTGACACCGTGCTTCTGAGTAAGCACAGCAATACTGTGACCCTGCATTTCTGAACAGAACAGGTTAAATTCCTCATGATGCTTTGGAATACCCAGGGCTGGAGAAAAGCATTAATTTGATTGGCCACTGCTCTCTCCTGGGCATGACTAAGGTGGGAGGGTTACTGCTTCACTCGAGGAGGCTGACATCCTGACTTAAGATACACAGTAACAGGAGACATAGTGAGTTTCCCTATGTCTGTTCATCTTTTTTTTTTTTATAATATCCAGAATAAAGTAATTTCACTCCATTTTTTTTTTACCTAAAACCAGAGCACACACCTCCCTGTGTTTCTGTGATGATTCCATCAGTAAAGCTGATTTTGCTCACACAGACATAAAGAAACATTTCCCATACATTAACACACACACACAAGTCTTTGAACTTATTAACAAATACAATTTTCTGGAGCTCCATACACTCACACCTCACATACATTGCCTTGTTATTTTCTCTTAAAATTGCAGACAGTGTTCTCGCTATCACACATTCCAATGCCGTGACGTCACTACCCCGCAGCTGCAAGTAGCCCCTGCATTCTCCCCTCTGTCTCACTCTTCATACTCAGCTTTATGTCTCCATATGTTCTCTATCTCAGCTAACAGAGTTCCTACGGGTTCTGTGACATATTCACTGGGCAACAGGTCACACAGATACATGGACAGGCAAGACATAATGCTTCCTCTGTGCAACACTGAGCAAGTTTCCACACTCAGTTCTCCATTTGAATCACATCCTGTAATCATCCGCAGTCCAGCTGCATACGTCTCTACAGTCTATTTTCTACTCTCTCTCTCTCTCTCTCTCTCTCACACTATTTGTCTGGCAGTTTTCCCCTTTTTCTCCCCGAACTTACTTGGTATGGTCCCCATGGTCTGTCTCAGTCCAATCCCAGGATTTGGGTCTGGCTCACAAGGTACTTTAACACCCCAAATCCTAAATTAAGTCTTTCCATGAAGGCAGACGTGAGAAGTTTTTCTCCCATTTGTGCCGCGGCATCTCACCCCATGTCAGTCCAGACAGTTCTTAGTCTTGACTCAAAGGAGACTACATCCTCTTTTACCTCCTGGACTATGTCCTTCAGGCTCCGTGAACTCTCATCCTCCTTTGTCCTGGCCCATATACCAAAAGTCCTGCAGTACTCTGTCCCTGACTGTTCTGTCTTCACCCAATCCCTCCAGGCCACAGTGGGTCATTTTTCACTCTGTCTCCCTCTTAACCGAGCTATCCTGTGCCTCCCCTAACTTTAGGGCTGCCAAATCATTTAAGTCTGCCCATGTTGCTCTGTATCTGTTGTAACATTCGGAATGTAGGCATGGGTTGCTTCAGTGGGTCAGGTATCCTTGACAGTGGTCCCAGTTGGTCCTTAGGGCTCCATGGAACATACTGTATGAGGTGCTGTTGAAAATAATGAGGAGCCTAAGGAGGTAGTGCTGCCTGTTGGCCATCTTAGCCATCTCCACCACCAGCTCTATCAGTGGTGGGTGCCTGTGGTATCATCCCTGTTCTCATAGTACTGGATATAATCCAGTGCTGTATCAGGGGGCACCACACACTCTGCAGGTTTCAGTCCAATCTGGATTCTGATTCCCACAGGTCCTCCATATCCATCCCTCTGGTCCCCGTGCAGGGGCCGTGGGAGAGGCATGCGCCCTTGAAGGATTATAAGGTGGTGGACCTCCAGATAGAACCTTTTCAGTTTCCTCTTCAGGGGGTTTGAAGTACAACTTCCCCTGTAAACTTGTGGCTTCCAACCTTCGGTTTCTATCTCTCTTGCTACCTTAATCCAGATGCTGACTACAACTTCACATGCATGATCCTTAATCCACCCACTGTGGGTGTGCTTGAAACTTTCCTAAAACTCTAAATCTAGGTTTCTATGCTTCATACCTGCTTTTTCCAACACTTTGTCAACTTTCTTTTTAACGTATCTTTGCCAAGTTGTTTAGCTGTCTCATACTCTTCGGGAACGCTGTTCTTATTGCACATTGTCTATTCCTGAATCGGTGCTTACTAGGGGGAACCGTAGATGTCTATTTTCTCCCACAGTGGCTTCCCCACCCTGTCCTTCCAGGTGTACCTACTGTGTTACTTTAAAGCAAAGCCTCTCTGTGATTCTGGCCCCTTCCTCTAGCTTCCTGCCAGATTCTACACACACAATAAAGAATGACAAATACTTAAACAGTTACTCCCAGAACAACCCCAAGCAATTCCCAGCTAAAATCCTGGTTTAAATCCATCCATCACTCATGCGGATATCTGCTAGCCCTTTATCATTGTCACGGATTCTTAAACATAAATTAGGCACGACTGTAAAGTTACCTTATACTATGACGGACCTTCGAACAAGACAAATGTCAGACAGGGAGGTACAGACTACTTGTAAGAAAAAGCTCTTACCTCAGCGCTGATTTTCATCTGTTTGTCCCAGTGTGGCAAGTCCAGGCATCGGGGGTCTCAGCAGGAAGGACTTAGTCGTGCCCCACATGTTGGGCGCCAGTTCCTATTGGGGCAAAGACCCCAATGTCGGATGAGCGGTGGACTCCGAATTAAAAGTTATGGATATCCATAGAGAAAAAGCAACACAGGCATAGAGTCGTATATCAAGAGTTTCTAAACTTTATTAAAGAAAGCAGAGGTTAATAAAGCGATTTTCTGGATCATTCCCAACTGAAGACGTAGTCAAACATTTATGTCATTAACTCATTAAAAACACAATCTGAAATGAGCATCTTCTTGGCTATACGCCTAGAACATCTCCTTAATCTTAACTGTGGGTGCTAGCCATGTACTAGTACTCCCGACGCTTGTTAAGATTCCTTTCTAACAAGCGTTGGTGGGGGCTAGGAGTGACCTTGAAGTTACAGAAACTTTCCAAAAGAAGCTCACAGTTCATTACACAAAAAATGGCAGTATGACATACAAACATGGAGGCTGATGACACAATATGGAGTCTTAACCCTCACACTCCCCACCTCTTTTATTAGACTATGTTTTGCCATTGTGGGCACCTTGGCCCCTTTCTACTACTCCCACCACCACCATAACACAGCTATTAGTTTTGAACGAATTGAGCTTCGGATCAGAGATCCAAAGTCGATTTGTTCAAATGATTTGGTTTTAATACTGTCTCTGCTTACAGCATTAAAATGTATTGCCTTTGTTTAGACAAATTTCCTTTCGGCCGAAGTCGCAGAGACTTTGTTGAAATAATTTGGTAATCACTTTTGCATCTTTAAAAACATTTTAAAATAGCAATTAGAAGTCGGTTTGGTACCGAGGTACCAGCCAGTACTTAACCCAACTTCGGATTGCTATATTAAAATGTTTTTAAAGACGCAGAAGTGATTACCGATTGAATTCACCAAAGTCTTGCGCGACTTCGGCTGAAACAAATTTTGCCTACACGGAGGAAATACATTTTAATGCTATACGCAGAAACAGCAGTCTCTGATCCGAAGCTTGATTCGCTCAACACTAACAGCTATACATGGTTTTCCCTTGACTCCCCTCTTATGGCAATCCAAATGCTGACTAATCTCTCTCACCACTCATCCACATGAAGACTAACTTGATTAAGTTCCGTCGCACATGGTGGGGTTTTGTTGCCTCTTATTAGGAAAAAACTCTGCAGTCCATAAGCGGTGGCTGTGCTTGCACACTATAGGAAGAATTGCACTATGCTCTGCTACCATTTGACTAGTGAAGAGCTCTGCTACCATCTGACTAAGACATTTATTTCAGGTTTCTGTTTAAAAGGGTTTTGCGCTAGGATATGCTCCCATTGTCTGAAAGGTGCGGTTCCCACCTCTGGGACCTACACCTACAACAAGAATGGAGCGGGGAAATGAATAGAGGGTGCACTGCGCATGCGCAGCTGCCGTCCATTCATTTCAATGGGGCCGCCGAAAATAGCAGAGCGCTGGCCCAGCTATTTCCATCTGCCCCATAGAAATAAATGAGAGCAGGGGCTGCGTGTGCACTCCCATTCACTTGTATGGGAGCAGCAGGGAGCAACGCTTGGTGGACAGACCCTGCACCTATCAGACAATGGGGGCATATCCTAGCGATATGCCCCCATTGTATGTAATGGGAATATCCCTTAAAGCTATTATTTTAAGCAGCCATATAGGTAAGTAATGTCACTCACTGGTTATCTCCTGATGTCTCCTCCTCTCGCTGGGATACATAATACACTGTATTGTATTACGTGGCTGATAAAAGACTAATATTCTGTATGAAGTAAACATGGGGAGGATGCTAGCAAGATCTCAGCATATATGCTCTGTTCACATATTGTTTTTTAGATTATTCAGTTTGCCAGGCCTAGGCTCAATGGCTTGTTGTTACCCCCAGCACACAGAGTACATGCTATACTTCTAGTTTATTGTTGTAGTGGTCAGAGGTTCTCTGCTGCTTGCTTTGTGGCATAAAGCTGGAATCTTTCCCTACAGTTTTATTTATTTGTTAGTACTGCTAACTGGAACACAGAAGGGGAAGTGTCTAGGCAAGTGTTGAGTATAGTTTTGGAAATTTTGATTCGGCTGCTTTCACAAAGAAATTCACTTTGTGATGAATTACTTTGTCACAAAACTCATTTCTTTGTAAGTAGCGGGTGCAATGACGAGGAACGGCTATTGTGTGGCCTCCCGTCATTGAACCCCTCTGATGCCGCTATCATCGCTGATCGTGGCATCTGAAAATAATAATAAAGGGTTCATCCATTAAAATAAAATACTCAACTTATCCATTTAAGCATGAAGAGGTTGCCGCAGCCACCTTGATTGACGGCACCTTGCAAAATCTCTTGTGGTGCGTGATGATGTCATTACGCTGGGCGGTGTGGTGATGACATTTGTCTCTTCACCCTCATGTGCCGTATCTTCAATCAAGATGGCAGTGGCGGCCTCTTCGCGCTTAAAAGGATGTGGTGAGGATGTTTTTGTTTGTTTTTACCGCTATTTCATGGAAAATGTATTCGTTACCACGAAGCACAAGGAAATTCTATTTTATTTCCCTGAAATTCATATCAAAGTCCACTTTGGATACTTTGATTTGCTCAACCCTAGTCAAGACATATTATTGTCAAAAATTCTTAGGGGTTATTTGGGGCATTCCTAAGTGAGATGAGAATAGTGCTTAAAGAGGACCTTTCACTAGAATAAAAAATCTAAACTAACTATACAGACATGGAGAGCGGCGTCCAGGGATCTCCCTGCACTTACTATTATCCCTGGGCGCCACTCCGTTCGTCCGGTATAGCCTCCGGTATCTTCATATGTTAGGCTCCACCCAGTGGAACCTGCCGGGGTCTCCTTCTCCCTGGCTGTAGCGCTGGCCAATCGCAGCGCTCAGCTCGTAGCCTGAGAGTTTTCTTTTTCTCTCAGGCTATGAGCTGAGCGTTGCAATTGGCCAGCGCTACAGCATAGGAGAAGGAGACGCCGGCAGGTTCCACTGGGTGGAGCCTAACATATGAAGATACCGGAGCCTATACCGGGCGAACGGAGCGGCGCCCAGGGATAATAGTAAGTGCAGGGGGATCCCTGTGCACCGCTCTCCATGTCTGTATAGTTAGTTTAGATTTTTTATTCTAGTGAAAGGTCCTCTTTAACTCCTTAAGGACCGGGCTCATTTTCACCTTAAGGACCAGGCCATTTTTTGCAAATCTGACCAGTGTCACTTTATGTGGCGATAACTTTAAAACGCTTCGACTTATCCAGGCCATTCTGAGATCGTTTTTTCGGCACATATTTGCCCAAAATTTGGAAAACTTTTCAAATTTCCAAGTTTCAATTTCTCTACTTCTATAATACATAGTAATACCTTCAAAAAAAGTTATTACTTTACATTCCCCATATGTCTACTTCATGTTTGGATCATTTTGGGAATGACATTTTATTTTTTGGGGATGTTACAAGGCTTAGAAGTTTAGAAGCAAATCTTGAAATTTTCAAAAACCCACTTTTCAAGGACCAGTTCAGGTCAGAAGTCACTTTGTGAGGCTTACATAATAGAAACCACACAAAAATGACCCCCTTCTAGAAACTACAACCCTCAAGGTATTCAGAACTGATTTTACAAAATTTGGTAACCCTTTAGGTGTTCCACAAGAATTAATGGAAAATAGAGATACAATTAAAAAATGTCACTTTTTTGGCAGATTTTCCATTTTAATAATTTTTTTCCAGTTACAAAGCAAGAGTTAACAGCCAAACAAAATTCAATATTTATAGCTCTGATTCTGTAGTTTACAGAAACACCCCATATGTGGTCGTAAACCGCTGTACGTGCACACGGCAGAGTGCAGAACGAAAGGAATGCCATACGGTTTTTGGAAGGCAGATTTTGCTGGACTGGTTTTTTGACACCATGTCCCATTTGAAGTCCCCCTGATGCACCCCTAGAGTAGAAACTCCAAAAAAGTGATCCCATTTTAGAAACTACAGGATAGGGTGGCAGTTTTGCTGGTACTATGATTTTTGGTTGCTTTTTATTACACTTTTTGTGAGGCAAGGTAACAAGAAATAGCTTTTTTGGCACAGTTTTTATTTTTTGTTATTTACAACATTCATCTGACAGGTTAGATCATGTGGTATTTTTATAGACCAGGTTGTTACGGATGCGGTGATACCTAATATATCTATTTTTTTTAATTTATGTAAGTTTTACACAATGATTTCTTTTTCGAAACAAAAAAATCATGTTTTAGTGTTTCCATAGTCTGAAAGCCATAATTTTTTCAGTTTTTGGGCGATTATCTTGGGTAGGGTACGATTTTTGCGAGATGAGATGACGGTTTTTTGATTGGCACTATTTTGGGGTGCGTGTGACTTTTTGATCGCTTGTTATTACATTTTTTGTGATGTAAGGTGACAAAAAATGGCTTTTTTTACACCGTTTTTATTTAAATTTTTTTACGGTATTCACCTGAGAGGTTAGGTCATGTGATATTTTTATAGAGCAAGTTATTAAAGACGCTGCGATATCTAATATGTATACTTTTTATTTATTTATGTAAGTTTTACACATTGATTTCATTTTTGAAGCCCAAAAAATCATGTTTTAGTGTTTCCATAGTCTGAGAGCCATAATTTTTTCAGTTTTTGGGCGATTATCTTGGGTAGGGTATAATTTTTGCAGGATGAGATGACGTTTTGATTGGAACTATTTTGGGGTGCGTGTGACTTTTTGATCACTTGCTATTACACTTTTTGTGATGTAAGGTGACAAAAAATGGTTTATTTAGCACAGTTTTTATTTTTTATTTTTACGGTGTTCATCTGAGGGGTTAGGTCATGTGATATTTTTATAGAGCCGGTCAATACGGACACGGCGATACCTAATATGTATACTTTTTATTTATTTATGTAAGTTTTACACAAGCTGGTGCATAGCCACTTCTCCTCCAACATGACGCAATCCACCTGGCTGCGGTCTAACATTGTATGGTGTCACAGATGCGGCAATTGTGTAGCGTGTAAACACATACAGACAACCAAATTTTTGATTAGTGCAGTCACAGGTAAACATTACTCCATTTCACAATTCATCAATTGCAGGTCCAAGGGAGTGATATACTGCATCCAATGTGAATGTGGGATGTACATAGGTAAAACCATACGTGAGTTCAGAAGGAGGGTAGGTGAACACCTGGGAGATATCGCACACAAATGAGATACCCCAGTGTCTAAATATGTACATACAGTTCATAATGGTAGAGCCCAATTGATGTTTATGGGCATTGATTTAGTCAAACCCCCATTTAGGGGAGGGGATTGGGACAGGAGTCTCCTCTAGCGCGAAGCTCGCTGGATATTCTCCCTTAAGACATCTGCCCCTTTGGGCCTCAATGAAAGGCTTGATTATGGCTGTTTTATCTGAAAGAAAAAAAAAATCCTCCCTCTCCCTTCTTCTTTGAGGGGATAGAACATAATCGGATGGTGCGTTACTTCATGTATCTAGATCTCTCTTCTGTGAGCCCCGTTCTTAATTGTCTTGCAAGAAATGTCAATATAATCATGCTGCGATTCTATTTGCAGCATTACTAGGGACGCGTTAGATCCAGCGCGCCCTGTGTGGTTTCCTGTTGGCCTGTCTCTAGGCAACCACCATAGCCGCCTCCCCGCATCTGAGATTGGCCGCCTGTATCATGTGATCGCGGCGCCTGAGTCTGACGTCGCGCGGCGCTTGCGTGTGACGTCAGACGCTGGAGCCGACGATCGAAGGGCGGTCCCTCCAGGAAAGAAGCGCTTAGGTACTATTTAAATCCCACAGATGAATGTATCGTCGCGGCTGGTAGATTGTTATGTTATCTCCCCAAACTAGGGACACTACATAATTGAGGATTATCATACCCTTATAGACCGACGAGTAGTGGAGTATCATCTCCTCTGCAGAATTACATCCCAATATCGTTGGGTGACAGTATACAAGATTTTTTACTTGTACCAGTTATTCCTGCGTTTTTTTACCTGCGGTTATCTGTTTTACTTTTTCCTCTTTGTACCATCTTTTTTTCCCCTGAAGAGTCGTCACGGACAGAAACGTGCCACGTCGGGAGGTCTGAAGGAATTGTAACTGGCATGCTTTGTTATTTTTTAGCACTAGGGATCAGGTCCTGGATAGGGACAGGTATCCAGATGGGGTCGCCCTTTTCGGGGCAAGTGCTCTGTATAAGTAGGCAGAATGGAAACAGCCCCCTTCACCTCATCATAGGGTCAGATAGGGTACAGCTTCACATCGCCTCTGCAGACGCCACACCCCCACAGGACAACCTCCAATTCGATTTATACCTGACTGAAGCGGATAGTCTCTCCGTGTCGATCCCAGTAGCTTGCATGGTCTAGTAAGACTGCTTGCACCTCCACAGGTGGAGCAGATTTTTTCTATTCACTACCAGCATTGGGGTACCAGGCTTGGACCCCTTTTTATGTTTGTTTTGTCGATGCATCTTTGTGGTGTGTTTTAACTGCACATTTGAATTAAAAGTTATATTTTATTAAGCCTATTCCCCCCCCCCCCCTTCTTAGTGGGCCCTTTGGTAAGTTTTACACAATAACAGCTTTTTTAAAACAAAAAAAAAATTATGTTTTAGTGTCTCCATATTCTGAGCCATAGTTTTTTTTATTTCTTGGTCGATTGTCTCAGGTAGGGGCTCATTTTTTGCGGGATGATGTGATGGTTAGATTGGTTCTATTTTGGTGGGCAAACGCCTTTTTGACCGCTTGCTGTTGTACTTTTTGTGATGTAAGGTGACAAAAAATGGTTTATTTAACACAGTTTTCTAGAGCGTAATAATATTACAGGCTATAGCTACTAGAGAGGGGTCGTTGATCCAGGGAGTTATTCTGATTGCATGATTGGAGTCGGGAAGGAATTTTTTATTCCCCTAAAGTGGAGAAAATTGGCTTCTACCTCACAGGGTTTTTTGCCTTCCTCTGGATCAACTTGCAGGATAACAGGCCGAACTGGATGGACAAATGTCTTTTTTCGGCCTTATGTACTATGTTACTATGTTACTATGTTACTATGTTTTAATATTTTTTTTTTGACGGTGTTCATCTCAGGGGTTAGGTCATGTGATATGTTTATAGAGCCGGTCGATATGGACACGACGATACCTAATATGTATACTTTTTCCCCCCCTATTTTTTACCAATTTTTTTTAACTTTATTTGGGGAAAATTACGTTTTTGTTTATTTTTACTTGAAACTTTTAATTTTTTGGGGGGAAAACTTTCTTTTTTCAACTTTTTTGGGGGTCTAATCCTTTACAATGCATTTCAATACTTCTGTATTGGAATGCATTGGCTGTATGCCATCGGGTCCGCCCTACAGCCCCACGAGGACCCGATGGCACCGCCGCCCACAACCGCCGCCGCATGTAAAAGCCGCAAACCGCAGGTCGCGATCGCCGACACGGGGTGGTCACGGGACCCCCCCGCGCATTTAGCCAAAGTGCCTGCTCAATGTTTTGAGCAGTTACCTGCGGCGGGCGGCGGTGATCGGAAATACACATGACATACCGGTACGTCCTGTGTACTTAAGTACCGGGACAACATGCCGTACCGGTACGTCATGTGTCCGGAACAGGTTAATGTGTTCCTCCATTTTGGGTTCAAATGTTGACTGAAAATAACTACAGGTATCAAGTGTAGTACAGGGGTCAACAACTCCTGACACGCCAGCTGTTGTGAAACTACAGCTCCCAGCATGCTCCATTCAGTTCTGTGTTAGCTCGGAGAGCAGTCCAGTAAGTGCGCATCCCCCGTCCATTGTAAACAACTGCATAGTGCCACCTCAGAACACCTTGCTTCTATACATGTAATCTTATTCCTGACAACAGGTCTGTTTTGTGTGAACCTTAGTGTATAACTGGTGAACCATCATGAAGGAATTTTTATGAAGGCATAGAGAAGATGAATTTAAGCAGAATCCTTCACAAAATGTCCTCCTTGACTCCACATCTTCTCACTTGACATCTCTGTTCAGTCATGACTCATGACAGGTATTCTTTTCCCTCCAAATTTAGCATTTCTGTATTCCCCTGATAAAGAACTAAACTTACAGACGACAAATGCCATGAATATAAAAGCTGGCTCATGGTTAAATTGATTTGTGGATTTATTCTGGGGTTTTATATGCCATGACAGTGATGGAATGTAAGAATAGATTAATGAGAACAGATCGTGTGCCAGCGTAGCTCTGCTACATAATGACTGGAGCAGCCATTCCTAATACTGTGCAGCTTCTGCTTCTCCTGTCTCATTGCTTCTGCCTTTGGCAACATAATTCACCGCTCACATTTCCCTCCCTCTCCTCCTCCTATTCAACCCTTTTTGGACCATTTATTTCTTTCCTTGTTTTTTCCACATAATTTGTTTTCCTCGCGTCTGTGACATGGCATAATAGCAGTTGAAGACGGAAGGCTTGGCCAGCAGTTGAGCAATAGGTGTAGGCATTATGAATGGCATAGGATAGTTGCTCAGGGGGATGTTGCTGAGGAAACATAGTCAGAGGTGGAGTCAACTTCCTATTTGTCTGTGGCGTGCAGCCCGCTTACGCTTGTCATACATATAATTCATGCCGAGGAGCATCTATTAATATCAATACAAGCTGTGTGTTGATATAGTAAATGTGCAGTATGCAGCTGTCCTCCATTTCTCTCTGCTATGTTTTGTGTGCATGCCCTAAGCCCTCTGAGTCCACGGCACGCTCCCCCTCCCTTCCCTGGCGCTGTTACCAGCCAGATTTCTAATTTCATAAGCGTGGCTGCAGCTGCTGTTCTTAAGCCAGACAGGCTCTCTGTCTAATAAAATTAAATTAGCTCCACAAGCTTTCGCCTCCGATGGATCAATCGTGATTTCGGAAACAAAGACACACATTTGATGTCAAATATTGAGGCACATGACAAGCCTTGGGATGAGAGGATTTTTGTAGGAAAATCTGTAAACCACCATTAAATGGATCTTTTCATACTGTGATTTCTATATTAAGATATCTTAACCATGAAACATTGCTAATGCCATTTCATACAGTGTGTCAGATGGATCCCTATTGTGCAGATTGGACTTGGAGCGGTACATGATGTGGAAACAAGACCCTCATTCCTTTTTTGTAATGTCCTATTTTCTATTCTTGATTGCATATTTTACTTTGCTTTTTATAACCTTTCATAACCTTTTGTCTGTTCCTGGTTAAAATGTCTTCGGCATGACTATGTCTGTGCATGCCATTATTTTCCCTCCCGTTCTGCGGCTTTTTCTGTTCTCACCTCCCCCCCATTTTGGCAGTGTGTTCTCAGCTCTGAATCACACAGCTCCCTTGATGCTTAACGTGCTTTGCTGCAAAACTGCTGATGGGTTTTCAGAGAACACACATACTGTGCTCTGAATATTATTAACAACGCACTAAGGCCTCATGCACATGACCATATGTATTTTACGGTCTGCAAAAAACGGATCCGCCGTCCGTGTGCATTCCGTATTTTGCGGAACGGAACAGCTGACCTCTAGTAGAACAGTATTATCCTTGTCCGTAATGCGGACAATGATAGGACATGTTCTATTTTTTTGCAGAACGGAAATACGGACATGCGGAAACGCAATGCACACGGAGTAACTTCAGTTTTTTTGTGGACCCATTGAAATGAATGGTTCCGTATACGGTTCGCAAAAAAAATGAAATGGACACGGAAAGAAAACATGTTTGTGTGCATGAGCCCTAAATGTGATGTCAGTTTGAAATAAACATGTCAAAAAATCAAGGTTAGTTATCGGGGTCTTTGCCTATAAGATGGCACTGGGTTTGTATACATTGCCTGCCCATGTACAGTCAGGTCCATAAATATTGGGACATTGACACAATTCTAACATTTTTGGCTCTATACACCAACACAATGGATTTGAAATGAAATGAACAAGATGTGCTTTAACTGCAGACTGTCAGCTTTAATTTGAGGGTATTTACAGTACAGACCAAAAGTTTGGACACACCTTCTCATTCAAAGAGTTTTCTTTTTTTTCATGACTATGAAAATTGTAGATTCACACTGAAGGCATCAAAACTATGAATTAACACATGTGGAATTATATACATAACAAACAAGTGTGAAACAACTGAAAATATGTCATATTCTAGGTTCTTCAAAGTAGCCACCTTTTGCTTTGATTACTGCTTTGCACACTCTTGGCATTCTCTTGATGAGCTTCAAGAGGTAGTCCCCTGAAATGGTTTTCACTTCACAGGTGTGCCCTGTCAGGTTTAATAAGTGGGATTTCTTGCCTTATAAATGGGGTTGGGACCATCAGTTGCGTTGAGGAGAAGTCAGGTGGATACACAGCTGATAGTCCTACTGAATAGACTGTTAGAATTGGTATTATGGCAAGAAAAAAGCAGCTAAGTAAAGAAAAACGAGTGGCCATCATTACTTTAAGAAATGAAGGTCAGTCAGTCAGCCAAAAAATTGGGAAAACTTTGAAAGTAAGGGCTATTTGACCATGAAGGAGAGTGATGTGGTGCTGGCCAGATGACCTGGCCTCCACAGTCACCGGACCTGAACCCAATCGAGATGGTTTGGGGTGAGCTGGACCGCAGAGTGAAGGCAAAAGGGCCAACAAGTGCTAAGCATCTCTGGGAACTCCTTCAAGACTGTTTGAAGACCATTTCAGGGGACTACCTCTTGAAGCTCATCAAGAGAATGCCAAGAGTGTGCAAAGCAGTAATCAAAGCAAAAGGTGGCTACTTTGAAGAACCTAGAATATGACATATTTTCAGTTGTTTCACAGTTGTTTGTTATGTATATAATTCCACATGTGTTAATTCATAGTTTTGATGCCTTCATAGTCATGAAAATAAAGAAAACTCTTTGAATGAGAAGGTGTGTCCAAACTTTTGGTCTGTACTGTACATCCAAATCAGGTGAACGGTGTAGGAATTACAACAGTTTGAATATGTGCCTCCCACTTGTTAAGGGACCAAAAGTAATGGGACAACTGGCTTCTCAGCTGTTCCATGGCCAGGTGTGTGTCATTTTCTCATTATCCCAATTACAATGAGCAGATAAAAGGTCCAGAGTTCATTTCAAGTGTGCTATTTGCATTTGGAATCTGTTGCTGTCAACTCTCAAGATGAGATCCAAAGAGCTGTCACTATCAGTGAAGCAAGCCATCATTAGGCTGAAAAAACTAAACAAACCCATCAGAGATATAGCAAAAACATTAGGCATGGCCAAAACAACTGTTTGGAACATTCTTAAAAAGAAGGAACGCACCAGTGAGCTCAGCAACACCAAAGGACCCGGAAGACCACGGGAAACAACTGTGGTGGATGACCGAATAATTCTTTCTTTGGTGAAGAAAACACCCTTCACAACAGTTGGCCAGATCAAGAACACTCTCCAGGAGGTAGGTGTATGTGTGTCAAAGTCAACAATCAAGAGAAAACTTCACCAGAGTGAATACAGAGGGTTCACCACAAGATGTAAACCATTGGTGGGCCTCAAAAACAGGAAGGCCAGAATAGAGTTTGCCAAACGACATCTAAAAAGCCTTCACAGTTCTAGAACAACATCCTATGGACAGATGAGACCAAGATCAAATTGTACCAGAGTGATTGGAAGAGAAGAGTCTGAAGAAGGAAAGGAACTGCTCATAATCCTAAGCATACCACATCATCAGTAAAGCATAGTGGTGGTAGTGTCATGGCGTGGGCATGCATGGCTGCCAATGGAACTGGTTCTCTTGTATTTATTGATGATGTGACTGCTGACAAAAGCAGCAGGATGAATTCTGAAGTGTTTCGGGCAATATTATCTGCTCATATTCAGCCAAATGCTTCAGAAATCATTGGACGGCGCTTCACAGTGCAGATGGACAATAACCCAAAGCATACTGCAAAAGCAACCAAAGAGTTTTTTTTATGGAAATAAGTGGAATGTTATGCAATGGCCAAGTCAATCACCTGACCTGAATCCGATTGAGCATGCATTTCACTTGCTGAAGACAAAACTGATGGGAAAATGTTACAAGAACAAGCAGGAACAGAATACAGTTGCAGTAGAGGCCTGGCAGAGCATCACCAGGGATGAAACCCAGCGTCTGGGGATGTCTATGCGTTCCAGACTTTAGGCTGTAATTGACCGCAAAGGATTTGCAACCAAATATTAAAAAGTGAAAGTTTGATTTATGATTATTCTGTCCCATTACTTTTGGTCCCTTAACAAGTGGGAGGCACATATGCAAACTGTTGTAATTCCTACACCGTTAACCTGATTTGGATGTAAATACCCTCAAATTAAAGCTGACAGTCTACAGTTAAAGCCCATCTTGTTCGTTTCACTTCAAATCCATTGTGGTGGTATATAGAGCCAAAAAATTTAGAATTGTGTCGATGTCCCAATATTTATGGACCTGGCTGTAGCTGTGAATTGGACTAGCGATTAGCGAATCTAAGTCCACAAAGTGGACTCCTATCTCCGATCCGAATTTCAGGATAAATTTGATTTGCAGCGCAGCCGAATTTCCTTGTGCTTTGGCCTAGTGAATTGAGTTAACCTGAAATAGTGTAAAAAAAACCTAAAAAAATCATACTTACCTGATCCATTTGTTCGTGACGGGCCGACCGCGGCCTTCTTGCTTGAAGATCTAGGACGAAATCCCATGCACGGTGATGACATCATCTCGGCCATGCAAGGTTTTGTGCTAGACCTTCAAGCAAGATGGCGGCCCGTTGTGAGCGAATGGATCAGGTAAGTATTTTTTAGTTTTTTTTCTTATATTTTACACTGTGTTATTCCTATAAGATGCCGCGATCAGCTATAAATGCGGCATCTGAGAGGTACAATGATAGTGAGCGGCGCTCCCTGTCATTGCACGTACTTACAAAGAAATTTGCTTCGTGACTAAGTAATTTGTCACAAAGAGGATTTTGTTGTAAAATTCATTAAAGTAGCGCAAATCGAATTTTACAAAGCTTCGCTCATCTCTGATTGGGACCTTGCATAGTGTACATTGAGCTAAATGTATACTGTATAGTACATTCAAATGGGTTATATATGAATGTGTGTGTGTGAATTATCACAGCATCAATCTGCGTGCCTGATGGGCTGGGTTGCCAACAAGAATTTTTCTTTTTTCTGGATAAATTATCCCAAAATCAAGGATAGCCAACATTTTGTATGGAGAAATTAGAATACCATAATGAATGATACAAATTATAATACATGTCTGTAGCTCAATATACTGATAGGAACTCATTACCAGCATTTACTGAGCTGTAAAATGCTGAGAATTACACCCAAAATAATCTCAAGTACCACCAGCCTCAAAAAAATCATGGACACATCAATTTTTTTTCACAGACACAGGAAAGAAGTCAGCTATTTTTATGGACTGTCTGGAAATTTCTGGATGGTTGGCAACACTGCTGATGGTTGAGATTTTGTGGATCACATTTTGCAACACTCATGGTGCTATTTGAAAGCGCTTTCTATGCTAAATGCAATGAACGGACATATTTAGGAAGGAGATAAACTTGCTCACAGTTAGTTGGGATTTTCTGCATAATTCTTAAATGAACAGTCATGTGGAATCATGGGTATTCTGGTATTAATTTCCTCTTGATAACTTGTATTTTCAGTGGCAGATGGCTGAATGGTCTGGTTCCCAGATGGGTTGGGATTTGTAAGCCTTGTCTTCTATTGCAGGGGAAGGGCTGCTACTGCAGCCAGTTGACTTACAGCCAAAGACAGTTTGATCTGAGGAAGAGTGATCTAATCTCCTTGGATACATAATAATTCTTTAGTGGTTTTCCAAGGGGTAGTTTGGTTACAAAAGAACCCTATGTATATGAATTCTGTGAGAGCATAGAGATTAGTGTTGAGCGCATATATTTGAAAAGCAAATTTTTATCGCGAATGTCGGCAATTCGAGAATTCGCAATTTTTTTTTATATAGTGCTATATATTCGTAATGCCGAATATAATTTATTTGGGATTTTTTTAACACAGTAGGTGATCATCCCTCCCTTCTTCTAGCTTGTGGGCCAATGAGAAGGCTTTGTCACAGCTTAGCAACATCCCTAGCAACCAATAGAAAAGTTGTCTACCCCTTACTATATAAGAACCTCCCTAGCAGTGTCATTGCTGTGCTCTGTGCTTTGTTGTATTACATTAAACAGTTAACTTATATATACAGTTGCAAGAAAAATTATGTGAACCCTTTGGAATGATATGGATTTCTGCACAAATTGGTCATAAAATGTGATCTGATCTTCATCTAAGTCACAACAATAGACAATCACAGTCTGCTTAAACTAATAACACACAAATAATTTAATGTTACCATGTTTTTATTGAACACACCATGTAAACATTCACAGTGCAGGTGGAAAAAGTATGTGAACCCTTGGATTTAATAACTGGTTGAACCTCCTTTGGCAGCAATAACTTCAACCAAACGTTTCCTGTAGTTGCAGATCAGACGTGCACAACGGTCAGGAGTAATTCTTGACCATTCCTCTTTACTAGAGTTGAGCGAACACCTGGATGTTCGGGTTCGACGAGTTCGGCCGAACTTTCGAAAAATGTTCGGGTTCGGGATCCGAACTCGACCCGAACTTCATCCCGAACCCGAACCCCATAGAAGTCAATGGGGACCCGAACTTTTGGGCACTAAAAAGGCTGTAAAACACACCCGGAAAGGGCTAGAGGGCTGCAAAAGGCAGCAAAATGTAGTTAAATCCCCTGCAAACAAATGTAGATAGCGAAATGATCAGTTAACATAAAATAAATAAAAATTAAACAATATTAATTGGAGTGAGGTCCCATAGCACAGAATCAGGCTTCAAGTCACCCACCAATGGAGAAGGTCACTTACTATTATTTTGACCACAGCACCCAGACAAAGGAGAGAGGTCCCACAGCAGAGAACCAGGCATCATATCACCCACCACAGGAGTAGGCCACCATTTAGTTACTTTGACCCCTACACCCAGACGGAGGAGAGAGGTTACACAGCAGAGAATCAGGCATTTAGATCACCCACCACAGGAGTAGGCCACCATTGAATCAGACCCCGGCAACCATGTCAGATGGCACAAGCATAAGCTTTATATCAATCAGCACAGGAGAAGGCGACTTTGACAGACTTTGACCCCTACACCCGGACGGAGGAGAGAGGTTTCAAAGCAGAGAATCAGGCATTTAGATCACCCACCACAGGAGTAGCCCCCAATTTAATGGGACCCCGGCAACCATGTCAGATGGCACAACCATCAGCTTCATATCAATCAGCACAGGAGAAGGCGACTTTGAAAGACTTTGACCCCTACACCCAGACGGAGGAGAGAGGTTTCACAGCAGAGAATCAGGCATTTAGATCACCCACCACAGGAGTAGGCCCCCATTGAATCAGACCCTGGCAACCATGTCAGATGGCACAACCATCAGCTTTATATCAATCAGCACAGGAGAAGGCGACTTTGAAAGACTTTGACCCCTACACCCAGATGGAGGAGAGAGGTTTCACAGCAGAGAATCAGGCATCATATCAACCACCACAGGAGAAGCCACCATTTAGTTACTTTGACCCCTGCACCCAGGAAGAGGAGAGAGGCACCACAGCACATATTCTGGCATCATATCAGCCACCACAGGAGAAGCCACCATTGAGTTACTTTGACCCCCGCACCCAGGAAGAGGAGAGAGGCACCACAGCACATATTCTGGCATCATATCAGCCACCACAGGAGAAGCCACCATTGAGTTACTTTGACCCCGCACCCAGGAAGAGGAGAGAGGCACCACAGCACATATTCTGGCATCATATCAGCCACCACAGGAGAAGCCACCATTTAGTTACTTTGACCCCTTCACCCAAACAGAGGAGAGAGGTTCCACATCAGAGAATCAGGCATCATATCAACCACCACAGGAGTAGGCCACAATTTAGTTTATTTGACCCCTGCACCCAGGAAGAGGAGAGAGGCCCCACAGCACATATTCTGGCATCATATCACACACCACAGGAGAAGGCCTCTTTCAGTGATTTAGGCCTTTGGACCCAGACAGAGGAGAGAGGTCAGAGATTAGCTTCATATCCCCCAGCACAGCAGAAGACCGCTTTATTTGACTTAGGCCTCAGCACCCAGACAGAAGACAGAGGTAGCATGGCAGAGGTTATGGCTTCATGTCACCCGTTAGTTTAACCGGCCACTTTCATCTGGTTAGGCCCCGGCGCCCAGACAGAGAAGAGTTTCATTCAACTGTGGGTTTCATAAAATTTGTATCAAATAAAGAAGTGGCCCGTAGCACAACAAGACATGTTTTAGGCAGTTAATAAGGACTACTCTGCACAAGGGAGGGACAGGTCCTGTGGGATCCATGCCTGGTTCATCTTTATGAAGGTCAGCTTGTCCACGTTGGCTGTGGACAGGCGGCTGCGCTTGTCAGTAATGACGCCCCCTGCCGTGCTGAATACGCGTTCAGATAAAACGCTGGCCGCCGGGCAGGAAAGCACCTCCAAGGCATAACATGCTAACTCTGGCCACGTGGACAATTTCGAAACCCAGTAGTTGAATGGGGCCGAACCATCCGTCAGGATGTGGAGGGGTGTGCAGACATACTGTTCAACCATGTTAGTGAAATGCTGCCTCCTGCTAACACGTTCCGTATCAGGTGTCGGTGCAGATAGCTGTGGCGTGGAGACAAAACTTTTCCAAATTTCTGCCATGCTAACCCTGCCCTCAGATGAGCTGGCCGTGACACAGCTGCGTTGGCGACCTCTTGCCACTCCTCTGCCTTCACCTTCCACCTGTTCCCCTGTGACATGTGGGAATGCTCTCAAGAGCGCCTCTATCAGCGTGCGCTTGTACTCGCGCATCTTACGGTCGCGCTCCAGTTCAGGAATTAAAGTGGGCACATTGTCTTTATACCGGGGATCCAGCAGGGTGGCCACCCAGTAGTCTGCACACGTTAAAACGTGGGCAACTCTGCTGTCGTTGCGCAGGCATTGGAGCATATATTCGCTCATGTGGGCCAGGCTACCCATGGGTAAGGACAAGCTGTCCTCTGTGGGAGGCGTATCGTCATCGTCCACCGTATCCCCCCAGCCACGCACCATAGATGGGCCTGGGCTGCCACCCCGCTGTGAACTTGCGTCATCCTCGTCCCCCTCCACCTCCTCCTCCTCATCCTCCTCGTCCTCCAGTACAGTGCCTTGGCTGGCGACTTGTGAACCTGTCCTCTGCTGCTTAAACAAACCTCCCTCTGAGCCACTTCGAACAGACTGGCCCGAAAGTGTTAGAAACGAGCCCTCATCCTCCTCCTCCTCCTCCACCTGGGCCACCTCCTCTAACATCATTGCCCTAAGTGTTTTCTCAAGGAGACATAGAAGTGGTATTGTAACGCTGATAACAGTGTCATCGCCACTGGCCATGTTGGTGGAGTACTCGAAACAGCGCAGCAGGGCACACAGGTCTCGCATGGAGGCCCAATCATTGGTGGTGAAGTGGTGCTGTTCGGCAGTACGACTGACGCGAGCGTGCTGCAGCTGAAACTCCACTATGGCCTGCTGCTGCTCGCACAGTCTCTCCAGCATGTGCAAGGTGGAGTTCCACCGGGTGGGCACGTCGCATATGAGGCGGTGAGCGGGAAGGCCGAAGTTCCGCTGTAGCGCAGACAGGCGAGCAGCGGCAGGATGTGAACGGCGGAAGCGCGCACAGACGGCCCGCACTTTATGCAGCAGCTCTGACATGTTGGGGTAGTGGTGAATGAACCTCTGCACCACCAAGTTCAGCACATGCGCCAGGCAAGGGATGTGCGTCAAACCGGCTAGTCCCAGAGCTGCCACGAGATTTCGCCCATTATCGCATACCACCAGGCCTGGCTTGAGGCCCACCGGCAGAAACCACTCGTCGGTCTGTTGTTCAATACCCCGCCACAACTCCTGTGCGGTGTGGGGCCTGTCCCCCAAACATATGAGTTTCAGAATGGCCTGCTGACGTTTACCCCGGGCTGTGCTGAAGTTGGTGGTGAAGGTGTGTGGCTGACCGGATGAGCTGGTGGAAGCAGTGGAGGAGGAAGCCGAGTAGGAGGAGGAGGCTACAGGAGGCAGAGAATGATGCCCTGCGATCCTAGGGGGCGGAAGGACGTGCGCAAAGGAACTGTCCGCCGGGGGCCCAGCCGCCACTACATTCATCCAGTGTGCAGTTAGTGAGATATAGCGTCCCTGGCCGTGCTTACTGGTCCACGTATCTGTGGTTAGGTGGACCTTGCCACAAATGGCGTTGCACAGTGCACACTTGATTTTATCGGACACTTGCATGTGCAGGGAAGGCACGGCTGTCTTGGAGAAGTAGTGGCGGCTGGGAACCACATACTGCGGGACAGCCATGGCCATCAGCTGTTTGAAGCTGTCTGTGTCCACCAGCCGGAATGACAGCATTTCAAAGGCCAGCAGTTTAGAAATGCTGGCGTTCAGGCCAAGGGCTCGAGGGTGACTCGGGGGGAATTTGCGCTTCCTCTCTAAGGTTTGAGATATTGAGAGCTGAACGCTGCTGTGTGATATAGTGGAGACGCTAGTTGACGGTGGCGGTGGTGGTGGTGTCGGTGGCACATCCTCTGTTTGCTGCTCGGCAGGTGGCAACATTCCTCTTGAGGCGGAAGCCGAGGCAGCAGCGGTAGAGGGAGCAGGGGGAGCCTCAGCGAGTGCCTGGTTTTTAAGGTGTGTACCCCACTGCAGTTCATGCTTTGCATGTAGATGCCTGGTCATGCAGGTTGTGCTGAGGTTCAGAACGTTAATGCCTCGCCTCAGGCTCTGATGGCAGAGCGTGCAAGTCACTCGGGTCTTGTCGGTAGGACATTGTTTAAAGAAGTGCCATGCCAGGGAACTCTTTGAAGCTGCCTTTGTGGGGCTGGGTCCCTGTTGGCGATGTCCAGTAGCAGGCGAACTCTGGGGGCGGCGGCTCGTCTGCTTTGGCCCCCTGCTCCCTCTTTGGCTTCGCTGTTGTCTCGGTCTCACCACTACCTCTTCCTCTGAACTGTGAAAGTCATCGCCACGACCTTCAGTCCATGTGGGGTCTAAGACCTCATCGTCCTCTGCATCGTCTTCCACCCAGTCTCCCTCCCTGACCTCCTCCTGTTCAGTCTGCACACTGCAAAAAGGCGCGGCAGTGGGCACCTGTGTTTCGTCATCATCAGAGAGTCGGTGACTCTGCTGTGGTGGTATTCCCATGTCCTCTTCATCTGGAGACATAAGTGGTTGTGCGTCAGTGCATGGTATGTCTTCCTCCACTGGGGAAGGGCTAGGTGGACGCCCCTGGGAAACCCTGGAAGCAGAGTCTTCAAACAGAAGAAGAGACTGCTGCATAACTTGTGGCTCAGACCGTTTCCCTGATATGCTTGGGGGTGATGTGACAGACTGATGGGCTTGGTTTTCAGGTGCCACCTGTGCGCTTTCCGCAGAAGACTGGGTGGAAGACCATATGGTGAACGTGCTGGAAGCACTGTCGGCCACCCAATCGATTAATGCCTGTACCTGCTCAGGCCTTACCATCCTAAGAGCGTCATTGGGCCCCACGAGATATTGCGGTACATTCTGCCGGCTAGTTGAGGGAGTTCGTTCCCTACTGTGTGCGCCTGGGGCCGAACGGCCACGTCCTCTACCAGCAACAGAGGCTCCACGGACACCACCACGACCGCGTCCTCGTCCCTTAATAGTATTTTTCTTCATTGTTGCGATTCAACTCGCACCACAATGAAATAAATTATTTTTTATAAGCAAAATCCCCTCACTGGAATACTTTCAGTCTTTTGACTGTATGGATTACAGATGGAATGACTGTTATATGTGAGTACCGCTTTCTTTGACAGATTCTAGTATGGGTACATATATGTTTTCCCAACCCCAGCACATTAGTTTGCTAATTCCAGATGTATGAAACGCAGGCCTAACTGTATCTAGTATATTGAACGCCAGATAAACTAACTTGGCCTTTTTTAAATAAAAAAAATTCCCTCACTGGAATACTTTCAGTCTTTTGACTGTATGGATTACAGATGGAATGACTGTTATATGTGAGTACCGCTTTCTTTGACAGATTCTAGTATGGGTACATATATGTTTTCCCAACCCCAGCACATTAGTTTGCTAATTCCAGATGTATGAAACGCAGGCCTAACTGTATCTAGTATATTGAACGCCAGATAAACTAACTTGGCCTTTTTTAAATAAAAAAAATTCCCTCACTGGAATACTTTCAGTCTTTTGACTGTATGGATTACAGATGGAATGACTGTTATATGTGAGTACCGCTTTCTTTGACAGATTCTAGTATGGGTACATATATGTTTTCCCAACCCCAGCACATTAGTTTGCTAATTCCAGATGTATGAAACGCAGGCCTAACTGTATCTAGTATATTGAACGCCAGATAAACTAACTTGGCCTTTTTTAAATAAAAAAAATTCCCTCACTGGAATACTTTCAGTCTTTTGACTGTATGGATTACAGATGGAATGACTGTTATATGTGAGTACCGCTTTCTTTGACAGATTCTAGTATGGGTACATATATGTTTTCCCAACCCCAGCACATTAGTTTGCTAATTCCAGATGTATGAAACGCAGGCCTAACTGTATCTAGTATATTGAACGCCAGATAAACTAACTTGGCCTTTTTTAAATAAAAAAAAAATCCCTCACTGGAATACTTTCAGTCTTTTGACTGTATGGATTACAGATGGAATGACTGTTATATGTGAGTACCGCTTTCTTTGACAGATTCTAGTATGGGTACATATATGTTTTCCCAACCCCAGCACATTAGTTTGCTAATTCCAGATGTATGAAACGCAGGCCTAACTGTATCTAGTATATTGAACGCCAGATAAACTAACTTGGCCTTTTTTAAATAAAAAAAAAATTCCCTCACTGGAATACTTTATGGCTTTTCACTGTATGGATTACAGGTGGACTGGTATTAGTAGGGGTGACACAAGCACACCCAAGTCCCTGATGTAGGATTTCTATGGCACAGACCACTATTACAAGTGATTAATGGACGTTGGGAGAGATTGTGCTGCAGCACTAGTCCCAAGATGGCCGCCGCCTATCAGCCCAGTAACATGTGCCACAAAATGGTCTGCACAACCTTTAAAAAAAATAGCCTTGGACTGTGCTGCTAAATCGCTATTGGTCTGAATCCCAGGTGTAGATGTCTGACTTGTTTGGAGCTTTGGAATGCACACTGTGGCAGCTTCTGCTGCAGCACTACAAGTCGCAAAATGGCGGCCGGCGGTCAGCCCAGGTACATGTGGATGGAAAAATCACTCTGGCCACTCTAAAAATAGCCAATCCCTATCAAAAAAGCAGCTCAGCTGCAGTTGTTCAGATGAATCACAGGTGGAGGAGAGAAATTTGCTTCCAGTTATTCAATTATCCCTGCCTATTCTCGCCCTAGCATCAGCTGCGTCTATCCCTGTTCTATTCACATCGGGAGTGAGCACGTCCCGACGTGCGCACAAGCTTATAAAGAGGCTGAGTCACATGCTGCACTTGGCCAATCACAGCCTTGCCAATAGTAGGCATGGCTGCGATGGCATCTTAGGGCAAGTAGTATGATGCATGTTGATTGGCTGCTTTGCAGCCTTTCAAAATGCGCCAAAATACATGCCGAACGACGAACCCGAACCCGAACTTTTACGAAAAAGTTCGGGTTCGGGTCCGTGTCACGAACACCCCAAAATTCGGTACGGACCCGAACTATGCTCGAACTGTTCGCTCAACACTACTCTTTACAGAACTGTTTCAGTTCAGCAATATTCTTGGGATGTCTGGTGTGAATCGCTTTCTTGAGGTCATACCACAGCATCTCAATCGGGTTGAGGTCAGGACTCTGACTGGGCCACTCCAGAAGGCGTATTTTCTTCTGTTTAAGCCATTCTGTTGTTGATTTACTTCTATACTTTGAGTCGTTGTCCTTTTGCAACACCCATCTTCTGTTGAGCTTTAGCTGGTGGACAGATGGCCTTAAGTTCTCCTGCAAAATGTCTTGATAAACTTGGGAATTCATTTTTCCTTCGATGATAGAAATCCATCCAGGCTCTGACGCAGCAAAGCAGCCCCAAACCATGATGCCCCCACCACCATACTTCACAATTGGGATAAGGTTTTGATGTTGGTGTGCTGTGCCTCTTATTCTCCACACATAGTGTTGTGCGTTTCTTCCAAACGACTCAACTTTGGTTTCATCTGTCCACAGAATATTTTGCCAGTACTGCTGTGGAACATCCAGGTGCTCTTGTGCAAACTGTAAATGTGCAGCAATGATTTTTTTTACAGCAGTGGCTTCCTCTGTGGTATCCTTCCATGAAATCCATTCTTGTTTAGTGTTTTACGTATCGTAGATTCGCTAACAGGGATGTTAGCATATGCCAGAGACTTTTGTAAGTCTTTAGCTGACACTCTAGGATTCTTCTTCACCTCATTGAGCAGTCTGCGCTGTGCTCTTGCAGTCATCTTTACAGGACGGCCACTCCTAGGGAGAGTAGCAGCAGTGCTGAACTTTCTCCATTTATAGACAATTTGTCTTACCGTGGACTGATGAACAGCAACGCTTTTGGAGATACTTTTATAACCCTTTCCAGCTTTATGCAAGTCAACAATTCTTAATTGTAGGTCATCTGAGACCTCTTTTGTGCGAGGCATCATTCACATCAAGCAATGCTTCTTGTGAAAAGCAAATCCAGAACTGGTGTGTGTATTTTATAGGGCATGGCAGCTGTAACCAACACCTCCAATCTCATCTCATTGATTGGACTCCAGTTGGCTGACACCTAACTCCAATTAGCTCTTGGAGATGTCATTAGTCTAGGGGTTCACATACTTTTTCCACCTGCACTGTGAATGTTTACATGGTGTGTTCAATAAAAACATGGTAACATTAAATTCTTTGTGTGTTATTAGTTTAAGCAGACTGTGATTGTCTATTGTTGTGACTTAGATGAAGATCAGATCACATTTTATGACCAATTTGTGCATAAATCTATATAATTTCAAAGGGTTCACATACTTTTTCTTGCAACTGTATAATTCAGATAGTTAGGGGGAGATAGTCAGTGTAGGTTAGATTGATCTATAGTGTAGCTCATAAGTTCTGCTGTCCATACATAATTGCTACAGACATAGTGTTGTGATGTAACAAGTTGCACGTATTGCGAAAAAATATGCGCATCATTAATTGCCGAAAATTCACAAGCGCAAATATATTGGAGCACTCTATCTGCATATAAAGCTATTCTAATGTTCTGCCATGCCAACCATTTTCTCCAGTCTCAGGAAACTTATACCAGATTGAAAAATGTAGCATGTGACCCACATCGGTATTTTGCGCGCATTACGTGAATAATACATTGCCGATTTTCGCAATTAAGAATATAATCTCGAATTCTCAAATTGGCGACTATATGACAAATATTTGACATATTTGCGAAATATCGCAAATTCTAATATTGCCCCTGCCGCTCATCACTAATAGAGATCAGTGTGCAGTACTATGATGCTGTAGCCAATTCCGGCTGGTGTGGTCCTTGTCATTGGTCAAGGGCCAAGTTTCAATGTATTGCACAAATTAGATCACATTTTTGTTTAAATGAGACAGTCCATAAGTTATCAAAGAGGAAAGAATGAGCTTTGTTTGCATCTGTTGTGTTCAGGTACACAGTATGTCCACATTTTAGTTTATTCTGTGATGATTCACTTTTTATTCTATCTTTACTGACATCAAAAAATATCCTGCATTTAGAAAAGAGCAACTACACTTTTGATATGTCATAGTGACATATCAAAGGTTTAGATCTATGGGGGGGTCTGAATAATAATAATAATAACAACATTTATTTATATACCATATTCCGCAGCGCTTTACAAATTCGTAGGGTTCATGTACGAAACAAAACTAACTGGCTAATATGCAACTGAAACACTAGGAGTCAGGGCCTTGCTCGCAAGAGCTTACAATCTATGAGGAATTGGGGGTGACACATAAGGTAGTTGATTGTGATAAGTAGGATTTGAGCCATTATTGAACTGACAGGAGTGGTGCCGGCCGATCTGCTTCGGGTTTGGGACTACTAGAGGATCGAGTTCAGGCCAGAGGAGTTGGTGGGGGGGGGAGGTTTAGTCAGGGAATAGTCAGTTTAGGTAGCTTGATAAGCCTGCCTGAAAAGATGTGTTTTTAAGGCACGTTTGAAGGTGGAGAAGTTGTGAATTGACCTAGTATTCCGGGGCAGAGTATTCCAGAGAGTAGGTGCAGCTCGAGAAAAATCTTGAAGACGGGAGTGAGAGGTACGAATTATGGAGGTTATTAATCTTAGGTCGCTAACAGAACGGAGAGCACGAGTAGGGTGGTAGATGGAGATGAGGGAGGAGATGTATGAAGGTGCAGCACTGTGGAGAGCTTTGTGGGTGAGGGTGAGAAGTTTCAACTGTATTCTGTGGTGGATGGGCAACCAGTGAAGTGACTGGCACAGACTAGTAGCATCAGTGTAGCGGTTGGATGGATGGATAGATGAGCCTGGCTGCAGCATGTAGGACAGACTGAAGGGGGGAGAGTTTAGTGAGAGGGAGACCGATTAGTAATGCGTTGCAGTAGTCAAGACGAGAATGAATCAAGGCAACAACAAGAGTTTTTGCCAAGACAACAAGTTCAGTTTTTGAGAGGTTCAGTCTTAGATACAGAGAGGACATGTTGTTAGAGACAGCTGCCAGACAATTACTGGTGTTTTGGAGTAAAGCAGGGGTGATATCAGGGAATGAAGTGTATAGTATGAATGCTGAGATCCGCCTATTTCTAAAATCTCAGCCACACTTGGAATCCAAACATAACTTGACATGCAATCTGCAGCATAACTGCACCAGAATCTGCAGCAAAACCACCTCAACAGATCTGATACATGTGGCTGCAGCTGCATCTAAGGTTCTGTTCACAATTATATTGTGGCTTTCGTTTACAGTGGGAAGCACAACACTTTGCTGAATCCATTGCATGATGGACTCCATAAGATAGATCTATACATCACAATAGATCCTAATTACTTATACACTATAATGGGGTCCATCAGGTTTTGTCAAGGTCTGTCATTTAAATATCTGAATCAATGAATAATAGAGCCTCTGAAGTCCCGTTGAACACGTTTCACTCAGAGAATTGTATATAAGCATATACAAACCGGATTCCCAAAAAGTTGGGACACTATACAAATCGTGAATAAAAACTGAATGCAATGATGTGGAGGTGCCAACTTCTAATATTTTATTCAGAATAGAACATAAATCACGGAACAAAAGTTTAAACTGAGAAAATGTACCATTTTAAGGGAAAAATATGTTGAATCAGAATTTCATGGTGTCAACAAATCCCCAAAAAGTTGGGACAAGGCCATTTTCACCACTGTGTGGCATCTCCCCTTCTTCTTACAACACTCAACAGACGTCTGGGGACCGAGGAGACCAGTTTCTCAAGTTTAGAAATAGGAATGCTCTCCCATTCTTGTCTAATACAGGCCTCTAACTGTTCAATCGTCTTGGGCCTTCTTTGTTTTACCTTCCTCTTTATGATGCGCCAAATGTTCTCTATAGGTGAAAGATCTGGACTGCAGACTGGCCATTTCAGTACCCGGATCCTTCTCCTACGCAGCCATGATGTTGTGATTGATGCAGAATGTGGTCTGGCATTATCTTGTTGAAAAATGCAGGGTCTTCCCTGAAAGAGATGACGTCTGGATGGGAGCATATGTTGTTCTAGAACCTGAATATATTTTTCTGCATTGATGGTGCCTTTCCAGACATGCAAGCTGCCCATGCCACACGCACTCATGCAACCCCATACCATCAGAGATGCAGGCTTCTGAACTGAGCGTTGATAGCAACTTGGGTTGTCCTTGTCCTCTTTGGTCCGGGTGACATGGCGTCCCAGATTTCCAAAAAGAACTTCGAATCGTGACTCGTCTGACCACAGAACAGTCTTCCATTTTGCCACACTCTATTTTAAATGATCCCTGGCCCAGTGAAAATTCCTGAGCTTGTGGATCTTGCTTAGAAATGGCTTCTTCTTTGCACTGTAGAGTTTCAGCTGGCAACGGCGGATGGCACGGTGGATTGTGTTCACTGACAATGGTTTCTGGAAGTATTCCTGAGCCCATTCTGTGATTTCCTTTACAGTAGCATTCCTGTTTGTGGTGCAGTGTCGTTTAAGGGCCCGGAGATCACGGGCATCCAGTATGGTTTTACGGCCTTGACCCTTACGCACAGAGATTGTTCCAGATTCTCTGAATCTTCGGATGATGTTATGCACAGTTGATGATGATAGATGCAAAGTCTTTGCAATTTTTCGCTGGGTAACACCTTTCTGATATTGCTCCACTATCTTTCTGCGCAACATTGTGGGAATTAGTGATCCTCTACCCATCTTGGCTTCAGAAAGAGACACTGCCACTCTGAGAAGCTCTTTTTATACCCAATCATGTTGCCAATTGACCTAATTAGTGTTAATTGGTCTTCCAGCTCTTCGTTATGCTCAAATTTACTTTTTCCAGACTCTTACTGCTACTTGTCCCAACTTTTTGGGGATTTGTTGACACCGTGAAAATTGGAATCAACGTATTTTTCCTTTAAAATGATACATTTACTCGGATTAAACGTTTGATCTGTCATCTACGTTCTATTACAAATAAAATATTGACATTTGCCATCTCCACATCATTGCATTCAGTTTTTATTCACAATTTGTTTAGTGTCCCAACTTTTTTGGAATCCGGTTTGTACAAGTGAAACTCAAAAAATTTGAATATCGTGCAAAAGTTCATTTATTTCAGCAATACAACTTACAAGGAGTTGCATTAATGCAACTTAAAATTAAAATATTGTGAAAATGTTCAATATTCTAGGCTCAAAGTGTCACACTCTAGTCAGCTAATTAATCCATACCCCCTGAGCAAAGGGTACCTGAGATTATGACTTTGGGGTTTTCATAAGCGGTAAGCCATAATCATCCAAATTATAACAAATAAAGGCTTGAAATATCTCGCTTTGCATGTAATGAGTCTATCTCATATATTAGTTTCACCTTTTGCATTACTGAAATAAATGAACTTTGCATGATATTCTAATTTTTCGAGTTTCACCTGTAATATAATGGAAACACATTTTCAAAAAAAATTTATCGAGTTGACACCTGTTTTCTGCTAGACTAAATTAAGGCTATGGACACCTTTTGTGCACTAAAAATCAATAAACCTATATCTTACTGTAATGCAGCACATTGCACTTGTTTGTTTACTGGTATCAGCTTTGCTTCACATGCACTCAAATGCTCTTCTGTGAGATTCACTCAATGTTCGGATGTCTCATCAGGCTCTGTGGGCGTTCCTGTTGATTTCACATGCACCAGCACAAGCTCTGCTGCCCCGCCCCCACATCCTGTTACATAGCACAGCTACCAGCCACTTACATACAGACTGCTGGAACTACCAAGTGACTTGGTAGTAAGATTTCATTCCAATCCACAACATGGTGAGTCTTACAATATGCTCCAACCTGTAATCAGCAGATCAATTTCTCACTTTCCATTCTGTAGAAAGTCCATTATTTGTAGACACAATAGATATTTCTGCTGGTAATGTTAGTGCAGCGATCTATAGACAGAACCATGGCATTTTAAGCAGGATATATATCTCATTACTGACAGCTCTCACTACATGCACTCTCTTCTGAATACAGTATTGTGTGTGCAATGTCCGACAGCGGCAAAGGGTCCCTTCAAGAAATATTTGTGACGCCAGTTGCAGTGAAGCAACAACGGGACAGAGTCCCTTTAAGAAATGTTGGTGGTGATGGTACACAGATGTAGGAATGGCTAAGTGGTATAGGGTGGCCTACAATGTCCCCCACTGTTTTGTATCTGCAACGGTGCTCCTACCTGGATATGCTGGACCCCAGGCGTTGTTTTCCGAAGCAGCAAAAATGGGGGTAGTTAACTTGGGGATGAAGATTTGTCTTGGTTCCAGCAAACTTTTGCATTAAAACTCTGGCAGGCAAACTCGTCTCAGCTACATCTGTTGCTCTCTGGCTCTGCTGTACTAACAGGGTAGCTGTGTAACTTAGCTTCCTCTGGATGCTGCAACTTCTCTCTTGGTAGTCTGTCTCTTAAGTAGTACCAGGGAACTCTACTTCCTGGCTTCTGAGGTTTCAGGCTGTGGCCTCCATATCCAGCAGAGATGAAGGTGCTTTAGCTGGCTTGGGCACGTCCAGCAGGGTCGTGGCCCCGCACAACCTCCCTTAGCAGGGAGTAAGCTGGAACTAACTCTAACTAGAACTCCACCCTTCTTGCAGCAAGTGGGATACGCCCACCACACCACAGAGGGGGGGTTGGAATGGAAACGAAGATTCCACTCTATGTAACTATAGCTTTGCCTTGTTTGCTGGCAACTGCTGGTGAACTAGGCACATTACACGTGAACATAACAGTTGCAAAATAGGAAATGCACAGTGTATGGACCTGGAATAAATACACAGGATGACATGAGGTTAAACAGTAAAGACAGTAGCAGGGTGCAGAAGTGGTAACACGGTGAGCGGTCACTTTTCCCACACAGATTAGTACAGTGTGACACACAATTCTATGTACACATAGAAGTAAACAGTGGGGGCAATTTATCAAAACTGGTGTAAAGTAGAACTGCACATAGCAACCAATCAGGTTCCTGAAAAATGAAAGGTGAAATCTGATTGGTTGCAGTGGACAACTAAGCCAGTCCTACTTTTCATCAGTTTGTTAAATGACATATATATATATATATATATATATATATATATATAAATGAATGAATATTCCACAGCACTCCAAAAAAGTTAAATAAATGTGACTTTTATTCACCAACGCCACGTTTCGGTCCACACACTGGAACCTTCCTCATGCAGTGACAGCACTCTCAAACACTTTATTCACTCCTGTCGTCGCAATGTTTTTAGCTCATTTAGTCTCTGTTCAAGCTATGAGCTAAAACGTTGCGACTAGTGTTGAGTGAACTTGTGTTTCAAGTTTGGCATACAAGGTTCAGGTTATCTAAGAATTCCGTTATGTATTCTGCTACCACGGACCATAAGGTCCATTCGCACGTCCACAACTGTTTTGCGGGCCACAAATTGCGCATCCGCAAAACACACATTTTGCAGACCGCACATGGCAGCACTATGATAGAAATGCCTATTCTTGTCTGTGACTGCGGACAAGAATAGGACATGCTCTATTTTTTTTGCGGGGCCACAGAACGGAAGTGCGGATGCCGACAGCACATGGTGCTGTCCGCATCTTGTGCAGCCCCATTGAAAATTAATGGGTCCGCACCCCTTCTGCAAAATTGAGGAATGGATGCGGACTCATTATGCGGACGTTTGAATGGACCCTTAGTTATGGTCCGTGGTAGCAGAATCCATAACGGAATTCTTACATAACCCGAACCTGAACCTTGTACGCCAAACTTGAAACACAAGTTCGCTCATCCCAAGTTGTGACCGCAGGGCTGAATAAAGTGTTTTTCTTTTCACTCATTTTTTTTAAAGTGCTGCCATTTTTTTAAATTCTTATATTGTCCTAGATTTGTTGGCCTGTACCTCCATATTGATATTTGTATATATTTGGCCTGCTGTGCTGCCATTGTTATATTAGGGTTACTCCAGCAGTATATACCGTATATGCCGGCGTATAAGACGACTGGGCGTATAAGACGACCCCCAACTTTTACACTGAAAATATAGAGTTTGGGATATACTCGCCGTATAAGACTACCCCTTTTTCAACACACAGCAGTACATTACTGCATCCCACCACCATCCCTGGGTACCTCTGCCATCCCTGCATCCCACCACCATCCCTAGATACCACTGCCATCCCTGCATCCCACCATCATCCCTAGGTACCACCGCCATCCCATGGTATCACCACCATCCCTGCATCCCACCACCTTCCTTGTCCTCCCTCCCTGCCTCCCAGACCCTAAACATGTGCCACCTATACCCTGAACATGTTTTTGTTATGTTATTCTTCATATTCACATTCACATATGCACATCTGCGCCGCACTTAGATACGCCGCACGGAGATCTCGCACATGCGCAGGAGCGAGATGCGACAGGCCGTGAGGATCCCGTGTATCCACGCTCGCCGCATGAAATCTCGCACATGCGTAGGAGCGAGATGCGAGCGGCCGGGAGGATGGCAGTACAAGGAGCATACAAGGTACAGAGCAGGGGGGAGGCATACAAGGTACAGAGCAGGGGGCGGTATACAAGGTACAGCGCAGGGGGGGCATATGCCGTGGGTTACATCGCAGCTCTCAGCTGCTGGGGATACAAGGCAATAGCCCGGACTCTCTCTGTTGATAATTCGGGCGTCCCGGCACTGCAGCGCCCGCCATACCCGGCGTATAAGACGACCCCCCGACTTTTGAGAAGATTTTCATGTGTTAAAAAGTAGTCTTATACGCAGGAATATACAGTAAATCTTTTGCTAGAGGTAGTTGTGCATTGTGTTTGTGCGTATATATATTATTTGTATTTTTTTGTTTTTTGCAATGTTTACCTGACAGAGTAGATAATGTGATATTTTTTATAGAGCAGGTCTTAACAACGTGGCAATACCTAATATGTCAATTTTTTTCCATTTTCTTTTGGATTTACACAAAAAAAATATATATTTTTAAAAATCATGTTTTTGTGTTTCCATTTTCTGAAAGCCATATTTTTTTTATTTTTTGGGCGATTGTCTTAGGTAGGGTCTCATTTTTTGTTGAAATAGATGATGGTTTGATTGGTACCATTTTGGGGCACATATGAATTTTTGATCACTTGGTATTACACTTTTTGTGATGTAAGGTGCTAAAAATTAGCTTTTTGTGGCAAATTATATATTTTTTTTTATGGCGTTCACCAGACGGGTTGGATCACTTGCTATTTTTTTAGAGCAGGTTGTTACGGACACAGTAATTCCTAATATGTGCTTTTTTTAAATTTTATTTTGCACAATAAAAGCATTTTTGAAAAAAAAAAAAACATATTTTTGTATTTCCATTGTCTAAAAGCCATATTTTTTTATTTTTTGGGCGATTGTCTTAGGCAGGGTTTTATTTTTTGCGGGATGAGATGATGGTTTGATTGCTACCATTTTCTGGCTTATATGAATTTTTGATCGCTTGGTAATACACTTTTTGTGGTGCAAGGTGATAAAAAAATGCTTTTTTTTTACACAATAAAAACATTTTTAAAGGCTACTTTCACATTAGCGTTTTCAATTCCGCTATTGAGATCCGTCATAGGATCTCAATAGCGGAAGAACATTATTCAGTTTTGTCCGCATTCATTGTCAATGGGGACAAAACTGAACTGAACGAAACGGAATGCACCAAAATGCATTCCGTTCCGTTTGGTTGCGTCCCCATCACGGACAGAAAAACGCTGCAAGCACTGACCCGTCCCCATTGACTTACATGGGGACTTTCTCTGATACAATCTGGCACAATAGAAAGCGGATCCATCCCCCATTGACTTTCAATGGTGTTCAAGATGGATCCGTCATTGCTATAGAAGACATAATACAACTGGATCCGTTCATGATGGATGCATGCGGTTGTATGATTGTAACGGAAGCAATTTTTGCAGATCCATGACGGATCCTCAAAAAAATGCTAATGTGAAAGTAGCCAAACAAAAATATCAGTGTCTCTATTTTCTGAAAGCCATATTTTTTTTATTTTTTGGACGATGGTCTTATGTAGGGGCTCATTTTTTGCAGGGTGAGATGATGGTTTGATTGGTACTATTTTGGGGTACATATGACTCTTTTGATCATTTCTTATACCATTTTGTAAGGTGGTAAAAATGACTTTTTTGGGACGTTTTTTATTAAAAAAAAATTATGGCGTTCACCAGACGGGTGATATTTTTAGACGGACGTGGCGATACCTAATATGTCTGTTTATTTTAAATATATTTTGGTTTTACACAATAAGAGCATTTTTGAAACGAAAAAAATCATGTTTTAGTGTCTCCATTTTCTGAAAGCCATATCTTTTTTATTGTTGGGGGCGATTGTTTTAGGTAGGGGCTAATTTTTTGCGGGGTGAGATGACGGTTTGATAGGTACTATTTTGGTGTACATATGACTCTTTTGATCACTTTTTATACCATTTTGTGGGAAGGGCGGTGGGTAAAATTTATCAGGCTTTGCTATACTATGGCAATCCGGATGCCTGTGAAGGTTCCGGTTGCCATGGTAACCATCGGGACGCAGCCACAGCAGCGCAGCAGTCCAATGGGGGAGGGAGCTCCCTCCCTCAGTTTACAGTTCAAGCATTGGGCCACTGCCACAGCAGAGCACTGGCCCGATTTGGTTATCCCCTTCATGCAGCAGTCCTTAAGGACCGCAGCATGGAAGGGGTTAAACTGCCAGCACCGATGTCGGCCATTTCAAGCAGAGAGTCAGCTGTATTTTACAGCTAACACTCTGCCCCGCTGCCAATTGCAAACATTGACTTCGGGGGGGGGGGGGGGGTGACGAGGGGGGCTTGTTGCATTGCCGTCCATCTTGAAGGGAGGGCGGGGGGCTTGTTGCGTTGTCAGCCATCCTGGAGGAAGGTTAGCCCCAATGGTTAGCCCCTTCCATACAGTGGTCCCTAAGGACTGCATGGAAGAGGTTATTTCTGCAGTTTGAAGCAGACTGTCAGCTATATGTTACAGCTGACAGCAGAGGTCGCACTACATTTTGTCCAGAAGAGTAAAAATACTCCTCTTAACAATTTTGAGGAGTATTTTTGTAGCCGAGGAGGAGAACAAATTTTGTGGTAATTCATATATATAATGCATAGGCCCACATAACGTTATGAGGCTGATATTTCTGCAGGGAAACCATTGCTAGTCTCCCATGCAGAAATAAATGTAGACAATTTGACATTTATCCAACATTGTACACTAAACATAAGACCACTGCTGGCATACATGGCGCCCACCTGACACTGCCATACACAGCACCCACCTGACACTGCCATATACAGTGCCCATCTGACAGTGCCATACACAGCGCCCACCTTATGCTGCCATACACAGCGATCACCTGACACTGCCATACACAGCGCCCACCTGAAGCTGCCATAAACAGTGCCCACCTGATGCTGCCATACACCGCACCCACCTGGCACCGCCATACAGAGCGCCCATCTGACCCCCCCATAAACAGTGCCCACCTGACACAGCCATACACAGCGCCCACCTTATTCCGCCATACACAGCGCCCACATGACGCTGCCATACACAGTGCCCACCCAACGCCGCCATAAACTGCGCCCACCTGGCGCTGCCATACACAGCGCCCTTCTGACGCTGCTATACACTGCGCCCACCTGACAGTGCCATACACAGCGCCCACCTGATGATGCAATACACAGCGATCACCTGACACTGCCATACACAGCGCCCACCTGAAGCTGCTATACACAGTGCCCATCTGACGCCGCGATACACAGCGCCCACCTGGCACCGCCATACACAGCGCCCATCTGACGCCCCCATACACAGCGCCCACCTGATGCTGCCATACACAGTGCCCACCAGCCACTGCCATAAACTGCGCCCACCCGACGCTGTCATACACAGCGCCCCCTCCTGACGCTGCTATACACAGCGCCCTCCTGACGCTGCTATACACAGCGCCCACCTGACAGTGCCATACACAGCGCCCACCTGATGATTCAATTCACAGCGCCCACCTGGCACCGCCATACACAGCGCCCACCTGACGCTGTCATACACAGTGCCCACCCGCCACCGCCATAAACTGCGCCCACCTGATGATGCAATACACAGTGCCCACCTGACGCTGCCATACACAGCGCCCACCTGGCACCGCCATACAGAGCGCCCATCTGACCCCCTCATAAACAGTTTCCACCTGACACAGCCATACACAGCGCCCACCTTATTCCACCATACACAGCGCCCACATGACGCTGCCATACACAGTGCTCACCCGACGCCGCTATAAACTGCACCCACCCAGCATACACAGTGCCCTCCTGACAGTGCCATACACAGCGCCCACCTGATGATGCAATACACAGCGATCACCTGACACTGCCATACACAGCGCCCACCAAAAGCTGCCATACACAGTGCCCATCTGATGCCGCCATACACAGCGCCCATCTGATGCCCCATACACAGCGCCCACCTGACGCTGCCATACACAGTGCCCACCCGCCGCCGCCATAAACTGCGCCCACCCGACGCTGTCATACACAGCGCCCACCTGAAGCTGCTATACACAGTGCCCACCTGATGCTGCCATACACAGCGCCCACCTGATGATGCAATACACAGCACCCACCTGACACTGCCATACACTGCTCCCACCTGACACTACTATATACTTATTACATACACAGCTTTACCACATGCCCATTACACAGATAGTTTACTATATACACATTGCACACACAGCTCTGCTACATGTCTATTACACAGATAGAACTGTGCACATTAAACACAGAAAACTGTACAATAGACTGGTTACACTGACATAGCCCTGCTTTATACACACCTTCCATACATAAAGTACCTTAGCATTCTCCACCAGCACAGTCATACACGGAGCCTGTGTTCCCCTAACTCCTCCCACACACATGGCTGATCACATGACTGTGACATCACCACAGGTCCTGTAACCACAATGTAGTCTGGAGCTGCTCCAGGTGAGAGAGATGTCTGTGAGGGTCCGGGCTTCTGATACAGTGCTCCTGACTGAGGGGGGGAATTATAGAAAATCTGTCAGATGACGGATTCTCTGTAAACTCACTAAGAGCAGCCTGCTGTGCATAGGAAGCACAGCAGGTTGTAGAACAAAAACAACAAAAGATAGATAAATAAAGCCAATTGGAGAAACGATTTTCTCCACAAAATAAATTTGTGTAAACATTCTTTTTTTACAAAGGTGTCCATATCCTTTAAATATTTAATCAGCCTTTCTATCAGATTTTTAATGGATAACAGTATCTTTTTCATCCATATTATTGATGGATGGTTTCATGGATGCAGGAAATTGTATCATCTGTTTTATTACTGAGTGCTAAGTAAGTCTACTGTCTAGAACGCTATCACAGGTTGCAGACATACAAAAGACCCAGCAGTGTAAAGTTCTTTTATGTAAAAAAATAAGTCCCCAAACATACCCAAAGGCTTATCAGATATATCTTCTTGGCTGCAAATGTAACCATTGCAAACTCATGGAAATCACCTGTCCCTGCTATCCCCTTTGATCACAATAGAATTAAACTGACATGGAGGATGACATTTGCCACAAGCCCTGGAGGAGTGGAGTGGAGGAGGGGAATGGAAGTGGCTCTAGCTGTAACAGTCAGTGGCAATCCTCACATAAGTGCTCCCTAGTTCCAGGGCAGTGTTAGAAGGGCACACGCTTTCTTCAGTGTTAGGATGCATATTCTAATGTTGGGGCTCCTGCCTGATGGTTTTTGGGGTGTCCTTGATTTGGGTGCAATGGCCGGCATATGGTGCTGGAGTCAGTAACCAGGCCAGATGTAAAAAATAAACATCTCCCTTTACTAAAGTGCAAGATGGGAGTTGTAGTACATCTTATGGTATCAGAACACAGTTCCATATAGAATCTATGGCTGGCAATATTACTCTTGCAACTGAGGGATACAGGGCTTAAGATACAGCTGGCCAGAAGGTGAGAAGGGTATTTTAGTATTGTCCCTCTCATTGCAGTAAAGCCTTTATCATCCTTAAACGCTAAATACCTTACTGAGTGACTCCAAAGCTCGGCCATGCAGATTTGGATCTTCTAAATTTCTTTATTTTATCTCTCTTTAAGGAGTACTTTAAAAATGGTGAGGTCTACCTGTTAGTAGATAATCCTTTGGGTCTGGAGTGATGAGGAGTGAGACAATATAGCAACCTCTCACTTCCTCTGCTAACTCATAACTCACTAGACTTCACTGAGCTAGGGGCAGCATAGTTAGGATAGTTAACCCTGACCAATTCATACAAAAGCCATTTTGGGTGTATGTTATAATACATCAATACATAAAAAACATTAAATTAGAATTAAATAACAAGTAAAAGTTTGCAAATACCTAGTACTGCACATATTATAAAATTTGAAAATCCTGAGTTCCAGGAACATTTTTATAAAGTATGGGCAGCTGGACTTATTATTTGCAAGGTGGCAACAATGGTGGTGGTGGTGGAGGGGGGAAGTGGGGTAAGAAGTATACTATTTGTTTACTTGTATAAGTTATTAATCCAAGATATTACTATGATATACTTGAGTGGGAAAGGAAATGTAGTTGTAAAAACACATTATGTTGACATGTATGTATGTAGACATTATTCCATATCCATTTCATTGGCGATTATTGTATGGATTTTTTTATTCATATTGCATACTGAATAATGTCTGTGTTACAGCTACAACACCCAGGTCTCAGCAGTTCTACTGGACTCAAATTGTCTCAGAACCTAATAGTAATGTAGGGTCTGTTCAATAAAACCTAGGGATTACGGTTTGGGGTTCTAGGGCCTGAATATATACATTAAAGGGAGTTGTAGGCCCAGTATTTTTAAAGGTCCACTTTGTGTTAAAAATAAAAGAAGAAATAGTCACCTCAATGATCCCTTGCTAATTCTATTCTGGTGCTTTCCTGGTTTCCTGTTGGTCTCTCTTTCCTTGCCCCTTTCAACACAGAAATTAAAGGAGTTTTCCCCAAAAATTTCCCTGATTACCTATCCTTTGGCCTTTTGCCGATCAGCTGTTTGAGAAGGCACCAGTGCTCGCAGTAGCTCCATAGCCTTCTCTCTGTCCCCAAGCACAGCGCCGTACATTGTACGGCAGCTATGTTTGGTATCAAAACTCAGACCCATTCAATTCAGTGGGGCTCAGCTGAGCCTAGGCCATGTGAATGATGAACATCATTCTACCACAAGCACTGGTACCTACTCAAACAGCTGATCGGTGGGGGTCTCTGGTGTCGAACCCCTCTAGGATAAGTCATCAATTTAAAAATCTCAGAAATTCCCTTTAACTGATCAGTCAGTCATTTGCTAAGCCTGTTGCAAGTGGAACCAGAAAATAGAGACCATCGGGTTATCACTGTGGTCAGTAGGACTTATTTTATTGTTCTATGTTATGTCATTCTGATCCTTTAAGAAAATGTTACCTGGTGGAAAACACATTATATACAGTAGGGATGCTCAACCTGCGGCCCTCCAGCTGTTGTAAAACTACAACTCCCACAATGCCCTTCTGTAGGATGATAGCTGTAGGCTGTCAGGGAATGATGGGAGTTGTAGTTTTGCAACATCTGGAGGGCCGCAGGTTGAGCATGCCTGATATACAGTATGCCATCATATTACTGCTGTCTGAAATTAATCTAACTCCAGTTTTCCTTTGCTTTTCTTCCTGCAGATGTTTGGCTGTCAACACTAGAGCTCATAGACTGTTTTCCATCCTCTGAATATTCAGAGGGAATATCTTACTACAACCTGGATATTAAATGGAGTGGTGTATTATTTGCAGTATTGCAGACACTGTTAGGGAGATTTATCAAGACTGGCATTTACTATGCCAGTGTTGATCCTCTCTGCACTAGAGTTAAATGCATCTGTGTTAAGAGACAGATGGCTCTCAATAAATCATGTACATCTTGCCCTCTGGACCTCAGAAAGTGAAAATGGAAGGAGGTATGGCCCCATTAGCCTTGCAAATTTACTATCTTTTAAACAGAACTTAATTTGCTTTGCCACACTCCCTTTCGCTAAGCCCCAGCCCTTTCCTGGCCACTTTTTGGGAAAGTGGTGTAAGCAGCATAAAATGGACAAAAGACAATTTTCTGCGCAAATGATGCATGTGTCAAAATTTGAGAATTTTTTACGTCAGTTTTCAGCCAATGATTAATCTCCCCTCATTAGACCCAGAGCCATATATTTTCATAAGATGTGAAGCATAGTAGTAATAATGATATATGAGTAATACTGTACCTTTGGTGCCTCTGCAGGAGGTTGGAGCTGTTATATAAGTCAAAGTATCACTCACTTTTTTGTAAAGTCCTTTGGACACGTCACATTTGTGGAAATTTCCACATGTCTAATTGGTTGGCTTATGATGTAGGCCAACAATATTTCTTTGTGTAGTTCTATGCTTCTTGTAGATCTAGTGTCTAACCATAGTTATTGAATTATGTATATGGGTGGCACCCAAACCAATGGCTCTCTAGAAATGCACATGGAAACTGAATTTTGCCAGAGCAGCCAACAGTTAAATAGTTGTCTCTGGTCCATCCAACAAAGCAATCAACCATTCAATATGTCTCATTATAATGGTTCTATCAGTAGTAGGGAATGTTATTTGTATAGTGTACGTAGAATATTGAAATAAAGAAGAATGCTGCTTTCCCTTCCTGCTTTCTATCAGATTTCATCAAGAAGCAGCTATGGTGTCATCAGCAGAAGGCACTAAAACCTTAAGAAAATATGGGTCAACTCTAACAAGCTTTACCAGACGGCAATCTCTCTAAGAATATAAGACTTCTTATCTGTACTTTGCGTAATACAAAGCAAGCCATAGAGTCAGCCACACAATTAAAACCCCCACACGCCAACAATTTGAAGAAAACATTTTATTTTTTTTATTTTTTTCCCAAAGAAAGAAAGCAATATAAAAACAGAGTATAAAACTTGCATGTGATACAGTGACATGGGTCTATATGGATACAGGGAGGGAAAGAAGCATATATATTTTTATATAATATGTAAGTATTATTCAGTATTAGACACATTGAAAAGGACAGATGCATTTCAACTCATGTACATTGATATCACAAACCACACAGAAAGATAGGAGAATATTAAAATACTGCTGTCCACAAGTTAGCTACTGGGATGAGATAAGCACTTAATTGTTACAAGACAATAGCATCTCTACAATGACATAACCTTCTGTTTCTTCAAGAGAAAGAAAAAATAGCAAAAATGTATCTACTGCTAAAAGACTCACGTGACTGCATTAGTTAATAGTATTACAAGCAGCGGGAATGGTTACTATTACAAGCGATCAGGGGGAGGGTCATGAGTAATTCTATTTGTTCCCAAAAAATCTAGCTTTATATGGATTTACATAGGTAACTGTTGACGTATATAGACTTAGTGATGAAGATCCTGGCTAAAAAAAACTTCATTGCTTCTGAATGATGTATTATTAAATCAGAGGAGAAATGTCATCATCATCAGTGGTCCAAAAAGTAGAACATCATGAGTGCTTTATGACTTGCTAAACTTGCAACTACAACTGATTGCCCATGATGTCTGATGGTGCTAAGTACATATCAAATATATGGGCCACCATATAGAATGATACTGTAAGCCATAATAAATAGTCTAATCTACATTCAACTTCTGAATTGCACTTGAATAGTGCATTTTTGATGGGGTTGTGACTGTCGAACATTTTGGACTGGTTTGATCCAACATTAAAATTTTGGGCAGGATTACATTTAGGCCAAGGGGGTGGTTATAAAGAATGGCCTAATATCTACTATTCCTAACGTATGAAAATACTACATAACAGTTTTATTGGAAAAATATGGTTTCTCCTCCAATAATTCATATTTTTGTAACTGTACAAACTGAAATAAAATTGTTGTCAAACTTGACTGGTTTCTAAACATATCTCACCTTGTATTTTATCTGGATAATATGATACTTTAATGATGCCTAACATTTTATCATGATTGACTCCAGCCTTGATTCATTTTACAGTATATCATTGTGAATAAAATGAAGAAAAATGTAATTTATGTACGGGTTAGAATTTGACTATTCCTGGCAAATATTTATCATAATCTCCTCCCCCTGCTGAATCTACCCTAGCCATTTCGACCTGCACTAGACAGGTTTACTTTTCCCATTCTATATAAAGAATGAATTACCCCATGCTAGTTACATGCAACAATTTCCCTATGTCTGGTGGAGTTGCAGACAATTTGCAAAAATTAGACATGCATTTCTTTGTGCACAAGTGTAAAGAGTCCATCTTGCCACTCTGGAGGAGCAAAACAAAATGGAACTTTCCATTAGTGTTTCATGTACATTAAATTAGGTGAATATTCTAAATCCATAACTGGGGGAAACAAAAATCTCCAACATAGTCTTCTCATAGAAAATAAACAAAAACATCAATAAGTACAGTATTAAAAGAAGTACTGCACAAGACCATTGACACTCTTTATAAGTAGTTGTTGTACGATCACTACATATATATAGCATTTTTTACATACTTCAGGAAAAAAAAGTTGCACAATTTGTTTACGTCTCACTGCCATTTTATGAACCAAAACAATATCCATAAGAATTTGACCCATTAATTAACATCAGTAGTTTTTGCCCCATGCTTTCGTACATTCTTACTCCTTTTAAATCCCTGCCCATATTCCAATGAATAGTGTGTAGAGTCAATAAAATGGCTGCTTCTACTGTGTTTATAATCTTACTATCCAGTTTTTAGACTCAATTAATATTTTGTTGAATTCAGGTCACTTATTTCCAGATACCCACATTTTGATGCCAAACAAATCTCTTTGATTTCTGCCAATAGTTAAACAAAATAGAAATGGGTATAAAGCCAAGAATCACCCTTGAATACCTGAATGTTTCATAAATTAAAATAATCACTTTACTGGAATTATATACAATGGAAGAAGTTCCACAAGGTGTCTATGTGGAAGCAAATCAAATTTAAAAGCTTGTAAAAAGAGTGCATATCATCATGAAATTATCTTGCACTAATACAAAATCTTAGCTGATATTGACAGGGCACTTGTTTCCGAAGTTAGGAATAATGTTTTCATCATCAGAGCTGGAAGCAGAAAAAGCCACCAGTGGAGGGGATGTTCTGCATCCAGCTCTAATAATGACACATTCTAACTATTGATTTTCTTATGTGTCCATAGATGAAATTTAACTTTGCCCTAACATTTTTTTGTTTTTCAAATCAGGAACTGCTCCAATTATTTTGCCCTGTTGATGTAAGCAAACTCTTTAATAAAGATTATTACTTCTTTTCCTTCTTGCCAGATTTCTTCTTGTTGCCTCCTCCTTTTCCATCACGTTTTCCTCCAGCGTTAGTTGGTGTCAAAGTACTTCCTGGTATGTAGACGTTTTGTCGGTAGTCAGGAACATGCTGCAGGGTGAACTGAGGTCCGTAACGAGCACTGAGGCCCATGGTTCCTGTTCCTCCTCCAAGTCCAGAAGTTCCCTCAGCAGCCTCTGTAATGTAAAGTCAAAAGCATAGATGTTAATTTATGATTGCATCATGTTTTTCCAGTTATTTTGTGAAGAATATTTATGTACATTAATAGCAACATATTAGGAAAAATATTACATCAGAATTAATTGGTTTTCATGAAAGCATGTGATATTTGGAGATCTTTATACACCTTCAAAGAGCTATTTCACCCTTCTACCTCTCTGAGTCTGAGTCTCAACCAAACACCCATACAATACAGTCCCAAGTGGGTCTCTGCAATCTCAGGGTAAAAATTTCATATTAAAAGTGCACCTTTTGTTTTGGATGAAATATGCTAATTGAGGTAAATCTGCTAGAGTTTATTAAACATTTATGACTATTATTTAAGCTACAGTTGGCAGATCAGTTGGTCTCTTTCTGTAGTTCATGTAAATCTTAAAAGAACCTCTACTCTGCTTTCTAAACCCTTAGTTAAAGCTGTCTACAGTAGTTATAATGTTGACATGCAAGTGTTAGCAATTGCTACTTCCTTGCGGATTTTGTCACAGGTTTGCCTTGATTTTCCTCCTATGAATCACAGTGAGTGAATGGTACCATGAAAATCTGCAGCAGTCCCACAACATAATGGACATTCCACTGGTTTAAAAAGGCATAGCATTCAGTGATTTATGTGCTGTTTATGTCCACTGCCTATTCATTTTTTTTTCACATATATGCAGGAGCTCAGTATATGTGGTGCATACAAGTTTGGAGTAAAGCGGAGTACATAATATATTACAAAGTTCAAGCGACAAGGTAGAGATTTGTTAGCAGATGTCTACAGAAACCAGTCAATCCTATGTTCACAATATTCACAACAGAAAAGGAACTTTTACCAGTCTGAATGACTGAAAATAGGTTTTATTACTTTAGACATTTCTGATAATTATAGAATACAGTGGGACACATAAAAGGGGTTCTATAGTTATTTTCAAAATTAAACCCCCATTATGAAGCCAAGGCTTTGTGTTTGTGTCCCCCCCATGCTCTTATTTTGACCCTTGGACAGATTCTTCACCCGCTTGGCTGTTTATATTGTATTTCCTCTGGAGAAGATTATTGCTTAGGGATGAAACCGGCTACGACTGGATCACTCTCTCTAAAGGCACTAAAGTCTGGCTCTATGGTACAAACATTGCTAAAATATTAAATACTAGACTAAAAAGCAAAGTAATTTCTAATGTTTGTAGGATAAAATGAAGCATAATGACGAGGCTTGTGGTTTTGATCCTGGTCAATTTTGAGAACCAACATATTTTTGAAAATAATTTTTTGAAAATTTTTATAGTATAATGATGTACACTGCATGCAACATACACAAGCACTTGGCAAAAACTCTGATAAAATTCTTGTCAATGGGAAAACATCTTATCTCAAAGAGCCAACGAACAGATGGCAGTGTTTCCATGCAATGTAAGCAGTAATGTCACACTTTACAGTATTAGTCAAACATGATCCAACACAGAAGTTAAATCATTTGCTTGCTAATTTATAGAGGGGTTGTCAAGATCATATTCTAGAAACTAGATTCCTGGATTTTAATATACAGTAGCTGATTTGTATACTTAAAAAAGAAAATTGGAAACTAAATCAGTTTGTGAGTTGTAAGTCTTTAATTTTCCGCTCATATCTCCTATTTGAACTGTATGCTATATTTTAGGTGGGATGGAAACAATGGCAGTGCATAATAAATATATTGTTATAGAGGTGCCCATATATCTATTATGAGGTGTATAAGACCTTGTCTGGTTCAAACAAACCTTTTAAAGGGGTTGACCAATTTATAAGAATGTATCCTAAATGGCCATACAGTGCATACTATGGCACAATAAATTCATAGCAAGCGATTGGCTCACCTGAGCTGCTGTTAAGAGGACCTCTGGCTGCTCATCTATGTGTGACATTGCAACCTATGGTAATCATTATGGCCGGCATGTGTGGCCGCCCTCCATTCATTTCTATGAGGCCGCCGAAAATACGGCTATTTCTGTCAGCCCCATAGAAGTGAATGGAAGTGGTGGCCGTGCAAGTGCAGTGTGTTCCCATTCCTTTCTATGGGGATTCCAAAAATAGCCGAGCACCAAGCATTCCAATAGGAATGCTTGGTGGTAGCTGGACCCTGGGATCCTAGTTTGAATCCAACCAAGGACAACATCTGCATGGAGTTTGTATGTTCTCCCTGTGACTGTGTGGGTTTCCTCCGGGTGCTCTGGTTTCCTCCCACACTCCAAAGACATACTGATAAGGAACTTAGATTGTGAGCACCACTGGGGACAGCTTGATGCTAATGTCTGTAAGCACAGCAGAATATGTCAGCGCTATATAAGTGCATAAAATAAATAAATGATAAATAAAAAGGGACCCAAGGAGCAGTAAAGGAGCTACAGAGAGCAGGTGAGTTATATTTTTTTCAACAAGTACAATAGGCTGAACTTGAAATAAAATAAAAAGTTCATAAAGCTGAAACTCCTCTTTAAGGTTACTTTTATGTATTTAGAGATGCACTGTGAGTCATTTATTATACTTTCTAGGGTGTTGCAGATGTCACCCAATGTCACAACCAAAGGGCATAGCGTTCAAAGGCTATTGTATAACTGTACAGGTGAAACTCGAAAAATTAGAATATCGTGCAAAGTTCATTTATTTCAGTAATGCAACTTAAAAGGTGAAACTAACATATGAGATAGACTCATTACATGCAAAGCGAGATATTTCAAGCCTTTATTTGTTATAATTTGGATGATTATGGCTTACAGCTTATGAAACCCCAAAATCACAATTTTAAGGTACCCTTTGCTTAGGGGGTATGGATTAATTAGCTGACTAGAGTGTGACACTTTGATCCTAGAATATTGAACCTTTTCACAAAATTTTAATTTTAAGCTGCATTAATGCAATTTCTTTTAATTTGCATTACTGAAATAAATGGACTTTTGCACGATATTCTAATTTTTTCAAGTTTCACCTGTATAATGAACTATAGCTGACTAATGTGATATAGTAAATTTGTTAATTCAGTCTATGAATATCCTTACAACAAGAGATGAGCGAATCGAAGCTGATGAAGTGGAATTCTATCCGAATTTCAGGAATGGTAACGAATCACATTTTTTTCCTAAAATGGCTGCTGCACATGTTAAGACATGGAGCAATGAACTCTGGGAACGAGGGATCACCCACAATGCCATGCATGCAGCCAATCAGCAGCCAACCAGCCCTGTGATGTCACACCCCTATAAATAGCCTCAGCCACCTTGGATTCAGTTATTTTCCAGTGTACTTAGTGCAGGGAGAGAAAATAGGCGCTAGGGATAGTGCTAGGAAAGACTTGAAAACTTATATTTTGCTCAGTAGAAGTTCAGGGAAAGAGCATTAGAAGTGTAGGGAAAGGATAGAGAGAAATTATTCCACAGTATTGAATCAGAACAGGGTTTAATAGGGGAGTTTACAGCCAGGGCAACAGGAACAGTCCTATTACACCTTGCTGCACTGACTGAGAATCCAAATTGCCATTATACTGCTGCTCATTTCAGCATGTGGTGAAGTGAGAAAATTACAGCACTTTTTGGCGTGTATATATTATTTGCCATTCACGGGCTCAGTTATATGTTCTAAAGCCTTTTTTTGGCATGTATTAGTGGGGAAAAAGAAAAAGGGCTTATTAGCAATTGTGTGGTGAAGTGGAAAAATTAAAACCCTTTTTGGCATGTATTAGTGGCAAAAAAACAACTTTATTTGACGTTCACGGCCTCAGTTATATGCTCTAAAGACTTTTTTTTAGCGTGTATTAGTTGGGGGGGGGGAAAGGGGCTTATTAGCTGATGTGTAGTGAAGTGAGAAAATGTAAGCTCTTTTTGGCATGTATTAGTGGGAGGAAAAATGGGCTTATTAGCCGTTGTGTGGTGAAATGGGAAAATTACAGCCCTTTTGGGCATATATTAATTTCCTTTCTATTTACTTATTTGATTTAACAGTATGTCAGACAGAGAAGTGACAGGCCCTTCACAGGGGAAGGGCACAGGCCTAAATGTTTCTGGCGCAGGGACAGGTCACAGCATAGTAAGGGGCGTGGCAGCAGGGGTCACTTCGAGAGGCCTGAGCTCCCAGTGTCAGCTAGCGGTCGTGTCTTGACCAGCAACCCAGCGGTTCTTGAATGATTGACTCGATCTTTGACTTCTTCGCAAAGGACATCAGACACCCCAAGCCAAGAGTCGTGGGTTCATCAGACACAACCCTTAGTTAGCAGGGCCCAGGAGCAGGCCCTGTGCCCTCACCTGTCCTCAACATGCCTCGGTCCTTTTCTGTTCCCTCAGCCAGAGAAGTACTATAAGCTGTGGGCTCAGCTCCACTATACAGCAAGGATGAGCTACTGGAGGACAGTCAGCAGCTATTGCCCATCCAAGATCTGGAGGAGACATCCGCTGCTTCCTGCGGTAGGCGGGCAAGTAGTGATGATAAAAGTGGCGTGGGAGCTGGTGTTGCGAGCGGTCAGGCTCCTGGCTCAGAGACTGTTGAGGAGGAAATCAGTGACGTGCAGACAGTACTCGATGATGATATAGCCTATCGCAATTGGGAGCCGGGTGATGAAGGGGCTTCATCATCATCATGAGAAGAGGGTGGCAGCTCGCCCGGGGTAGACCACCCACTTTGCAGGAGCATACTGGCCCGGAAAGTAGTGGTGCAGAGGTTTCCGGAATCAGCAGCGGTAGCAGTCAGTCAGTGCGGAGTGTTGGGGGTAAAATCACCTAATCGGCGGTGTGGCAGTTTTTTGTTAAGCCGCCAGAGGAGGTGAAAATGGCCATTTGTAGAATCTGTGGGCAGAAGGTGAAGCATATTCAGGGTGCCAATGTTGGCACCATGGCCCTGCGTCAACATATGCAGCGTCACCATAAAGTGGCCTGGGAAAACCGTGGCTCCCGATGTGGTGGTCCAGCCTGCTGCAGCAACCGCTGCAGCAACCAGTGGCAGGCATCCGATTTCAGGCAGTCAAGGATCCACCACCTCAGCTGAAGGGAGCTATCTGTCCTTCCCTGTCCTGATGCTTCTGGTACTCCTCCTACTCCTTGTCAGTCATTCCATCAGCAATCGATCATCGAAGCGATTGCCAAGAGACAACAGTATGTGTGCACTCATCCAACGGCACAGAAGCTGAATGTGCACCTGGCTAAGTTGCTAGTGCTGCAGTCCCTCCCTTTCCAAGTGGTGGACTCTGCACCTTTCAGAGAACTGATGGCTTGTGCCGAGCCAAGGTGGAGAGTCCCAAACCGTTATTTATTTGCCAAAAAGGCAGTACCAGCTCTGCACACGTATGTAGAACAGAAGGTGGGCCATTCCTTGAGCTTGTCGGTGTCTGCCAAAGTGCACGGCAGCGCCGACGTGTGAAGCTGTAACTACGGTCAGGGACAATACATGTCCTTTACGGCCCACTGGGTGAATATGGTTCCTGCACAGCCACACCAGCAACTTGGCCAGGTGACGCCTATTCTGCCTCCAAGTTCTCACGCCATTGGTCCTGCGACAATGTCCGCCTCTGCCTCCTCATCGGTGGAGTGTCTTCAGTCTCCACTGCAGGGACAATTCACAGTGCCCCTCCAGCATACCACATGTGAGTCCACGGCGGTGTCATGCTGTTCTGCCTGGGCAAATGGAGTCACACAGGGGAGGAACTGCTCCACATCCTTCATCAAGAAATCGAATTCTGGCTTTCTCCGTGACAACCTTAAAATCGGAACCATGGTGACCGACAAAGGGAAGAACATGGTGTCAGCGCTGCGTCAAGGAGGGCTGAGCCATGTGCCCTGCATGGCGCACATGTTTAATCTGGTTGTCAAGCGTTTTTCTGAAGTCTTCCACCCATCTGCAAGACATCCTAAAAATGGCCTGGAAACTTTGCATGCACTTCAGCCACTTGTACACCGCCAAGCACACCCTCCTTGAGCTACAGCGGAAGAACGGCGTCCCGCAACATAGGCTGATATGCGACGATTCCACCCGTTGGAATTCCACCCTCCATATGTTGGACCGATTGTATTAACAGAAAAAGGCCATAAAGGATTTCTTGATGATACAGGTGGATAAAGGTACTCCCCTGTGTAACTTCGATGTTAGCCAGTGGCAGCTCATGCGTGACACCTGCTGTTTGCTCGTGCCCTTTTGAGGAGGCCACTTTATTTGTCAGTCGCCAGGACTACGGGATGAACAATGTCATATCCTGGAAAAGATGCTAGTAAATCTGGCTGGTCAGAAGACTGGAGACGTTGCTCCTACATCTCAAGGTCACATGAGCCCTGTAGGGGCTGAACTGGAGGAGGAGGACATTGGAGCACAAGCAATGTGTAGCGAAATGGGTAGTTTTTCTACACAGGTGACAGAAGAGGAGATGCAGGAGCAGCCGGAGGAGCAAGAGGGAGATGAGGAAGACGAGGCAGATGACCCAGACACACCGTGGCAGTATGAGGTGGAGATGGAGACAGGGAGTCCCTCCGAGTCACTTGCGCAAATTCTTGCTTGCGTAGTGACAGCCAAATTGTCACCACTTGGCAGAGGGATGACTATTGGCTCTCCACTATGTTAGACCCTCGCTACCAGTCCAAAATGGGGTCCTTTTTTCCACCCGCTGAGAGGGAGAACAAACTTAACTACTATAGAGACATTCTATGTAGTAAGTTGGCTGCTGCCTATCTGCGCCATCGTCCATCCTCTCACAGGTATGACCAGGGGGCCCTCTGCACTCACATTATACTGCCATGGCTGCTGGGGGGGGGGGGGTGGCAGGAGCAGTACCAGCTCCATCAGCAGCAGCCTGAGTCTAGAGTCGCTGATGACCAGCTTTCTTCACCCGCATAGTGAAGAAACTACTCACCAGTAGCTAGACATAGAGCAGAACCTGAACCAGCAGGTGGTGGCATACTTGGAGTGCACCCTGCCAGCCGTCATTGACGATCCGCTGGATTTGTGGCCACAACTGGCCAACTTTGACCTGGAAAAGCTTTCCTGCCCGGCCAATAGTGTGGCATCAGAGCGGGTGTTTTGTGCGGCGGGGGCCATAGTTACCCCAAGGAGAACTCGCCTGTCCACCAAAAATGTGGAGAGACTGACCTTTGTCAAGATGAATTAGACATGGATCAGCCTGGATTTCCACCCACCAATGCCTGATACATCAGATTAGATCATCCATGCTGCCTCAAATCTTGACAAAAGAGTCCGGTTTCTTCTGGCTACCTGCCTCAGCTACTATTCTGATGCTGCCACCCGCCTGATGCCACACATCTGATGCCAAGTGCTCCTTCCTACATCCACCATCTTCAGCAGGTACTGTTAGTGCCACCCACCTCCCCCCTTTGTCACCAGGTCACTCTGTGGTATCCTGATGCTGCTGCCACCTCCACACTATGTCTACACCTCCATGCCTCCTCATGCTGCTGCTGCCACCTCTACATCTGTCATTGTGCCACTCTGTGGCCTCCTCATGCTTCTGCCACCTCCATACTATGTCACCTTGCCACTCTGTGGTCTCCTGATGTTGCTGCCACCTCGACAGTCTGTCACCTTGCCACTCATGCTGTTCCCACCCTCCCCACTTCATGACTGGGCCACTATTTTTCCCTTTTGGCTTGGTTGACATCAAAATTTATTTGACCCTTCTTCTGATCTGTCAGAAGGAAAGAAAAATGAGACACACAACGGATCCTGTCTGTGTAGCAGCTGTAAGGTCTGTATGATCCCATCAGAATTGGCTTATAATTTGGTAGCCAAATTCAGGAGTGGGTACAAAACACATAAGACATGCAAATATTCCATTCACATGTCATCTGATATACTGGGTAACTACCTGTCTGCTGACATCCTGGGTAACTTCTACCGCTCTGTGATAGAGAGCATCCTGACCAATTGTGTTACAGTTTGGTATGGGAATTGCTCTGTTGCTGACCGTAAGGCACTGCAGCAGGTGGTGAAAACTGCCCAACGCATCACAGGGACTCCACTTTCTGCCATTGAGGATGTTCACAAGAAGAGATGTCTACGCCGGGCACGCATCATTCTTAGGGACTCCACTCATCCTGCCAATAAATTATTTCAGCTCCTTCCCTCTAGAAGGCGCTACAGGACCCTTCAGACTAAAACCAGCAGGTTTAGGAACAGCTTATTTCCCACAGCTGTCACTCTACTGAACTCAGTCCCCCGATGAACCTTTCCATCCACGCTCATTTAACCTTCTACACTCCTTCTCCCATGACCATGATCATGACTGTCATTCATTCTCAATATTCACTGTATGTTCACATTGGTTACTGCTATAGTTTGGGAGACTGTCATAGCATAAGTATCTGTTATATACATATACATTAGCACATCTGCATATCTGTATATACAGGGAGTGCAGAATTATTAGGCAAGTTGTATTTTTGAGGATTAATTTTATTATTGAACAACAACCATGTTCTCAATGAACCCAAAAAACTCATTAATATCAAAGCTGAATATTTTTTGAAGTAGTTTTTAGTTTGTTTTTAGTTTTAGCTATTTTAGGGGGATATCTGTGTGTGCAGGTGACTATTACTGTGCATAATTATTAGGCAACTTAACAAAAAACAAATATATACCCATTTCAATTATTTATTTTTACCAGTGAAACCAATATAACATCTCAACATTCACAAATATACATTTCTGACATTCAAAAACAAAACAAAAACAAATCAGTGACCAATATAGCCACCTTTCTTTGCAAGGACACTGAAAAGCCTGCCATCCATGGATTCTGTCAGTGTTTTGATCTGTTCACCATCAACATTGCGTGCAGCAGCAACCACAGCCTCCCAAACACTGTTCAGAGAGGTGTACTGTTTTCCCTCCTTGTAAATCTCACATTTGATGATGGACCACAGGTTCTCAATGGGGTTCAGATCAGGTGAACAAGGAGGCCATGTCATTAGATTTTCTTCTTTTATACCCTTTCTTGCCAGCCACGCTGTTGAGTACTTGGACGCGTGTGATGGAGCATTGTCCTGCATGAAAATCATGTTTTTCTTGAAGGATGCAGACTTCTTCCTGTACCACTGCTTGAAGAAGGTGTCTTCCAGAAACTGGCAGTAGGACTGGGAGTTGAGCTTGACTCCATCCTCAACCCGAAAAGGCCCCACAAGCTCATTTTTGATGATACCAGCCCAAACCAGTACTCCACCTCCACCTTGCTGGCGTCTGAGTCGGACTGGAGCTCTCTGCCGTTTACCAATCCAGCCACGGGCCCATCCATCTGGCCCATCAAGACTCACTCTCATTTCATCAGTCCATAAAACCTTAGAAAAATCAGTCTTGAGATATTTCTTGGCCCAGTCTTGACGTTTCAGCTTGTGTGTCTTGTTCAGTGGTGGTCGTCTTTCAGCCTTTCTTACCTTAGCCATGTCTCTGAGTATTGCACACCTTGTGCTTTTGGGCACTCCAGTGATGTTGCAGCTCTGAAATATGGCCAAACTGGTGGCAAGTGGCATCTTGGCAGCTGCACGCTTGACTTTTCTCAGTTCATGGGCAGTTATTTTGCGCCTTGGTTTTTCCACACGCTTCTTGCGACCCTGTTGACTATTTTGAATGAAACGCTTGATTGTTCTATGATCACGCTTCAGAAGCTTTGCAATTTTAAGAGTGCTGCATCCCTCTGCAAGATATCTCACTATTTTTGACTTTTCTGAGCCTGTCAAGTCCTTCTTTTGACCCATTTTGCCAAAGGAAAGGAAGTTGCCTAATAATTATGCACACCTAATATAGGGTGTTGATGTCATTAGACCACACCCCTTCTCATTACAGAGATGCACATCACCTAATATGCTTAATTGGTAGTAGGCTTTCGAGCCTATACAGCTTGGAGTAAGACAACATGCATAAAGAGGATGATGTGGTCAAAATACTCATTTGCCTAATAATTCTGCACGCAGTGTATGTATACATCAGTACATCTGTATATTTGCTCTCTGTATAGCAATATAAACACCTGTATACTTAACTTATTTGTACATAATCTGTACATAACTATTCCTACCTTCTACACTAGATTCAGGAGGTGGGTAATCTAAAATGTAACATTTATTGATAATGCAGATAAAATAATTCCTAAATTAAGAGTGCAATAACAGACCTTGGGATATAACAGATGAATGTACACTGGCTGACAGCCTAGGTGTCCATCCCAATTGAAAGATACATATAAACACTAAAAATAGTGCACGGCGGCACCAGAAACCAGTTGTCCTACCGGTACCGTGAGACAGGAAACGGAACGTTCACCCTTGACAATGCTCCAATGGCAGCTTCTCCATAGATGTTGAAAAAATGAAAAAGATGATGTCAGGCAGTGATACACAAGAGTGTAGGGTCCCTGTATAGGCCCTATGGCTAACTAGCAAGCATGACCCTGATTCTAAGATATGGGTAGCAGCCTCACCACAGGGCACTCGTCCTTACAAGGACGACCCCGTCCGGAACCTGTCCCTGAAGATAAGACTAGAAGTCCCTAAAAGGATCTAGAAAAAAAGCTCCCTACACGCATGTTTCACTGCCTGCAAGCAGATGTGTATATACCGCAGGTAGTTCATCAGGGGAGATAGAGAAAAGAACACCAGGGATAAGTATTAGGTAAGTACTAAATCCCTAGAAACCAGCCTGAACAAATTCGTCCCAGTTGTAGCTTTGTGCGCATTATTTAGCTGCATATCCATAGTCTCTCCATCTATAGAGACCGCCCCAGGAGTTGTCCACCATCTGGGCAAACCTCCATCACTGGCTGACGAATTTGTTCAGGCTGGTTTCTAGGGATTTAGTACTTACCTAATACTTATCCCTGGTGTTCTTTTCTCTATCTCCCCTGATGAACTACCTGCGGTATATACACATCTGTTTGCAGGCAGTGAAACATGCGTGTAGGGAGCTTTTTTTCTAGATCCTTTTACGGACTTCTAGTCTTATCTTCAGGGACAGGTTCCGGACGGGGTCGTCCTTGTAAGGACGAGTGCCCTGTGGTGAGGCTGCTACCCATATCTTAGAATCAGGGTCATGCTTGCTAGTTAGCCATAGGGCCTATACTGGGACCCTACACTCTTGTGTATCACTGCCTGACATCATCTTTTTCATTTTTTCAACATCTATGGAGAAGCTGCCATTGGAGCATTGTCAAGGGTGAACGTTCCGTTTCCTGTCTCACGGTACCGGTAGGACAACTGGTTTCTGGTGCCGCCGTGCACTATTTTTAGTGTTTATATGTATCTTTCAATTGGGATGGACACCTAGGCTGTCAGCCAGTGTACATTCATCTGTTCTATCCCAAGGTCTGTTATTGCACTCTTTATTTAGGAATTATTTTATCTGCATTATCAATAAATGTTACATTTTAGATTACCCACCTCTTGAATCTTGCCTTACCTCTGGTAATCTGGAGCGCAGACCTCTACCTCGGTTTGACCTCCCTAATCAGTGATTGTAGTTCTACCTTCTACACTACCCTTATCTGTATATTACCTGTTTTTATTGCACTTGCTACTCTTTGCACTTCTGATTAGATGCAAACTGTATCTCGTTACTCTGTATTTATATATGTGTAATGACAATAAAGTTGAATCAAATCAAATCTCTGTTTTGGATCCACTCCTGTTTTTTTTGGGCATTAGCAATACTTATGGATTACTGACAAAATGCTGACTGAGTGAAGGCGGATGCTCAACAGTCAGGATTCGTTTTTGTGGGTGTTATTGTTCTGACAGATCAGAGGAAGGGCAAAATAATCGGTGACGTCAACGCAAACTTAATGCTGACACCCTCTCCACTCTGTCAGGGGGACTCTACTTGTATACGCGTTTAATAGAACAGGTTCTGTAGACATCTATGTGGAATCAGCTGACGACGGTGTAAAAGAAGTGCACTCTTTCACGCTATAGTAGGATCTTGGGCCTCTGCACGGTTCTTTTTACCTGACGCTAACATCGACCTGTAAGGCTGAGTTCATACTTAAGTTATTTGGTCAGTTTTGGCCCCGTAACTACCCAAATAAGTGAAGTGTGCATTGATTCTAAGAGCTACGCCTGTTATCTGCGTGTCATACTGGCTCACAGTATTGTTTCACTACCACAGCGGACTCATTATGTGTGTTGCTGCAAGGCACAGTGTTCTACACCACTATAGAGACTCTCTGCAAATTACTTCGGATTGAATCAGATCTTTTTGGAAAATTCGGCGAACTGACGGAATCAAATTTTTTTGAAATTCGCTCATCTCTACTTATACATTGGCATTTTCACCTAACAAGTAATCTCCAGTGACATTTCATAAGTCATTAGTATTATGATGAAATACACTCCATTGTTTCCACATATGAAGACTGACCATTAGCAGATGCCAGAATCATCGCCTGAAGTCTCTCAGTTTCAAACTGGTTGTTTGGCCACACTCCAGCCTCCTCTGCGGGTTGTGCTCTAAAGAGATTACAATGACACAACATGGTTACTGTTAAATATCAGACATAATTAAAGCAAGCCACAACAAACAGAACCTGAGATTTATTTGACTGCACCACAATGGGATATTTGTTCTTTATTGTCAAGCAAACGAAAACGGGCTCATTTTGAAAACAACCTAGCATTTGTCAGCAAAACAAGTCCAATATATGAATTAAGATAAAACAATAAAAGCCAATGATATTACAGACTTTATAAAAACTAGTGCAGAAAAAAACCAAAGGGGTTGATAACAAGGTGCTCATTATGCCGGGATCTCTAGTGGTCAGCTGTAATCTAGGGGGAATGTGTCAGCAAGTGTTCACTTTCCCTGCAGCGCCACTATAGGTGAAATGGAGAATTACATGCTTCCACTGTAATCAATGGGCTGTCCATGAAATGCAGATATGCTGATTCCTCCAGCACAAGAGAAGCTGTTTGTAGCTATTCCCTCCTCTGTCTAATAAAACGGGGTCCTCAGTGGTAGACATCCTCCTTCATTTAACATGAAAGGGAATGTGCCATCAGAAAATGACATATTGTTTATTATGTTTAGAATATTTATTTTTATTTTTTGGTGAGGCTATTTTTAATTTTTCATGTCAATATCTATATTTAAAAATGTAGCCATTAAGGCCACTATGCCTAAAAATAGGCGTCACTTCTTGGTCTGTACAGATCTCTTTACTGCAGTTACCTGCTTATCTATACACAGAGGTGATATAATTACAGGCAGGATTAGAGTCACAGATAAGACAGGATCCACCATTTACAATAGGTGATTGTCAAAGCTTAGCTATTTTTCCCTGTAAAATCACCTCTGCACAGCAATACTCCTTTTTACAGTGGTCACTAAACAAGCACAGGGGAATCACCAGGTATCGGCACTCTGATAAGGGAGGGGCGGCAGAGGACACAAGGTAACAAAGACTTTGAGAGGAAAGGGCCTGCACAGTGGACACAATGAGGGTGGGAGACATGAGATGGCAGGGGCTTTGTGTGCTGAGGGGAAACATAATCTGCAACAGGCAGAGGGTAGAGTTTATTGGAGGGTGAGAAAAGCGGCTGTGGGGAAATTTTAAAAACAGCAAAGATCACTTCTGGTGGTCAAACAATAACTCTCCACAAGAAAAGTGATTCTTAGCCCATGAATCCATGTAGGCTTGAGTGAATTGAGCTTCCGATCACAGATCCGAAGTTGATTTGTTCAAAAACGTCATTGTTAATGCGGTTTCCGTACAGCATTAAAATGTATTGGCTCCGTGTAGCCAAACTTCATTTCGACCAAAGTTGAGCAAGAATTCGGTAAATTTCTACGGTATTCTTATATGCGTGGCCTTCTATACAGACTGGCACCTCGGTACCAAAGCAGACTTCGTATTTCTTATTTTAAAATGTTTTTAAATACACAGATATGAATACCGTACTCATTCATCGAAGTATCGCACAACTTTGGTCGATTTGAAGTTTGGCTACACGGAGCCAATACATTTTAATGTTGTATGGAAACAGCATTAACAACAAAGTTTTCGAATGAATTGATATATGATCTGAAGCTCGATTTTCTCAAGCCTAAATAGGTGGTAGGTGAGAGAAGAATATTATCCAAGTTGATCTCCATGCAAATAGACTGTGCTCATTGCCTACCGGGTTCCTGCATATATCACTACATCTAGAGACTTTTTACCTCTACCCTACTCACTGTAATGCCTTTATTTTGCAGTTTGTGTACTCTCTGTGCTGCTGTAACACCGTGAATTTCCCCATGGTGGGATTATTAAAGGATTATCTTATTTTATGAATCACATGAATAAAACTATGGCACCACAATCTACTGTGATGTAAGTGAAAATCAGGTTTACAAAATTGTGCTAACTGACCCATCACATAAAGTGAAATAGCTGAAGTCTGCATGATATATACTCATCGACACTGCACAATATTGTATTGCATTTTAAAATCATTAGAATATGAAGAAGTTGTATTTCCATGTGTGTGAAACCTTTCTTTTCTATTGTTTTACCCCAATTACTGAGTCAGCTTGAAGTTGTCTGGACACCAACCAGGCAAAATAAAGTAGTTCCCCAAAATTGCATAATTTATTAGAAATGTTATTCAGTTTATTAGATTGTACATATTATTAGATTTCTTTCTATTCACTTACAAGTAATTTATCTCAAGAAATCTGTCACAAGTTGGATGCTGCCTGAGACCCTGGTGAAACTGTTCAGTCATTTGACCTAGTCATTTTGCTAAAATTAGTATTGATCTGTTCCAGTGTGAGTCGATAGACGGCTCATGCTCGGAAAGTCCTCATATTCAAAAACACACAGCTCTCCTGACCCCCTGCTGCAGACTACGATAGGAAGAGAGATGTCAATCAGCGGTTGGATGGGCAGATCTGGATGCTCATGAACATGAGGAGTACTGAGCGCATTTAGTCTATTGAGATGACTCCAGCTGCTAGATAATGGAAAAAGATAGGTTCAGGAGCAGCACTGCATGCGGCTTATGCAGAGCAATGGTGTAGACTATGCAACAGTTGGGCAAGAGACCACAGATCCAACGCGGTCCACATAGTGTGTAGGCACGGCCACGGCTGCTGGACTGCAGGGTGGTTGTAACCATGGAAACGAGCAGTGTATAATGTGATAGAAGAATGAATCCAGCAAAGGAGGCAATATGGACAATCACAATATGTCAGTAAGTGTTTTGTATTAATTTTATCTACATGATAAATGTCATTTGACGAAGTGAGCAGGGGCATAGCTACAGGTGGTGCAGAGGTAGCAGTTACTACCGGGCCCAGGAGCCTGAGGGGGCTCAAAGACCCACATAAGAAGACATCCGTATTATAGAAAGTGCAAGATGGTCAAGTTACACCTTTGGCTGGAGGGAAGGGATTAGGTCAAGAATTTTGCATGGGGGTGAGTTGCTGTTTCAATTTTTGCAGCAGGAAGCACGAAAGCTATGTGCTTCCCTGCTCCTGGCCACAAAGCACTGAGGGAAAGGGGGGCCCAAGCTGAACTCTTTCACCAGGGCCCATGAGCCTTTAGCTACGCGCCTGGAAGTGAGACAACCACTTTAACTAACAATAGTTACATATAAATGTAAATCATCTAAATCTAAGTGCAAAATATATTTTTTTTACACAATATAAGTTATCATTGTGTCCATAGTTGAAGGATCTGCAAATAATGGCGAGAGCGTACAAAAGAATTAAGTAAAATGCATAGAGAAATGTGTAAAAATGCTCACATAAAGTGAAATGCACACAATATAACCAAATAAAGGCTATTGATCTCAGTTCATCTGACTGAGAAATTTAGGACCTTAGGCAAAAAAGCAAAGCATGTAGAACCTTATTGTTACTCCACAGCTTGTAGTACAAAGTTAACAAAACCCCTATTCAACATCAGATCAAAAGAAATTCATTCTTAACAAATATTATATTGTTAAAATAAGTGTGGGTCCTTTATAGCTCTAAGGCCCCATGGTAATAGGGCAATAGTGTCAGTCGCCATTGAACCAAATTCATTTGTATAGAAGATTAATTATCTCTATCTTGACAGCTTTATTTGAACAATGAGTAACTATAACAGTATTTATGATTGCTCATTAAATTATACACATTTCAGCCCTTCATTTTAAAGGCTAGGATTAGATTTTATGAAAATTGTGGGTATATGCATGATGTAGATCACGGGTGTCAAACACAAGGCCCGCGGGCCGAATCCGGCCCGCCAGACCTCGTCATGTGGCCCGCGCAGCGAGCGAGCTGGCGGAGGCGGCTGGGCACAGGGAGATGAGCGCTTCCATTGTGGAAGCGCTCATCTCCAGTCATCTGTATCGCCGTCCTCAGGACAGCGATACAGATGCCTGCCTGTGCTGCGGTAGGGGAGGGAGAGGTGTGTCCCTTTCCCTTCCTCTGATAGGCTGCCGGCCTAGTGCCTGCAGCCTATCAGAGGCCGGCGACGTCATCGCGCTGCCTGAGCCATACAGCGTGGGACACAGGCCAGAAGAGGCCTGCATCGCATCACTGACATGGAGGTAAGTATGTGTTTTTTTTTTGTTTTTTTTTATTATGTACAATACTTTTACTGGCGGGGGCTGTTATTACTGGCAAAGGGGGGGCTGTTTGTTATTACTGGCAAAGGGGGGGCTGTTATTACTGGCGGGGGCTGTTATTACTGGCAAAGGGGGGGGCTGTTATTACTGGCAAAGGGGGGGGGGCTGTTATTACTGGCAAAGGGGGGGCTGTTATTACTGGCGGGGGCTGTTATTACTGGCACAGAGGGGCTGTTATTACTGACACAGAGGGGCTGTTATTACTGGGGGCTGTTATTACTGGCACAGAGGGGCTGTTATTACTGGGGGCTGTTATTACTGACACAGAGGGGCTCTTATTACTAGGGGCTGTTATTACTGGCACAGAGGGGCTCTTATTACTGGGGGCTGTTATTACTGACACAGAGGGGCTCTTATTACTGGGGGCTGTTATTACTGGCACAGAGGGGCTCTTATTACTGGGGGCTGTTATTACTGGCACAGAGGGGCTGTTATTACTGGGGGCTGTTATTACTGACACAGAGGGGCTCTTATTACTGGGGGCTGTTATTACTGGCACAGAGGGGCTGTTATTACTGGGGGCTGTTATTACTGACACAGAGGGGCTCTTATTACTGGGGGCTGTTATTACTGGCACAGAGGGGCTGTTATTACTGGGGGCTGTTATTACTGGCACAGAGGGGCTCTTATTACTGGGGGCTGTTATTACTGGCACAGAGGGGCTGTTATTACTGGGGGCTGTTATTACTGGCACAGAGGGGCTCTTATTACTGGGGGCTGTTATTACTAGCACAGAGGGGCTCTTATTACTGGGGGCTGTTATTACTGGCACAGAGGGGCTCTTATTACTGGGGGCTGTTATTACTGGGGGCTGTTATCACTGACACAGAGGGGCTCTTATTACTGGGGGCTGTTATTACTTGCACAGAGGGGCTCTTATTACTGGGGGCTGTTATTACTGGGGGCTGCTATTACTGGCACAGGGGGCTGCTATTACTGGCATAGGGGGCTATTATTACTGGCACAGGGGGGGCTGTTAATACTGGCACATGATTGGGGGCACTATAGGGGCATCTAATGAGGCCACAAAGAAGGGGTATTTTATATGGGCTCTCTGTACAGTACAATTTTATACTGGGACACATGGTGGGTACTATGGGGAAGGGGGGAGAGGAGTACTATGGGGTCATCTACGGGGGACACTAAGAAGGGGTATTTTATACTGGCACATTATGGGGGCACTATGAGGACATTAGCTCAAATGGGGGCATTACAAGGGGGTATTTTTTGTACTGTCACATTATAAGGAGAATTATTACTACTGGGGGGGGCATTATGGTGGGCTTTATTACTCCCCCATGGTATGACCCCCTAGTAGCAGCACCAGCCTCTCCCTGCTCTGCTATCCCTCTGCACCTTCTCCAAATACTTATTATGAAATCTTTCTCATTAGGATAAAACACCTCATCAGCTCCACTGAGCCCCCGGCCAAAGTGTGGAAGTGGCGTCCGAGATCCCCAAGGGCCAAGCCAAGTAATTGTAAGTTTTCCGGCCCTTTGAGGGTGACCAAACTGCTGATGCGGCCCCCGATGAATTTGAGTTTGACACCCCTGATGTAGATGCAGTGGCGTACATAGAGATGTAAGGTCCCCATAGCACAGGACAGAAGGGTTTCTGCCTAAACCCTTTTCAATGACCCTTGGGCAATTTTTCCATTGCTTCATTTGCTAAATGATTTAACTTTAGAGGGTAGAGTCCTGACCAAGTTTTCACCCCCAGTAGAAGAGGGGATAATCCCAACTACGACTGGGCCCCCTCTTGCTCTGAGCCCCATAGCAGTCCCCAGGTCTGCCGCTATAGTAGTTACGCTCCTGTGTAGATGTATCTGGCCACCTAATGTAACTTTTGTTGTAATTTTTTATACCCTTTAACCCCTTCACTACCGAGCCACTTTTCACCTTAAATCCCAGGCCGATTTTTGCAAATCTGACATGTGTCATTTTATGTGGTAATTACTTTAAAACACTTTTACGTATGCAGGCCATTCAGAGATTGTTTTCTTGTCACATATTGTACTTCATGATAGTGGTAAAATTGAGTAAAAAAATGTCATTATTATTTATAAAAGAAAATACCAAATTTACAAAAAAATTTGAAAAATTAGCAAATTTACAAATTTCTATTTCTCTACTCCAAAAATAGTTACTACTTTACATTCCCCATATGTCTACTTCATGTTTGGATAAGTTTGTGAATGGCATTTTTTTTTTTTTTTTTGGGGGGGACATTAGAAGGCTTAGAAGTTTAGAAACAGAAAATTTCCAAAACCCACTTTTTAATGACCATTTCAGGTCTGAAGTCACTTTGTGAGGCTTACATAATAGAAACCACCCTAAAATTACCACATTTTAGAAACTACACCCCTTTAAGGTATTCAAAACTGATTTTACAAATGTTGTTAACCCTTTAGGTGTTCCTCAAGAATTAATGGAAAATGGAGATGACATTTCAGAATTAAACTTTTTTGGCAGATTTCCCATTTTAATAAAATTAATTCCCACTAATAAAGCAAGGGTTAACAGCCAAACAAAACTCAATATTTATTGCCCTGATTCTGTAGTTTCCAGAAACACCCCATATGTGGTTGTAAACTGCTGTACTGGCACATGGCAGGGTGCAGAAGGAAAGGAACGCCATATGGTTTTTGGAAGGCAGATTTCAATAAGAAAATTTTAAGTTGCCATGTCACATTTGAAGACCCCCTGATGCACCCCTAGAGTAGAAACTCCCCAAAAATTACCCCATTTTGGAAGCAACGGGATAAGGTAGCAGTTTTGTTGGTACTATTTTAGGGTACATATGATTTTTGGTTGCTCTAAATGACACTTTTTGTGAGGCAAGGTAACAAAAAATAGCTGTTTTGGCACCGTTTTTATTTTTTGTTATTTATAGTGTTCATCTGACAGGTTAGATCATGTACTATTTTTATAGAGCAGGTTGTTACGGATGCAACAATACCAAATATGGTTGTTTGTTTCAGTTTTACATAATAAAGCATTTTCGAAAAAAAATATTTTTTAGTGTCTCCATATTCTGAAAGCCATAGTTTTCTCTTTTTTAGGTGACTGTCTTAGGCTACTTTCACACTTGCGTTCGGGGTTCAAACGGAACTCACAAGCCTTCAAATGGAACTCACAAGCGGCCCCGAACAGATCCGTACAGCCCCAATGCATTCTGAGTGGATGCGGATCCGCTCAGAATGCGTCAGTTTGGCACCGTTTGGCCTCCGTTACGCTCAGCAGGCGGACACCCGAACGCAGCTTGCAGCGTTTTCGTGTCCGCCAGGCCGTGCGGAGCCAAACGGATCCGTCCAGACTTATAATGCAAGTCAATGGGGACGGATCCTTTTGACGTTGGCACAATATGGTGCAATTGCAAACGGATCCGTCCCCCATTGACTTTCAATGTAAAGTCAGGAGTCCCTATTAATATACCATCAGATCGGAGTTTTCTCCAATCCGATGGTATATTTTAACTTGAAGCGTCCCCATCACCATGGGAACGCCTCTATGTTAGAATATACCATCGGATTTGAGTTAGATCGTGAACCTCAGATCCGACAGTATATTCTAACACAGAGGCGTTCCCATGGTGATGGGGACGCTTCAAATTAGAATATACTGAGAACTGTGTACATGACTGCCCCCTGCTGCCTGGCAGGTGATGCCAGGCAGCAGGGGGCAGACCCCTCCTCCCTCCCCTGTATTTAACTCATTGGTGGCCAGTGCGGTGGCCCCCCTCCCCCCCTGTATTTAACTCATTGGTGGCCAGTGCGGCCGGCCCCCTCTCCCTCCCGCCCCTATATTTAACTCATTGTTGGCCATTGCGGCCGCCCCCCCATTTTTAACTCATTGGTGGCCAGTGCGGCCGGCTCCCCCCTCCCCCCCCTGTTTTTAACTCATTGGTGGCCAGTGCGGCCAGCCCACCTCCCTGTTTTTAACTCATTGGTGGCCAGTGCGGCCTCCCCTCTCCCCCCTCCTAATTAAAATGACCGACCCCCCATCATCGCTGGGACTCCGATCGGTAACCATGGCAACCAGGACACTACTGCAGTCCTGGCTGCTATGGTTACTTAGCAATTTTAGAAGCATTATACTTACCTGCGATGTCTGTGACCGGCCCGGCGCTCCTCCTACTGGTAAGTGAAAGGTCTGTGCGGCGCATTGCTTATAGCACAGACCTTCCACTTACCAGTAGGAGGAGCGCCCGGCCGGTCACAGACATCGCAGGTAAGTATAATGCTTCTATTGCTAAGTAACCATGGCAGCCAGGAATGCAGTAGCGTCCTGGTTGCCATGGTTACTGATCGGAGTCCCAGCGATTAAACTGGGACTCCGATCGGAACTCTCCACTGCCACCAATGATGGAGGGGGGGCCGGCCGCACTGGGCACCAATGAGTTAAAAACAGGGGGGGAGGGGGGGCCGGCCGCACTGGCCACCAATGAGTTAAAAACAGGGGGGGAGGGAGGGGGGGCCGGCCGCACTGGCCACCAATGAGTTAAAAACAGGGGGGGCTGGCCGCACTGGCCACCAATGAGTTAAAAACGGGGGGGGCGGCCGCACTGGCCACCAATGAGTTAAAAACAGGGGGGGCCGGCCGCACTGGCCACCAATGAGTTAAATATAAGGGAGGGAGGGGGGGGCGGCCCGAACTGGCCACCAATGAGTTAAATACAGGGGAGGGAGGGGGGGCCGCACTGGCCACCAATGAGTGGAAGCACCTGCCAGGCAGCAGGGGGCAGTCATGTACACAGTTCTTTTAGTATATTCTAACTTGAAGCGTCCCCATCACCATGGGAACGCCTCTGTGTTATAATATACTGTCGGATCTGAGTTTTCACAAAGTGAAAAATCAGATCTGAAAAAAACTGTTATGCAGACGGATCCGTTCTGAACGGATGCAAGCGTTTGCATTATAGGAGCGGATCCGTCTGTACAGACACCAGACGGATCCGCTCCGAATGCAAGTGTGAAAGTAACCTTATGTAGGGGCTCATTTTTTTCGGGATGAGATGACGGTTTGATTGGTACAATTTTAGAGTGCATATGAATTTTTGATTGCTTGCTATTGCACTTTTTGTGATGTAAGGTGACAAAAAATTGCTTTTTCTACACCATTTTTCCTGTGGTCTTACGGACGCGGCAATGCCTAATATGTATACTTTTTTTTATTTATTTATGTTTTACACAATAACAGCATTTTTTTATTTAAAAAAAATCATGTTTCAGTGTCTCCATGTTCTGAGAGGAATAGTTTTTTTATTTTTTGGGTGATTGTCTTAGGTAGGGTCTCATTTTTTGTGAGATGAGATGACGGTTTGATTGGTACTATTTTGGGGTGCGTATGACTTTTTGATCGCTTGGTATTCAATTTTTTGTGATGTAAGGTGACAAAAAAATTCTTTTTTCACACCGTTTTTATTTCTAAGGGTTAGGTCATATGGTATTTTATAGAGCAGGATGTTATGGACGCGGAAATACCTAATATGTCTACCTTTTTATTTTATTTTTTACATTTAACACAATAAAAGCATTTTTGAAACAAAAAAATCATGTTTTAGTGTCTCCATAGTCTGAGAGCCATATATATATATATTTTTTGGGGTATTGTCTTAGGTAGCGGCTAATTTTTTGTGGGATAAGGTGACGGTTAGATTGGTACTATTTTGGGGGGGCATATGCCTTTTTGATTGCTTGGTGTTGCACTTTTAGTGATGTAAGGTGACAAAAAATTTATTTTTTAGCAGTTTTTTTTTATGGTGTTCACCTGAGGGATTGGGTCATGTGATATTTTTATAGAGCGTATCGATACGGACGCGGCGATACCTAATATGTCCACTTTTCCTTTTTTCCCTATTATTTACAATTTTTTTGTCATGCAAAAAACACATTCGCAGAGTCGGACGCAAACACCGGCGAGGGAAGGAGAATACTTTATTCCTCGAGGAGTCACAAATACACAATGTTCTCAATCTTTCTGCCCAGATATTGAGTGATGATCATATCTCACTCTTGAGCAGGCATCCTCAAACTGCGGCCCTCCAGCTGTTGTAAAACTACAACACCCACAATGCCCTGCTGTAGGCTGATACCTGTAGGCTGTTTGGGCATGCTGGGAGTTGTAGTTTTGCAACAGCTGGAGGGCCGCAGTTTGAGGATGCCTGCTCTTGAGCAAAGGACTGGGCTTTTCACCTAGTTGTCATTTTGATTTGTTTGGGACTATCGTGGATGTCAATCGTTTCTCCCATTTATTAACTGTTAAGAGACATTTTTCTTTAATGGATATGGCAGATGAATCCAAGGAAATAAGCGTGACATAGTTTGTCTCCTGAAAATAAATTGCATACTTCTATGGGACAGCCCTCTTTGTTATATCAGGATGAATTGTCCAGTGCTATTTTGAGGCATTTGGAGTCTGAATCCATGAGGGAATATGTCAGAGAACCAGTAATTGCTATTCCGAATCCTGACTTTTATTCAGTCCAGTCCCGGACTTCAGTGCTGGATAATTTTCAGGATTTGGTGGAGTCTGAATTAGTTTGTCTTCATAAAACCTCTTTGAATAATGAGCATGTTAATAACCTAACAAAAAATGAGAAATCAGCCCTTTATGACATGAAGAATAATGAAAGGATAGTAGTGCGTGCAGCAGATAAGGGGGGTATGGCTGTTGTTCTGGATTCTGCACTTTATAAGAAGCTGAACCTAGAACTTTTATGCAATACTTCCACCTATCGCAAATTACCTTGTGACCCTACCCTTCAATTCAGAGACTCCCTTGCCACATTTTTGGCTGAGTGTAAGTCTCTAGGAGTTTTGAATGAAGAAATGAGAGACCAATTGTTCCGATATTCCACTCACTGCTCAAAGTCCACAAGGAGGTATTTCCCCCTCCCACGAGACCTATAGTTGCATGTATAGGCTCTTTGAATGAAAGAATAGGTCAGTGGGTGGATCAGATCTTGCAGTCTTTACTACTACAGGTCCCAGGTTATCTTCTTGATAGCAAGCATGTTTTGCAGTCTCTTCAGGGCATTCAGTGGAAATCCAGTTATTATTGGGTAACTTGTGATGTTGCCTCTCTGTATTCCAGCATACCGATAGAATTGGCACTACAGGCTCTGTCGCATCACCTGAACAGTTACAGTTCTTACAATAATGAAGTAAAACAGTTTATTTTGTCCTCAGTTGATTTTTTGCTAAAACACAATTATTTAGTTTTTGATAAAAAGTTCTTTTTACAGGTGCAAGGTGCATCTATGGGAGCCAAATCCTCGCCTTCTTTAGCCAACCTTTTTGTGGCGTGGTGGGAGGAGTCTTATATTTTTTCAGAAGATAATCCCTTCTTACCACATCTAATATGGTAAGGCAGATTTATAGATGACCTCCTCCTTATATGTGGGGGTTGCCAAGAAGACATAATTTCTTTTGGAACTTTTATCAATAACAATAATTGTAACTTGAGCTTCACTTTAACCACCTCCCGACCGCCTAACGCACGGATGCGTCCGGAAGGTGGTTGATTCATTCCTCCTGGACACATCCGTGCGTCATCTCGCGAGACGCGAGATCTCCTGTGAACGCGCGCACACAGGCGCGCGCGCTCACAGGAACGGAAGGTAAGAGAGTGGATCTCCAGCCTGCCAGCGGCGATCGTTCGCTGGCAGGCTGGAGATGTGATTTTTTTAACCCCTAACAGGTATATTAGACGCTGTTATGATAACAGCGTCTAATATACCTGCTACCTGGTCCTCTGGTGGTCCCCATTGTTTGGATCGACCACCAGAGGACACAGGTAGCTCAGTAAAGTAGCACCAACCACCACTACACTACACTACACCCCCCCCGTCACTTATTAACCCCTTATTCACCCCTGATCACCCCAGATCACCCCATATAGACTCCCTGATCACCCCCCTGTCATTGATCACCCCCCTGTCATTGATAACCCCCTGTAAGGCTCCATTCAGAGGTCCATATGAATTTTACGGATCCACTGATAGATGGATCGGATCCGCAAAACACATACGGACGTCTGAATGGAGCCTTACAGGGGAGTGATCAATGACTGTGGTGATCACCCCATATAGACTCCCTGATCACCCCCCTGTCATTGATCACCCCCCTGTAAGGCTGCATTCAGACGTCCGTATGAATTTTACGGATCCACTGATAGATGGATCGGATCCGCAAAACACATACGGACATCTGAATGGAGCTTTACAGGGGGGTGATCACCCCATATAGACTCCCTGATCACCCCCCTGTCATTGATCACCCCCCTGTCATTGATCACCCCCCTGTCATTGATCACCCCCCTGTCAGGCTGCATTCAGATGTCCGTATGATTTTTACGGATCCACTGATACATGGATTGGATCCGCAAAACACATACGGACATCTGAATGGAGCCTTATAGGGGGGTGATCAATGACAGGGGGGTGATCACCCCATATAGACTCCCTGATCACCCCCCTGTCATTGATCACCCCCCTGTAAGGCTGCATTCAGATGTCCGTATGATTTTTACGGATCCACTGATACATGGATCGGATCCGCAAAACACGGACATCTGAATGGAGCCTGACAGGGGGGGTGATCAATGACAGGGGGGTGATCACCCCATATAGACTCCCTGATCACCCCCCTGTCATTGATCACCCCCCTGTCATTGATCACCCCCCTGTCATTGATCACCCCCCTGTCAGGCTGCATTCAGATGTCCGTATGATTTTTACAGATCCACTGATACATGGATCGGATCCGCAAAACACATACGGACATCTGAATGGAGCCTTATAGGGGGGTGATCAATGACAGGGGGGTGATCACCCCATATAGACTCCCTGATCACCCCCTGTCATTGATCACCCCCCTGTCATTGATCACCCCCCTGTCAGGCTGCATTCAGATGTCCGTATGATTTTTACGGATCCACTGATACATGGATCGGATCCGCAAAACACGGACATCTGAATGGAGCCTTATGGGGGGTGATCAATGACAGGGGGGTGATCACCCCATATAGACTCCCTGATCACCCCCTGTCATTGATCACCCCCCTGTCATTGATCACCCCCCTGTCAGGCTGCATTCAGATGTCCGTATGATTTTTACGGATCCACTGATACATGGATCGGATCCGCAAAACACATACGGACATCTGAATGGAGCCTTATAGGGGGGTGATCAATGACAGGGGGGTGATCAATGACAGGGGGGTGATCACCCCATATAGACTCCCTGATCACCCCCCTGTCATTGATCACCCCCCTGTCATTGATCACCCCCCTGTAAGGCTCCATTCAGACATTTTTTTGGCCCAAGTTAGCGGAAATTTTTTTTTCTTACAAAGTCTCATATTCCACTAACTTGTGTCAAAAAATAAAATCTCACATGAACTCACCATACCCCTCACGGAATCCAAATGCGTAAAAATTTTTAGACATTTATATTCCAGACTTCTTCTCACGCTTTAGGGCCCCTAGAATGCCAGGGCAGTATAAATACCCCACATGTGACCCCATTTCGGAAAGAAGACACCCCAAGGTATTCCGTGAGGGGCATATTGAGTCCATGAAAGATTGAAATTTTTGTCCCAAGTTAGCGGAAAGGGAGACTTTGTGAGAAAAAAATAAAAAATATCAATTTCCGCTAACTTGTGCCAAAAAAATTTTTCTATGAACTCGCCATGCCCCTCATTGAATACCTTGGGGTGTCTTCTTTCCAAAATGGGGTCACATGTGGGGTATTTATACTGCCCTGGCATTTTAGGGGCCCCAAAGCGTGAGAAGAAGTCTGGTATCCAAATGTCTAAAAATGCCCTCCTAAAAGGAATTTGGGCCCCTTTGTGCATCTAGGCTGCATGGTATCTCCGTATTCACGGGGAATGTGTTTTGGGGTGTCATTTTACATATACCCATGCTGGGTGAGAGAAATATCTTGGTCAAATGCCTACTTTGTATAAAAAAAATGGGAAAAGTTGTCTTTTGCCAAGATATTTCTCTCACCCAGCATGGGTATATGTAAAATGACACCCCAAAACACATTCCCCAACTTCTCCTGAATACGGAGATACCACATGTGTGACACTTTTTTGCAGCCTAGGTGGGCAAAGGGGCCCACATTCCAAAGAGCACCTTTAGGATTTCACAGGTCATTTACCTACTTACCACACATTAGGGCCCCTGGAAAATGCCAGGGCAGTATAACTACCCCACAAGTGACCCCATTTTGGAAAGAAGACACCCCAAGGTATTCCGTGAGGGGCATGGCGAGTTCCTAGAATTTTTATTTTTTGTCACAAGTTAGTGGAAAATGATGATTTTTTTTTTTTTTCTTACAAAGTCTCATATTCCACTAACTTGTGACAAAAAATAAAAACTTCCATGAACTCACTATGCCCATCAGCGAATACCTTGGGGTGTCTTCTTTGCAATATGGGGTCACTTGTGGGGTAGTTATACTTCCCTGGCATTCTAGGGGCCCAAATGTGTGGTAAGGAGTTTGAAATCAAATTCTGTAAAAAATGGCACCTTTCGGTGAAATCCGAAAGGTGCTCTTTGGAATGTGGGCCCCTTTGCCCACCTAGGCTGCAAAAAAGTGCCACACATGTGGTATCTCCGTATTCAGGAGAAGTTGGGGAATGTGTTTTGGGGTGTCATTTTACATATACCCATGCTGGGTGAGAGAAATATCTTGGCAAAAGACAACTTTGTATAAAAAAATGGGAAAAGTTGTCTTTTGCCAAGATATTTCTCTCAACCAGCATGGGTATATGTAAAATGACACCCCAAAACACATTCCCCAACTTCTCCTGAATACGGAGATACCACATGTGTGACACTTTTTTGCAGCCTAGGTGGGCAAAGGGGCCCACATTCCAATGAGCACCTTTCGGATTTCACCAGCCATTTTTTACAGAATTTGATTTCAAACTCCTTACCACACATTTGGGCCCATAGAATGCCAGGGCAGTATAACTACCCCACAAGTGACCCCATTTTGGAAAGAAGACACCCCAAGGTATTCGCTGATGGGCATAGTGAGTTCATAATTATATAGGATAAACCAGGCACTCAAGTATGGAGTAAATTGATAAGGATATTTATTCCCACAATGACAATAGAATATAACAATAAAATTCACCAATAAAATACTATAAAATATTATAAAACACTTTAAACCGTAATAGCAGCAATATTAGACATATACACTAAAAATCAATGCGTTGATTGAATAGCAGCAGCATATATGTTAAAATCAATACATAAATTGATAAGCAGCAGCAATGGACATATGCATTAATTGATAAGTAGCGGCATTGGACATATGCGGCTTAATGATACTGAAGTCATTGGGTTCAGAAGACAAGGAAAACGCAGGAAAAACGCAATTGGTAACAGAGTCTTATAAGCGCTTTTTTGGTTTCGGTAATACTGATTTGCACAGCGGTGGCGTCCCACCGATTTGAGCAACTGTGTTGCTTAGTTTTACCTGGCCAGTAGGTCTTTATCCTACGTCCGGATCTGTGGAAATTTGCTGTGGGCGCGGTGTCACCTGGATATCCTGCTCACGGAAGCAATGTCTGTGGCTATGTTTGGATTCCTCCGGTGTTCGTCGCTCTCAGTCACAGCTAGTCGATTCTTAGAAGTCCAGGGGAGCTATTTTTCCAGCATGCCGGTACAGGGTATTTAACCATACGCGTTTCGGGGTTCTCTGAATGACCCCTTCCTCAGTGACCCCTTCCATAGTGAGTTCATGGAAGTTTTTATTTTTTGTCACAAGTTAGTGTAAGAGAAAAAAAGTTAGACTTTGTAAGAAAAAAAAAAAAAAATCATCATTTTCCGCTAACTTGTGACAAAAAATAAAAAGTTCTATGAACTCACTATGCCCATCAGCGAATACCTTAGGGTGTCTACTTTCCGAAATGGGGTCATTTGTGGGGTGTTTGTACTGTCTGGGCATTGTAGAACCTCAGGAAACATGACAGGTGCTCAGAAAGTCAGAGCTGCTTCAAAAAGCGTAAATTCACATTTTTGTACCATAGTTTGTAAACGCTATAACTTTTACCCAAACCATTTTTTTTGCGACTTTTCAGAGTGAATGCCAAAGAATCTCTAGTCATTTTTTAGCGAGAGAAAATTCCACCTGGTCATTGGATGGAGGCGTTGAATATGCCTCCAGAACTAGGAGGAGGGACTTATTGGCCTCATCTTCTAGGAGTACACGTATGAGCCAGGCCGAAAAGAAAGGTGTTGTTTTTTTTACAGTATGTAGCTTGGAGTACAGACAGGTTGTCAACATCATAAATAAATATATTCCCATACTGTACCAAGATGAGATTTATTCAAGAATTGTACAGGGAGGTATTAAATGTGTTGCTAAAAGGGCCCCTACTGTAGGTTCTATACTATCCCCTAGCATGTTCCTCTCTGAAAAACCATCATGTGGACACAAAATTTGCCGGTGTTGTTATCAGTTATAAGATATCCTCTTATATTAATTGCAACACGAAATACGTTGTGTACCTTATCTGCTGCACCTCTTGTAGACTGCAGTACGTGGGATGCACGACTAATACCTTAAAAACAAAGATTCGGAAACATTTATCCGATGCAAACAATGAAAAGGCATTGAATGCTTCTGCAGTTTCTCGACATTTTCTTGATGTCCACGGGGGTGATTTATCTTTTTTTACCTTCTGTGGAAATGAGAGGGTCTCTAAACCATACAGAGGGGACCATCACAGGAAAAAGTTATATTGGCAAGGAAAACATTTTGGATTTTTATACTTGAGACTAGATTTCCAACAGATTTAAATAGGAGACAGGATGATATTTATTATTATTGATGCTGAAAATTATACATATATTAATTTACCATCTTTTTTTCTAGTATCTTTTTAATAGTGTTGATAATGCATCCTGTGTGTGTCTGAACAAGGTTCTATTCACTTGTGCTGATGAATTGTTGAAGCACATTCCATCCACAGATGCCTGTTACCCTGCAGCTAATTTAAAGAGGACATTTCATGTTTTTTATTAATTGAGATAAATACCTTTACTTGGGGGGTACTTGCTGCCACCCTGCCTGATTTTTTAAATATCGCTTCTACGCCCCACTGTGCCCCCCTGCAGTTTTCCCGCTCAGTATGATAATACTGAGCATCGGTACAGGGAGGAGGAGACGCCAGGGTTTTTCAATGGGCGTCTCCTCCCTGGCTGTGCCGTCATCCGTCACAAGCCAGGGAGAAAAAGAAAGCTCACCTTCTCCCTGGCTGTGACGCTCTCTGCTGTGATTGGATAGTGGCACAGCCAGGGAGAAGGAGAAGCCTGTTGATGACTAGTGTTGATCGCGAAAATTCTAATGGCAAATTTTTATCGCGAATATTGGCACTTCGAGAATTCGCGAATATTTAGAATATAATGCTATATCTTCGTAATCGTGAATATTCTAGATTTTTTTTCATCAGTACCCGTGATCCCTCACTGCTTCTTGCTTGTGGCCCAATGAGAAGGCTGCAATATCTTTGACTTAAGGAGTAGTGTTGATCGCAAATTTTCTTTTCGCAAAATTTTTATGTGAATTTTTATCACGAATTTCCCGATTGCCGATTTTTGCAATCAATAAAATAATGACTGGAAATCACGAATTCTCGAATAATCGGGAAATATTACGAATTCGAATATTGCCCCTGCCGCTCATCACTGTTGATGACGTGTCTTCTCTTGATGGGTAAATCTATTTTCCAACATGTATTTTAACTCCAGTTTTTGATGATCATACCATTCTTTTGGCAAAGGGCCTGGGTGCCCGAAAACTCGTCAAGAAGGTTATGTTTTTTATTGCTTGGGTGTTTTTTTCTTCCAATAAAGTGACCAGTTTGGAATACGGCAATGCTGGGGTTTTTTCTCACTTTGATTCAAGAGTCTCTGCTCACTGTGACACGCCGTCAGCCTTGTGGATATTGTGGTTCTCTGATTGAGCTGGTAAGGGGCAGGTTCCCCGTATCGTGTTTCTTTGTTTAAATCCTATTCATGAATACTGGTTTATCGACCAGAGAAACTGCATTTGGAAGATCAAGTTAGGGTTAATCCAATGATTCAATGGGGCTTAAGACCCCTTAACATGGGCAGACTGACCAGGCAATTATCGAAAATGAACCATTTGTTCCCAATAATTGCCTGATCGTGATCGGAGATGAGAACATTTACATGCAGCAATCATCTCCTCTGTATGGGGAGGATTGATCGCTACTGCAATCACTTATACCTCTACAAATTTGGTGTTAACACAAGAAAATCTGCGGCCCAGAAATGATTATTTTGGTGTCCACTTCAACAATGCTTTCACCCAATGAACGAGTGTTTGCTTATTCATCCAGGTCATCTGTGACACCTTTATACATGGCAATTATTAGGAAAAAGAGTTTGTATGAAAGCCCATTCACAATAATTGGCTTGATAATTGGCCAGTGTAAACAAGCCTTAAAGAGGTTATCCCTTAAAGATATTCTACAGTTTTCAAACCAACACCTGGAGATGAATACTTTTGTAATTGCATGTAATTAAAAATGTATCATAGCTATTGAGTTATTCTATCTGTATAGCGCCACCTCCTGTTTGCTCTTTTTCTCATTTCTTTGTCCCGCTCACTGAGACGGAAGCACATGCTCAGTTCCATCCTTTAACTGTCAGCAGCTGCAGCAAAAAGGAAACACCCTTGAGAATGGACATGCCCCCTAAGCTGAAAGCTTAAAATAAATCTAGCAGGACAATTGGAGAAATGAAAGAGGATATCTCTGGGTCCATTTGAGGTACAAAGCTGGTTCTAGCTAGAGATTGTCATGTACTAGATTATGTATGATTTTCATTTTTTTACATTAATCATGGGATAACCCCTTTCATTTGGGGCCCCCCCGCGAGCCTCCACCCACTATACTATACTCTCTCTCACCGTATATATTTTATTTTGCCCCCTCTGTAAATATATATTTTGCCCCCTCTGTATATATATCCATTTTGCCCCTCTGTATATATTTCATTTTTTGCCCCCACTGTATATATTTCATTGTTTGCCCTTATATATTTCATGATTTTGCACCCGGGGCCGAGCCCCTATGAAGGATTTGCTGCCATTGCCGTGCCCTGCCCTTATATGGCCTGGGGCAGGGCACAACGGTGCTCATGATTATTATTGCCAAAGTTTTGTCAGTGGTTGCCCCCACTCCCTCTCTATATTTCATTTTTTGCCTCTCTTTATATATTTCATAATCATTTTCATTTTTCCCCTTCATTATTTTCTGCCCCTGCCCTCATATGGTCGGCGCGGGCCCCCCCTTTCTGAATTCAGACATTAGTGCCGGGCCGGCCACACCACAGATCACCCCCAATCACCCCAAATCCCCCCCTCGCTATGAAGCCGGTGTGTGCATACAAAAAAAAAAAAAAAGACTTAACTACCTCTAAGTACTTGTTTCACTGATCCTCTCCGTACTTGCAGGCTGCGCGGGCATGAGTTCGATCACTTTGGTGCACAATCCCGTCCTGATCCCACGAGACCCGTGACCTCCTGCGGCGGGTCTCGTGCTGACACGAGTAGAATAGAGCACACTCAGCACAGCGCAGCTGCACTTAAAATATAGGGAGGGCCCGGCCGCCGCACTTAAAAAAAGGCACCTGCGGCCCCCTCTGCGACAGAAATCGTTATGCCCCTGCTTTATACTGTTTTTAAGGATATTATTCAGATATCTTAACAATACCTACAGGTACTGAAGATATAAATGTACCATAACTTAAGCCTCATTCACATGTCATTTTTTTGGTCAGTGATTTCCATCAGTGATTGTGAGGCAAAACCAGGATTGGAGCCTCCACAGACATAAGGTATAAGGGAAAGGTCTGTTACTGTTCTGTGTCTAGAGCCGCTTCTGGTTTTGGCACACAATCACTGATGGAAATCCCTGACCGAACACTGACATCTGAATGAGGCATTAGTGATAGGGACCTACTACTTTGCTCTCTTAATATCCACATGGCAGTGAAATAAAAAATACAGCTGTAAGGTCTCAAGGTCAAGCAGGCTAATTGAGGTTTGCAGCCTCCACATGATTGATATTGGTGATCCATGTAGTGTTTTTAGTTATTTGTATTGCCTATATTGGCTATCAGCTGTCCCTGTCATATTTTTAATGATCATTGTGATTTTGGCTTTTTCTGATTTTTAGCATTTTCAGTGAAAGATTTTAAGGGACATTTTTTCAGTGGATTGCAATACAATTGTCCTATGCCACGTGAGTTGTCCTATGAGTTGTATTGTGTTCTGTTTATGCACTTGTTTTACCTGTTTTAATTCCAAGATGGTGGTGGTTACTTCTGTTATATTTTAGTTATTGAAAGGCATTCACTATTGACTGCAACCTCATTCTGCTTGGTCTGATATATGTAAAATCTTGATTTCCTGTACTCAAGCACCCATGCATAATGAACTCCTTCCCACATATAGGTATAAGTGTACTTTCAGATTGCAGGATAGTTTCCTCAATTTGGCGTACAGTTACACCCAAACACTTACCGGAGCTTCAGTATTTGGTCTAAACTGGCTTCTGCTGGAAGGGGTTAAACAGAACCTACAGGATCAGTACCAAGTAGAGGTATAGATGCAAGACCCTGTGAATACTTACAATGACCTAAATTCATAGCTCAGTAAACAGTACTAAATTAGTTCTGCATACGCATATTGGCAACTTCGCCCAATCTATTGACTATATACAAACTAAGAGAACAGAACATGCAGTATCCATAATTAGCAGCTCAATTATCCTGTTTTCTGTATCTGAACCTCCATCATAGGGTCTATTGCACCTTGTATATTGTATATGTTCAGATATATTCAGAAAGAGGTGAGTGAAAGGTTGGCCATACACATACATGAGATATCTGTAGGTTAAATGCTTGTTTGGCTGTCAGCTATTTTTTCCAATGCTCCCTAACACATGCCTTCTTGTCTGCATGTGTTATGAATTGAGAGAAATTTGCTGCCATACTCCCAAACATCAAAAAGATCAGACAATTTGAGTCCAATTGCCAGATCCTTATCTCCCTTGCATTCTGACCCCCTGACTTCCAAAATTGGCTCAACTACCATTTATTTAATGTATATGGCCTGCTTAAAGAGGTTATCCCATGATTAATGTTAAAAATTAAAATCATACACAATCTAGTACATGACAATCTCTTTCTATTAAAGCTAGAACCAGTCCTGTACCTCACATGGATCTAGAGATCTCCCTATTCATTGATCTAATTGTTCTGCTAGATTTATTTCAAGCTGGCAGCTCATGGGGCATGTCCTTTATCAGAGGATATGTCCTTCTGCTGCAGCTGGTGGCAGTTGAAGGATGGAACTGAGCATGTGCTTCCATGTCAATGTGTCACGAGGGTATCAAGAGCCACGTCTGACTCCGTTATACCCGGGGTCAGGAAGTCGCAGCGGGTGGCTGCGCGCTCTATAGCTAAAGATCATGGTGTTTCTTAGTTATTGTTTTCTGTGTTTGCCTTGCTATCCTTTTTGTCTCTCTCAGGGATCCATAGCTTCTCCTCCTCAGCTGTTTCGTGTCTGCCACTCCCTACCTCCTTATATTCTCCCCTCACACTTCTCTAGTTGCCAGTTATAGAGCTTCCTGCCTGGACATCTATACTGACCCACTGGAGTGGTTAATCCTGGTTGTTGTTCCTGTGTGCTACCCTCCGGATCCCTGTTGGGCTTATTGTTGTCTCCTGTTGTCACCCACCTGGGATTATATGTTGAGTCTGTGTTGTCTGTCCTTCCCTTGGTGTTTTCCCTTAGAGCTAGTGGTGCGGACTAGTGTTCCCATCGCCCTGTTCACTACCTAGGGCTCAGCTCAGGGAAAGCCAGGGCTTTAGGCACGTGATCGGCGTACGGGTGAGGAACCCGTCTAGGGACGTCAGGGCAGCCAGGTGCCAGCCGCCAGGTGAGTCAGGGGTCACCATCTTCCCTCTCACTTGGGCAGGGCCTTCCTTGTTCCCTCCCTCTGTGTCACGTATGTGATAGCCACGCCGACCGTGATATTATAACTGGCCATTACTTTTTGAGAAAAAAAAAAAAATTATATAATTTTTTATTTGTTGTTTTTTTTTCTCTACTTACAGTGAGTGCAGAATTATTAGGCAAATGAGTATTTTGACCACATCATCCTCTTTATGCATGTTGTCTTACTCCAAGCTGTATAGGCTCGAAAGCCTACTACCAATTAAGCATATTAGGTGATGTGCATCTCTGTAATGAGAAGGGGTGTGGTCTAATGACATCAACACCCTATATCAGGTGTGCATAATTATTAGGCAACTTCCTTTCCTTTGGCAAAATGGGTCAAAAGAAGGACTTGACAGGCTCAGAAAAGTCAAAAATAGTGAGATATCTTGCAGAGGGATGCAGCACTCTTAAAATTGCAAAGCTTCTGAAGCGTGATCATCGAACAATCAAGCGTTTCATTCAAAATAGTCAACAGGGTCACAAGAAGCGTGTGGAAAAACCAAGGCGCAAAATAACTGCCCATGAACTGAGAAAAGTCAAGCGTGCAGCTACCAAGATGCCACTTGCCACCAGTTTGGCCATATTTCAGAGCTGCAACATCACTGTAGTGCCCAAAAGCACAAGGTGTGCAATACTCAGAGACATGGCCAAGGTAAGAAAGGCTGAAAGACGACCACCACTGAACAAGACACACAAGCTGAAACGTCAAGACTGGGCCAAGAAATATCTCAAGACTGATTTTTCTAAGGTTTTATGGACTGATGAAATGAGAGTGAGTCTTGATGGGCCAGATGGATGGGCCCGTGGCTGGATTGGTAAAGGGCAGAGAGCTCCAGTCCGACTCAGACGCCAGCAAGGTGGAGGTGGAGTACTGGTTTGGGCTGGTATCATCAAAGATGAGCTTGTGGGGCCTTTTCGGGTTGAGGATGGAGTCAAGCTCAACTCCCAGTCCTACTGCCAGTTTCTGGAAGACACCTTCTTCAAGCAGTGGTACAGGAAGAAGTCTGCATCCTTCAAGAAAAACATGATTTTCATGCAGGACAATGCTCCATCACATGCCTCCAAGTACTCCACAGTGTGGCTGGCAAGAAATGGTATAAAAGAGGAAAATCTAATGACATGGCCTCCTTGTTCACCTGATCTGAACCCCATTGAGAACCTGTGGTCCATCATCAAATGTGAGATTTACAAGGAGGGAAAACAGTACACCTCTCTGAACAGTGTCTGGGAGGCTGTGGTTGCTGCTGCACGCAATGTTGATGGTGAACAGATCAAAACACTGACAGAATCCATGGATGGCAGGCTTTTGAGTGTCCTTGCAAAGAAAGGTGGCTATATTGGTCACTGATTTGTTTTTGTTTTGTTTTTGAATGTCAGAAATGTATATTTGTGAATGTTGAGATGTTATATTGGTTTCACTGGTAAAAATAAATAATTGAAATGGGTATATATTTGTTTTTTGTTAAGTTGCCTAATAATTATGCACAGTAATAGTCACCTGCACACACAGATATCCCCCTAAAATAGCTAAAACTAAAAACAAACTAAAAACTACTTCCAAAAATATTCAGCTTTGATATTAATGAGTTTTTTGGGTTCATTGAGAACATGGTTGTTGTTCAATAATAAAATTAATCCTCAAAAATACAACTTGCCTAATAATTCTGCACTCCCTGTAGAATCCAATATGGATCCTATTGATGCCTTGGCAGAACAGCTTCAAAGCCTGTCTTTGGAGGTGGCAGGATTGAAGGCGTCTGTTCTCCAACAACAGCAGCAAATGCAGCAGACCGCACCCCCAGCGGTTGCTATGGGTAACCAGGTTGTCACTGAACCCAAGGTTGCTCTTCCCGACAGATTTTCTGGGGGAAGGGACAAATTTGCAACGTTCCGTGAGGCCTGCAAATTATATTTTAAGTTGCGCCCTTACTCCTCAGGTCATGAAGAACAGCGGGTTGGGATTGTCATTTCCCTGCTTCAGGGGGATCCGCAATCCTGGGCGTTCTCGTTACCCCCTGGTTCTCAGGCTCTTCGGTCAGTGGAGGGATTTTTTGGGGCTTTGGGTCTCATATATGATGACCCTGACCGAGTCGCCCTGGCTGAGTCAAAGTTACGGAGACTCCTACAGGGAGATCGGTCAGCAGAGGAATATTGCTCAGAGTTCCGTAGGTGGGCTACGGATACTCAGTGGAACGACCCGGCTCTCAGGAGTCAGTTCTGCTCTGGGTTATCTGAAAGGGTTAAGGATGCACTGGCGCTGTATGAGACCCCCCTTTCCCTTGATGCTGTTATGTCCCTCTCTATCAGAATAGATAGACGTCTTAGGGAGAGATCGAAAATTCCGGAGCAATTGGTTACCTCTCCCAAGCAACAGTCAGTCTGTACTGACTTAGATGAGCCTATGCAGCTAGGCGGAACTTCTCGTCAGGTCCGTCCTCCCGAGGTTCGCCGTAGGGGGGGGGGCTTGTTTTTTCTGTGGGGGGAGGGGTCATTTCATTAATGTCTGTCCCTCCTTTCTCAAAAACAAAAGACCGTCGGAAAACTACTAACCCCGGGCTGTGCGGAGGATGTCAGCCGGGGGGTATACGTTTCCTCCATACGAACATCTCAATTTGTGTTACCAGCGGTCATTGTTTTTGGTGTTAAGACGGAGTCTATTTCTGTTTTTCTAGACAGTGGAGCAGGGGTAAACTTGATTGATGCCCATTTTGCCCGCACTATGGGTTTGTCTCTCTGTACGCTGCAGAGACCTATTCCCGTATTCGCTATAGATTCTGCTCCTCTGTCTCAGAGAAACCTCACCCACATTGTTCGTAATTTACACCTTCGGGTAGGGGACCACCATAATGAGTGTCTTTCATGTTACGTTCTGGAGGGCCTTCCCTCTCCGGTGGTATTGGGTCTTCCCTGGTTGGTAGCGCACAATCCAGTGGTGGATTGGCAGGCCAGGGAGATATTGGAGTGGAGTGAGCATTGCAGAGAGAATTGCTTAAATAACAATTGCTTAATCGCCTCCATAGCTTCCCTACCTACATTTATTTCGGACTTTGAGGACGTTTTTTCTGAAAAGGGTTGTCAGAAACTACCACCTCATCGTCCTTATGATTGCCCGGTTAACCTGATTCCCGGGGCAAAATTACCCAAGTCCAGGTTGTATAATCTTTCGGGTCCCGAGAGACAAGCCATGAAAGATTATATCTCCGAGAGTCTGGCTAAGGGACACATCAGACCCTCTTCTTCACCCGTGGCTGCAGGGTTTTTCTTTGTTAAAAAGAAAGATGGGGGCCTGCGTCCTTGCTTAGATTTCCGTGAGTTAAACCAGATAACCATCCGTGACCCATACCCTCTTCCTCTCATTCCTGACCTTTTTAATCAGATTGCGGGTGCTAAGTGGTTCTCCAAACTTGATCTTAGGGGGGCCTACAATCTGATTCGTATCAGGGAAGGGGATGAGTGGAAGACAGCTTTTAACACCCCTGAGGGGCATTATGAAAATCTTGTTATGCCTTTCGGTCTGACCAATGCCCCTGCTGTCTTCCAACATTTCGTTAATGATATTTTTAGTCATCTCATCGGCAGGTTTGTAGTCATATACCTAGATGATATCTTAATTTATTCGGCTGATCTGAAAACACATGAGGTGCATGTCAGGCAAGTACTGCAGGTCCTACGGACGAATAAATTATATGCGAAAATTGAAAAATGTGTCTTCGCTGTTCAGGAATTACAGTTCCTGGGAAATCTATTATCTGCTTCAGGTTTCCGCATGGATCCTGGGAAGGTCCAAGCAATTTTAGATTGGGATCTTCCTGAGAACCTTAAAGCCCTACAACGGTTTTTGGGTTTCGCTAATTTCTATAGAAAGTTCATTAAAAATTATTCAGTGATCGTTAAACCCCTTACCGACATGACTAGGAAGGGGACGGATTTTTCCAAATGGTCTGACGCCGCTAAAGATGCATTTTCCTCTCTAAAGGAGAGGTTTACCTCGGCACCTGTTCTAATTCAACCTGATGTCTCCCAGCCTTTTATTGTCGAGGTAGATGCGTCAGAGGTGGGAGTGGGAGCTGTATTGTCTCAGGGTCCGTCTCCTGGCAAATGGCGTCCTTGCGCTTTCTTTTCCAAAAAATTATCTTCTGCAGAGAAGAATTATGATATTGGAAATAGGGAACTGTTGGCGATTAAACTGGCGCTTGAAGAGTTGCGTCACTTCTTAGAGGGAGCAGTCCACCCCGTCACGGTGATTACGGATCACAAGAACCTTCTGTACCTAGAATCGGCTAAACGTCTCACCCCTAGACAAGCTAGGTGGTCGCTATTCTTTACCAGATTTAACTTTGTAATCACCTATCGTCCTGGGGCAAAAAATACCAAGGCAGACGCATTATCTCGTAGTTTCCCTGGAGGGGGTAATGTTTGTGATCCGGTACCTATTTTACAAAGAGGAGTGGTTGTCTCTGCTGTACACTCTGTTCTAGAGGGAAAGGTGTTAGAGGCTCAGGGGGACGCCCCGGCCTCTTGCCCCTCAGAGAAATTGTTTGTACCGTTAAACCTGCGTCTTGAATTATTAAAAGAACATCATAATTCGGCACTTGCTGGACACCCGGGTAGTAAAGCAACCTTGGAGCTTTTATCTCGTCGTTTTTGGTGGCCAAGGTTGCGTCAGGATGTAATGTATTTCGTGTCTACTTGTTCTACTTGTGCACGCGCGAAAGTCTCTCATACACGTCCAGCAGGGTCTTTATTGCCACTTTTCATTCCCAATAGGCCATGGACACATCTGTCTATGGATTTCATCACTGACTTACCGTTGTCGGCGGGTAAAACAGTTATCTTGGTAGTAGTAGACAGGTTTAGCAAAATGGTACACTTTATTGCGTTACCCGCACTTCCTAATGCTAAAACTCTTGCTCAGGTGTTTATCAGTGAAATCGTGAAGCTTCACGGGGTCCCTTCCGATGTGGTTTCGGATCGGGGAACCCAGTTTATTTCTAAGTTTTGGAAAGCTTTTTGTTCCCGTTTGGGGGTTCACTTGTCGTTTTCCTCAGCTTTCCATCCTCAGTCGAATGGACAGACTGAGCGTACCAACCAAAACCTAGAAACATATTTAAGGTGTTTTGTGTCTGAAAACCAAGAGTTGTGGTCATCATACTTACCGTTAGCTGAGTTTGCCATAAATAATCATTATCAGGAGTCCACCGGCAAGTCACCATTCCTTGGTGCATACGGTTTTCATCCCCAATTTTGTACTTTCAAAGAGGGGGGGTCTTCTGGGGTTCCCGAAGAGGAAAGGTTTTCTTCATCTCTTTCATCGGTATGGCAGAAGGTGCAAGTTAACTTGAAAAAGATGAGTGGTAAATATAAATGCATGGCCGATAAGAAACGGTCGCCAGGTCCGGACCTAGGAGTGAATGACTATGTGTGGTTGTCTACTAGGAATATTAAGTTGAAGGTTCCTTCTTGGAAACTGGGTCCTAGGTTCATTGGTCCCTATAAAATAGTAACCGTCATTAACCCTGTGGCTTTTCGCCTGGAGCTACCTCAGACTTTTAAGATCCATAACGTCTTCCATAAATCGTTACTCAAGAAGTATGTTCCACCTCTAGAACCATCGCCGCTGCCACCTCCTCCTGTTATTGTGGATGGTAATCTGGAGTTTCAAATAGCCAGAATTGTTGATTCTCGTCGGGTCCGCCGCTCTCTTCAGTATCTTGTGCATTGGAGGGGTTACGGTCCCGAGGAAAGAATGTGGGTTCCAGCGTCAGAGGTAAACGCCAACAGGTTAATTCAGACTTTCCATGCCTCTCATCCGGAGAGACCTGGTCCTGAGTGTCCGGAGGCCCCTCGTGAAAGGGGGGGGTACTGTCACGAGGGTATCAAGAGCCACGTCTGACTCCGTTATACCCGGGGTCAGGAAGTCGCAGCGGGTGGCTGCGCGCTCTATAGCTAAAGATTATGGTGTTTCTTAGTTATTGTTTTCTGTGTTTGCCTTGCTATCCTTTTTGTCTCTCTCAGGGATCCGTAGCTTCTCCTCCTCAGCTGTTTCGTGTCTGCCACTCCCTACCTCCTTATATTCTCCCCTCACACTTCTCTAGTTGCCAGTTATAGAGCTTCCTGCCTGGACATCTATACTGACCCACTGGAGTGGTTAATCCTGGTTGTTGTTCCTGTGTGCTACCCTCCGGATCCCTGTTGGGCTTATTGTTGTCTCCTGTTGTCACCCACCTGGGATTATATGTTGAGTCTGTGTTGTCTGTCCTTCCCTTGGTGTTTTCCCTTAGAGCTAGTGGTGCGGACTAGTGTTCCCATCGCCCTGTTCACTACCTAGGGCTCAGCTCAGGGAAAGCCAGGGCTTTAGGCACGTGATCGGCGTACGGGTGAGGAACCCGTCTAGGGACGTCAGGGCAGCCAGGTGCCAGCCGCCAGGTGAGTCAGGGGTCACCATCTTCCCTCTCACTTGGGCAGGGCCTTCCTTGTTCCCTCCCTCTGTGTCACGTATGTGATAGCCACGCCGACCGTGATACAATGAGCAGGACAGAGAAATTAGAAAAAGAGCAAACAGCAGGTGGCGCTATACTGATAGATTTCATTCACCTCAGCAGCTACAATACATTTTTAATTATATGCAATTACAAAAGTATTCAGATCCAGGTGCTGGTTTGAAAGCTGTAGAATATTATTTGTGGGAGAACCCGTTTTAATTGCAAGTAAATACATGCTATTTTTTTACAGATTCTGTTGCAGGTTTTCCACAATTTTGCAGCTGATTTTTCCGTCCTATGTGGAAATACCCTTACAGAGAATATTCTGGTGTGCTGAGTCTCTGACAAAATAATCCCACCTGGAGCTCATTTTGGAGCCAGTCACTTCCCCGAGGGTATATTTTTTACAAGTCATTTCATAGTGAACCCAGTTGACCTTAGTGTCAATATGTCATGCATGTGCAATGATAAAAATACCATGATGCAATTGAGAGTGAATGTGGAGGGAAGCTCTGTTAGATCCAGAGAGCCCAAGCCCAATTGTCGGTGTATTCATAAGCTTCCATGAGGAATAATAATAAAATGGCACAATGAAGAGAACTCATGATCATATTTTCATCTTAATGCCTCTCTGCAGTATTATTCAGTACAAGAAGTCCTATTTTGAGAAGGTTTGGGACATTTTACATGGGCTGACGCTGAGGGCAATGATCAACAACAACCTGAGCATTATCACTGCTATTCCAGCTGCACTCACATGCAGCAATCATCCCTTTTGCATGAGGATGAACGATTGTTACTGTAATCATTCATTCCCATGCAGATTCATAGTTTGTTGGTAGCACATTCCTGCTACATAAGGCAATATGCTACCCACAAATGATTTTAGATGTTTCACAAAAGATGCGATCACCCGAGTGTTAGCTTGGTTGACTGGCAGTAGGTTTTTGGGGACCAGTTATCAGCAATAAGCATTCCTCCCCAATAATTGTCCTGATTGTTGTCACTTGCAATAGAACCCTTATGTAAAATTTGACTTCCTTGGAATTATCAGTAGGCTGTAGAGGTAATAAAGAATAAAATGGCAGCACCTAGACTGTCTACACTGTCTTCATTGATCAATGAAATTCACCCCCTGGAAATTCAGCAATCATAAATCATTTCTATATATTAACACCCACACGTGAAGATCTACTCACCCGCTTGGTCCGGGTCTCTGAGCCTGTGAGAAGCGCCATTCTGCACCAGGTTGTGCCTGCTGGGAAAAAAAAACACGAAAGTGCTTGTAATTGCTACACACTTACAATGTAAGGAAACAACAGTATATAAAACACATTCAATTATTTTATATTCTTTTGTCTTCAGCCTAGGCTAAAAGAAAGGAACAAATTATGGTGTTAGAAAACACAGCACATATCACAGTTTTACCTTGAACTTTAAAGCAAACATTGGAATGCAAACTTAGAATTTATCTTGAAAACAAACAAAAAAACAAGACCGAAAAAAAGCAAAAAAAAAATAAATGAAAAAACAATAGTTATAGTCCATTCTATTTCTTTACTAGGGACATTATAATAATGGATAAATAGTGCAGTACATTACATATAAGAAAATCCATTCATTTCATATACATCCAAATACTTGGACCACTGTGGTCTTAAATGGTGGAGAACATTCCCATCTGTAATTATGGTGGAGGTCACTTAAAGGGCTTCTGTCACCCCCCTAAAGTCATTTTTCATTTTTTGGCTACTTAAAATCCTTATACTGCGATTTATCAATATATAGTGCTCTTACTCTTTTTCGTTCAGTAGTTTCTTCAAAAAACGGACTTTTATCATATGTAAATTACCCCTCAATGCGCCTGCGCCGATGACGTCACATCTACACCCGATGCAGGAGCACTGAGGAAGGAGCGTCCGAGCGAGAGTCCTCCTATCAGTGCGCCTGCGCCGACTGAAGACGCAGGCGCGAGATTTAGAACGCAGACAGGGCCAGCCAGAGGACGAGAGCGCTCGCTGGCCCTGTCAATCAACATGAGGAGGGGGCGTCTTTATGAAAGGAGGATGCGGCTGCTACCAGCAAGTAGCCGCCCTACTTGCTGGTAGAGAGGTAATTTACATATTATAAAAGTCCGTTTTTTTAAGAAATTACTGAACGAAAAAGAGTAAGAGCACTATATATTGATAAATCGCAGTATAAGGATTATAAGTAGCCAAAAAATGAAAAATGACTTTAGGGGGGTGACAGAAGCCCTTTAAGAAGGATGAAACCTTTGCTTTTAGAAATCAAAAGTGTGAATTAATAGTCATTGATACAGAGTTGCCAATTGTCCCAAATTTGCTCGGACTTTCAGAATTTGGCGAAGCTTGTGTAAACCTCACACATAAGTGGGTGCTCCGCCACTGGGTCTGGGCATTCCCAGAGGGGGAGCTTAGATGCCCTGATTTTTCCAGCTGAAACATTGGTAAGTATGCTGCTATAGTCAATTCTGTTGTAGTATGCAACCCAATGTTCCCTAACTGGCTTGGACCCCCTTCATGTAGATCTGTTGTATTTGGTGGTCCTATATACTACTGTGCTTTAGTTGCACTAGCTTATAGCATTACTAGAACTTTGCACTAACACTTGGGTAGGAGTCAAATCACTTTGTCATATCTTTAATAGACTTTTAATATAATTTGACATATGACCTAAAAAAAGATTGGGAGCTTCTGCTGTAACCTATAGAATGCATGGAGAAGAAAATATACATTATACATCGCATTGGTACACTCAAGTGGAACAGACTCAGTTAGTTATATACCGATGAGCAAACCATTAATCAAAAGAACAAATCAATGTACTGTATGGTCCATTTAGTGACATAGTATAAAATATACATGGCCTCAAGATTTCAAAAGCCCCAGATGAAATACAATATCAACAGCATTATTATACAATAATATAAATGAAACTGAATGCTTAGTTTACCAACGGAAAGCTCACATTATAGCAGCTTCCGGGTAGTTGTGCCAACTTTTATACATTCGTTCCACTTAGAAAAGACTTGCTTTTTACAGTAAAGAAGGTCCTTAGAGAATTGTAGTATGACAAGGCGTCTATGAGGAATACCCTCATTAAAAATAAACATGCAATGATGGCATCCTCCCAGCTGGATAGACCCCAGCTGAGAGTCTACGATTCTTAAAATGAAATTGTAAGGGACACATGTACGGCTCACAGTACAGTAAGAAGTTCAGATCTACAGTTTATATAAATTGTAGGGGATGGAAATATTACAGAAGAAGACTATCAGTGGTCTTTTATTGTTGCAGAATACATTGATACAGAATGTTTTTCACATGGTTCCTTCTCCAGAAAGCCTTTAGTCTCTCAGTAGAAGAAACAGATCAAACCCATATGGACCATGCCCAGGTCTGAATTGTTCTTCAGGCTCATGAAATAAACCGGACAACTAACCAATGTCAGTTTACGGGTCTACATGTAATAGCTATTATGGTATAAATGTGTTTTTCCACAACTGGAAATAGTGACTCCTCCATGACCTCCTCCAGGCTCTTAATGGACCTCAGCTGTTATCCTTATGGATCATGATTAATGTCATCGTTAATGGTAAATGGAAGACTATGACTCACTATATACAAAGAACAGCCAACATCATATAATATTGTGTGGAAAATTAAATCTTATTTTATGAATGACCATAACATGTTACAACAACTTTGTGCATAAAAAAGCACTTTATTGAAGACACTCGGTCACATCTGTAAGTAATGAATCACTGCTGAGGCTACTTCCTCTAATGAATGATTTTAGACTTTGATGCTACATTTTATAAGTCTATCTTATGGTCCTCTCACACCTTGAGGTCAACAGGCACTGGTCAGAATGCCACTAGATTTCCTTTTTTAATTACACCCATCTGGCCTGAGTAATTGATGTTTCTTCAAACAAACCCTCATCTATTAATTATCTTATATAAATCACTGCGACCACTATTATCCCTGATGAATGGCAAGAGACAAGTTAAATCAAATGCTCTTTGTGTTCAAAGATTGCATATCCCATAGCTGTGGTAATATGCGACTTCAGAGAGTTCAGATAATTTGCTTAATCAATTTCACATGCATGTGTAAAAACAAATGATATCACATCATCAGTAACTCTGTCATGTTATGCTAGGTCTATAGAAATACCGATTTGATGAATTAAAGCATGACAGATCTCTATGGACTAAAAAAGAAAGAGGCTAGAGAGAGGGTAAAACTAAAAGAACCGCAGAAAGTGATCCAGGTCTTGGTACAGATGATTTATGGCAGACATAAGCCACTTAGTATGTTATTCTTCAGTTATTCCTTCTAGACATATATGAATAAATTGACAACTTAGTTTTGAGTATGTCCCTAAACACTCAGAGACTATCCAATCAGTGCTGACAGTGTTAAATTGTGTAGGGCAGTGTTCCTCAACTCCAGTCCTCAGGGCCAACCTGCTGGTCACATTTTCAGGATTTCCTTAGTATTGAGAAGGTGATATAATTAGTGTCAATGCATCAGGATTTAGAACAGTTATTCATTCTGTAGGATATTCTCGAATCATGACCAACAGGTGGGACCTGAGGCCTGGAGTTAGGCTATCACTAGTTGATCGATAGAACTACACACCACCGTCAACCTTGTAATAGACAGAGCTTAAATGGGAGGAGCGAATTAGTATTGAGCTTTCTCCACTACATGGTTGATGGTGATGAGTACTTCCAGTGCTGACCTCTGGCGACAGAGCTACAGCTAAACAACTGATCAGCCGGGTCCAACACCCCGCACCAATAAGTTAGTGATGGCTCATTGTGAAGACAGGCCATCACTTAGTAAAGGCCGGACAACCCCTTTAATGAGCACTATTAATATATATAGGCCATTTTGTCATTAAGTCACACATGAGACCCCAGCAGTAAGGGATAAGCCAAATACTTTCCCATTTATAACAAACCATGTGTTCTTTTTCTCAGTGTTTGTTTGCACACTGCATTCTGTGGATAATTCACAAATGTGTAGTTTTGGACAAAGAAATTGGCTTCAATTCAATCTCTCCAGTGCTGAAAGTTGAATGTCTAATACCTTTTTCCACATAAAAGTGCAGAGTATAATTATCTGATTGCTGAGTAAGCCTGTGAACCACATAATGGAAACTGTCAGGAATAACACAAAAGTAACATCAATACATAAAAGCTCTGTTAGGTAGAGTCAGTGCACCTGCCTAGAGAAACAGCCGTCTAATTTACACATCAATAAAATTCTGCCAGGTTACTGTAGAAACCTGACGGAGGGCTTTGAGGAAAGGCCTAAGAGACCCTAGCATAATTCTTTTTTCTTGTGCTCATCAAAAATAACCATGCCCTAGATGGTTTTAGCTCATTTAATAGAACTACCTATTAATAATGACAATTATGTTTTGCAAGTCTGTCTGCCGATCTATCCATCTATCTACTGCTCAATCTCACATCTTGCTACAGAATTTAGTAGCAATTTATCTATTATCTGGTATCTACAGGTATCTATCTATCTATCTATCTGTCTATCTATCCTAATAGCAAGCATGTTTCTAATTTGATAGTTTTTTCCATGGTCAACAGATGACCTGCCATCTTCTGCATGTTCCTCAGCTAAATGTCCTGAGCTACATATGAGGAGCAGAGTAGTAGCGATCATTTTACATGATAAATCTTTGTACTGTATGGCTGTGATGTACCTCATGTATATACATTATATTGTAGTAATAAAAAGATAGTGCTCAGGAGTAAGCTGATCCATACATTATTGACCACTAGCTCTTACAGAGCTGATATATTGATTAACTGAATAATTTATCACATTATTCGCATCCCTGACAAATGACTAAACCAATAAATGACTGTTGGTGACCTCAGTCTATGGTTATTAGTGAGTAGAAAAACTGCTAGTCATTTGTTTAAAATGGAATGTATCTATTTAAAGAAAATTAGCACAATGAAACAGATATCATGGGCGTCATAGAAGGAGCCCCTCTGATTGGCACACACTCACGAGAGTGAAGATGAATGACATCGCAACCATAAATTACATAGTGCCTGCTACAGGTTTCTCATGTTCAGAAATATTAACATTTATATTGTGCATGTATAGTGATTTATATCAGCACCTCTAGTTTTTCTTTAGCTTTATGGACATTGTTTTTCAGGTTTGGCAGCCCTTTGTGAAGATACAAATTGAGGTTTTATCTTCTAAAGGTAGCCATACACATGAGATATGGTAACTATTGTCCGAACCCTCATTCAGTTGACATCTGTCTCTTCTGATTCTGTAATATGTCTGCATGCTTGACTGAGCATGCATACAGTGCCTTGCAAAAGTATTCAACCCCTTGACTTTTTTCATGTGTTTGTTACATTACAGCCTTAAGTTCAATGTTTTGTTAATCTGAATTTTATGTGATGGATCAGAACGCAATAGTCTAAGGGTACTTTCACACTAGTGTTGTTCAGATCCGGCAGGCAGCTCTGGCGACGGAACTGGCTGCCGGATCCGGCAATCTGTATACAAACGGAAAGGTTTTTTTTTTCCAAATCCGTTAGACGGATCCGGTGAAATACCGGATCCATCTCATCCAGTATCATCCGGAATAACGGATCCAGTATTAAAATGTTTTCAAAGATCAAAAGAGAAACCCGCTCCTCCTATATCCCAGCGCATGCACAGCCTGGAAAACCGGATTCGGCAATGCGGCAATTTACAGAACACTTGGTACCGGATCTGGCATTAATACATCTCTATGGAAATGTCCGATCCGGCAAGTGCGGTATTGTTCCGGGATTTGGCTGGAAAAAATACTGCAGCATGCTGTGGTATTTTGTCCGGTCAAATACCGTACAAGGGACAGAACAGAAGACATCCTGATGCATACTAAACGGATTGCTTTCCATTCAGAATGCATTAGGACAAACTGATGCGTTTTTTCCCGGTATTGAGACCCTTTACCGGATTTCAATACCGGAAAAGAATAATGCTAGTGTGAAAGTACCCTTAGTTGGTGAAGTGAAATGAGAAAAATATATAAATAAAACTATTGCATAGAAATAGAAAACAGAAAATGCAACCAATTACCTTCAGAAGTCACATAATTAGTGAAATGATGTCCACCTGTGTGAAATCTAAGTGTCACATGATCTGTCATTACATTTACACACACCTTTTTTGAAAGGCCCCAGAGGCTGCAACACCTAAGCAAGAGGCATCACTAACCAAACACTGCCATGAAGACCAAGGAACTCTCCAAGCAAGTAAGGGACAATGTTATTGAGAAGTACAAGTTAGGGTTAGGTTATAAAAAAATATCCAAATATTTTATGATCCCCAGGAGCACCATCAAATCTATCATAACAAAATGGAAAGAACATGGCACAACAGCAAACCTGCCAAAAGACGGCCGCCCAACAAAACTTACAGACCGGGCAAGGATGGTATTAATCAGAGAGGCAGCACAGAAACCTGGAGTTGCTGGAGAGTTCCACAGCAGAGACTGGAGTATCTGTACATAGGACGACAATAAGCCGTACGCTCCATAGAGTTGGGCTTTATGGCAGAGTGGCCAGAAGAAAGCCATTACTTTCAGCAAAAAACAAAAAGGCACATTGTGAGTTTGCAAAAAGGCATGTGGGAGACTCTCAAAATGTATGGAGGAAGGTGCTCTGGTCTGATGAGGCTAAAAGTGAACTTTTCGGCCATCAAAGAAAACGCTATGTCTGGCGCAAACGCAGCACATCACATCAACCTAAGAACACCATCCCCACAGTGAAACATGGTGGTGGCAGAATCATGCTGTGGGGATGTTTTTCAGCAGCCGGGACAGGGAAACTAGTCAGAGTTGAGGGAAAGATAGATGGTGCTAAATACAGGGATATTCTTGAGGAAAAAACTGTACCACTCTGTGCGTGATTTGAGGCTAGGTCGGAGGTTCACCTTCCAGCAGGACAATCACCCCAAACACACAGCTAAAGCAACACTTGAGTGGTTTAAGGGGAAATATTAATGTGTTGGAATGGCCTAGTTAAAGCCCAGATCTCAATCCAATAGAAAATCTGTGGTCAGACTTAAAGATTATTGTTCACAAGCGCAAGCCATCCAACTTGAAGGAGCTGGAGCAGTTTTGCAAGGAGGAATAGGCAAAAATCCCAGTGGTAAGATGTGGCAAGCTCATAGAGACTTATCCAAAGAGACTTGGAGCTGTGATTGCCGCAAAAGGTGGCTCTACAAAGTACTGACTTTAGGGGGGTGAATAGTTATGCACATTGCCTTTTTCTGATATTTTGTCCTATTTGCTGTTTGCTTCACAATAAAAAAAAAACATCTTCAAAGTTGTGGGCATGTTCTGTAAATTAAATTATGCAAATCATCAAACAATCCATGTTAATTCCAGGTTGTGAGGTACCAAAATACGAAAAAAGTCAAGGGGGTGAATACTTTTGCAAGGCACTGTATGTAGTGAAGGGGGAGACAGTTCTTGCAGTTGCTTAGCTCCCCAAGAACAAAAGAAACGGGCGGCTGAGATCTAACATGCTTGAACCTTAACTGGAGGAGTTGAGAGGATGCCATATATATTAGATGTTCAGCCGAACTCACAAAAGTTGGCATGTTTGGCCTGCATTTATGTAATGTATATGGCCAGCTTAAAACCCCAGATGATCAGTCACTATCCTTGGGGAAAGTTTCAGCCAAACATACATTGTATGGAAATGTAGCACTTCATGAGCCAACCCTTCAATATGTAATGGAACAAACTGAGCAAATTAACATCAGTAGACACTAACACATTTCACAGCTAGTCTATCAGTAATGCCTGGAGAGTAGACTTTGCCCTATCTCCCTTCCCCCACCCCTTGCCAGTATATCATCATCATTACTCCCTAAATGACTATACAGCAATATAACAATAGAACAAATGACCCACGGATTTCTGCAATTAGTAGATGGAAATGACGTAGACAGTAAACCATGTTGAAATCCAAAATCCTGAGGATTCTAATTGCAGCACAAATCCACATTTCACAATCATTTCTGGCTTTTTTCTTCACAAGCACTCCAATGCTCTAATCAAATCCATAAAATACACAGTTCTTAATATAACACATTTGACCTTCATAAGCTGAATCCTATGTGCAAAACAGAGGTTCAACAAAGAAAAGCTATGAGCAAATTGATAGATACATCAGACTCCACAATATATTGTTCACAAAATGTTCCCTACAAGACAGCTATGCAAGTCAGCCAAAGTTCAGGGTCACGGCAAGAAGACATTGCCTAATATTCCAGGAATGCAATGAGAACCGGAAAATATACTGTCGCTGAGAGTTGCTTACATATAGATATACTAGAGGTCATAGTATAAAAAAAATTGGATTTATAATGTTCTTGCTTCATTTGTGTATTTGGACAATTCTCGCCAGGGGCGGACTGGAAACTTAAAGTGGCTTTGTTAAAAATACTAAAAGTGGTCCCGTTTTGTAATAGAGTCCAAATGATGGGAGGTAGGGCCAGTAATACCATATTGTGGCCCATTAAACCACCCAACACAGCCAAATACCAAAGTCCATCACAAAATATTGCTAGCAGCACAAAATACAGCCACTGGCTGGCAGGGAGGAGGGCTCAGGTGGCCCTCTGGGCATCGGCCCACCAGGTAATTTCCCTGTAAGGTCTATGGCCAATCCGCCCCTTATTCTCGCTGGGTGAAATTCACTAACAAATCTATGGCAAAATCTACAGGTAGCTCATGTGAATGTTACTGTAGGCTTGTCAACTATTTTACCATGGATCCAGGGTGGATTGTACACTGAAAAATATGGCCCATAAGTACATACCCTTAAGTTCACAGAACTATTGCAATGAGAGTAAAGCATTAGCCACAGGCATTTCTTGCCAGTCATTGCCTTCACAAAATCCACAGGTACTGGAGATACCGTATGACGTTCATCATTCCTGTATGGCCATATCAAGTAATCTCCTTACAATTGTCCTTCACATAATCCTGCATGAACTCACCACATGATTAACAAAGCTTGAATATAATCAAACACATTATTGATTTTTTTTCTTTCCGATGAGTCATCTAAACCAAATATAGCTTTTCTGCAGGCTATCGAATTCAGCTCAGAAAAGGCTTTGATGCTACCAACAATGGCAAATTGCTGAAATTTATAAATACTCTTGATATAAAAAGCAGCACAGAAAACCATGAAACAGAAGTGTTCTTAACATATAAGCCACTGTTTCCTTGCGGTAAACCACTGCAGCCAATCAAAACCTGGTATCTACTATATGGGCAATAATGCAATCATCTGATTGGCTGTAGTTGTTTTTTTTTTTTTTTTAGTAAATAAAAGGTAACTCATCATGGGCAGAGGTGAGAGCTACATTTCCTGGCAGCAATCCTTTGTATGCGGAGGACTGATCACTACTGTTGTCACTTGTCTCCATACAGATTAATTGTTTTTGGGCAGCACATCTATGTTTACACAACATGTTCTATTTTGCCCAGAAACAATGATTTTAGTGTCTCCATCAACAATACGTCCACCTGATGAACAATTGTTTATTGGAACCTTTACACAGGGCAATCATCAGGAACGAATGTCCCTAGGGACACTTCGTCTTGATAGTTGACCTGATCTTTGACCCTTATAATGGAGCCATAATATATAATTCTCGCAGTTGTTGCAGTAGAAAACATTTAATAGTATGACCATTTTCGCCATCAGGGTGGAGAGCACCTGCTTCTGGAGGGCCCAGTACTACCATGTTTATTGATTTTAGTGACCACTTTGTAATACTTCATTCCTCCTTGCTGCCAGGTTCCCACATAGATTACAGTTGATTACTGAGGGTTCTAGTATTGAAAAGCTCTGTTATCAGCTTCTAAAAAACTTGGAACTGAAAAAAGCCAAAAGCCCCTTTAACTGTTTAAATGGCTTATGATGGCTGAAGTTTATATATACTTGCATAAGTGGATCTGTAAAAAAAAATATATAGAGCTGTGAAAACCGGCGAGGCAAAACTAAACACGATCAAGTCTCCACATGCAAAACACAAAACCAGAAATAGACAAACCCTCTGGACGCCTGCCAGTGTGATCTCTATGAGTGCAAGGAAGCAGACTATTAAATAGCACAACCACAATCAAATATAAAATAAGGACATCATTATCATAAAAACGTAGGGGTTCATTTACTAAGGCCTCTTTCACACGGGCGTTGCGGAAAAATGTGCGGGTGCGTTGCGGGAACACCCGCGATTTTTCCGCGCGAGTGCAAAACATTGTAATGCGTTTTGCACTCGCGTGAAAAAAATCGTGCGTGTTTGGTACCCAAACCCGAACTTCTTCACAGAAGTTCGGGCTTGGGATCGGTGTTCTGTAAATAGTATTATTTTCCCTTATAACATGGTTATAAGGGAAAATAATAGCATTCTGAATACAGAATGCATAGTAAAACAGCACTGGAGGGGTTAAAAAAAAAAAAAAATCATTCAACTCACCTTAATCCATTTGCTTGCGTAGCCGGCATCTCCGTTTGTCTCTTTTACTGTATAGGACCTGTGGTGAGCATTAACTATAGTTCAAGGACCTGGGATGACGTCACTCTGGTCATCACATGGTACGTCACATGATCCTTTACCATGGTGAATCACCGCTGTTAGACCGCTATAGCTAGCGGTGGATCTGCTGAAGTTATGAAGAGGCTCCGTCCTCTACATAACTTCGGCTCATCCAGCGCCAGCTTCCTTGCTGTCTTACATTTAGACCATTTTCTATGCCTAATACAGGCGTAGAAAATTATGAATGAGATGGGCCTGCCACCCTGCGACGCAAATACCCTTTGAGCAGCAATCTGCACCAGAAATACATATTTCTGGATAGTAAATGACTCCCTTATTGTAAAAACCATTTTCATTACATATTTTAATGTTTTAAATCTACTTACTGATTTTTTTCATATGATTTATTATTATGCTCCATTCAAAACCAAAGAGTAATGAAAAAAATCTTTAAAAATCTCAAGTTTATCAGCACTCTACAGAAAAGCATGATACCTTACAATGCATTGCTCCTACTGTAATCCCACATGTTCTGAATTATACTAATAGTAAGAAGCAGAATTCTGAATTCAGCTTCACGTGTGAATACAGAAGAAAACACATTTTAACTTTAAAATCAGAACAAGATAAGTAAAACAAACTTTTTTTCCTACAGAGGTCATCTTAGTAGGCATCTCAGGAGCAACTAAGATCTTGTTCCATCTGTCACTGGACAGTGGCCACTATGGTTGTAGAATAAGCACTAGTATCTGATGCACAAAAGCAGCCTACAAATCTCAGGCACAGGGTACAAATAGTTCACGGCACAGTTCCATATAATGCAATCTCCTGGAGTAATGACAGAAGTGCTGCAGCCTAATTTCTAGATGGGCTCAGAATAGATGTTCATTAAGAGCGAGGTCTCTGGGGATATGAGTGACAATACAGAGATCATTGTCACTATATATAGCATGCACCTGTGTTCAGTCTGGCATGTCAATACTGTAAGAAAATACCTACTGAGCTCTGAAACATTCCCCATTTAAAGCAGTACTAATACAGATCACAAGAAAATGATACGCTTGTGTTATATCGAAAACTTTTTGCTCTCATCGTGGCCTTTTGTGCTGTCGCTGAATCATATCTGGCATCATTAATATAATCACATTTAGTGTATGATGCCTGATACTAAAAAGGGCTCTTTACACAGGCCGAGAACCTGCCAGATTATCTGGCGGTGTAAAGGTACCGCTGATTACCAGATGAATGAGTGAAATGCTCGTTCATCGGGTTATTGGATCGTTTGTGTAGACACCTAAATCTCTGTTTGCCGGCAGCAGATCGCTCTGTCTGAACACAGTCTGCTGCTGGCAAACAATGATTCTGTATGGGGACGAGCGAAGGCATTAGTGACGACGCCTCACAATACTGTGGAGGAGATCGCTGCATGTAAACCTCATTCACTGATGAGTAGGCGATTGCCGGGAAGGAACGCAATCGCCTGCTGAATTGGCTTGTGTAAAGGAACCTTAAGATATAGGGGGATATTTATTAAGACCAGCGTTTTAGACTGAATGCACACAACCAAATGAAAGGGGTTTTCCAAGTTTATTAATCTTGGAAAAAACTCTTTCTTATGACCACAGTACAAACCTACATTCCAGTATACTGTTGGAAGTAACTATGCTCCAATTTACCACTGCGGCTCCTTTTGTGTTCCTTTCCATAGAGACTTTTCATCACATGGCCACAGCCATCAACCATAACCCATTGGTGGCCCTAGTCATGTGCCAATTAAATGTTAGGATACAAACTTACTGGGGCTTACTTATAGATGACCTATCCTCAGGATAGACCATCAATATCTGATAGTGAGGGTCCGGCACAACGCACCCCTGTTGATCAGCAATTATGGGGTAGCTCCAAACTTCAATGGGAGGAGCACTGCAGTAACCTGCTCTGTCCACTACACTATGAATGGGGCTGTATAGTTCCAGCACTGGAGATTGTCAGGGGTGAGGGTTTGTCCTATTTTGAGGATAGGCAATCAATAGAAACATTTTGGACAATCCCTTTAACAATTACCAGTTTAGGGCATAGCTACTCTTTGATGTCAAACCTTCAGCTATGATGATTGAGCATAGGACCTTTGGCCCATAGAAAGCCACATCACCATTCCCATGCTGATGTGGTTATATAAATTGTATCACATGACTTCATTTTTTAATGTGGTTTTAACATTGTTCATAAAATGGCGTCTATGGTGTCATTTGTAAAAAGCAAAAAGCAAAACAAAAATGTCATTTTTGGATTACACCATTGACAGCATTCCTGCATCTCATCATTCCGTTTATTTACAGAGTACCAAGATCATGATAATTATCATTGTCTGGAACATTTTACTGTTTACTTAACCATTTAACTAAGAAAGCATTTGTATCTGGAGCAGATCCAAGTAGATTTGCATTAGGATGCTAATAAAGCTGGTTTACCCATAGTGAATGGTAGACGATGCTTCGGCAGATTCCTGCTGTACGCTATCTATGCAATATAAAGCATATAATTGCTTACAGAGCGGCCTCTGTGTGACATCCGGCAGATAATTCTATGTATCTACACATCTGTATGTATACAATGCATTTGCTTGAATCTACCGCACATTAAGATTGTTCATTATCCCCCCCCCCCCCCCCCCCCCACAAGGCAAAGCTCTACATCCAGGAAACGCTCAGGAAGTCATCATGATACATTCCCTGACGCCAAGAAACATAAGCAATTGTATATATTTCCTTTAGATGTGGATTTCATCAAGCAGTTGCTTGACTATGGCAACTATTGTATTCTAAGGCTGCTCTTCTGTATACTATTGAATACCATGAAATGACGTATGGCATAGATGCAAAAATCTTTTCAAATTCAAATCTCCCTCAGCACATGATTTTACATACTTAGAATGATTCAACCACCATAGTATCTGGTTTTATTATCTAAGATATGGTATCAGTGGGGGTCTGTCAGGTCGCAATGAGGGGCCTCTGTGGAGCACTGTGGCCAGTGGCATAACTAGAACAGATTGGGTCCTATGGCAAATTTTTTAATGAACCCCCCCCAGTCCCCTTTATGCAGACCAAAGACCGGACCAAAGACAAAAAACCTCTCTTCTTCTCTTACGGGCACCTCCATTCTTTGTGTAGACTGTGTCTAGGCACCCAATACACTGTGACCTGATGTTGCACAGTGTCAGGTCATAGTGCTCTACTAGGCACACTACATCCCGTCCTGAAGCTGTGCGCTGCCAGGACTTAGTGCAGCATAGGCAACCAGAGAAAAAGAACAGGGAGTAGTGAGCAATAGCAGTGATAGGACTAGGAGAACTATACTCACCACTCCCTGGGCCCTGAAAATAAATCCATTTGTTCTCCTCCGCCTTTCTAAGTTTAGGCCCAGTAGCAGTAGCTTCCCCTGCTTTCAGAGTAGCTATGCCCCTGACTGCGGCCCCTTCTTTACTGCACAGTACCACTTTTATTTAGGCATTGAGCATGAGGTAATTTATTAAAACTGGTCCAAAGGAAATTGGCTTAGTTGTTCATAGCAATCAGTCGCATTCCCCCTTTAATTTTTCAGAGCCCCTTTGGAAATTAAAGGATACTTCCCGTAAAACAGAATACATATTTGGGACAGGAGTAACATTGATCTGTCAGCTTAATATTCTGCCATATGTAAGGCTGCATATTATTGCTACAGGTCAGAACTACTAGTAAACAAAAGGATAAAAAAAATGCTACTAATAGTGAGCGGAGTGCCCCCCACCTCTTGCCAACATTTTCAAGAATCTTCGTATACACATAATTCATAATACACCAAAGCCAGCCAAGGCAAATGTAAGAAACTGGCATGAAAAATATATGACTAATTACTGATGTCAATATCCATGCTCTGGCTATCATTTTCACGCACAGCATACTGAAAATCTACACACATTCGCTCGTTTACTACAGATAAATGGACTTATACAAAGTCCTTAGCTGGTTCTAACAGTGTCACATCAGGGAATAGGGCACTTTATATGAATACTGTAGAATTGTGGCAAAAATATCTAAAATGTGAAATTTATTGAATGCTGCACTGGTGTTTCAACTAACACTAAAAATTCTAATACAGTACCCTATAGTAACTTTTACTATTTTGTTAAATTAATAATTCAATACAAGAAAGAGAGGCACATATAGTATAGGTCTGTCACATGGTAATTTAAGTAACCAAAAGCTACTTAAAGCCATGGAAACCTCATGATGTCATTTATTTGCAGACCAACCACTGTTTTATTGCATATCCTTCCTTTTCAGCTATGGCATGTTCATTTGCCTATCCAATTACAAAATCTAAGACATTATCCCAGCAGGATGAATTACACATGGATGTTAACTGAGGAAATATATAATGTTGACTTGCACATAATTATCCACTCGTTAGGTTTGAGTTACACATAGATTTGTGCAATTCTTTAAAGCACAGTTGTTCATGATTTTTACCCATAAATCGATTGAGCCATCAGAACAACCCATCTCCATAAAGCCAATTAGAACATATGGACTTCACATATGGACTTCACCTATTAGCTAGAGTGAATAACCTCAGCCAAGAGTGACACTTGAGGACTTGGCAAGTCTATGTATTAAAATGCTACATTCATAGAGTCACATTTTATTTCAAACCAGTTTCATGTAACTCATGCTACTCTATTGTAAAAAACAAAAATAAAAAACAAAGTACACACAATTATGTAAAATATCAGAAAATCCTACTTAAAATTGATTCACCGCATACTATTCATGTGGGGTACACCAAATGATACATCCCCCGCAAAGCTATGTTCTACTGCCTTTTACAAATCTGTAAAAACTGATAAAGCTCTATCAAAAATTGCAATGTATTCAAAGCTTACACTCCAACCTTTACCTTCTATGCTAGCTTGCTCATTTTGAATTAACCTAAGAAGTAATTTAATTGACCATACCTTTGACAGACCATTTAGGGAATCATCTGTTGCTCAGTAATTTTTAAGTTTTGCTACATATTGGCAGTCTTCTACGGTTCTAGATTACTTCACTTGCCTCAATACAGGAAATAGGAACAAATGTCTAGATTCAGCTCACTAAATACTGTTAAAAAGAGTTATTGTATAGCAAATAATGATGTCTCACCTGCTGAGGACCATTTAAATGAGGGAATAAAACCTCAGTTTCACCAACCAAGCTTTTCAGTTCTGGAAAATTTAACGGCTTCATGAAGGTGAAATCATTTTTATCAGACACGGTAGAAAAACAGGACTTGTAACACTGACCCTGTGGTTCCATAGGACCCATTCTAACTTCCATGTATTTCAGAGTACCATCTGGATTCAGACGCAAAGTCGGAAACTGCCCTGTATGATGGATTGGAGTGGATGTATCTTTACAGCACCACCCAGAACCTCCATGATCCTTTTTCAGACATTTTATGAGCAATATTGTAAAAGTGATAAATGACACACAGCTTATAGTCACAAGAGAAATAATTAAATACATGGTCATGTCAGACTTGCTAGATGTATTCTGAAATAAATCCTTGGACTTTATGTTTTCTTGGACCATACTATCTTCTAACATGACAATAATTGTGACTGTGGTGGATAAAGGTGGTTCACCATGGTCTTTGACTAAAATTAATAAACTGTGTTCTAGATTTTCATTTTCCTGAAAACTGCGACTTGTTCTGATCTCCCCATTTTGTGAAGATATAGAAAATAAAGATAGGTCAGTGGCTTTAGCAATTTCATAAGATAACCATGCATTGTGGCCAGAATCTAGATCCATAGCAGTAACTTTTGTGACAAAATAACCACCAGGAGACGATTTTGGAATCTTCTGTTGTGCAATGAACTCATTAGTATGTTCTGGATAGAATATTTTTGGAGCATTATCATTTGTATCCAAAATGAAGATAAAAATAGTTGCATTGGAAACTTGTTTTGGAGATCCAGAATCTTCTACTTTTACTGGGACTTCTAAAACTTGGACTTCTTCAAAGTCAAAAGAACGTTGTGCATAAATACTACCAGTTTTTGAATTGATGTATACAAAGGAAGAAATTGAAGAAGATCCTACAACTTGGCTGTCTAGGATTGAGTAAACTAAGTTTGCATTCTCTCCTTCATCTGGATCAGAGGCCGATACCTCTAAAAGTAATTGCCCAGGTGTGTTGTTTTCTTGTATGCCAGCAGTATACATCGCTTGTGAAAATGTAGGTTGGTTATCATTGATGTCTGAAATTTTCAAAGTAATTGTTTGCTGCGTCCTTAGAGGAGGAGAACCCATATCACTGGCAGTCAGATCAATTACATAGTGAGATATTGTTTCTCTGTCAAGAACATCATTAGTAACCAAGGAGTAATGGTCATGTGAAAACATGAGCTTAAATGGTAAATTAGATGGTAACTCCAGAATCACTTTGCCATTTTGCCCAGAATCTTTATCTTTCATTCTGAAAAGGCCAACAACAGTGCCCACTGCAGTATCTTCTGGAACATCTGTCATTATGGAGGTCACAAGGATCTCTGGAGCATTATCATTGACATCATCAATTTCTACTTGGATGATACAATTACCTTCCATTTCAGGTACTCCTCTGTCTTTAGCTCTAACAGGCAACTCAAATGACCTTGATTCCTCATGATCTATAGGTCCAATAATAGAAATAACACCTGTGTTTGGGTTTAAGGCAAACATTTTTTTGATGGAATCTGACAAGTGTTCTTCAAATGAATACTCTATTTCACCATTAACTCCTTCATCCAGATCAGTGGCATTAAGTTGTAACAACACAGTATTAGGAGGGCAATTTTCTTTTACATTAATTTTGTATAATCCTTTATCAAATGTTGGTGCATTGTCATTTAAATCCATAACAATTATATTTATCTGGGAGGTTCCTGATCGAGGGGGGTCCCCGCCATCTACAGCTGTGAGGATCAGATGATGTCTATTTACGTCTTCCCTGTCTAAAACTTTCTCTAACACTAATTCAGGAATGAGTGTTCCATCAGTACGCTTCTTTACAGAAAGGGAAAAGTAAGGGTTTGGGTCGAGTCTATACTGTTTAATTCCATTTGATCCTACATCTAAATCGTGTGCACTTTCCAAGGCAAATCTAGCTCCTGGACTTGCTACAAGTTCTGTAATTTTTATAGTCCTTTCAGAATTAGAAAACATAGGAGAGTTGTCATTGATATCCAGAATTTCTACGATGACTCGGTGTAGCTGTAGAGGACTGTCTATAACTACCTCCACCGGTAGCAAGCAGCTTGTACTAGTTCCACACAGGTTCTCCCTGTCTATTTGTTCATTCACGATCAAAGCTCCATCTTCCCAGTTCACAGTAAAGTATTTTCTGCTTCCCTCCGTTCCCATTCTAAGCCTGCGCTTAGAGAGATCTGTAATTTTCAGCCCCAGATCCTGAGCTACATTTCCCACAACTGTCCCTGGATCAGACTCCTCAACAATAGAGTAGCGAAGCTGTCCGGAGACCCAGCCCCAGCTATAAAGTAAAAAGAAGCACTTTACTTGCCATTTCCAAGTCTCTGCTGAGTTGTGAATGTCCATAACTTAAACCTTTCCTCCAAGCAGTGTAACTTCAGGCACAGAATCCACATGTAAACCCTGGAATTAAGTCACTCCATAGTGTAGAATTTTAGCTCCAAACCATAGAACAGTTGTATCCAACTGATTAAATAATCCACGGGCGGGATTCTTCTCAGAGCCAGAGCTCTCCTAACTGTGCTGGTGGAGGAACATTTCACAAAACCAGAGGGGAGAGAGAGGATGACAGCACAATGTCTGTTATGTGCAGCAGCAGAGGATCAGATGTCAATTCTGCCCTCTACTGGCCAATGCTATTAATTAGGAGATGAGGATAATTTCCCTTAGTGCCAAAATACATAATTGGATTTCTGTGATATACAGTAGATAAACATTTTACACAATATAATATGTATATAAACACCTCCTTCTGCATATTAATTTCTTTATTACAACTGTCTTTGTATTTGAAAGTATTCTAACTGCAATCTCAGTAGAAACCTAATAATTTTAAAATTCTACATTTTTTTTGTATTTTAAATGGTACATGCAGTTTATAGTGTATTTACAGTATGTGGTTCATGATCTGAATGGTGAAATTGATCAACTTGAAAAACTTGAAGTTTACCTTGTGTATCTCCAAAAATCAAACTTTAAAAGCTCATACCAGTAGTCTAAATGTCTTCACATGCACACAATGTCCTCCATAGCTGGACCAATTAGATAGCTTGAAAGCCTATTTTGTGTTCACATGCATACATATTACACTATTTACAGCAATACAGCCACAATATATAAGCACAGCCTGACAGTCAATCACATTTCACAGTCACAATTTTCTGATATTGGCTGCTTGTAGATCACGGACAGAACAAATGACCCTGACTGACCTCTTTTGGTAGTTCAGTCCTTTGTGTTAGCTTTTTAAGTTATATGTACATAAGAGAAAATACTTATGCTATGCAATATTTAATGAAGAGAGATATATAGCTATAGTTAGATAGATAGATCTATAAACATATACATGCATAGATCCATATGTAGATCCACAGATAGATGAATAAATCAATAAATAGGAGATTGATTGATCTAGTAGATAGATAGATAGATAGATAGATAGATAGATAGATAGATAGATAGATAGATAGATAGATAGATAGATAGACAAATAAAGTATATAACATCATGTAGCAGGTTTTTGGAATTTTGCCCTTACTGTGTATATAATACTGTTACTGATATACATAGAATTCTTTCTTTTGCTGATTTTTTTCTCAGCCAGAGCCTCACAAGAACACAAAATACAATGCATAATTAAATGTGCCTTTGACTTTCTTTAAACCTGAAATCCCCACAACATAGAAAGCATTTCAACATCTAATTACAATACAATCTGTGGTAACCTCATCTAATTGCATGTTATATCAGTCAGGGATAAATTGAGAAATGTAAGGTTTTAATATTGCTCTAAGAACCTCCAGATGAGTATAGGGCATGGAAAAAAATAAAATAATAATAATAATAATAATCAGTTATTTCATTCATGTAGCCCTATTTTGTAGTTTTCTAAGAAATACATTCATTAATAACGGTATTAATATCTATTATCTAATTGCCATTGATTTGTTCTGATTTCCATAGTGAACAGCTGTTATCACTGGGCGATTATGCAGCCAAAAATGCTTTTCCCTTGCAGTGCAGTTACTTAAAGGTAAACTAGAATCAGAAAGTGGTATTTGCTACTCTATATAAATAGAAAACTATATATATATATATATATATATATATATATATATAGAAGATGAGAAAACGGACAGCACTCCAGGTAAAAGTAAGTGGTGTTTTATTCACCCATGTGGATGGCAACGTTTCAGCTCATACAAGAGCCTTTGTCAAAGGCTCTTGTATGAGCTGAAACGTTGCCATCCACATGGGTGAATAAAACACCACTTACTTTTACCTGGAGTGCTGTCCGTTTTCTCATCTTCCATTGACGGGGTAAGCTACTACATCCCTGGACATAGCACCCTTCTTGTGTTATTCTTCCGGTGCCGCCATTATTTTCCTTTTTTTATATATATATATATATATATATATATTAATTTTTTTAAAGAATTTTAGTTTTATAAGTTACGCTTTTTAAAATGTAATGTTTAAAAAAAAATAGATTCAGGTACATAAGGAAGCATATAATTTTCATAATTCCCATGCTGCTAAGCATACGGAAGCCATTACTATACCAGATTGAATTTGTTACGCTACTTACAATGCATTTATGATACAAGCTCTGTGAGGGCATAGCTCACAAAGAATATTTCCAAGCTACCATAGAGAAATTACACCAAATGATTTATTTCATCTGTTATAGACTTTTTCCTGATATAAGAGTAACATGTGAAGGGCAGCACAACACCGCTTAAAGCTTTACAAATTAAAAGGGTTTTATGGGACTCAGCGGGACACATTAATCCATATTAATTAATCATGACTTGCAGAAGAAAATTTCCAATATAATTACTATCATGTAGTAGCATGTATCAGCTGATCTGAAAACCCAGTGATTTATTGTGTGTTTCTTCAAAAATCCTACATCCGCTGATGTCATGTCCTTCAGTCTGAATACCAGGTTTCCTGTCTTGTGTATGGATGGGAGCATCTGTTCTGTTCCCAGAAGAGGGTTCAAGAGATATTTGTCTCCCTGGCGCAGGCACAAATGAGCTGGGTTCAGGATTTTGTGCACGTGCCAAGGAAATGAATAGCTCTGGACCTGTCCACAACAACTCCTCAGTTCTTCGCCATGGAAGTGCACATCCACAAACTTCCTGGAAACCTTGTATTGTGACAGATGGACATGACATCGACGGATGAATAATTTCCAAAGAGCACTATGTCACGTGACCGGGATCCAAAGTAGCTGATCCAAGCAACTTTGAGAAAGTAAGTGATTGAAAAGCTTTTTTGGCAGGTAAGTTATGAATAATTAAGGTGGGGTGCTGGGTCCTGGAAAACCCCTTTAATTTAATATTCTTTTTCAATGATGCTTTTCTGACAAAATTGTCCATAATCAGGCACCTATCCCATCTCAAATGGAGTTTTGAAAAATTAACAAAACCCTTAATCATTCAAATACTCCACACATGAAAAAGTCGCAAACTGCACGTTTGCAAGTTTTCCAACACCACTTGCGCAAACTTTTTTGCCTAAGTGGTGTTTATCCACTAGTCTTGCCACTTTCCCCGAAAACAGACATGGCAAGGGTGGGAAGATTGCAGGGCTGGCAGTCCCACCACATTTATCATCTTTATCACCTGTTTTCTGGCATGATGAGGCATACGGCAACCCCTTTAAAAATATGTTAATAGGTTACTGTGGGTTAAAATGCTATGTGTCGGGTTTCATTCTCCTTCTTCAGAGTGGGAGATGTTCTTCCTACTAAGTGTTGCCATTAATTGACTGTCAGGTTACACTGGCATCTTAATGTCTGCTCATGTTTAGCGGAACTTTAAGTAATTCTGACCACACAACATGAATGTCTTCACATACTAAATGTCTTTCCTACTATTGTACTTCTTCTTACTACCAGTAAAAAGTCAAGCTGTTGGTGTTCTTACTGGGGAAGCTGCTGGTGTGTTCACCATATGTGCTATGGCATCTATTAATGTCAATTATATGGGTCCAAAGTTAAGTTGGCCATGCATGTCCATTCACACATCCGTAGTGCATTGCGGATCCGCAATACACCCGGCCGTCACCCCCATAGAACTGCCTATTCTTGTCCGCAATTGGGGACAAGAATAGGACATGTTCTATTTTCTTGCTGAGCTGCGGACCGGAAGATCGGGGCCTGCTCCGGAAATGCGGATGGGGAGAGTACACTGTGTGCTCTGCGCATCCATTCCTGCCCCATTGAGAATGAATGGGTCTGCACCAGTTCCGGATATTGCGGAACGGATGCGGACCCATTCCACGAATGTGTGAATGGAGCCTTAGATAGAAGTTGGTTGATGGTTGAACAGCAGTTGAACAAGCAATCATCTGGTAAATGTTTGTTTCACAGATATTGCCACAGTCCACATTTGCCATTACAGTTTAAACTGCCAATACATGTTCAAGGTAAAACAGTCTTTCTGGGAATGTTCTTTCAAAATTAGTGTTTTGCTTTGCAGTATCTCTCTGGCTAGAAGCAAGTCGGAGACTGCCTTCTATGACTTCCATATTTCCAAAAAGGTCATATGAGGAAACCCCTTTAACTGCTTATGTTCAACTGCAGACAATTTATACGAAAATTGTACAAATGTTAGAACTACATACAAGAAATTACAGTATCTATTTCTGCCTATGACAAATATTGGCATTTGATGCCTAAATATGATTTACTTATTGCAGAGCAGTAGATGTGCTCACAGCTTCCACAGTATGCTATGTTAAAATCCAAACACATGCACTGATCTAGGAGACAGAAGTAGTTTGGTTACTTATCTCTTCTACTTATAGATGGGATGTGTGCATAGCTCCCAATGGACATACAGTATCATTTATGTCACTGGCCAACAATGGCTATAAATAAGCAATTAATCCATCAACCTATGCACACAGAGCTACCATCTACATTTGTATATACACGGTAATAGAAGAAAAAAGTCCAGCGGGAGCACCAACCCAGATGCGGGTGCAAGGTCCAACGTAGGGTAATGGCAGCACCCGATAATATAAAGACGAAAAAGTAGGACTGCACTCCGGAGTAGTAGTGAAGTGAAGGTTTTTATTCACCCATAGTATGGCAAACTTGCGACGTTTCAGCTCTAATTATTGCACCATATAGATTTTCCCAAGGTGACAGCAGACATAAAGGCAGTAGTAGTGTTTTACTTTACATGATACATCAAATTTAATACTGTTTGACAGCAGTTTCATGTAGAATTGAAAACAGCCCTTTATAGCCTGACTGCTTGGTAATGATATAAACAAGTCTACCGTGAAAACTCTTCAAAGACCACCTCTTTGTGAAAACCGTCCCTTAATAATACAGATTACCTGTGACACCAAATATTATATCATATACTATGCATTCCACTATATATTATAATATATATAATGCATTCTACTTTAAATATGACCGCCCCACTAGAATGGTGAAAGATATATGTATAGAAATTCCTTCTTGGCAATACGTTCTTAAATTTGAGAAGAAACTACAATGCATCAAAACTAATATAAATACAATCATATGACCTAAGTGGCTTTGCAATTAAAACACATTTGCCAAGAAAGGTAAAAAAAAGCAAGAATATATCTATTTCCAACTTTACATGTTACAAGTCCAAATGTGGTTAATTTGACAGTATGTGGTTAATTATACAACTGCTTTTTAGGCTAATGATCAGTATAATGTGTATTTAGAAAATATTAAGTAATAAAAATGTTAAGTTGTCTATTTGTTACCTCACCTGATTGGTTCCCTTCAACCCATTAATACCAGAGACTATATCAGTTTCATTGATTGTCATTTTCAGGGTGGGGAAATTAAGAGGTCTTGGAAATGTGAAATTGTCTATATCAGTTGAAAGAAAACAGGCTCAGTAGCATTGCCTTTGGGGGTCTGAGGGCACCATCCTAACCTCCATGTATTTTAAGGTCCCATCCATATTCAAATGAAGTATTGGCTTATACTGTTCTGTGTAATATTTGGGTTGAGGTTGTTTTGCACAGCACAAATAGCCACCAGAATCTTTCCTTAGACATCTAACTATCAATATAATGAATGTAACAAAAGAAACCACACTAATGGCTGCCAAGGCAATGATTAAGTACAGGATCATGTTTTTGTTAGGGGTATTGGAAAGAAATGTTTGAGACTTATGCTCCTGTAGAGCTTTGTCTTCAACTGTAAAGATTATAGTGATCGAGGAGGACAAGCAAGGTTCACCATGATCCTTAACCAAAATAACGAGCCTTTGTTCGACCTGATCAGCATCCTGGAAAGGCCGAAGACTTCTGATTTCCACAGTATGAGCAGATATTTGAAACAAAGATGGATCTGTGGCATTTTGTATATTATAAAGTAGCCATGCATTACAACCTGAATCTGAATCCAAAGCAGACACTTTTGTAATCTATACTCCAGAAGAAGTAAATTTCGATATACTTTTATGGGAGGTATAATCTGCAGAATATTCAGGATACAATATTTTCAGAAAAATATCATTTTTATCTTGAACAAAGATAAAAACATTAGTGGTTGAAGAGCGTTTTGGAGAACCTGAATCTTCCATTTTGACGGTTACCTTAATCACCTGGGTGATCTAATAATCAAAGGAATGTTGTACATAAATATTTCCATGTCTACAAGTGAGTAAACCAAATATGAGTTTAATTCCTCATCTAGATCTACAGCAGACACTCTAGAGAGTAAACTACCAGGGTCATTATTTTCATCTATGAAGGCATTAAAATGCTATTGAGAAAATATAGGAGAGATATTTTTGAAGATAGAAGTCTGGGTGCTTAATGACGGCGATGTCTGATCAGTGTGGGGGGAAAACTCCACACTGAACACAGGATGGAAGGGGAACAGTAACTGGGCCTGGAAACTAGGGAAGGAACAGGTCACCTCCTAAACAACCCTAATCCGGGCCCTAACTACCTATCAATATGAATAGACCTTGAAGGTAGGAATATTCATAAGCTGGATACCTAGGCCCTTATATCCCTATAAGGCCCTGAAATGAGGTTAGGACCAGAGACAACCCATTCCTCCCCAGATGGACGAATGGAAGTCTCTGTCTCAGGCCCAGATACAAACAACAGGGAATATAACAAACACAATACAATAAGAAAAGACAAGACTTAGCTGAAAGTAGAAAACTGTCAACTCCAGAAACACCACATAGTACGACTAAGCAGCTAGTTAAAAGACAGGAAGAAAATCTATAAACCGCACCTCCAAGAGTGAGAAGCGGCTACTTATGGAAAAGGTAATTTACCAACAAGCAACACCTGAAGCAAGGGGTGTGGCATTCACCAAAACACAGACACAATAAGATCCACAGGGAACTTGTCAATTTAACCCATGAGTTGCCAGTCTCTCTGATCTCCTGGTATCTGCCACGGGAACGTCAATGACAGGCGAACCATGATCTTTGGCAATTAGCTTGAGAGTGTAAAGAGATACTTTTTCTCTGTCAAGAAGTCCATCTGTTATTATTGAAAATTGGTTATTAAATTGCTTGATTTTAAATGGCAAGTTAGGTGATAATTCCAACTTCACTTCACCATTTGTTCCAGAATCTTTATCTTTTACACTTAGAAATCCAACAGCTGTTCCAATTGCAGCATTTTCAGGCACTGAATTGACCAGATATGTTAGAAAGATCTCTGGAGAGTTATCGTTAATATATTTTATTTCAATAATTACTAGGCAACCATTGTCCATTTCTGGTATACCTCTGTCCTTTGCTCTAATATTCATAATTAACCACACCCTTGACAGAGATTTCTCCTGTTTGTTGGTTTAAGTAAAATAATTGCTTTACAGAATCCAATGTATTGTAGTCAAAAAATATCCAATTTCTCCATTGAGACCTTCATCTAAGTCTGTGAATGACTAAGGAAGTCCCATATTTTGGAGGTTTTCCATCATCAACAGCAGTGATGAGAAGTTTATGGCTTCTTTGGTCTTCTCTGTCTAAGGTCTTCTCTATAATTAATTCTGAAATCATAGTCCTATCTTTTTTTTTTTCTTACAGACAATTTGAAATAGGGACTTGAACTTAATATGTATTGAGATACTCCATACATGCCTGTATCTAGATCCTGTGCACTTTGCAAGGGAAATCGAGTGCCTGGACTTGCAAGAGCTTCCAAAAATCTAATGGTTTGTACATTTGTTGAGATTTTGGGAGAATTATCATTTATGTCAATGATTTCTATCTCCAAACTAAACAGCTCCAGAGGCTGTTCAATTATTATTTCTAGAGTCACAAAGCATCTTATCCCAGACACACACAAGGTTTCTCTGGCCAATCTCTCTTTAACTATTAAATGTCCATTGTCCTGGCTCACAGAAAAATAGCTTGAGATCTCTTCAGAACCTAATCTCGTCATTCACATAAAAATATCTGCAATATTGAACTTGAGATCCTGAGCTATATTGCCTACACATGTCCCAGGCTCTGACCCTTCAGTAATGGAATAATGAAGCTGCCCAGAGCACCAGCCCCATTTATAAAGAAAGAGGAGAAACAGTATTTGCCATTCCCAAAGCTTGCACACGAACGTTCTGCATCCGTTCCGTGCATTGGGGACCGCAATTTTTGGTCCTCAATGCACGGTCAACTTGAATCGGTCCGTGATCCGTCCACACTAAAAAAAAAATAGAACAAGTTCTATTTTTTTGCGGTGCGGAGGCACGGACAGAAACACCACGGAAGCACTCCGTAGTGCTTCCGTGGGGCTCCGTTCCGTGCTTCCGTTCCGCATCTCTGTGATTGCAGACCCATTCAAGTGAATGCGTCCGCATCCGTGATGCGGAGTGCACAGGGGCCGGTGCCCGTGTATTGGGAACCCGCCTTATGCGGGCCACAATACGGCCATGGGCAGACAACATTCGTGTGCAAGAGGCCTTAAGATGAGGGTGCCCATAATGTAAATCCTTGAAGGGTTTCTGTCACTAGAATTTTCAGTATTAAACTGGCTGACATTAGAGAGGTGCTAATGTCAGCTGCATCTAACTCTGCTATTCTAATAATTACCCGTGCCCCCGTTACTTTAGAATTCTTACTTTTATAATATGTAAGGAGCAGGGGGGGCATTGCTCCTGCACCTAGAGGCTCCCGTCTCCTACCTCAAGTCACACCTTCCAAGTGTTGATTGACAGGGCCAGGCATCGTTTGCATCCTTCTGCCTGCCCTGTGCCCTGGGAAAATCTCGCGACGTTCGGTATTCTGCGCAGACACGGTGAGGATGAGCAGTAACGGGGGCACGGATAATCAATAGAATAGCAGAGTTAGATGCAGCTGGCATTAGCACATCGCTAATGTCAGCCAGTTTAATACTGAAAATGAAATAAATAAATAGATGATCCATATCATCTATTTACCCAGGATTTTGTATCGGCGCAACAGCTGTAAATTATGTGCTACTGAAGAGCTAGGAAGGAGATTCACTGAGACAGGGGGAGGAGATTATATATATAAGATGGGCAGATTCTTTTGCTAGAAATAAGGTGACTGGTTGGTACCAGTGCCCTCTGCTGGCCATGTTTAATTATTGCATTTTACAACTTTAAACAATTAGGCCACAGAAAGCATTTTAAATTTTAAGATCAATATTACATTTTGTACTAGTTAAAGAATTATAGTTATCTGATTATATTTTAAAAGAGTTCTACATCTATATGGAGATGAGGTAAAAGGAAGCATTCTAATATACTTTTCAGTTCCTTTATACATACATTGCCCTTATGACTGTGTGTTAGCAAACTGGGATTAAATTTTTTGCCACTCGAAAGGATATTTTTCATTTCTTAAAAATGTATACAGTAAAAGAGAAGAGGCCATTTTATATCTAGACCATAATAACATTAATTAAGCTCTGCAAGAATCAGTATGTTCTACATTATGCATATACAATAAAAAGAAATCAAAATGATCAAAGTTGGAAAAAAGTCTAAAAATCTATATTTTCCTATATTTCCACTAGAGGACGCCATTAGCGATGAGTGAATTTCCTGAAATTCAATTCAGATTTGATTTAGCCGAATTGGTGGCCTGATTCAATTCAGCGCTGAAGAAATATGAACTAATTCTAAAGTGCTCCAATCGCCCTGAAATGTTATGGATCCTATACAACTCCTTCCAGGCTCTTTAACATATGACATAATTAATAATGTCAGAGTGACAACAACATACTGTATATGGCTATGGGTAAATGGATAGTAGCAGGTGGAAGTAAATAGCCTATTTAAAAGCACACTGCAGCACTGTTAGACTTCTTACTTTTTTGTTTTATAGTCCAAAACTTTTAGTTTTTTTGGTTGCAAATGCCTTTTGGTGTCTATACACAGACACCTCCTGGGGTCATATGATCTTCCTTCATCTTTCCTGTCTTATGATCTAAAAAAAAGGCTGACACCATTTTGCAAATTACGACCAAAATGAATCGCCAAAAATTAGGATTCTGTTTCAATTCAGTATGAACCAAATCGATTAGCTCATCTCTCACTGCCATGTTTGGAGTCCGGGAGCAGTCATTAAATATCCACAGATGTACAAGACCTAAATTGGCATATTACCCACAAATCTGGTTGCACTCTCAATAGAATTCAACCCTAGCTTATGCCTTATTTGATCTTCTTAGACTAAGGTCTGCTGTATAATTAATTCTGGGCTCATAGTCTCTTGTTTTATTTTCTTAACAGACCTGAATTCGGCATGTATTGAGATACTCCATATATGACCATACCTAGATCCTGTGCACTTTCGAGGGGAAATCAGCTGCTTAGACTGGCAATTCAAACATTATAATGGTTTGTGCATCGGTGAAGAACTTTGGAAAAACGAAACTTAACCCTTGTCCTAATGTTTATTAGGACATGTGAATGTGACAAAGCAGATAGATGCTACTTTCCTGCCTGGCAAATGTGAACCTAAACTTAGCAGCTAGACAAGCAACAAGATCAGTGGTGCCAGATTATCACCAAGAAGACTTCATTTTGAGAAGGAGTTCTATACTGTACCTATATATGAGACTTTCGTTTAGGATAAAGAAGGGATTTGGGGATGATTACTTGTTTTTTACTTTTGCTCGCACACAACATACAATTATAATGTCCTCCTAGCAGATACAATGTAAATACACAAGATAATGATGCAACTGTCTGTATGGCTTTCTCAATAAGAACCAGCATGTAAAACTCTGACTAATGAGGCCTGTTGGGTTTATAAGCAGTCAGTGAAACAATTACCATAATAGAAATACTATAGTAATCCCCAGGAAGTGGCAGCAAGTGCTCCTTTTAACAGTACCAATACCACAGGTTACATTAAGTATTATATGATGGCCATTGAAATTTATGAGCATAGATGTGCTGCATTGCCCAACATTTTAACCATCCTTCCCTGGACATTTTTAAGATCTGGCACAATTAGATCACAAATACACAGTTTTGGCACATTTCCATAAGCCTTGTCCACCTATAAGGTCCAAATCAAGGATCTTTGGAAGGGATGTAACATTTTTGCAGCCCCTCTAAACTATTTTGGGAGATCCCAAATGAGGAACATCTCTCAATATCTTAATAAGGTATTTGAAAATGAGTTTTCAAAACCAGATTACCCCCTTAACTGTAATCCCTTTACATTTTGGCAGATTATACAAACAGTATAAAATATAGGGTTAAAATTATTTTACACAAAAGATTTTAGCGGTAAAAAATTCTGTATCTAGCACCATCAGGAAAGGGTAAATAAAATATTTGGTGCAATGTGAATGGAAGCCATGCATTACATATTTTCTGTGTTAAAGAGAGTCTGTCACCAGAAAATTAACTGGTAAACCAGGCACAATGTCATGTAGGGCTAGCTCTTCTGAATTTAATGATACCATTCACTTAGCGATTTGTTTCTTTATTCTCAGGAGAACATACTTATACTCAAAATGAGCAGTTAAGTGCACTGAGGGTGGGCCCCAGCCACTCTGTACACCTTGCTTCTCCTGCTTCCTCTGCCCTCCCCTCCATCTTCCCCTTGTTTGACATGGCCAAGGGAGAAGACTAGATTAGTGTCATCAAGATGTGTATTTTTCTATGACAGCTCTGAAAATCGACTGAAAAACTGAATTCTGTATGCCTGTATGCTATTGGGTCTCAAGCCAACCAGCTGTATCTGACTTCTAGATTGTGGCCATCTTATCTGACAGGCTTCTATAGCATAAACTAAACCCAGGAAAGTTTTGTTAGTATTTCAGCATTTGGTCCCAAACATTATATAGATCCAGCTGTTCATATGTTAAGGGAGTTTTCTCACTTCACCAAATGACATATATCATGTAGACAAAGTTAATACAAGGCACTTACCAATGTATTGTGATTGTCCATATTGCTTCCTTTGATTCATTTTTCCATCACATTATACACTGCTCCTTTCCAGGGGTTATGGTCACTGCTGCAATCTAGCCATAGTGGCCATGCTTCCTCACTGAGGAAAAAGTGCCAGCCTCTCTGGGGGCGAGGACCATGGGAGCCCGCATAGGCACGTATGTGCAGCAGTTCCAGTCCCGGCCACCTTGTATCTGTGCTACAGCGGTGGCTGTAATCCCTGGAAACGTGATGGAAATGTGATGGAAAAATTAAATCAAGCCAGCAAAGGAGGCAATATGGATAATAACAATACATTAGTAAGTGTCTTGTATTAACTTTGTCTTCATGATAAATGTCTCAAGTGAGACAACCCTTCAATAGCAGTAGTGAACGGCAAGCACCTTTGTCAGCAAAAGGCTGACACCTAAATGCAATACTGTCATCTCACTAAAATATGCTAATGTTAGCCTAAAGGATATTTTTGACATGATTTTGACATGTATAAATTAAGCACACTTTTGTTCCTAAAACGTTATATCATTTTTATGTAATTAGTAGAGACCACTTATTAATATAGAATTGCTGTACATAATACTACCAATAACAGAATATGACCATTACAACATATATGACCAACATGTCTGTTTAATCCACCTAATCATTTCTTCATGCTTCTTGTCTTGATTAAGGGAAGCATGTCAAATAAAAAAAAACATAAAAAAGTACATTTGTAATGTGTGTATTGTCTCACCTGATTGCCTACCAAGGTGTTAGAAGATGAAGCATTAGCCTCACTCATCAAATCCTTTAACTGAGGAAAATTTTGATGTTTCATGAATGCAAGGTCATTGTCTGTTGCTGAAGGAAAACATGTAGGATAACATGGTCCCTGAGCTTCTGGTGGAACCATTCTAACCTCCATGTACTTTAATGTTCCATCATTGTTCAAGAAAAGAGTTGGTTGATATTGATCCACATATTGTTTAGAATGTGATTTGTTTGGTAGGCAAACCCCACAACTGCTGCTGCCATTCTCCTGTTTTAAACATTTCCAAATCAAAATGAAAAAAGTCACAAGTGAAACCAAACTAATTGCAACCAAGGAAATTATAAGATACAACGTCATGTCATTAGTTATCTTGTAATTTGTAAGGTCTTGGGATTTAGGACTTTCATTCATCACACTGTCTAATATGTTGACAAGCAAAGTTACTGTAGCTGACAAAGAAGGTTCTCCATGATCACTTACTGAAATCACAAGTTTCTGTTCTAAAATATCCACTTCTTCTAGTCCTTGAACAGTTCTTATTTCTCCGCTAGCTTCAGAAATTCTAAATAATTGAGGATTTGTGGAATCAACAATCTTATAATGTAACCAAGCATTGTGACCTGAATCTACATCCACTGCAGACACCTTTGTGACCAGATAACCAGCTGCTGCTGATTTTGGAAGTTTCTGTTGAGGAATATGCTCTCCTGAATTATCCGGATACAGCACAGTTGGGTGGTTGTCATTTGTATCCAAAACAAAAATAAAAACTGAAGCATTAGAAGATAACCTTGGAGATCCAGAATCTTCAACCTTCACTGTAATTTTTAATACTTGAGTTTGCTCATAATCAAAGGAACGTTGGGCAAAGATCTCACCACTTTCTGAGTTTATGTACACAAAAGATGATATGGAGAAACCATCTACCTGTCTTTCTAGTATAGAATATGTTAATTCTGAATTAACCCCTTCATCTAAATCCGAGGCAAACAGTGTACATAATAAACTGCCAGCCTTATTATTCTCTTTAATGAAAGCATTGTAAGCTGACTGATGAAATACTGGTGGATTATCATTGACATCTGAAATGTTAAGGGTTATTTTAGTTTCTGTGTGCAAAGGAGGAGAACCGAGATCAGATGCCATTACAATGATTTCATATTGAGCATGTTTTTCTCTATCTAGCCAACCATCAGTTACCAGTGAGTAACGATTATTGAGATTGCGAAATTTAAATGGAAGGTTTGGAGATGTCGCTAATTGTATTTCTCCATTCTTACCGGAATCCTTGTCTTGTGCAACCAGAAATCCAATCAGTGTACCCAGGGCAGTATTTTCAGGGACAGCATTTGTGGCAGAAGTGAATATAATCTTGGGTGGGTTATCGTTTACATCTTGTATTTCCACTTGAACAATACAGCGTCCTTCTAGTTCTGGTATTCCTTTGTCTACTGCTCTGATAGATAACTCCCAGAAATGACTGTCTTCATAGTCCACAAGTCCCTGAACAAAAACCTCCCCAGTTTTTGTGTTTATATCAAACAAAGCTTTAGCAGATTCTGATGTATGATCATCAAAGGAATATTCAATTTCTGAGTTTGCTCCTTCATCAAGATCTATAGCATTCATTTTTATGATGACTGTTTTTGGAGGAGCATTTTCTAATAAATTGACCCTATATATAGATTCATCAAACAATGGTGCATTATCATTTATATCTAAAACAATTATAGTTATCTGAGTAGACCCAGACCTCGCTGGTTCTCCACTGTCTATAGCTGTAAGATCAAGCTTATGTTCCTTTTTTTCTTCTCTGTCTAATATTTTTTCCAGTATCAATTCAGGTATTAGAATTCCATCTTTCCGAGTTTTTACAGACAAAGAAAAGAATGGGTTTGCATTTATCCTATACTGGGTAACACTATTCATACCGATATCTGGATCCTGTGCAATTTCTAGTGGGAATCGGACACCAGGAATTGTCACCAATTCTGTTATCCTCAAAATACGATTAATGTTAGAAAAAGCTGGGGCATTATCATTTATATCCAATATTTCTATTTCTACACTAAAGAGCTGCACAGGGTTCTCAGTTATAGCCTCCAAATGCAGGAAGCAGCTATGGCTGGATCCACACAAGCTTTCTCTGTCAATTTTATTTTTCACAGTCAGAACTCCACTCCCTTGATCCACATCAAAATATCTGCTCTTGCTTTCAGGTCTTAGATGCAATCTCTGTTTATTAGTGCCTGAAACACTAATTCCTAGATCCTGTATTATATTCCCTACAAATGTTCCTGGCTCCAACTCCTCATAGATGGAATAATATAGCTGTCCAGAGACCCAGCCCCAGTTACAACATATAAAGAGAAACGCCACTTGCCATTTCCAAGCCTTTGCTGAGCTTCGGATGTTCATTACTTAAATCTCTTTCTTCTTATAACAAGAAATGCAGGTCCTTTTACAATCCCATGAGGTTCTAGACTGTTCTTAAATACATCCAGAAAGAGAAACGTCATCCAGGGCATTTAAAAATATCCAGAGAGTACCCAACAAAGCAGCAGCTCTGCTTTGTGTGTCGGTGAGAAGATGGAGGTTGATTCACTGAGCCAGGAGGAGGGCAGAGCTTGAATGACATGAGCAGATCCCCTTATATTTAGCAGCTCAGATAAAGATTAGAAGACAGGCTTGCCCTCTTCTGGCCAAAGGTATGAACTACATTTATTACTACGATTATCTATTATTTAAAGTGAAAAATAAAAGAAGACAAACGTAACAAAAAAAAAAACACAAAAAAGCAGCTGCTTGTGCTATGATTTTATACTCCTTCTATTCTGTAAGTAGATAATGTGTAGCATATTGAAACACATTAATAAGCATATATTTTCCTAGCAAAACATTAAAATCACTTAATAATGTCTAAAAAGTATTGGCTGCAACCAGTCTTCCTAGTAGTTCTTAGTTTTCACTGTAATCAGAGAAAACAATTTTATAAACAACAGCACAACTTCAATCCCACCAAAATTAAAACCCACCATAGTTTTTTTTACCCTGACCCAAGATAAATCTAAGTATTTTCATGACTGCTTCACTGTAGCCAGACTCATGTTGCTGAGGAAGGTCACCTTAGACCAAAACGCCACTATTAATGGGTGGTTATATTCTGTTATCATATGTAATATTCTGGTAGAAAACCTATTGATTCAAGCTTCCATTGAGTCCCGCAGTATCTTCTATTTTAATTGTTTGACCTTACATCTGGCACCACTTAACACAAGGAGTGCTGGTAACAATACAATAATATTAAAAATTTGAAGCCACATTTCTTACAGAAATCACACTTCATGAAACAGTAAGTTAGTACATAGTTACATAGTTAATATGGTTGTAAAAGACAAACGTCCATCAAGTTCAGCCAAGGGATAGGTGGGGACGCGATTCCCAGAAGTTAGTGAGACTCAGATTTCTACACGTTTTCATAAGCATTTATATTTTTTACTTTTTGAAACTGTCCACTGTTTCTGCTGTAACCACGTCCTGAGGAAGTCTATTCCACAGCTTCTCAGTTCTTGCAGTAAAGAAGCTTTGAAGCTTCCGGAGACTGAACTTTTTCCTCTCCAATCGGAGGCATTGCCCCCTTGTCTTTTGAGCACATTTTACAGCTTTTCGCCATATTTTTTGTACGGCCCATTAATATACTTGTATAGGTTAATCATGTCCCCCCCTTAGACGTCTCTTCTCAAGACTAAATAAATTCAATTCTTTTAATCTTTCTTCATAACTAAGACCCTCCATGCCCCTTATCAGTTTAGTCGCTCTCCTCTGTACTTTTTCCAGCTGCAGTGCATCCTTTCTATGCCCAGAACTGGACTGCGTATTCCAGATGAGGCCGCACCAGCGCTTTGTAAAGTGGTAGTATTACATCCTTTCCCCGTGAGTCCATGCCTCGTTTAATGCATGACAATATCCTGGTGGCCTTAGAAGGAGCTGATTGACATTGTGTGCTGTAATTTAATCTACCATCCACAAGGACACCCAAATCCTTCTCTTTAAGTGACTCTCCCAGTGCTACATCACCTAGGACATATGAAGCACAGCGATTATTACTACCAAGATGCATAACTTTACATTTGTCCACATTGAACCTCATTTGCCAAGTTGATGCCCAATCACTCAGAGTGTTCAAGTCAGCTTGTAGTTTGTGGACATCTTCCATGGACCATACAGTTCTATACAGCTTAGTGTCATCTGCAAAAATAAATATGGTGCTATTAATCCCGTCCTCAATATCATTAATAAATAAATTAAATAATAGAGGACCCAGCACTGAACCTTGGGGTACACCACTTCTAACCTGGGACCATTCTGAAAAGGAATCATTGACCACAACTCTCCGGACACGGTCCTTCAGCCAGTTTTCAATCCAATTACAAACTATACTTTCCAAGCCAATAGACCTTACTTTACTTATTAAGCATCTATGAGGGACAGTATCAAAAGCATTTGCAAAATCCAGAAACACTAAATCCACAGCCGCCCCTCTGTCCAGGCTACTACTCACCTCCTCATAAAAACAAATCAGGTTTGTCTGACAACTTCTGTCCTTGGTAAACCCATGCTGTTTATCACTTATAATATTATTTATAGTCACATACTCCTGTATATAGTCCCTTAAGATTCCTTCAAACATTTTTCCCACAACAGAAGTTAAACTAACTGGTCTATAATTACCTGTGGAGGACCTTGATCCTTTTTTTAATATGGGCACCACATTTGCCTTGTAAAAATATATGATGGCAAGCCACAGCTATGAAGGGGACAAGCTCTGTGAAGGAACTGTGGCCTTTGGCATACATCTTCTATAGGTTAAATGAAATAGCCCAGTGAATCTCTAAAGGCAGATTTACACTGCACAATTTTCAGGCCTATTAACATGAATAAAAATTACTATCAGCACAGATTTTTTTATAGTAGACCCATATAAATGTGCCGCAGATTATCCTTGATGTGTACACAGAAAACAAAGTTTCTAAGCAGCAGATCAAGCTGTGTACAGTGACCTGCTGCCCAGAAACAATGGCCCTAATTTATCATACCTTCACTCCAGAATTCTGGCGTCAAAAAGTAAAAAAAAATAGAGCTTTTGCGACTTTTTGCACTCTCTTGCGCAAACTTTTGCGACTTTTTGCATTTTTACACCACTCACTCCAGTTTTGTATTAAACCGTCAAAAATGGTGTGTGGTTAGCTATGTTAATGAGTTTCACTCTAGATTTATCAATGATATTATTTTTTTAAGTCGCAAAAAAGTCACAATCTCACTTCAGGAGGAGGGTGGAGTAGGAAAACTGGAGTAGCTTCTCTAGACAAAAGTGTCAGGTCTAATTATAAGATAAATTTATTAAGGAACATGAGACATTTGATAAATGTGACATAAAGTACTCCAATGCAGACTTTAGCAAAACTGACTTCAAATTTTCCCCTCATGATAAATTCCCCCCAATGAATCTGTAGGAAGACAAGTGACAACAGTAGCGATAACTTGTTCCCATAAAGGAGAAGAGATTGCCGCATGTAACTGCAGCTCTTTCCTCCACTGACAAGCAGGAAGTTATCAGGAAGGAACAATCCGCATGCGCAGACCGAAAAAAATGTGAAAAAAATAAATGTCGGATCCGTTCTTCCGGATGACACCGAAAAGATGGTTCCAGCATTTAAATGCATTTGAAAGACAGATCAGGATCCTGATCAGTCTTACAAATGCCATCAGTTGGCATACGTTTTGACGAATCCGGCAGGTAGTTCCTGTGGAGGAACTGCTTGCCGGATCACTCTGCCGCAAGTGTGAAAGTACCCTTACCCAAACTATTTTCATCCGACTGGAGGATCGGGGAAATTATCAGGCACTTACCACAATAAATCACCATCGCGGAAATTCCTCAAGAAGCGCAGGTAGGTGTGATTTTATCATGAATTGCTAACATTAGTAACAAGAGGACGGTCATGTGGTAGAATTCCAGTTCCAGTACTACCGATATTAAAGGGATTCTGTCACCAGTTTTTTACCCCCCCATTTAAAAATATGGTTATGTTCATGGAGCACTAGCGATTCCTAATGGGGTCTTATAACCGAAATCTGTAGGCTCATTTTGTCTAAAAAACGTTATAACTAACCTGTCATTCATCTCACAAAGGTGCCCAAGGGGATGCTCATGTCTTCCAGATGCCGCCCGCACCCGCCGCCGTTCGTGCCCAGGTCCTCCTTTGCTGTCATCAGCGCCGCCTCAGAATCCTTTGCTACGCCTCCGGCTCTCGCTCACTCCCCCCTCCTTCTTCTCTAACATCCTGCGTGCGCACAGGCCTCTGACAGGCTGGCGCCAGTGTTCAGGTCATGGGGAGGTTGAGCGAAGTGCCGGCGTATGCGCACTTCGCTCCATGAAGCCGAATGGAGAAGTCTGCACGTGCGCATCAGGCACAGGCCTGTGCGCACGCGCGGGATGTTAGAGAAGAAGGAGGGGGGAGTGAGGGAGAGCCGGAGGCGTAGCAAAGGATTCTGAGGCGGCGCTGATGACAGCAAAGGAGGAGCTGGGCACGAACAGCGGCGGGTGCGGGCGGCATCTGGAAGACATGAGCATCCCCTTGGGCACCTTTGTGAGATGAATGACAGGTTAGTTATAACGTTTTTTAGACAAAATGAGCCTACAGATTTCGGTTATAAGACCACATTAGGAATCGCTAGAGCTCCATGAACATAACCATATTTTTAAATAGGGGGGGAAAAACTGGTGACAGAATCCCTTTAAGGTTTTAGAGTAAGTGCATGAATTCTCATTTTGGTTAAAAAAAAGTCACCTAGCAGTCAATAGTGCCCTTCAGTCCATAGTTATTGCAACAATCAGTAATTGTATCAGAAGCTCATACAGATGTAGCAGTGAAACAAATGTCTTGAGATGCTGCCTAGGTAAAATTTTGTGAAAGAGAGATGTTAATCTGTGTTCCTCAAAAATATATATGCGTTGTCTGGGGGTACTCTTTCTCATTATGGAGACCGCCAACTATGCAAAGTATGTGTGCGTAGTATTGCTGATTATCTTTCCCAGAAACCCAGAGGGGCATTGCCTGGAATATAATACTGAGCACACGTACTCTGCATAATAGGCACTCTCACCTGAGACAACACATATATTTTGACGAGAAATACAGAGTAGCATACTGGTCTCTCACTCCTCTGCTTTGTGTCAAGCCGAACTCTTTGAGAAATTTGGAACAAATCACAAACTGGTATAATCGATTTGCTCATCCTTAATCCTAGCCATTTATCTCCCTTTGTGAACCCCGAATCAAAGAATCTTGACAGAGGGAGATACCTCTCTTTTTCCATCACTGTATTACATTATCAATGGCACAGCTGCTGATTTATTTGCTCCTCTATAAAAAATAAAAATAAAAAGTTAAACTTATCCTGCAAAATGCAAGTCATGATATGGCTATGTCAATGGGAAAATAACTTCTCAAAGCCCAAAAATAGGCCAGTCCTTAAAGAAGACCCATCACTGTTCCTGACATGTCTGTTTTAACAAATAACTATAATACACAAGTTGCCAGTGTCAGGTTGTGTAGTGGCACACCACTTTGACAAAGGAAATTATAAACCTCAATCTATTGAAAAAAATATTCAGGAGAAATCGCTCTATTCAATTTATTACTGCGCTATGTAAGCATATTTGTTTTCTGAGTACTTTTTGTGAGTGACCATTTTAAATCACTTAAATATATAGGGTCCTATGAGAAGGAGCAGAGTATAGGCTGATAATGTAGTAGCAACATAAGACAGGAGCACCCGGTACAGTACTGTGTGTATGACAGCACCATGCAATGTAGCCCAGAAGCGAAACCGCCAAGAAAGTAAAACTTTATATTTCCAGCTTTTTACTGGTCACCCATATGGAACAATTCTGCTGTACAGTACTTCAACTTAAAAAAGGCAGACATACAGACAAGACTTCGCACATGGGGACCAATCAAAGATATTGAAAGTAACGATGCTGTGGACGTCTTTTTAATCGCCCCTTTAATGTACTGTATGTGTTATTAAGTGCCATAAATAAAGAATAAAAATATGGGCAATCCATTTGCTATTCCCTTGATTGATCATTGTATATAATATTTGTACATTAAAATTAGTAGTCAGGGAATTTCTTCAGATTGGATTTGGTCGACTTGGTCAGGAGAATCTATTTGGGTCTGACCTGAATCAGTTGCCCTAAAAAGTTGTGGATGACATCTCCTAGGACTGTATGCAACTCATTTTAGGCTCTTTTATGCCAAGCCAGTATCCCAAAGTGACAGCATGATATATGGCTATGGGTAAATTGGTGACTACTGGTGGTGACAAACAGCGTCTTCAAAAACAAACTACACGGTAGAATTTTAATGTTTTAAAAAAATGCTCAGAAAAATGTTTGCTTTTTGTCTGTACACACATTTCACCTGGGGTCATGTAAATCTCCTTCCTCTTTACTGCCTTCAGATCTGTAAAAATGATGCTATTTTAAAAAATTTTATCATAAAGAATTGCCAAAAATTATTCTTCAGTGCATGCACCAAGACAGTTTACTTCAGCACTCTCCTGGTACTTCAGACCAGGGCACACTGCATGTCCAGATCTGTGGGCGAGGAGAGTATAGCCTCAGTTTGTACTATGTGGTGTAACACTTCCATGTTATTTCATCAGGCAGCTACATAGTATAATTCTTTACTGGTTATAATGGAAAAACACTGTACACATCAGACATTAGAATGTCAAGTAAGAATGATTGTACTGCATCTACAAAGAGCGGCTATCATACATCATAAAGTAGTGGTGATGTCCATGGTATCATTACCTGGAGCTTTCACAAGATAATTATACTATGAAGATTGAAAACACTGAGCAGCAGACTCTTTCTGCATCTGCCAGAGGACAGCTATTATAACTTTACAGTGCCTGCTGGTACATGGAAGCAATCCTGATTTATAATGTTATACCAGCCACATGTGCTCTGCATCTCCAAACCACCGACACATGTCCCAATAGGTTCTACAAGTTATCTCACATTACACACAATATACAGAACGGACTGTTTGCTTCTTTACACCTAAGACTGTGCTTACTAAAAGCTTGAAGGAAAAAAATGTTGCCAAACCCTTCTGCATGCAGAAATTCAATTACCTGATACCTCTGCTAAGTAAATTTAGCATTTAGGCCCAGGAGCATAAAGTAACAATTTTTTTTTATATTATTGTCATTTAAATAAGGATTAGCTTATTCTCCAACCTGCTATACACATCATAATGAACATTGCAAAATTTTTAGCTAGAGCACATTGTACTTTTTATTATTACCATGTTATATAATGGAAGAATTTTCTCTAAATTTAGGGCTTATGTAAAAGTCAGTGAACATACCCATCAAGAGTAAAAAAAAATCATGATGTTTACAGCATTTACTGATATCTCACCTGATTTACCTCACTCATACTGTTCATAGTAGAAGATTCTGCTTCATTAACCTTCTGCTGAGGGGCACCTAATGGTTTCCTAAAGGTAAAGTCATTTTCTGTATAAGGTGGGAAGCACGCTGTGTAACATGGTTCCTGTGCATTTGGAGGAGCCATTCTCACCTCCATGTATTTTAAGGTCCCATCTGTATTCAGATAAAGTGTTGGTTTATACTGGTCTATATAGTGATTAGAATGTGATCTGGATGTAAGGCAAGAACCACAACTGCTTCCATAAGTTTCTTTTCTAAGGCACCTGACAATCAATATAGTAAAAGTTACAAGGGAAACCACACTGATGGCCACAAGAGAAATAATAAGATACAGTGTCATATCTGCTGCAGGCTTTATATTGGTCAAAAAGTCCTGAGGTCTGGGATTGGTATGCACAATATTTTCCATTATATTTACAATCAATGTGACTGTAGTGGTCATAGAAGGTTCTCCATGGTCACTGACTGCAATCATAAGTCGATGCTCCATGTTATCTGTCTCATGTAAACCTCGGAGAGTCCTGACTTCTCCTGAGTATTCAGAGATGTGGAATAAAGCAGGACTAGCAGACTCAACAAGACTATAGAGGAGCCAGGCATTGTGCCCAGAATCTACATCCACTGCAGACACCTTACTGACTAAATAGCCAGCAGTAGCAGATCTTGGAATGGTCTCTTGAGCAGTGGTCTCTCCTGTATACTCTGGGTATAAGATGGTAGGAGAGTTGTCATTTGTATCCAGAATAAATATGAAGACAGAAACATTGGAGGATAATTTTGGAGATCCAGAATCTTCCACGCTTGCTGTGATCTGCAGAACCTGGAATTGCTCATAGTCAAAAGACCTTTGTGCATAAATATTCCCGGTGTCGGAGTTAATGTAGACAAATGAAGAGACAGGAGAACCATGGATATGGCTCTCAGTGATGGAGTAAATGAGGTTTGCATTAGCTCCCTCATCCGGATCCGTAGCAGATACTGTACATAACAGTCTGCCGGCCTCATTGTTTTCTTCTATGAAGGCATTGTAGACATTGTGTAGAAATGCTGGACGATTATCATTAACATCAGAGATATTAAGGCTGATTGTAATCTGGCTGCTGAGAGATGGAGAACCCAGATCAGATGCAGTCAGCTTAATAGTGTATTGTGAGAGCTTCTCCCTGTCCAGATGTCCACTAGTGACCAGAGCATAACGCTGTGACATGGGCTGGCATGTGAAGGGTAAACCTTTGGAGACTTGTAATGTAATCTCTCCATTTTTGCCAGAATCTCTATCTCTAACTGTGATGAAACCAACAACAGTACCTATAGGAGCATTCTCGGGAACCTCATTATTTTTAGATATAAAATTAATTTCTGGGGAGTTATCATTTACATCTTCTATCTCTATCTGAACAACACATCGTCCCTCTAATTTAGGGGAGCCTTTGTCAACTGCTTTAACAGAAAGCTCATAAAATTTAGCTTCCTCAAAATCCACAGTTCCCTTGATGAATATTTCACCCGTTTGTGGATTTAAATCAAATATTTGTTTTTCCGACTCTAAAGTATGATGATTAAATGAATATAATATTTCCCCATTTGATCCCTCATCTAAATCTGTAGCATTAAGTTTTATCACAACTGTTTGCAAAGGAACATTTTCTGATAAATTTACTTTATATCTTGACTGATGAAACACTGGTGCATTGTCATTGATATCTAATACATGGACTGTTATCTGTGTAGATCCTGATCTGGCTGGTTGTCCTCCATCTATAGCAGTGAGAATAAGCTTGTGCTCTGCTATTTCCTCTCTGTCTAGAGATTTTTCTAATACTAATTCAGGAATTAGCGTTCCATCCTTACGATTTGTAACAGACAATGCAAAATATGGATTTGGATTCAAACTATATTGTTTAATATCATTAATGCCAACATCTGCATCCTTTGCCATTTCTAATTGGAACTGCACTCCGGGAGTTGTTACTAGCTCAAAGATCTTTATCATCTGGTTAGTGCTAGTAAAAATGGGTGAATTATCATTAATATCCAAAACCTCTATTTCCAGACTGTGAAGCTCCAGAGGATTCTCAGCCACAACCTCTAAATGCAGCAAACAGCTCAGGCTGGATCCACACAGACTCTCCCTATCAACCCTCTCATGTACAACCAGAGCTCCATTCTTCTGCTCTATAGAGAATAATCTGCTGCTTCCATCTGATCCCAAACTCAGCCTCCTTCTACTAATATCAGCCAGATTCACCCCCAGATCCTGAGCCACATTCCCCACAACAGTTCCTGGATGAGACTCCTCAGCAATAGAATAACGAAGCTGCCCAGAGACCCAGCCCCAGCTACAAAGGAAGAGGGAGAAAGCTACTTGCCATTTCCAAGCCCTTGGAAAACTTTGGTTGTCCATATCTTAAATCCTTCTATTGAAAATGTATAAGATGCATATCCTCTTTATAATCCCAAATAGATTGTTACGTCAATAAAATATTTTCCAGGAAAATGTATTCCTTTTGTTCCCTGGGAAACATCCATGGCGTTCACATAGGAGCAGCAGCTCTTCTTTGTGTGAGAGGAAAGATGGGAGGGTGAATCACTGAGCCAGGGGGAGGAGAGCGCAGGACTGACATGAGCAGACCCACTAATGTTGCCAAATATCAGATCGGAAGACAGGCACTCCCTCTTCTGGACAAAAGCAATTATTGCACTTAAAAAGCAAAGTTACTGTTTAAAGTGTTTTTACTATTTCCGAATAATAATATTTATATAGTACCAACATATTCTGCAACACTTTTACAAATGCATAAAGGGAAAAAAATGAAAAATATGTTTTTCTAGAGATATATGAAACTATGTTATGTATTAGTATTTCTAGAGATATATGAAACTAGATTTAGTGCAGACCACTAAAAAGGATAAAGTATAGTGAAATTTGGCACATTTATAAATTTGCATTAGTGCAAATATATTCCTCATATACTTCAGACTGTTCATATTCATGTATATATATGTAGATTATTGAAACTTTCCAAGTGACAATGAATGTTTACTTTTTTGATAATTAGTATACCTCCAAGTAAGGAAAGAATGGCAAATTATATACCATATATAATTTGCCATTCTTTCACACAAATGTTCACTGAATTGAACTTAGAACTTATATAACCTACATACAGTACAGACCAAAAGTTTGGACACACCTTCTCATTCAAAGAGTTTTCTTTATTTTCATGACTATAAAAATTGTAGATTCACACTGAATGCATCAAAACTATGAATTAACACATGTGGAATTATATACATAACAAACAAGTGTGAAACAACTGAAAATATGTCATATTCTAGGTTCTTCAAAGTAGCCACCTTTTGCTTTGATTACTGCTTTGCACACTCTTGGCATTCTCTTGATGAGCTTCAAGAGGTAGTCCCCTGAAATGGTTTTCACTTCACAGGTGTGCCCTGTCAGGTTTAATAAGTGGGATTTCTTGCCTTATAAATGGGGTTGGGACCGTCAGTTGCGTTGAGGAGAAGTCAGGTGGATACACAGCTGATAGTCCTACTGAATAGACTGTTAGAATTTGTATTATGGCAAGAAAAAAGTAGCTAAGTAAAGAAAAACGAGTGGCCATCATTACTTTAAGAAATTAAGGTCAGTCAGTCAGCCGAAAAATTGGGAAAACTTTGAAAGTAAGGGCTATTTGACCATGAAGGAGAGTGATGGGGTGCTGCACCAGATGACCTGGCCTCCACAGTCACCGGACCTGAACCCAATAGAGATGGTTTGGGGTGAGCTGGACCGCAGAGTGAAGGCAAAAGGGCCAACAAGTGCAAAGCATCTCTGGGAACTCCTTCAAGACTGTTGGAAGACCATTTCAGGGGACTACCTTTTGAAGCTCATCAAGAGAATGCCAAGAGTGTGCAAAGCAGTAATCAAAGCAAAAGGTGGCTACTTTGAAGAACCTAGAATATGACATATTTTCAGTTGTTTCACACTTGTTTGTTATGTATATAATTCAACGTGTTAATTCATAGTTTTGATGCCTTCATAGTCATGAAAATAAAGAAAACTCTTTGAATGAGAAGGTGTGTCCAAACTTTTGGTCTGTACTGTATATAGAGGTTATATTAATTATACTCCTTCCATCAATATTCAACTCTATTTAATTAACTCATTTTAAATTATATTTAATCACTGACCTGTCCTTAGGCTAATATGTAAGCTATATTCTAAGATATATATAATATATTATTAGTTTTGTTTATGGAGCTGTATGAGGGATCTTTTATGCAGGGAGACCTGGAATTTTCACTGATACCATTTTGGAGTGTGTGACTTTTTGATAATGTTTTTGCTAAATTTTTTTTCGGAAGATGAAGTGATGTGGTGAATCGGCCATTTTGATTTTATTTTCCATTATGCCGTTCACCATATGGGATAAATATTTCTATATTTTAATCGTACAGGTATTTTCAAATACGGTGATGCCTATAATGGTTAATTTTTTGTTTAATTTTTTATATTCTTGAAAACTTTAATTTTCTTAAAAAAATGTTAAGCCACCTTAGGTGACGATAGCGTGCAATCATTAGATTGCATCTTGTATTCTGTGATGAATATCTATCTATTACAGAATTCTGAGTTCAGTATATTCCATTGCAGTGCTTTCACGTTTACGCCTGTATTGGTATATACTAGTAATTTACCTAGCAATTACTTTTGTACAGGCTTAGGCCTATTACTGGTATGGGCCGCTTTCTCTAATCTAAGCCTGAGAAAGGCAGTCTGAGGCAGGAAGGGGGCGGCTCCCAATTTTAGTGCTCCCAGATGCTGTGGTAACATTTAACCATGGCATCTGATGGGGTTAAATTTCAGCAAATGGCATTATAGCCGATAGTACACATTAGCCTCAGGCCTCTGCTGTCTAAAACAGTAAAAACCTGGCATCTTTAAAGACCAGACATTTGCCTTACATTTACGGCAGAGGTCCAGCAAGGGTTAAAAATAACATAAATTTGTAAATTTAGTAAGTGGTAATTTAACATATATGGTACCAAATGTGTGACTCTTTATCAAACACCCTATCAAACAACGCAATAATCTTCTGTCTTTCTGAGTTACAAATGTAATAATGAAGAATCAGCTATGAGCAAGAAGACCTTCTGACAAGGATAAATATTACAGCTGATAACAGTGATAATGGTGAAAAATTGTACCGCAATATAGAATGTCAAAGAGTTGATATTCCATGTTGCTAGGACATAATATGCTGGCCATTGACATGCTTTATCTGCCTGTTAAATAGTTGACAACGCGCAATCCCCTAAGAACTGCACCACATGCATATTATCCCAACACAAGAAGGTGATAGACATTTTTGGTGTCCCACACAGCCAACATTTGATTATCTGCCAGTCCATATAGACACAAGAATATTGACAGATCCTGATTATATGTCTTTGCCAAGCTTCCATAAAAATTTGATTATCAGTGGATCCCATTCCTTATAGGAGCATTCAATAACAAAAATAGCATATATATATATATATGGACGCTTTATACTCCATTGAAAGAAGAATTACCCTTTATAGGGGTTGTCCAAGTTATTTTTATTGATGACCTATCCTCAGGGTGGATCATCAATATCAGTTACTATTCAAGTGTATAGGAACGAGCCATCCCATTGAAGTGAATGGGATGGCTTCTTTTAATAACCCATACTCACCGCTGTGGATACAACAGTGAGCAGGTAAACAATGAAGAGAAGGCTGCTCTGGCACGGCGCGCACCTTCTCTTCAGCCAGCTGATTGATGGGGGTGCAGGGTGTCGGACCCCTGCTGATCTTATATTGATGAGCTATCCTCAGGATAGGTCATCAATAAAAATAACTTGGACAACCCCTTTAACTGCCTACTTGATATGGTTTTTAAATTGTATGCTTTGTCCAACTGGCATAGACACAGAGTTCATTTGTACTAGGGCTTTCATACACTTGCCTGGGTGTCAATTGTACATGATCAGGAAAGTTTCATAACCTCTCTAGATGTTTATAAAAACGTTTCTGCTCATAAGCAGTGATTTTGAAAATAATGAAGAAAGTATATTAGAAAGTTTTATAGCATTTCATTATACAGGGTGGCCCACAAAAAAGTAACCCGCCTCCAGTGATAGTATAACAAGATGACAAGCAAATGTACACTAACAATCCAAATACCCTGGATGAACTCAAGGAGAACATCACAAACAGCATCCGCAGCATCACAAGCAGTATCAGCCAACATAATCCGACGTGCCCAAATATGCATAGACGTCAACAAGACCACTTTCAGCTTTTTTGACTTGTGGGTAATAAAAAAAAAATCAATCCACTTACTCGTTCATCTTTTTATACTATCACTAGAGGCAGGCTACTTTTTGTGGGTTCCCCTGTACAAGGCATAAGTATAACTTAAAAGTATTGTCCCATGTGGACATTTATGGCATAGCCATATAGCAGTGGTTGTAGAAAGTTGCACATGTTCAATGTGTTCTCCATTAACAGTGGGGCCCTATTTTTGAGATACGAACAGGTCCTAGAGGATTATATCCCATCTCTATACCATAAATATTCCTATTAAATAAATCCAAGGAAACCCCTTCAATGACGTAGAGTAAATGACGTATAGTAAATGGAGAGAAACTAAAATAATAATCGAATTATATGGAAAGCCCAAAGGGTTCATCTCATAGAGAGTGATTCCCTGTTCTTGACTCAGTTCTTGCTTTGATGGACTTACTCTTTCTATGTATTACTTGGATAGCCATTTATTTGACAGCATGTACTACAAAATGTCCCTGTAAGGGGATGCTTCGAAGGACATAAGCAGTTGATGACAACTTCTCATGGCAAACTTGGCAGATGTGAGTTGAATTATGCAGTGATTGCTGAGGTGATTCTTGTATTCATAGGGTTACATCATGTGAGGAGATAACTTTAATCAAAAGATTCTGGAAACATTTTATAATGTTGCTATGTATGTAGAAAATCTATATAAAAGAGCAAGCATTGTTCTCATTATGATTAGTTGCAGTACCTGGAAGTTCATACCATACATATACTGTTAGTATAGAATACTGGGCTGACAGGCCAACTCCACAGGAATGGAGTGCACTTGGTGGGGAATATTATTACTTTCTTACCATTAAAAATGTATGCACATGGAATAGAATTGGATGCAAAGATTCAGTATTGTCAACTGGCTTGTTTAATGCTGTCTTGACAACATTCTGATGACAGTGTTTCCAGGTTGCATATTCCTGGTCATGCTGGAGACTGATTACTTTTGAATAATCCACTTATGTTGATATTGGTTACAAATAATGAGTTTATTAGGAGCACCAGGAAGACATTTCAGTCATAATACTCAAAATCTTCATGGACAATTTGGTGACTACTCTGATTCCAGCTTATTATAATGGGATATATTATATAAACCCCTTTTTAACAGAATTAATTGTTTTCAGAAAGCACTCTGTAACTTAAGAAGAGAATGTATCACCGAAAATAGTTTCAGCCACTTAAAACCAGACAGCAACGCATATCCTTTTTTCCAATCTGCTTTTTTTTTTCGGATTGTAGATTTTTTTATTCTGTATACTGAACATGATTATGGGGGACTGCTATATTGCCCAAGATGCATTTAGAGAGACATTTAGAAAACAGCTTTACAGCAGCCACATGGGCCATAGAAACAGTGGACAGGAGGAGACCTCATTGACGTCTATGGGAGAGTTTTCTAGGCATGCTCTGTGACCTGTGACAAGTTTAGGAGAGAGTAGATAAGCTTTGACAATCACCTATTGTGAATGGAGGATCCTGTGTTATCTATACACAGAGATGATATCTCATTCCAATCCTGCCTAATGATGCAGGTAACTGTAATAAAGTGATCTTTACTTACTAAGAAGTGACAACTGTTATTAGGCTTAGCATCCAGTGCAAAAACTGAAGGATTTTATGTTTTTTGTTTAAATATAGATATTGATATGGGAAATTTAAAATAACATCATCAAAAATTCTTAAAAAATATGTTTACCATAAAAACATGATTTAAATAATAGGTCATTTGCTGATGACACATTTTCAGACTACTACAAGTCTGAATAACTCCTATCTCTGCTATGGCCCTCAAAAACTAATCAAAAAGAAATCTTTGTAATCAGCTTTTCCCTCACAAAGAACAACCTCAGTTTAGGTTCAGAAAAACCATCTAACCTTTTCGATGCCAGGGGTGTTTGGACATTTTGCACCTCTGGTAGCCAGGAAAATGTTCACAGTTTTGACATGTATGAATTAAAGCTAAATTACAAAATAAAAAATCATACTTCCCCCCTGACTCATGTATTTTATAAAAGTAGACACCCGACGCATTGTCAAAAATTACATAAAAGTTTGTACTAGTGGATAAAAGTGTGACCCATAAAGTTATATGGACCATGCTTCCTAAAAATAAAAGTTCAATATGTGCAGAGCTGATATATACAACTTAGGCCTAAGTTTATATACACATATCTTCATAAAATGACCAAAGCTAGAAAGACAAAAAATAGTTTTTAAGGTAGAAATTTTAAAAAGTAGCAAATTACCAACCTCTAAAATACAGGGAGTACAGTTTTAAAAAGTAAGTGAATCCCCAAAACCTATATATTTCTTGAAAGCAGACAGCCTTATGATTGACAATTATGTCTATCTTTATATAACTTTGTGATAAACACTATTAAAAAAAATGCATGAAAACAAACATTTGCGCCTAAAACACACATGCAAGCAGAAGTTTTCACATTCACACGACCAAGCACAGATACATAAAATACGGGCATTGGGCTTGTGCACCCCGCTTCACGGTGCAGACCCATTGACTTCAATGAGTTAATGATCTACAAAATGTGGCCAAATATAGGATATGTCCTATCCTTTATGGCGTGGAAGCATAGACCCGGAAACACAAGGAAACACACAGCAGCCCTTCCGTAGGCTTCTAAATCCATGCCTCTGCACTGCATAAGATGAGACATGTCCTAGGTTGGCTGCCTCTTGTGGATTCATTGAAGTGAAAGGGTCTACACCGTGATGTAAGGTGCACATGACTGATGCCCGTGTTTTGGTGATCTGCAGATTGCGGTCCCAAAAACTAACACAGCCGTCAGATGGTCGGGTGAATGCGACCTAAATGTAATATATTGATGCGTACAAATCTCATATATGCCACAAGCATATACACCACGAGCTTGTGCTCTTTAAAACACTGAAACCGAGGCCATGCATGGCAGATGTGTTTGTTTAACATATATATTGTATACTATACAACAAGCAGCTTCAATGTTACCAAATTGTCTGATAGGTGCGTGTCCCACCTCTGGGACCTGCATCTACAATGAGAATGGAGCGGGGAAATTAATGGAGGGCGCACTGCGCATGTACAGCTGCCCTCTATTCATTTCAGTGGGGCCGCCGAAAATAGCCGAGTGCTGGCTCAGCTATTTCCGTCTGCCCCATAGAAATTAATGGGAGCAGGGGCCGCACGTGCGCATTGCGCTCCCATTCACTTGTATGGGAGCAGCGGGGAGCAGTGCTTTGTGCTGGACAGACCCCGGGGTCCTTTAGCCCAAGCTTTTCCCGCTCCGTCACCTCTGGGACCCGCACCTATCAGACAATAGGGGCATATCCTAGCGATATGCCACTATTGTATGTGATAGGAATACACCTTTAAAATACACTGCCATCTTCATGCAACTTTGACTATTAGCAAAATGTAGACAAAATGTATAATTTCTTCATAAGGGATCACACACAGAATATAACTGTTGTTAATATTAAATATTTAATGTCTTCACTGCAAATGACAATACCAATAGGCAATCCCTAAAATAAAAGATAAAATAGTAAAATATAATATGTTCACATAAAATAGAAGATTCGAAATTAAGGTCCAGCTATCCTTAAGAAGGAGGTATATATACACAGTGGAATAGTATTTTATTTTATTTGTCTTCCACATATTGGCTGATTTTATAGTGTAAATTGAATTGAAGTGATTTTATTCTATTTTATGTGAACATATTATATTTTACTATTTTATCATTTATTTTAGGGATTGCCTATTGGTATTGTCATTTGCAGCTAAGACATTAAATATTTAATATTAACAACAGTTATATTCTGTGTGTGATCCCTTATGAAGAGAGTGCCCCTCATAATTCTACACAAAACCTTTCTGTTTATATAGGCCTAGGGTGAGGCCTTTAGAGGTGAGCACCTCGTATCCTAAACCGATTGGTGGGTGTAGCCGCTGTTTGTTATTATAAAATGTATAATTTATGACTAAAATGCACACTCTAGCACAGACCTTATGCAAATAAAATAAACTCTGCAAAAACTGTAAGATGTGAAGAGTTTGTGCATACTAAATGTCTATATTCATTGCTGCATGTGTTAAAGAAATGCAAAAAAGTCCAGAAATGTATCAAACAACTTTTGCATGCAAATATAGAATTTCTATCCCCCTATATAAACTGTAATCATAATTAAAAATTATAAATTCCTAAACCTATTATGATGCATTAACTAAAGCCACTTTCAGTCTGGTATAATAGTTAATCAGAAAATGAGTTAGACTGCCATGCCACTGGTTCTGATGATACGGGTGAGCTCTGGGTGTTGTAACCAAAACATGGGCAAAAAAAGCTCTTTATAGAAACATAGAATGTGTCGGCAGATAAGAACCATTTGGCCCATCTAGTCTGCCCAATATACTGAATACTATGGATAGCCCCTGGCCCTATCTTATATGAAGGATGGCCTTATGCCTATCCCATGCATGCTTAAACTCCTTCACTGTATTTGCAGCTACCACTCATGCAGGAAGGCTATTCCATGCATCCACCTTTGCCCCTCTAATTTAAAACTATGTCCTCTTGTAGCAGTTTTTCTTCTTTTAAATATTCTCTCCTCTTTTAACTTGTTGATTCCCTTTATGTATTTAAAAGTTTCTATCATATCCCCTCTGTCTCGTCTTCATTCCAAGCTATACATGTTAAGGTCCTTTAATCTTTCCTGGTAAGTTTTATCCTGCAATCCATGTACCAGTTTAGTAGCTCTTCTCTGAACTCTCTCCAAAGTATCAATATCCTTCTGGAGATATGGTCTCCAGTACTGAGCACAATACTCCAAATGAGGTCTCACTAGTGCTCTGTAGAGCGACATGAGCACCTCCCTCTTTCTACTGGTAATTCCTCTCCCTATACACCTAAGCATTCTGCTAACATTTCCTGCTGCTCTATGACATTGTCTGCCTACCTTTAAGTCTTCTGAAATAATGACCCCTAAATCCCTTTCCTCAGATACTGAGGTTAGGACTGTATCACTGATTTTATATTCTGCTCTTGGGTTTTTACGCCCCAGGTGCATTATCTTGCACTTATCAACATTAAATTTTAGTTGCCAGATTTTTGACCATTCCTCTAGTTTTCCTAAATCCTTTTCCATTTGGTGTATCCCTCCAGGAACATCAACCCTGTTACAAATCTTTGTGTCATCAGCAAAAAGAGACACCTTACCATCGAGGCCTTCTGCAATGTCGCTGATAAAGATATTAAACAATATGGGTTCCAGAACAAATCCCTGAGGTACCCCACTGGTAAAAAGACGTTGGTCTGAATAAAATCCATTGACTACTACCCTCTGTTGCCTGTCCCTCAGCCACTGCCTAATCCATTCAACAATATGGGAGTCCAAGCCCAAAGACTGCAATTTATTGATAAGCCTTCTATGTGGGACAGTATCAAAAGCCTTACTTAAGTCTAGATAAGCGATGTCTACTGCACCTCCTCCATCTATTATTTTAGTCACCCAATCAAAAAAATCAATAAGATTAGTTTGACATGATCTCCCTAAAGTAAACCCATGCTGTTTTTAATCTTTCAATCCATGGGATTTTAGATGTTCCACAATCCTCTCCTTAAGTATGGTTTCCATTAATTTCACCACTATTGATGTCAGGCTTACTGGCCTATAGTTGCCCGATTCCTCCCTACTACCTTTCTTGTGAATGGGCACAACATTTGCTCATTTCCAATCTTCTGGGACGACTCCTGTTGCCAGTGATTGGTTAAATAAATCTGTTAATTTTTTACGCTCATCTGGCAAGCATATAAATACTGTTGTTTAAAAATAAAAAAAACATATGGTAGCTGAGAACAATTGTTTATTGCGACAGTCAATGAGTGAAAATGTATTTTCTGACTGATATAAACTTTATTGATGCTTGTGTGTTTGGGGTGTGTTTGGTATAACTTATTTGGTACTATTATCCAGACTTTCTTAAACAGGTCATGGCATCAATAAATGATCTAATTAGCTAGAGATTCATGCCAGGTTGTGTTTTAAAGCTGAACAAGACCGAAATCAAGGTTAAAATATACATTGCAAGTTAGAGCACTTATAAATCAGATGAGAGCTGGTTTGGAATATCTTATAGTGCACAAGGCTGCCATTGTAAGGTAAGCTGTCTGTTATCTGTCTCATGGATAGATGGATGGCTTGTACATACCTGGCTTTTGGCATATAGCCTTTGTGTGGTTGCCTATTGTATGTCGTACATAATAGGAGTCTAAGACGCATCGAGCTATCCTCTTAATGCTGTTTCCAAACCATTTTGATAGGGTTTCCATCAATTTCTGACCTTTTCTTGTGAACCAGACACCCTCTTTTCTTTAGAGCAGGGGATGCCTGGTTTGATGCTCAGGTCTCCCATTGACTTTCATTGTATTAAATTGTACTCGAACACCTGAAGTATTTGGCCGAGCACTCGGATCTGCGGAGCATAGCGATGCTCCAGCCGAACAGCAGTTTATATGTTAAGTATATATTTAAAATCATTTTTCGTGATATTTTTAATTTACCATGTCAATATCTATATTTTATTAAATCTAAAGTCTTTATAGTTTTTGCACTTCACAGCTTCCTAATCTATACAGATCAATTGTTAGCAGTTATCTAATTATCATCAAAGGCAGGATTACAATAAAAGATAATGCCTCTATATATAGATAACACAGGATCTACCATTCACAATAAGTGACACATCCAGTTTAAATGCTAACCATTTGCTAATTTATATTTGATCAGTAAAGGATCAATCTATGGAATCCTCACAAAAAGGAAAAAATGTTGCCAGAAGCCTGGGTTGTACTTTTCACATAACTCATATCAATTACTTTTATAATCCTTTATTTTACCTGAATTTTTTTATATATATATATATATATATATATATATATATATTTTTTTTTTGCTTCACTGTAAGAACAACTTTTCTGTATATTATTGGTATACAGAAAAATGCATGAATGGTGAAAACAGAAAAAATATATATTTGCTTATTTTATAAAATCTTTTATACCTTTAAAACTCCAATTATGACCATCTGATACTATAAATGGTTTAAACAATCACACACACTAGATACTGCAAACAAAGAAAATATACATAAAGTAGTAATATTATCTCACCTGGTTTAGTTCATTAAACCAGCTTGAATTAGATACCGGTGCTATTTCTTTCTCCATATCAGTTACATTAACAGGTTTTGTTAATGTCAAATTTGGAATGTTTGCTGGAGGGAAGCAAGCTGAATAACAGGGAGCCGCTTGTTCTGGTGGAGCCATCCTCACCTCCATATACTTTAATGTTCCATCTGTATTCAGGTAAAGGGTTGGTTTATACTGATCCAAATAGTTCTCAGAATGGGTTTTATAGGGAAGACAGGAATCACAATTAGTATAATGATCCTTCCTAAGGCACCTAACAAGTAATATAGTAAATGTGACCAGAAAAACTGCACTGATGGCCACAAGGGAGACAATAAGATATAAAGTCAGGTCTGGAGTAGATTTGGCATTTATAAGAAAGTCTTGAGATTTAGGACTCTCCTGAGCAATAGTGTCTAATATATTCACAATGATAGCAGTTGTAGTGGTCATAGAAGGTTCTCCATGGTCTCTGACAGAAATCACAAGTCGATGCTCTGTGTTATCTGTCTCATGTAAACCTCGGAGAGTCCTGACTTCTCCTGAGTATTCAGAGATGTGGAATAAAGCAGGACTGGCTGACTGAACAAGACTATAGAGGAGCCAGGCATTATGCCCAGAATCTGTATCCACTGCAGACACCTTACTGACTAAATAGCCAGCAGCAGCAGATCTTGGAATGGTCTCTTCAGCAATGGTCTCTCCTGTATTCTCTGGGTATAAGATGGTAGGAGAGTTGTCATTTGTATCCAGAATAAATATGAAGACAGAAACATTGGAGGATAATTTTGGAGATCCAGAATCTTCCACGCTTGCTGTGATCTGCAGAACCTGGAATTGCTCATAGTCAAAAGACCTTTGTGCATAAATATTCCCAGTGTCGGAGTTAATGTAGACAAATGATGAGACAGGAGAGCCATGGATATGGCTCTCAGTGATGGAGTAAATGAGGTTTGCATTAGCTCCCTCATCCGGATCCGTAGCAGATACTGTACATAACAGTCTGCCGGCCTCATTGTTTTCTGCTATGAAGGCGTTGTAGACATTGTGTAGAAATGCTGGAGTATTATCATTAACATCGGAGATATTAAGGCTGATTGTAATCTGGCTGCTGAGAGATGGAGAACCTAGATCAGATGCCGTCAGTTTGATAGTGTATTGTGAAAGCTTCTCCCTGTCTAGATGTCCACTAGTGACCAGAGCATAACGCTGTGACATGGGCTGAATTTTAAAAGGTAAATATGGTGAAACATCCAGTCTGATTTCTCCATTTTTGCCAGAATCCTTATCTTTAATTGTGATGAATCCCACCACAGTTCCTATGGGGGCATTCTCAGGAACCTCAGTATATTTAGAGTTAAAGCTAATTTCTGGGGTGTTATCATTGACATCTTCTACTTCCACCTTAATTACACATCTCCCTTCTAGTTTTGGTGATCCTTTGTCTACTGCCTTGACAAATAATTCATAGGATTTTGAAGTTTCATAATCCACCACTTTTTTCAAATATATATCCCCAGTATACAAATTTATTTGAAATATTTCTTTCACAGAATCTGAAGTATGGTGATCAAATAAATATATTATTTCACCATTTAAACCTTCATCCAAGTCTGTGGCATTAACTCTTAAAATAGTTGTGTTTAACTGGATATTTTCGGGAACACTGATCTTATACCTTGACTGATAAAACACTGGTGAGTTGTCATTTATATCTAATACAAGGACACTTATCTGTGTAGATCCTGATCTGGCTGGTTCTCCTCCATCTATGGCACTGAGAATAAGCTTGTGCTCTGCAATCTCTTCCCTGTCTAGAGTCTTTTCAAGGACTAATTCTGCAATGAGAGTTCCATCATTGCGATTAATTACAGATAATGAAAAATATGGATTTGGAGTCAATTTGTACTGATTAACAGTATTTATACCTACATCAATGTCCTGTGCAGCCGGTAAGGGAAAATGATCCCCAGGACTAGATACAAGCTCTATAACCCGGATAATCTGGCTATTAGTTCTAAAAATGGGTGAATTATCATTAATATCCAAAACCTCTATTTCCAGACTGTGAAGCTCCAGAGGATTCTCAGCCACAACCTCTAGATGCAGCAAACAGCTCAGGCTGGATCCACACAGGCTATCCCTATCAATCCTCTCATGTACAACCAGAGCTCCATTCTTCTGCTCTATAGAGAATAATCTGCTGCTTCCATCTGATCCCAAACTCAGCCTCCTTCTACTAATATCAGCCAGATTCACCCCCAGATCCTGAGCCACATTCCCCACAACAGTCCCTGGATGAGACTCCTCAGCAATAGAATAACGAAGCTGCCCAGAGACCCAGCCCCAGCTACAAAGGAAGAGGGAGAAAGCTACTTGCCATTTCCAAGCCTTTACAAAGCTCTGATTGTCCATATCTTAAATCCTTCTTCTAAAATGTGTAGAAAATAATCATTATCCCATCAATCCAAGAGTATGAGGATCAAAAATATAAATCCAATGGAAGGTAAAATCGTGTTTTTCCTGCATTGAAATCATCCACAGGGCTCTCATCGGAGCAGCAGCTCTTCTTTGTGTGAGAAGAAAGATGGGAGGGTGAATCACTGAGCCAGGGGGAGGAGAGCGCAGGGCTTATAGAAGTAGGTCTAGAAAACCAGTCTCAAACTAGACTGGATGACAAGAGTGCCCTCTTCTGGTCAATAATGATTAGTACAGGTTGAACTCTTTTAAGGATTAACAAAAATTGATTATTTTATGATTTTTGGTTTTTAAGATTTTATATATTAATTGATAAAAAATAATTCAGAACATTAATTATAATTCTCCTGGTAAAGCATGGAAATCTGATTATTGTTATTTCAAATCACAGCAAGAGTATACTGACTTTAAAAGAGGAATACATAAGAAATAATAAGGTGTAATAAAGTGTATTGTACTAACTATAAACATTGAGCAGAAAAACATAAACTGAATACTTAGTAATAATTTCACGAGTCCTTTTTAATACCCAACCTATAATTCTTGAAAATGACTGAGCAGCAGAAGTAATACTAATGATAGAGCTATAGTAAAGAAACATGTCATATACAGTACAGACCAAAAGTTTGGACACACCTTCTCATTCAAAGAGTTTTCTTTATTTTCATGATTATGAAAATTGTAGATTCACACTGAAGGCATCAAAACTATGAATTAACACATGTGGAATTATATACATAGCAAACAAGTGTGAAACAACTGAAAATATGTCATATTCTAGGTTCTTCAAAGTAGCCACCTTTTGCTTTGATTACTGCTTTGCACACTCTTGGCATTCTCTTGATGAGCTTCAAGAGGTAGTCCCCTGAAATGTTTTTCACTTCATAGGTGTGCCCTGTCAGGTTTAATAAGTCGGATTTCTTGCCTTATAAATGGGGTTGGGATCATCAGTGGCGTTGATGAGAAGTCAGGTGAATACACAGCTGATAGTCCTACTGAATAGACTGTTAGAATTTGTATTATGGCAAGAAAAAAGCAGCTAAGTAAAGAAAAACGAGTGGCCATCATTACTTTAAGAAATTAAGGTCAGTCAGTCAGCCGAAAAATTGGGAAAACTTTGAAAGTAAGGGCTATTTGACCATGAAGGAGAGTGATGGGGTGCTGCGCCAGATGACCTGGCCTCCACAGTCACCGGACCTGAACCCAATAGAGATGGTTTGGGGTGAGCTGGACCGCAGAGTGAAGGCAAAAGGGCCAACAAGTGCTAAGCATCTCTGGGAACTCCTTCAAGACTGTTGGAAGACCATTTCAGGGGACTACCTCTTGAAGCTCATCAAGAGAATGCCAAGAGTGTGCAAAGCAGTATTCAAAGCAAAAGGTGGCTACTTTGAAGAACCTAGAATATGACATATTTTCAGTTGTTTCACACTTGTTTGTTATGTATATAATTCCACATGTGTTAATTCAAAGTTTTGATGCCTTAATAGTCATGAAAATAAAGAAAACTCTTTGAATGAGAAGGTGTGTCCAAACTTTTGGTCTGTACTGTATGTTATACTTTTGGGATTTCTTACTCAAATAATCTAACACCAAAATGTTGGCTGGCAGATTCATTATATGCATTGGTGAGCACTGGCGGTACCTCCAATAGAGGCAGACCACATAGCTTCAATGGGGCCCCTGGGGAAAAGGGGCACACAGTGAACCAAAGGCCTTGCACCCTAATTACACTTATTACTGTCCAGCACCAGTATAGAATCCCTATCATCTGTGGGGAAAGCTTAAGGAACTGTATTGATGTCATGTAATAAAGGAACTGCATAATGAATGGTGTAGTTACCAGGTTAGATATGAGCATCTGCCAGGATCTGTGATAACATCATCATCATCATCATAGCTCCAGTACATCTAGTAAAGGAACTGCACAGCACATCCTCACAGTTCCTTGAACCCCCAACAGCATGGAGAAGAACTGCAGGATGAGCTCTCTGCTGAGACTAGAATTGAGTGGTAAGAAGAGGTCCTCCTTCTTTCTCTTCATTTGCTCCCATTCACTATTTTTTTTACTCATATCTCCCTATCTTACTCAAATTTTTGATAACTTCGCTCATCTCTGCTATATGTATACATGATGCAGCAGAGCTAAACTTGATGGGTAATGTTTTAAGTAAAAAAATGGCAAGAAAATTCTAACTGACTTTTCAATGGATTACAATGGCTTTTGTCACAAGATAACAAAAATAACACTGTGATGTGTTATCAGAGTATTATATATATATTTATTATAAAGATGCAATGTGTACAAATATACAGTATATATAGCAGTGTACTGATATGTAAGGTACAAGCCATAATTTATACTTCATACCTGACATATTAGTATACTGCTGTATATACTGGCCAGGAATGAGTATCAGGATGTGCTATAAATGGGACATGGGGGCCCAATTTAGATTTTTGCTATGGTGCCCAGTGATTTCTATGTATGCCCCTGTTGGTGAGAAAAGTCAAATGCAGTTAATGTTTTAAATGTTTACCCAGATAGTTGAATTTGAAGATCATCTCCCATAATGATGTTTTCCTATTTATGCACTATACAACACTGAGGGTATACATGTACACAGCTTATTTCTGTAGTGTAGGATATGTGTCTACATCTGTGTATCCAAAAGTGAATGCAAAAGTTTAATCCTTTGGAGGAATCCTAATTAGCTATCAATTGTCTGCTGCGGCTTTTTGCTCCACTGCGACACTTTACTTGGCAAATTATCATTGATATCATTACCATCTATTATTTTTATTTTCTATTTTATTTTTTTTTCTTAAGGTATAGTATCACGATCCCACTACTAAGGGGAGAGCACTGATATCCGCTTGGACCATCTACACAGGGATCCATAGTAGGGTCTCCCTGAAATAGGATACAAGCACTGTATTGAGATCACAGTCTAGTGTTTTATAAGGACCATTTAGTCCTACTTTGTATTATAATAAACAAGGTTTTTTAAATATATCCAAACTCAATTTGACTTCCTGATATTTTGAGTGGCCTCCAATTTTACTTCTATTTGTTTTATACACTTTTTTTACGTGCTTGGGGTGTTGCCCCTGGAGTGAGCACCATCTCACGGTAGTACATGCAGGTGAGCCACTGTCACTTAGTGTATTCCCAAAAGTTTAAATAACATTTTAAAAACATGATCGGTCTGTCAATAATTGCTTTATAATAATAGAAAAAACTCCTTATATGCTAGATATGCGGGTCTTTATAAAGAAGTCAAGGAGGAACTGGAAAAGTAAAGGGAAGTCCATTCATGATTATTCACTGTGTGGGGAGAAAACTGTAATAGATTCTAAGAAAGACCAAGAGTGAACTGGTCTTTCCTACAGACAATATATACCAACACCAAAACTTAGGCTCCAACACTCAGAGAGAAGCAGGCCATCAGGCAGTAAAGGTTATGGGCCCTATATTTGTCAAGGAGGAACTGGAAAAGTAAAGGGAAGTCCATTCATGATTATTCACTGTGTGGGGAGAAAACTGTAATAGATTCTAAGAAAGACCAAGAGTGAACTGGTCTTTCCTACAGACAATATATACCAACACCAAAACTTAGGCTCCAACACTCAGAGAGAAGCAGGCCATCAGGCAGTAAAGGTTATGGGCCCTATATTTTAAGAGACATTAATATCATTCCATGGTTTTTATCTTAGTAGATATGGACAATAGGAACTTCCACAGACAACAATATAAACCAACTTGAAAAGTTAGGCACCAGCAAAAAACTAACAGACATGTCTTCCACTGAACTTTTGGGAATTTGTCTATAAAAATATGGTAAATTAATATATAAACCCTAGCATGTACTGTATATAACAACTATAAAGATTTTATACTTTAGCATCCTGTATACTATATTTTATTATCATAAAAAGTTTGATATCTTACAAAAGTGTTCTGTCACCATACTCTATACAGTTTCTAACTATGCAAAACAATATAGTGGTAAAGATGTGTCCTTCCGTACATAATCTCTTGCCAGAAAATATCCCAAGGTAAGTGGCACAAGATGACCACCTTTAGAAAAAAAAAAACTTTTATGTTGTTAGTTGCACAAAAGGGTTATTTTTGAATCTGGTCATCTCGCCCCACTAATTGCTGAATATCTCGAGCCAGTAAGCAAAATAGCTAGCCATACAGTAGCTGCATAGAAGCCAATGTCAGCTCTGTAGAAACTCTATGACTGCTATGATAAAGACCTTATGAATAAAGGAGTCATCCACATGGTCGCTCCATGCAGTAAGTCAATATATTACAATGGAGATAATTTTTCAAAACATTTTTTTTTTACATTGGTATGATATCCCTCTGTGGTGCCGCAGGATGAGCTTAATTTATGATGAGGGGCATGTCTTACCACAAAGTAAGCGCATTCCCTGGCAGTCCATGTGAATAAACTGAAATCTTACGCTAGCTGGTATAGATTTTAGTCATCAATTACACCAAAAAACTGCCAAAAATTATGATAAATCTGAAAGGGCCAGTGTCCCTGCCCTCAACATGCCATGCACTCTGAAAAATGGTGACAGTTTCTAGCATAGTGGTAATAAAAAATGACCGCCTAGATACAGATTATAATATGGTGCCTTCTATCTATATACATATACCAGGTATTACAAGTATTAACCATTTATATGCAGGGATCTATGGTACTGTACACTCAAACAATAAGTTTCAGCATCTCACCTGATTACTTTCATTTAACAAACTTGAGTCAGAAGAAGGATTTGTATGCTCAACTACATTAGTTATATGTGGACCATTCAGTAATTTAGTCAAAGTAAAATTTGGGATATCTGTAGCTGGGGGGAAACAAGCCGGATAACAAGACCCTGGAGCTTCTGGTGGAGCCATCCGCACCTCCATGTACTTTAAGGTTCCATCTGTGTTCAGGTAAAGGGTTGGTTTGTACTGATCCATATATGTAGTAGAAAGTGATTTGTCAGTAAAGCAGAATCCACACCCAGAATAATAATTCTTTCTAAGGCACCTGACAAGTAAGATAGTAAATGTGACCAGAAAAACTGCACTGATGGCCACAAGGGAGACAATAAGATACAAAGTAAGGTCTGGAGTAGATTTGGCATTTGTAAGAAAGTCTTGAGATTTAGGACTTTCCTGGGCAACAGTGTCCAATATATTCACAATGATAGTAGTTGTAGTGGTCATAGAAGGTTCCCCATGGTCACTGACTGAAATCACAAGTCGTTGCTCTGTATTATCTGTCTCATGTAAACCCCGGAGAGTCCTGATTTCTCCTGAATATTCAGAGATGTGGAATAAAGCAGGGCTTACAGACTGAACAAGACTATAGAGGAGCCAGGCATTGTGCCCAGAATCTGTATCCACTGCAGATACCTTGGTGACTAAATAGCCAGCAGCAGCAGATCTTGGAATGGTCTCTTCAGCAATGGTCTCTCCTGTACTCTCTGGGTATAAGATGGTGGGAGAGTTGTCATTTGTATCCAGAATGAATATGAAGACAGAAACATTGGAGGATAATTTTGGAGATCCAGAATCTTCCACTCTTGCTGTGATCTGCAGAACCTGGAATTGTTCATAGTCAAAAGACCTTTGTGCATAAATATTCCCGGTGTCAGAGTTAATGTAGACAAATGAAGAGACAGGAGAACCATGGATATGGCTCTCAGTGATGGAGTAAATGAGGTTTGCGTTAGCTCCCTCATCCGGATCCGTAGCAGATACTGTACATAACAGTTTGCCTGCCTCATTGTTTTCTTCTATGAAGGCATTGTAGACATTGTGTAGAAATGCTGGACGATTATCATTAACATCAGAGATATTAAGGCTGATTGTAATCTGGCTGCTCAGCGATGGAGAACCCAGATCAGATGCTGTGAGCTTAATAGTGTATTGTGAGAGCTTCTCCCTGTCCAGATGTCCACTAGTGACCAGAGCATAACGCTGTGACATGGGCTGGCATGTAAACGGTAAACCTGGTGGCACACTTAATCTAATATCTCCATTTTTGCCAGAATCTCTGTCTCTCACTGTGATGAAGCCAACAACAGTACCTATGGGAGCATTTTCAGGAACCTCATTACTTTTAGAGTTAAAGCTAATTTCTGGGGTGTTATCATTGACATCTTCTACTTCCACCTTAACTACACATCTCCCTTCTAGTTTTGGTGATCCTTTGTCTGCTGCCTTGACAAATAATTCATAAGATTTTGAGATTTCATAATCTAACTCTTTTATTACATAAATTTCACCAGTTTGTGGATTTATTTGAAATATTGTTTTTGCAGAATCCAACGTTAGTTGATCAAAGGAATATAAAATGGCTCCATTTGCACCTTCATCCAAATCTGTAGCATTTAATTTCAAAATAGTTTCATTTAATGGGCTGTCTTCTGGAATGCTGATTTTATATTTTGTCTTATCAAACACTGGTGCATTGTCATTAATATCTAATACAAGGACTGTTATCTGAGTGGATCCATATCTAGCTGTTTGTCCTCCATCTATAGCACTGAGAATAAGCTTGTGCTCTGCGATCTCTTCCCTGTCTAGAGTCTTTTCCAATACTAATTCAGCAATGAGAGTTCCATCATTTCGATTTGTTATGGATAGTGAAAAAAAAGGATTTGGAGTCAATTTGTACTGATTAACACCATTTATACCTACATCTAAGTCCTGTGCAGTTGGTAAGGAAAAATGAACCCCCGGACTTGACACAAGCTCTGTAATTTTAATAACTTGGTCACTGGTAGTAAAAACTGGTGAATTATCATTAATATCCAGAACCTCTATTTCCAGACTGTGCAGTTCCAAAGGATTCTCAGCCACAACCTCTAAATGCAGCAAACAGCTCAGGCTGGATCCACATAGGCTCTCCCTATCAATCCTCTCATGTACAACCAGAGCTCCATTCTTCTGCTCTATAGAGAATAATCTGCTGCTTCCATCTGATCCCAAACTCAGCCTCCTTCTACTAATATCAGCCAGATTCACCCCCAGATCCTGAGCCACATTCCCCACAACAGTCCCTGGATGAGACTCCTCAGCAAAAGAATAACGCAGCTGCCCAGAGACCCAGCCCCAGTTACAAAGGAAGAGGGAGAAAGCTACTTGCCATTTCCAAGCCTTTACAAAGCTCTGATTGTCCATATCTCAAATCCTTCTTCTAAAATATGTAGAAAATAATCATCATCCCATTAATCCAAGAGTGTGAGGAGCAAAAATATAAATCCAATGAATGGTAAAATCCTGTTTTTCCTGCATTGAAATCATCCACAGGGCTCTCATCGGAGCTACAGCTCTTCTTTGTGTGAGAAGAAAGATGGGAGGGTGAATCACTGAGCCAGGGGGAGGAGAGCGCAGAGCTCATAGAACTAGGTCTAGGAAACCAGTCTCAAAGCTTGACAGGATGACAAGAGTGCCCTCTTCTGGTCCATTCTGGTAAGTACAGTTTGAAATCCTTACAGGCTAAATAAAATTGTTGATTTTGTGATTTTTTTTACTTGAAGATTTTATGTCTAAATTGATAATAACGATTACCTTGTTATATAATTTTCCTGGTAGTTCACATCAATATAAAAAATCTGAGCATTGTTATTAGCGATAACTTCATAAGTGGTGATTTTAATAGAGAGATATATAGAAGCAAAGTTACAATACTTCAAACCAGATAAAAAGTTCTTCCATGTAATAAAGTGTATTATGCATACTAGTTATAAACAACAAATAGATTACCATAACTATTTGGTGATAATTTTACTTATTGTGAATATTCAATGTCTCAGATTAAAATCTCTGAAATGACTGAACAGCAAGATTGAAGACTGATGGCATAACTATATTAAAGAAGCATGCTCTTTAGGGTCCATTCAGATGTCTGTAAGTGTTTTGCGGTCCATACATTGCAGATCCGCAAAACACGGGTACCGGCCATGTGCGTTCAGCATTTTGCGGACCACACTTGACCAGCCCTGTGATAGAAGTGCCTATTCTTGTCCATGATTGCAGGCAAAAATAGGACATGCTCTATCTTTTTTCCGGGGCGCGAAACACCTGTTCTGCAAAATTGTGGAACAGATGCAGACCATAAACTACGGACATCTGAATGGACCCTTATCCAATTATATACTATATTTTAGGGACCCCTTACTTAAATAAATCTTCACCAAAGGTGTCTACTGACAGGTTAATTGTATGCATTAATATAAACATCAATGCAATAAACAATTATAAAGTTAATAGATTTTTATGGATTCACTACCATAACATAACTATTGTTTTTCCCATTTTTGCACTGTATAATGCTCAGAGTATACATGTATAGTTGTACATCACTTATTTCTTTAGCACAAATTAAAAGCACATATGAAATATTCTGCTAATAATTAATTTATAACTGTAGAAGAAAACTGCATTCTTTAGACGTGTGGGGGAACTGTACGAGTAAAGGAAATTCCATGTATTACAAATCACTTTATGGTCAATAAAGTTTACAAAAGACTAAAGGTGGCAATATTCAATAGCTGTCTGCCAAACAATCATTTGTCCAACAGCTATTTCTCCCAACTCTCTCCCAGCTTATCCACACACACATATTTTGTCGAACTCATATGTGCTTTCAGCGGGGAGACGGGAGTAAACTGTTGTCAGACACTTCTGGTGGCATCTTTTCTCCTAGGAGAACAAAAGGATCGGACAAAAATATAAATTTTGCCTGATTCTACATCATTAGTCTTGAGCTCCCCATACACATTGACCTGCCAGTCAAAAATACACTAATGTATATGGGGTCCTTAAGAAATCTGAGCTGGTCAGCACTAAAGGGCTTGGGCTCCATATCTTAGAATACATTAATTCCATTTCTCTGAATAGTTTGGTTTTGTTCTAATAGATAAGATTAGAAACATTAGGAACTTCAGAAAAACATGTAAATCAACAAAAAAAGTTAGCACCAGCAGCCAGGGGCAGACACATGAATCATTGAGCTCCATAGCAAGAATCTGAATTGGGCCCATTTACTGCCCTCCCACTAACTTCCCCTGGCCCCAGCTACTACCTTCCCTTGCTCCTGCCCTATCCTGCCCCCTATTGTTTATTATTTATTTTACTCACTTATTCACCAGCAAAAAAATATGAAAAATAAAAAATACCCCTGGCAGTAGTATACTACATAATAAAAAAAATGGTACAATGAGGGGTATGGCTGTGGCATACTATTTATGGTCAGTGAGGAAGTGGCACACTATATAATAAGTGGCAGCAAACACAGTTCATGGTGGGGGTATGGCATTGGCACACTGTATAATAAGTAGCAGGCATAGTTCATAGAAGTTATGGCAGTGGCACACTATACAATAAGCAGCAGAAGGCATAGGTCATGCCCCACCCACATAAACTGTATCGGCTGCTGTTGCTCTTTTCTATTGTGTCATGTCCCATTTACAGCCTCCTAGGACCCAGACAGGCTCCCATGATCTTTATTTTTTTTAATTCAATGTGCCGTTGCGGTGTAGAGCTTGCTGTCAATGTGGCAGAGTGGCAAGGGTAGATTTTCATAGAGCGGGGGCCTGGAGTCACTCTGGTGATGCTGATCCCCAGTCAGGCTACAGGCAAACCCGAAATGAAGTATCAGCGGAGGCACGGCTCAGGGTACTTTCACACTAGCGTTAGAAGAATCTGGCATGCAGTTCTGTTGCCCGAACTGCCTGCCGGACTCGGAAATTTGCATGCAAATGGATAGCATTTGTTTCCGGATCCAGATGCGGATCTGTCTGATAAATGCATTGCAATACCGGATCCATCTCTCTGGTGTCATCTGGAAAAATGGATCCGGTATTTATCTTTTTTACAGATTTAAAGGTTTGCGCATGCGCAGACCCGGAAACCGGATCCGTTTTTCCGGAACACTTGGACCGGATCCGACATTAATACATTTCAATGGAAATTAATGCCGGATCTGGCAATCCGGCAAGTGTTCCGTCATTTTGGCCAGAGAAAATACCGCAGCATGCTGCGGTATTTTCTCAGACCAAATACCGTAAAAGGACGGAACTGAAGACATCCTGAAGCATACTGAATGGATTGTTTTCCATTCAGAAAGCATCAGGATAAAACTGAAGCGTTTTTTTCGGTATTGAGCCCCTATGACGGAACTAAATACCAGAAAACTTTTACGCTAGTGTGAAAGTACCCTGGGTAAAGTTTCTCTGATGGGCATTAATCAAGCCACTCAGCAACAGGCCCTGCAAACATTGCTAATGCTGATTATCCAGCCCAGAACTCCTGGGATTAGTCCATGTCTACCTTACCATCCTCCATAGTCATTATACATTTTATCTAAGTTTATATACTACATTTTATAAACTACATCTCAGCAATATTTATTTTTTGCATTTTTTCTTTTTCAAGATACTATACTGACGCTTTAAAAGAGCTATTTTGACCTATACTTGACTGAACTCTCTCTGCTCACGTGTCCTTCTGCACTGCTTTCAGTTTTTCCAGAGTAATGTATATATTAATCCTAGCATGTACAGCAGCTACTATACAGAGGAGTCAAATAAAGTTGAAAGATCTTGATTTAGTTTTACATAGACAATACATACTTATGAATAGATACGTTCCATCATCTTTTCTATATCATTGCCACAATATAAATCAATGAATCTCTGCCATTATCATGTTGGTATTGGGTTTAAACTTTTGGTGGCCATGATCTACCAAGAGCTTACATCTAATGGATGACATGAAATAAATATTGCCACAAATGTCTGATAGATGTTGGACCTGCTCATATCTCTAGAATGCTTCTCTAACAAAAGTAATGCATTGCAGAGGGGATCAGACCCCAGAAGTTGAAGTCCCAGAGTGGGAAAAAAAATGTCTTTTTCATAATAATACAAAGTTTCAAGTAGAAAAAATAAAATAAAAACTGTGCTAAAACAATCATTTTTTTTCACCTTATATCACAAAAACTGCAACACCAAGCGATCAAAAAGACATAATCACCCCAAAATAGTACCAATCAAACCGTCATCTCATCCTGCAAAAAATGAGTCCCTACATAAGACAGTCGCCCAAAAAATAAAAAAAACTATGGCTCGCAGAATATGGAGACACTAAAACATTATATTTTTTTTTTAAATGCTTTTATTGTTAAAACCTAAATAAATAAAAAAAAGTATACATATTAGGTATCGGTGGGTCCGTAACAACCTGCTATATAAAAATATCACATGAACTAACTCCTCAGGAGAACACAGTAAACAAAATAAAATTAAAACTGTTTTAAAAAATCCATATTTTGTCACCTTACATCACAAAAAGTGTAATACCAAGCGATCAAAAAGTCATGTGCGCCCTAAAGTAGTACCAATCCAAAAGTACCAAAAATGAGCCCCTACATAGGACAGTCATCCAAAATATATATATATATATATATATATATATAGTTTTCAGAATATAGAGACACTAATTTTTTTTTTTCAAAAATGCCTTATTATTTAAACTGAAACAAACAAGCAGAAAAGGTAGTCATATTTGGTATTGTTGCATCCGTAACAACCTGCTCTATAAAAATTCACATAATCTAACCTGTCAAATGAACATTGTAGATAATAAAAAATTTTAATGGTGCCAAAAGCTATTTTCTGTTACCTTGCCTCAAAAAAAGTGTAATATAGAGAAACGAAAAATCATATGTACCCTAAAATAGTACAAACAAAACTACCACTTTATCCCGTAGTTTCAAAAATGGGGTAACTTTTTTGGAGTTTCTACTCTAGGGGTGCTTCAAACGTAACATGGCAAATTAAAATTATCCCAGTGAAATCTGCCCTCCAAAAACCACATGGCGCTCCTTTCCTTCTGTGCCCTGCCACGTGCCTGTACAGCAGTTTACAATCACAAATCGGGTGTTTCTGAAAACTAAAGAATCAGGGTAATAAATATTGAGTTTTGTTTGGCTGTTAACCCTTGCTTTATTACCGGAAAAATATGGATTAAAATGGAAAATCTGCCAAAAAAGTGAAATTCTGAAATTTTATCTACATTTTCCTTTAATACTTGTGGAACACCTAAAGAGTTACCAAAGTTTTGAAAACCACAAGGGATGTAGTTTCTAAAATGGGGCCATTTATGGGTGGTTTCTATTATGTAATCCCCACAGTGACCTCATAACTGAACTGGTCCTTAAAAAAAGGGTGTTTTGTAAATTTTCGTAAAAATTTTAAGATTTGCTTCTAAACTTCTAAGCCTTCTAGCACCCCCAATAAATAAAATGGCATTCACAAAATGATCCAAACATAAAGTAGACATATAGGAAATGTAAAGTAATAACTATTATATGACGTATCGCTATCAGTTTTAAAAGCAGAGAAATTGAAATTTGGAAAGTGGCAAATGTTTTAATTTTTTTTGTAAATTTGGATTTTTTTTTATAAAAATAAAAAATATTGACTGAAATTTTCCACTATCATGAAGGACAATGTGTCACGAGAAAACAATCTCAGAATGGCTTGGATAAGTAAAAGCGTTCCAAAGTTATTACCACATAAAGTGACAAAAGTCAAATTTCAAAACAATGGCCTGGTCCTTAAGATGAAAAATGGCAGGGTCCTGAAGGGGTTAATGCACATGAAAACAGAAAAAAATGAATTCTCAAAAACATTATCACAGGTTGTGTGTGGGTTTAATGCCTAGTTTATGCACGTCACATTAAAGCATATAGAAAAAAAAAGGAAATGGTATGTTTATAAACTCACCTGGTTAATTTCATTTACCCAACGTGAGTCAGCAGAAGGATTTGCATGTTCAACTATATCACCTATATGTGGCTCATTTATAGATTTACTCAAAGTTAAATTTGGAATATCTGTAGTAGGTGGAAAACAAACAGGATAACAAGACCCTGGAGCTTCTGGTGGAGCCATCCGCACCTCCATATATTTTAATGTTCCATCTGTGTTCAGGTAAAGGGTTGGTTTGTACTGATCCATATAGGTGGAAGAAAGCGATTTGTCAGTAAAGCAGAATTCACAACCAGAATCATAATTCTTTCTAAGGCACCTAACAAGTAATATAGTAAATGTGACCAGAAAAACTGCACTGATGGCCACAAGGGAGACAATAAGATACAGAGTGAGGTCTGGAGTAGATTTGGCATTTGTAAGAAAGTTTTGAGATTTAGGACTTTCTTGGGAAACAGTGTCCAATATATTCACAATGATAGTAGTTGTAGTGGTCATAGAAGGTTCCCCATGATCACTGACTGAAATCACAAGTCGATGCTCTGTGTTATCTGTCTCATGTAAACCTCGGAGAGTCCTGACTTCTCCTGAGTATTCAGAGATTTGAAATAAAGCAGGGCTGGCAGACTGAACAAGACTATAGAGGAGCCAGGCATTGTGCCCAGAATCTACATCCACTGCAGACACCTTACTGACTAAATAGCCAGCAGCAGCAGATCTTGGAATGGACTCTTCAAGAACGGTCTCTCCTATATTCTCTGGGTATAAAATGGTAGGAGAGTTGTCATTTGTATCCAGAACAAATATGAAAACAGAAACATTGGAGGATAATTTTGGAGATCCAGAATCTTCCACTCTTGCTGTGATCTGCAGAACCTGGAATTGTTCATAGTTAAAAGACCTTTGTGCATAAATATTCCCGGTGTTGGAGTTAATGTAGACAAATGAAGAGACAGGAGAACCATGGATATGTCTCTCATTGATGGAGTAAATTAGGTTTGCATTAGATCCCTCATCCGGATCCGTAGCAGATACTGAACATAACAGTCTGCCGGCCTCATTGTTTTCTGCTATGAAGGCATTGTAGACATTGTGTAGAAATGCTGGAGGATTATCATTAACATCAGAGATATTAAGACTGATTGTAATCTGACTGCTGAGAGATGGAGAACCCAGATCAGACGCTGTCAGTTTAATCGTGTATTGTGAGAGCTTCTCCCTGTCCAGATGTCCACTAGTGACCAGAGCGTAACGCTGTGACATGGGCTGAATCTTAAAGTGTGAATTTGGTGACACATTCAGTGTAATTTCTCCATTTTTGCCAGAATCCTTATCCTTAACTGTGATAAATCCCAACACAGTTCCTATGGGGGAATTCTCAGGAACTTCATTAGCTTTGGAGGTGAAAATAATTTCTGGTATGTTGTCATTAATATCCTTTACCTCAACTTGGATTACACAATGACCCTCTAATTTAGGTGACCCCTTATCTGTAGCTTTGATATATAATTCATAAAAACCTGACTCTTCAAAATCCAAAGTATCTATAGTCACTATTTCATTGGTCTTTGAATTTATTTTAAATATTCTTTTTGCAGAATGCAAAGTATGGTGGTCAAAGGAATATAAGATTTCACCATTTGAACCATCATCCAAATCTGTAGCATTTAAATGTATAATAATGGAGTTCAATGGAATATTTTCTAAAACACTGATCTTATAATGGGACAGATCAAACACTGGGGCATTATCATTAATATCTAAAACATTCACTGTTATCTGTGTAGTTCCTGATCTAGGAGGGTCTCCCCCATCCAAAGCTGTAAGAATTAGCTTATGTTCAGCTTTCTCCTCCCTATCCAGGCTCTTTTCTAACACTAGCTCAGCAATCAAGGTTCCATCCATACGATGTTTCGTAAGCAGGGAAAAATATAGATTTGGGTTTAATTTGTATTCATTAATACCATTTTTACCCACATCTAAATCCTTTGCTGTTTCTAATTGAAATCTTACTCCTGGACTAGATAATAGTTCTGTAACATTTATTAATTGATTTAAACTTATAAATAAGGGTAAATTATCATTTATATCCAATATTTCTATTTCCAGACTATGAAGCTCCAGAGGATTCTCAGCCACAACCTCTAAATGCAGAAAACAGCTCAGGCTGGATCCACACAGGCTCTCCCTATCAATCCTCTCACTTACAACCAGAGCTCCATTCTTCTGCTCTATAGAGAATAATCTGCTGCTTCCATCGGATCCCAAACTCAGCCTCCTTCTACTAATATCAGCCAGATTCACCCCCAGATCCTGAGCCACATTCCCCACAACAGTCCCTGGATAAGACTCCTCAGCAATAGAATAACGCAGCTGCCCAGAGACCCAGCCCCAGCTACAAAGGAAGAGGGAGAAAGCTACTTGCCATTTCCAAGCCTTTACAAGGCTCTGATTGTCCATATCTTAAATCCTTCTTCTAAAATGTGTAGAAAATAATCATCATCCCATCAATCCAAGAGTGTGAGGAGCAAAAATATAAATCCAATGGAAGGGTAACTCCTGTTTTTTCTGCATTGAAATCATCCACAGGGCTCTCATCGGAGCTACAGCTCTTCTTTGTGTGAGAAGAAAGATGGGAGGGTGAATCACTGAGCCAGGGGGAGGAGAGCGCAGAGCTCATAGAAGTAGGTCTCCTATCTCCTAACATTTCTAAATATGATTCTGAGATGACTTGTCTGCCCTCTTCTGGCAATTTATGGTAACTACAGCTGTTTTGAAAGTATATTAATGAAGCTATTATCGCAACTATAGCAAAAGTAGTATGGTATTGTGTTAACCAGAAGAGACTAGGGTAACTTGCAGAGTTAATATTAGCCAATAATGTTATCAGTGCTAAAAATAAATTTGTCCTTTTAACACAAAAAGTATTTAACATTATATGTGGCCTTTAGTAATGATTAGATATTCATAAACAAAATCATACAATTTTTTTAAAAGATGCCAAGATTTTGGTGCTTGATCAATGTATAAGAACATCTAGTTTAAAAAATATATATAAATAGCAACAAAGCTTAGTTTCCTATGAAAAAATTAATTTGATTGCCATAAAAGAAGTACATATCCAAAGCTACTTTAGAAAGAAATAGTTACATTACTTTATTCTGTTTATTCTTTATTACTGGAATTTTACTGGAAAGTGATTGTTATTAAGAGCTCCCACCCAATTTAACAAATATTTGTTGGGCTAAAGGAATCTTTTAAATATTCCCTTATGTTCTATTTTTAACATGTTGACCATATCTTACTTAAAAATTAATAAGCAATAAAATGTTTTAAATAGTATTGGCAAGACATTGAATATCTATCTATATTACATATAATTAAAAAAATTTCAGTCTGTTGCAAAATAATACACTATGTAAAAGTGGCCATATCAGTAGTACTATATGACTTCATATTTCTTTTATCCCTTCGGTCTGCTCTTATCCCAAACTAAAAAGGCATATTATTTCACATTGATTTCTTCAAATACCACAAGCTCTGATAAGGCATCATGAAAGGCACAATTCATTGCACTACATTTTATATCAAGACCTCTGAGTATATATCACCATACATAGTATGGTTCTTTATCAACAATAAAAGGCAATCTTAACCCCTTCTGAACCCTGCCATATTTCAGCTTAAGGACGGGGTCATTTTTTTCAAATCTGACATGTGTCACTTTATGTGGTAATAACTTTAAAACGCTTTTACTTATCCAGGCCATTCTGAGACTGTTTTCTCATCACATATTGTACTTTATGACGGTAAAATTGAGTAAAAAAAATTAATAAATCATTTTTATTTATAAAAAAATATAAAATTTACCCAAAATTTAGAAAAATTTGCAAATTTCCAAATTTCAATTTCTCTACTTTTATAATAGATAGTAATATCTCCAAAAATAGTTATTACTTTACATTCCCCATATGTCTACTTCATGTTTGGATCATTCAGTGAATGCCATTTTATTTTTTGGGGACGTTAGAAGGCTTGGAAGTTTAGAAGCAAATATTCTAAGAAAATTTCCAAAACGCACTTTTTAACCGCCTCACGTCCGCCCATAGGATATAAACGTCCTATGGGTGGACGTCTATTTCTGACAGCACGTTTTAAAACGTCCTGTCAGAAATAGCAGCTGCACGCTAATCGTGCAGCTGCTGATCGGGTTGCCCGCTGTCAGTGACAGCAGGGCAACCCTAAGACAAGGCAGGGACAGTGCCCAGGTGTCCCTGCCTTCACGATCGCTGCAGACACAGCGCTCACCGAGCGCTGTGTCTGCAGAGCAGGAAGCGCTGTGCGCTTCCTGTTCCGGCCCGGCGGTCATGTGACCGCCGTGACCGGAGTGTGCAGGAGCTGTGTGAGGTCTCTCAGAGACCTCGATCAGCCCTGCTGTGAGGCTGTACAGCGCTGGATTGCTGCTGTACAGCCTCTATAGGGGTGCATTTGTCCTGTAACTGGGGCTACTATGTCAGCCCCAGTTACAGGAGAAATCAACTGTGAAAAAAAAAAAAAAAAGTGAAGTAAATGTCCCCAAGAGGTCTTGTATGACCTTATGAGGGACGAAAAGTGTAAAATAAAATAAAAATAAAATAAAGGGTTGAAAAAATAAAATAAAAAAAAGTTTCACATGTAAAAAAAAAAAAAATCCCAAGTAAGGAATAAAAAAAAAAATTAAAAATAGAAAAAATAAAATAAAATAGACATATTAAGTATTGCCGCGTCCGTAAAAACCAGCTCTATAAAAATATCACATGACCTAACCCCTCGGGTGAACACCGTAAAAAATAAATTAAAAAAACTGTGTCAAAACAAGCAATTTTTGTCACCTTGCATCACAAAAGGTGCAACACCAAGTGATCAAAAACGTGTATGTCCTACAAAATGGTACCAATAAAACCGTCACCTCATCCCGCAAAAAATGAGCCCCTACATAAGAAAATCTCTCAAAAAATAAAAAAACTATAGCTCTTAGAACATGGAGACACTAAAACATCATTTTTTTGGTTTCAAAAATGCTATTATTGTGTTAAAGTGAAACAAATAAAAAAAAGTATACATATTAGGTATTGCCGCATCCGTAAAAACCAGCTCTATAAAAATATCACATGACCTAACCCCTCGGGTGAACACCGTAAAAAAAAAAAAAAAAAACTGTGTCAAAACAAGCAATTTTTGTCACCTTGCATCACAAAAGGTGCAACACCAAGTGATCAAAAATGCGTATGTCCCACAAAATGGTACCAATAAAGCCGTCACCTCATCCCGCAAAAAATGAGCCCCTACATAAGAAAATCTCTCAAAAAATAAAAAAACTATAGCTCTCAGAACATGGACACATTAAAACAATTTTTTGGTTTCAAAAATGCTATTATTGTGTAAAACTTTAATAAATGAGAAAAAGTATACATATTAGGTATCGCCACGTCCGTAACAATCTGCTCTATAAAAATTTCACTTGACTGAACCCCTCAGGTGAACGCTGTAAAAATAAATAAATAGAAACTGTGCTAAAACAACCAATTTTTTGGTCACCTTGCCCCATAAAGTGTTATAATGAATGATCAAAAAATCATATGTACCCAAAAATAGTACTAATAAAACTGGCACCTTATCCCCTAATTTCCAAAATGGGGTCACTTCTTGGGAGTTTCTACTGTAAGGGTGCATCAGGGGGCTTCAAATGGGACATGGCATCTAAAAACCATGTGGAGTTCCTTTCCTTCTGCGCCCTGCCGTGTGCCCATACAGCAGTTTATGACCACATGTGGGGTGTTTCTGTAAACCGCAGAATCTGGGTAATAAATATTGAGTTTTGTTTGGCTGTTAACCATCGATGTGTTAAAGAAAAAAATTGATTAAAATGGAAAATCTGCCAAAAAAGTGAAATTTAAAAATTTGATCTCCATTTTCCTTTAATTCTTGTGGAACGCCTAAAGGGTTAACAAAGTTTGTAAAATCGGTTTTAAATACCTTGAGGGGTGTAGTTTCTACAATGGGGTCATTTATGGGGGTATCCACTATGTAGGCCCCACAAAGTGACTTCAGACCTGAACTGGTCCTTATAAAGTGGGTTTTGGCAATTTTCTTAAAAATTTGAAGAATTGCTTCTAAACTTCTAAGCCTTCTAACGTCCTAAAAAAATAAAATGACATTTCCAAAATGATGCCAACATAAAGTAGACATATGGGGAATGTTAAATAATAAATATTTTATGAGGTATCACTTTCTGTTTTAAAAGCAGAGAAATTGAAATTTAGAAAATTGCGAATTTTTCAAATTTTTGGGTAAATTTGGGATTTTTTCATAAATAAACGTGAAATATTTTGACTCAAATTTATGACTATCATGAAGTACAATGTGTCACGAGAAAACAATCTCTGAATGACTTGGATAAATAAAGGCGTTCCAAAGTTATTACCACATAAAGTGAGATATGTCAGTTTTGCAAAATTTGGCCTGGTCAGGAAGGGGGCAAAGGGCCCAGATGGGAAGTGGTTAAGGACCAGTTCAGGTCTGAAGTCACTTTGTGAGGCTTACTGTCACGAGGGTATCAAGAGCCACGTCTGACTCCGTTATACCCGAGGTCAGGAAGTCGCAGCGGGTGGCTGCGTGCTCTATATCTAAAGATCACGTTGTTTCTTAGTGATTGTTTTCTGTGTTTGCCTTGCTATCCTTTTTGTCTCACTCAGGGATCCGTAGCTTCTCCTCCTCAGCTGTTTTTTGTCTGCCACTCCCAACCTCCTTATATTCTCCCCTCACACTTCTCTAGTTGCCAGTTATAGAGCTTCCTGCCTGGACATCTATACTGACCCACTGGAGTTGTGAATCCTGGTTGTCGTTCCAGAGTGCTACCCTCCGGATCCCTGTTGGGCTTATTGTTGTCTCCTGTTGTCGCCCACCTGGGATTATATGTTGAGTCTGTGTTGTCTGTCCTCCCCTTGGTGTTTTCCCTTAGAGCTAGTGGTGCGGACTAGTGTTCCCACCGCCCTGTTCACTATCTAGGGCTCAGCTCAGGGAAAGCCAGGGCTTTAGGCACGTGATCGGCGTACGGGTGAGGAACCCGTCTAGGGACGTCAGGGCAGCCAGGTGCCAGCCGCAAGGTGAGTCAGGGGTCACCACCTTCCCTCTCACTTGGGCAGGGCCTTCCTCGTTCCCTCCCTCTGTGTCACGTATGTGATAGTCACGCCGACCGTGATATTATAACTGGCCCTTACTTTTTGAGAAAAAAAAAAAAAGAAATATATATAATTTTTTTTTTGTTGTTTTTTTTTCTCTACTTAGAATCCAATATGGATCCTATTGCTGCCTTGGCAAAACAGCTTCAAGGCCTGTCTTTGGAGGTGGCAGGATTGAAGGCGTCTGTTCTCCAACAACAGCAGCAAATTCAGCAGACCGCACCCCCAGCGGTTGCTATGTGTAACCAGGTTGTTACAGAACCCAAGGTTGTTCTTCCTGACAGATTTTCTGGGGGAAGGGACAAATTTGCGACGTTCCGTGAGGCCTGCAAATTATATTTTAAGTTGCGCCCTTACTCCTCAGGTAATGAAGAACAGCGGGTAGGGATTGTCATTTCCCTGCTTCAGGGGGATCCGCAATCCTGGGCGTTCTCGTTACCCCCTGGTTCTCAGGCTCTTCGGTCAGTGGAGGGATTTTTTGGGGCTTTGGGTCTCATATATGATGACCCTGACCGAGTCGCCCTGGCTGAGTCGAAGTTACGGAGACTCCTACAGGGAGATTGGTCAGCAGAGGAATATTGCTCAGAGTTCCGTAGGTGGGCTACGGATACTCAGTGGAACGACCCGGCTCTCAGGAGTCAGTTCTGCTCTGGGTTATCTGAAAGGGTTAAGGATGCACTGGCGCTGTATGAGACCCCCCTTTCCCTTGATGCTGTTATGTCCCTCTCTATCAGAATAGATAGACGTCTTAGGGAGAGATCGAAAATTCCTGAGCAATTGGTTACCTCTCCCAAGCAACAGTCAGTCTGTACTGACTTAGATGAGCCTATGCAGCTAGGCGGAACTTCTCGTCAGGTCCGTCCTCCCGAGGTTTGCCGTAGGGGGGGGGCTTATTTTTTCTGTGGGGGGAAGGGTCATTTCATTAATGTCTGTCCCTCCTTTCTCAAAAACAAAAGACCGTCGGAAAACTACTAACCCCGGGCTGTGCGGAGGATGTCAGCCGGGGGGTATACGTTTCCTCCATACGAACATCTCAATTTGTGTTACCAGCGGTCATTGTTTTTGGTGTTAAGACGGAGTCTATTTCTTTTTTTCTAGACAGTGGAGCAGGGGTAAACTTGATTGATGCCCATTTTGCCCGCACTATGGGTTTGTCTCTCTGTACGCTGCAGAGACCTATTCCCGTATTCGCTATAGATTCTGCTCCTCTGTCTCAGAGAAACCTCACCCACATTGTTCATAATTTACACCTTCGGGTAGGGGACCACCATAATGAGTGTCTTTCATGTTACGTTCTGGAGGGCCTTCCCTCTCCGGTGGTATTGGGTCTTCCCTGGTTGGTAGCGCACAATCCAGTGGTGGATTGGCAGGCCAGGGAGATATTGGAGTGGAGTGAGCATTGCAGAGAGAATTGCTTAAATAACAATTGCTTAATCGCCTCCATAGCTCCCCTACCTACATTTATTTCGGACTTTGAGGACGTTTTTTCTGAAAAGGGTTGTCAGAAGCTACCACCTCATCGTCCTTATGATTGCCCGGTTAACCTGATTCCCGGTGCAAAATTACCCAAGTCCAGGTTGTATAATCTTTTAGGTCCCGAGAGACAAGCCATGAAAGATTATATCTCCGAGAGTCTGGCTAAGGGACACATCAGACCCTCTTCTTCACCCGTGGCTGCAGGGTTTTTCTTTGTTAAAAAGAAAGATGGGGGCCTGCGTCCTTGCCTAGATTTCCGTGAGTTAAACCAGATAACCATCCGAGACCCATACCCTCTTCCTCTCATTCCTGACCTTTTTAATCAGATTGCGGGTGCTAGGTGGTTCTCCAAACTTGATCTTAGGGGGGCCTACAATCTGATTCGTATCAAGGAAAGGGATGAGTGGAAGACAGCTTTTAACACCCCTGAGGGGCATTATGAAAATCTAGTTATGCCTTTCGGTCTGACCAATGCCCCTGCTGTCTTCCAAAATTTCGTTAATGATATTTTTAGTCATCTCATCGGCAGGTTTGTAGTCATATACCTAGATGATATCTTAATTTATTCGGCTGATCTGAAAACACATGAGGTGCATGTCAGGCAAGTACTGCAGGTCCTACGGACGAATAAATTATATGCAAAAATTGAAAAATGTGTCTTCGCCGTTCAGGAATTACAGTTCCTGGGATATCTATTATCTGCTTCAGGTTTCCGCATGGATCCTGGGAAGGTCCAGGCAATTTTAGATTGGGATCTTCCTGAGAACCTTAAAGCCCTACAACGGTTTTTGGGTTTCGCAAATTTCTATAGAAAGTTCATTAAAAATTATTCAGTGATCGTTAAACCCCTTACCGACATGACTAGGAAGGGGACTGATTTTTCCAAATGGTCTGACGCCGCTAAAAATGCATTTTCCTCTCTAAAGGAGAGGTTTACCTCGGCACCTGTTCTAATTCAACCTGATGTCTCCCAGCCTTTTATTGTCGAGGTAGATGCGTCAGAGGTGGGAGTGGGGGCTGTATTGTCTCAGGGTCCGTCTCCTGGCAAATGGCGTCCTTGCGCTTTCTTTTCCAAAAAATTATCTTCTGCAGAGAAGAATTATGATATTGGAAATAGGGAACTGTTGGCGATTAAACTGGCGCTTGAAGAGTGGCGTCACTTCTTAGAGGGAGCAATCCACCCTGTCACGGTGATTACGGATCACAAAAACCTTCTGTACCTAGAATCGGCTAAGCGTCTCACCCCTAGACAAGCTAGGTGGTCGCTATTCTTTACCAGATTTAACTTTGTAATCACCTATCGTCCTGGGGCAAAAAATACCAAGGCAGACGCATTATCTCGTAGTTTCCCTGGAGGGGGTAATGTTAGTGATCCGGTACCTATTTTACAAAGAGGAGTGGTTGTCTCTGCTGTACACTCTGTTCTAGAGGGAAAGGTGTTAGAGGCCCAGGGGGACGCCCCGGCCTCTTGCCCCTCAGAGAAATTGTTTGTACCGTTAAACCTGCGTCTTGAATTATTAAAAGAACATCATAATTCGGCACTTGCTGGGCACCCGGGTAGTAAAGCAACCTTGGAGCGATTATCTCGTCGTTTTTGGTGGCCAAGGTTGCGTCAGGATGTAATGGATTTCGTGTCTACTTGCTCTACTTGTGCACGCGCGAAAGTCTCTCATACACGTCCAGCAGGGTCTTTATTGCCACTTTTCATCCCCAATAGGCCATGGACACATCTGTCAATGGATTTCATCACTGACTTACCGTTGTCGGCGGGTAAAACAGTTATCTTGGTAGTAGTAGACAGGTTTAGCAAAATGGTACACTTTATTGCGCTACCCGCACTTCCTAATGCTAAAACTCTTGCTCAGGTGTTTATCAGTGAAATCGTGAAGCTTCACGGGGTCCCTTCCGATGTGGTTTCGGATCGGGGAACCCAGTTTATTTCTAAGTTTTGGAAAGCTTTTTGTTCCCGTTTGGGGGTTCACTTGTCCTTTTCCTCAGCTTTCCATCCTCAGTCGAATGGACAGACTGAGCGTACCAACCAAAACCTAGAAACATATTTAAGGTGTTTTGTGTCTGAAAACCAAGAGTTGTGGTCATCATATTTACCGTTAGCTGAGTTTGCCATAAATAATCATTATCAGGAGTCCACTGGCAAGTCACCATTCCTTGGTGCATACGGTTTTCATCCCCAATTTTGTACTTTCAAAGAGGGGGGGGCTTCTGGGGTTCCCGAAGAGGAAAGGTTTTCTTCATCTCTTTCATCGGTATGGCAGAAGGTGCAAGTTAACTTGAAAAAGATGAGTGGTAAATATAAATGCATGGCCGATAAGAAACGGTCGCCAGGTCCGGACCTAGGAGTGAATGACTATGTGTGGTTGTCTACTAGGAATATTAAGTTGAAGGTTCCTTCTTGGAAACTGGGCCCTAGGTTCATTGGTCCCTATAAAATAGTAGCCGTCATTAACCCTGTGGCTTTTCGCCTGGAGCTACCTCAGACTTTTAAGATCCATAACGTCTTCCATAAATCGTTACTCAAGAAGTATGTTCCACCTCTAGAACCATCACCGCTGCCACCTCCTCCTGTTATTGTGGCTGGTAATCTGGAGTTTCAAATAGCCAGAATTGTTGATTCTCGTCGGGTCCGCCGCTCTCTTCAGTATCTGGTGCATTGGAGGGGTTACGGTCCCGAGGAAAGAATGTGGGTTCCAGCGTCAGAGGTAAACGCCAACAGGTTAATTCAGGCTTTCCATGCCTCTCATCCGGAGAGACCTGGTCCTGAGTGTCCGGAGGCCCCTCGTGAAAGGGGGGGTACTGTCACGAGGGTATCAAGAGCCACGTCTGACTCCGTTATACCCGGGGTCAGGAAGTCGCAGCGGTTGGCTGCGCGCTCTATATCTAAAGATCACGTTGTTTCTTAGTGATTGTTTTCTGTGTTTGCCTTGCTATCCTTTTTGTCTCACTCAGGGATCCGTAGCTTCTCCTCCTCAGCTGTTTCTTGTCTGCCACTCCCAACCTCCTTATATTCTCCCCTCACACTTCTCTAGTTGCCAGTTATAGAGCTTCCTGCCTGGACATCTATACTGACCCACTGGAGTTGTGAATCCTGGTTGTCGTTCCAGAGTGCTACCCTCCGGATCCCTGTTGGGCTTATTGTTGTCTCCTGTTGTCGCCCACCTGGGATTATATGTTGAGTCTGTGTTGTCTGTCCTCCCCTTGGTGTTTTCCCTTAGAGCTAGTGGTGCGGACTAGTGTTCCCACCGCCCTGTTCACTATCTAGGGCTCAGCTCAGGGAAAGCCAGGGCTTTAGGCACGTGATCGGCGTACGGGTGAGGAACCCGTCTAGGGACGTCAGGGCAGCCAGGTGCCAGCCGCAAGGTGAGTCAGGGGTCACCACCTTCCCTCTCACTTGGGCAGGGCCTTCCTCGTTCCCTCCCTCTGTGTCACGTATGTGATAGTCACGCCGACCGTGATACTTACATAATAGAAACCACCCAAAAATGACCCCATTTTACAAACTACACCTTTCAAGGTATTCAAAACTAATTTTACAAACTTAATAGAATTAATGAAAAATGTAGATGAAATTTCAGAATTTCACTTTTTTGGCAGATTTTCCACTTTAATCCATTTTTACAAAGCAAGGGTTAATGGCCAACAAAACTCAATATTTATGGCCCTGATTCTGTAGTTTACAGACATACCCCATATGTGGTCGTAAACTTCTGTACAGGCACACGGCATTACGCAGAAGGAAAGTTACGCCATATGGTTTTTGGAAATCAGATTTCATTGGGATAATTTTAAGCTGCCATGTCCTATTTGAAGCCCCCCTGATGCACCCCTAGAGTAGAAACTCCAAAAAAGTGACCCCATTTTAGAAACTACACCTCTCAAGGTATACAACACTGATTTTACAAACTAGTGCAGGTCCTTTACGGGTTAAATAAACCATTATCTATTCATTGAATGAATGTATAAGTCATAATTGGTGCCTTTAAGCCTCATACACATAGCAAAATATTACACAGAGACTGTATGGTAACACATAGTCCCTACAATTTCATAGTACAGATCTGTAGATACTGATTGTGTCTCTATTAAGCAATCTTTTTCTCCACCAGAACCAATGCTTCCAGTGGTTTATACTGTAGCTCACTAGTAAGGTTTGTGCTTTGGCAGCTATACGCATGGGGACTCTGTCCACACTGTTAACAGCAACCAACAAGACTTGTTTTCGGTATTTTTGATATGGTACTGTTACTTTGCTCTAAATTCATTTTGCTTTTGATATTGCATTATAAAGGATTTCCAGACTGTTCTATATTTCTTGGCTATGCAATGAACTTTGTGATTATATATTAATGTCCTGTTTTGGGGTCATTCATTTCATATATTTTCATATCATGTAGGGGTCTTTTGACTTTGTTAAAAGTTTACTATTCTAAATATTTTCTGTGGTTTTAGTTGCTTTTAACCCCTTAAGGATTCAGCCCTATTTCACCTTAAGGACTTGGCCATTTTTTGCAAATCTGACCAGTGTCACTTTAAGTGCTGATAACTTTAAAACGCTTTGACTTATCCAGGCCATTCTGAGATAGTTTTTTCGTCACATATTGTACTTCATGACACTGGTAAAATGAAGTTAAAAAAAAATCATTTTTATTTATAAAAAAAATACCAAATTTACCCAAAATTTGTAAAAAATTGCAAATTTCCAAGTTTCAATTTCTCTACTTCTATAATACATAGTAATACCTCCGAAAATAGTTATTACTTTACATTCCCCATATGTCTACTTCATGTTTGGATCATTTTGGGAATGATATTTTATTTTTTGGGGATGTTACAAGGCTTAAAAGTTTAGAAGCAAATCTTGAAATTTTTCAGAAATTTTCAAAAATCCAATTTTTAGGGACCAGTTCAGGTCTGAAGTCACTTTGCGAGGCTTACATAATAGAAACCACCCAAAAATTGCCCCATTCTATAAACTACACCCCTCAAGGTATTCAAAACTGATTTTACAAACTTTGTTAACCCTTTAGGTGTTCCACAAGAGTTAATGGCAAATGGTGTTAAAATTTCAGAATTTAGATTTTTTGGCAAATTTTCCATTTTAATCCATTTTTTCTAGTAACAAAGCAAGGCTTAACAGCTAAACAAAACTCTATATTTATTGCCCCGATTCTGTAGTTTGGAGAAACACCCCATATGTGGCCGTAAACTTCTGTACGGGCACACAGTAGGCTGTAGAGGGAAAGGTGCACCGTATGGTTTTTAGAAGGCAGATTTTGCTGGACTGTTTTTTTTTTACACCATGTCCCATTTGAAGACCCCCTGATGCACCCCTAGAGTAGAAACTCCATAAAAGTGACCCCATCTAAGAAACTACATCCCTCAAGGTATTCAAAACTGATTTTACAAACTTTGTTAACCCTTTAGGTGTTGCACAAGATTTGATGAAAAATAGAGATACAATTTCAAAATTTAACTTTTTGGGCAGATTTTCCATTTTAATATTTTTTTCCAGTTACAAAGCAAGGGTTAACAGCCAAACAAAACTCATTATTTATGGCGCTGAATCTGTAGTTTACAGAAACACCCCATATGTGGTCGCAAACTGCTGTACGGGCACATGGCAGGGGGCAGAAGGAAAGGAATGCCATACGGTTTTTGAAAGGCAGTTTTGATGGACTGTTTTTTTTTACACCATGTCCCATTTGAAGCCCCCCTGATGCACCCCTAGAGTAGAAACTCCATAAAAGTGACCCCATCTAAGAAACTACACCCCTCAAGGTATTCAAAACTGATTTTACAAACTTTGTTAACCCTTTAGGTGTTGCACAAGATTTAATGGAAAATAGAGATGCAATTTCAAAATTTCACATTTTTGGCAGATATTCCATTTTAATATTTTTTTTCCAGTTACAAAGCATTGGTTAACAGCCAAACAAAACTCATTATTTATGGCCCTGACTCTGTAGTTTACAGTAACACCCCATATGTGGTCGTAAACTGATGTACGGGCACACGGCAGGGCACAGAAGGAAAGGAATGCCATATGGTTTTTGGAAGGCAGATTTTGCTGGACTGGTTTTTTTGACACTATGTCCCATTTGAAGCCCCCCTGATGCACCCCTAGAGTAGAAACTCCAAAAAAGTTACCCCATTTTAGAAACTACGGGATAGGGTGGCAGTTTTGTTGGTACTAGTTTAGGGTACATATGATTTTTGGTTGCTCTATATTACACTTTTTTTGAGGCAAGATAACAAGAAATAGCTTTTTTGGCACCGTTTTTTTTTGTTATTTACAACATTCATCTGACAGGTTAGATCATGTGGTATTTTTATAGAGCAGGTTGTCATGGACGCGGCGATACCTAATATGTATACAAATTTTTTATTTATGTACGTTTTACACAATGATTTCATTTTTGAAACAAAAGAAATCATGTTTTAGTGTTTCCATAGTCTGAGAGCCATAGTTTTTTCAGTTTTTGGGCGATTATCTTAGGTAGGGTCTCATTTTTTGTGGGATGAGATGATGGTTTGATTGGCAGTATTTTGGGGTGCATATGACTTTTTGATCGCTTGCTATTACACTTTTTGTGACGTAAGATGACCAAAAATAGCTTTTTTTACACCGTTTTTATTTTTATTTTTCTACGGTGGTCACCTGAGGGGTTAGTTCATGTGATATTTTTATAGAGCCGGTGGATACGGACGCGGCAATACTTAATATGTATACTTTATTTTTATTTATGTAAGTTTTACATAATGATTTCATTTTTGAAACAAAAAAAATCATGTTTTAGTGTTTCCATAGTCTAAGAGCCATAGTTTTTTCAGTTTTTGGGCGATTATCTTGGGTAGGGTATGATTTTTGAGGGATGAGATGACGGTTTGATTGGTACTATTTTGGCATACATGGAAATTTTTTTATCACTTTTATTACCTTTTTTGGGAAGTAAGGTGGGCAAAATTTCAATTTTGTCATAGTTTTTATTTTTTTATTTTTATGGCGTTCTCCGTGCGGGGAAAGTAACATGATCGTTTTATAGGTTTTATTTTTTTCTTAACTTTTTTCACTTTTTTTTTTGACCCAGACCCACTTGGTTCTTGAAGATCCAGTGGGTATGATGTCTGTATAATACAGTACAGTACACTATATAGTCTACTGTACTGTATTTTACTTACACTTTGTCTGAACAGATCTATGCCTTTAGCACAGATCTGTTCAGCACCATGGACAGCAGTCCTGTTGCCATGGGAACCTTCCCCATCTGCTCAGTTGTGGCCACAACTTCGCAGACGGGGAAGGGTAAGGAGGGGGGCTCCCTACCTCTGTGATCCCATCCTGTCTGGGGGCTGCAAAGGCACAGCAGCCCCCCGATGGGAGAGGGAGGGAGCTCCCTGACCCTGACAGTTAACCTTTTCCATACAGCGGTCCGTACGGACCGCGGTAGGGAAAGGGTTAAACGGCTGACATCTGCACAGATGTCAGCCGTTTATACCAGAGTGTCAGCAATGTGCTGACACTCTGGTATAACCACTGGACGCCAACGAATTTTCAAGAGGAGGCTGGCGGGGGATCGCGATCCCGCCTGCCGCACCGCCTGCCTCCCGCACCGCCCGCACCGTCCACAACCCCCCCCCCTCTCCTGCACCACCCGCCATCAAAAAAATCATGCAGGGTTGGGTGAAAAATCAACATTTTGGGCATTTTAAAGTTTCTGATCCCCGCGGTCAGGGACCGCGGGGATCAGAAACTGCAGAAAGCGCAGCAAACCGCAGGTCTGAATTGACCTGCGGTTTGCGGCGATCGCCGATACGGGGGTCACATGACCCCACCTGGCGTTGTGACAGGATGCCGGCTGAATGATTTCAGCCGGCATCCTGTTCGGATTAACCCCCGCGGCGCCGCAATCGCGATTTAAACTTAGGACGTACCGGTACGCCCTGAGTCCTTAAGGATTCGGGAAATAGGGCGTACCGCTACGCCCTAAGTACTTAAGGGGTTAAATATATACCTACTGTATTTTCTGGCGTATAAGACGACTGGGCCTAAAATATAGGGTTTGGGCTATACTCGCCATATAAGACTACCCCTGAATGCCCAGCCCTACCTGTCTTCAAGACGATCTTCTCCAGTCCAGGGAACTGACTGGGATCTGTGGATGGCACTGTTATGAGGAGGGGGATCTGTGAATGGCACTGTTATGGGGAGGGGGATCTGTGGATGGCATTGTTATGGGGAGGGGGATCAGTGGATGACACTATATAGCATCTTATGCTATATGTGTCATCCACAGATCCACCCCATGACAGTGTCATCCACAGATCCCGCTCCCTATAACAGTGTCATCCACAGATCCCCCTAAACAGTGCCATCCACAGATCCCCCCTCCCCATAACAGTGCCATCCACAGATCCCCCTCTCCATAACAGTGCATCCACAGATCCCCCCATGACAGTGCCATCCACTGATCCCCCTCCCCGACGCTCAGAGGAATATACATTTATTAACTGTAATCCGTAACTTTAACTTTAAATCAGCGCTAATTTCAGTTAATAAATGTATACTGAGATTGTGAAAACTCAGATCCGATGGTATGTATATTCTAACCCCCAGGCAAGCGTCCCCGTCACCATGGGAACACCTGGGAGTTAGAATATACCATCGGATCTGAGTATACCCGGTGTATAAGACGACCCTCGACTTTTGTAAAGAATTTCTAGTGTTAGAAAGTCGTCTTATATGCCGGAAAGTACGGTATTTGCAATAAAGATGGATTGTGTTTAAATCTCAAAGGTGCAATCTGTTATGTGTCTGTATTTTCCTGTTTTCTGTTTGCATTTTCACATATGTTGATGTGCCCTCTATTGGTATTTATGGATGCCGCTTCATTGCCCTGATGTATAACTACTTCAATACAGAATTTTGTTTTAAAAAATTCACTAAATTGGACTTAATTTCGCGACTTTTTGCATTGTTACACCACTCACTCCAGTTTTGAAATGTCTGGAAAGGTGGATATGGTTAGCCATGTAAATGATTTTCACACCATATTTATCAATGAGCCTATAAAAAAAAAGTCGCAAAACAAATTTGTAATCTCACTTTAGCAGGAAAGTGGAGTGAGAAAACTTTTGTAAAGTGTTAGGTTTAATAATGAGACAAATTTATCAAACATACGACATTTGATAAATGTAGCATAAAGTACGCAAACACAGAGTGAACCAAAACTGACTTCAACTCTTCCCCTTATGACAAATCTCCCTCCCCTCAATATTTGTATCTCATGAGGTGCGTGATAGAGCATGGTACATTTTTTGAAGAAGCATATACCAGCTGATGTAGACTTCAAGTATAATTTATGCCACTTTCCTTGTGTACATTAGTATACACCAGACTTTACACCGCCTACTCCGTGCCCCACTTTGCCCACTTTTAAAATAACTGGCAAACAGGGTGCAAAACTACCAGTTTTACTTAAACATGGCATTTGTCAAACTTTGCAACTTTTTGACACCAGATTATTGCTGTACAGGGGTAGATACCTGTCTTCCTATTATTAAGGCCTCATGCACATGACCGTTGTTTGGGTCTGCATCCGAGCCGCCGTTTTGGCGGCTCGGATGCGGACCCATTCATTTCACTGGGGCCGCAAAAGATGCGGCCAGCACTCCGAGTGCTGTCCGAATCCATGGCTCTGTTCCGCGCCCCGCCAAAAAAATATAACATGTCCTATTCTTGTCCGCGCTTTGCAGACAAGAATAGGCATTTATATTGCCGGCGCCCGTTCCGTAAATTGCGGAAGGCAACACCGGAGCACGGTCATGTGCATGAGGCCTTACTTTGATGTCCAACATGTGGCCTACAGATAATAAGCAGCCCTTTATGTGCCTAGTGTGCAGACAGTACGGGAGTTCAAATACATAAACTGCCTTCCCAGGATAATGATCAGGCTTAAACACTCTGCTCAAATACATATTAGATTTATGTATGGGCTTTTTATATGACCGTGGTCAATGTTCTCATATGTATTTCCTATATACAAGAATAAAACTCAGAATGTCTATTTCAAAAAGTCCAGATATGCACCAACTTCAAAAATATGCACTTATTTAAAGCACCATTACATAAAACACCATTCACATACCATTTAGCTTTTAAAAAACACATACGTTATTATTTAGACCAACTTCTTTACCTGGCCCTAGGACAAGAATCATGACAGAGACCTCTACAATTTGTCAGGTTGACAATTACTGGGTAGGATCTCGCTATATATAACAGATGCTCAGTCTACACTATGGAATTTATCTGTTAACTTTAGATAAATTGTAAATACCAGAACACTAGATAAGTGATATATATTTAAAATTATATCAATCATTACTGCTATAGCTAATCCCTATAGGGACAATAAATTTGTCTCCAAAAGTTCAAGAAATGACCAAGATAAAATATTATATACTTTAACTACAGAATAATAGAAGTGGTATAATATATAAAAAATACAATTCTCACCTGATTATAATTATTACACCAATCTGAGTCTGCTGAAGATTTAGGCTCCATAAATGATTCAGTTATTTGAGGGACATTTTGGGTTTTACTTAATGTAAAACCTTGAACATCAGCTACAGGAGGGAAACAAGCTGGATAGCAAGACCCTGAAGTTTCTGGTGGAGCCATCCTCACCTCCATATACTTTAATGTTCCATCTGTGTTCAGGTAAAGGGTTGGTTTGTACTGATCCATATAGGTTGTAGAAATGGATTTGTCAGAAAAGCAGAATCCACACCCAGAATAATAATTCTTTCTAAGGCACCTGACAAGTAAGATAGTAAATGTGACCAGAAAAACTGCACTGATGGCCACAAGGGAGACAATAAGATACAAAGTCAGGTCTGGAGTAGATTTGGCATTTGTAAGAAAGTCTTGAGATTTAAGACTTTCCTTAGCTATAGTGTCTAATATATTCACAATGATAGTAGTTGTAGTGGTCATTGAAGGTTCTCCATGGTCTCTGACTGTAATCACAAGTCGATGCTCCGTATTATCTGTTTCATGTAAACCTCGGAGAGTCCTGACTTCGCCTGTGTATTCAGAGATATGAAATAAGGCAGGACTGGCAGACTGACCAAGACTATAGAGGAGCCAGGCATTGTGCCCAGAATCCATATCCACTGCAGACACCTTACTGACTAAATATCCAGGAGAAGAAGATCTTGGAATGGTCTCTTCAGCAATGGTCTCTCCTGTATTCTCTGGATATAAGATGGTGGGAGAGTTGTCATTTGTGTCCAGAATAAATATGAAGACAGAAACATTAGAGGATAATTTTGGAGATCCAGAATCTTCCACTCTTGCTGTGATCTGCAGAACCTGGAATTGTTCATAGTCAAAAGACCTTTGTGCATAAATATTTCCAGTGTCAGAGTTAATGTAGGCAAATGAAGAGACAGGAGAACCATGGATATGGCTCTCAGTGATGGAGTAAATGAGTTTTGCATTAGCTCCCTCATCCAGATCTACAGCAGATACTGTACATAACAATCTGCCGGCCTCATTGTTTTCTGCTATGAAGGCATTGTAGACATTGTGTAGAAATGCTGGAGTATTATCATTAACATCAGAGATATTAAGGCTGATTGTAATCTGGCTGCTGAGAGATGGAGAACCCAGATCAGATGCCATCAGTTTGATAGTGTATTGTGAGAGCTTCTCCCTGTCCAGATGTCCACTAGTGACCAGAGCGTAACGCTGTGATATGAGCTGAATTTTAAAAGGTAAATTTTGCGACACATCCAGTCTAATTTCACCATTTTTACCAGAATCCTTATCTTTAACTGTGATGAATCCGACCACAGTTCCTAATGGGGCATTCTCATGAACCTCATTGGTTTTATGGGTGAAAATAATTTCTGGAGTGTTATCATTTACATCCTTTATCTCAACCTGGATTACACAATAACCCTCTAATTTAGGTGACCCTTTATCTGTAGCTTTGACATACAATTCATAAAAACCCGAAGCTTCAAAATCTATTGTAGCTTTATTAATTATTTCACCAGTGTTTGCATTCATTTCAAATATTTCCCTTGCAAAATCCAAAGTATGCTGATCAAAGGAATATAAGATTTCACAATTTCCTCCTTCGTCTAAATCTGTAGCATTTAACTTCATCACAACTGTGTTCAATGGAATATTTTCTAAAACACTGATCTTATAAATGGACTCTTGAAACACTGGGGCATTATCATTAATATCTGAAACAATCACATTTATCTGTGTAGTTCCTGATTTAGGAGGGTCTCCCCCATCCAAAGCTGTAAGAATTAGCTTATGTTCAGCTTTTTCCTCCCTATCCAGGCTCTTTTCTAAAACTAGCTCAGCAATCAGGGTTCCATCCATACGATGTTTCGTAAGCAGGGAAAAATACGGATTTGGGTTTAATTTGTATTCATTAATACCATTTTTACCCACATCTAAATCTTTTGCTGTTTCCAACTGAAATTTTACATTAGGAATAGTTTCAGTAATATTTATAATTTTTTTAAATCTTGGAAATATTGGTGAATTATCATTAATATCCAGAACCTCTATTTCCAGACTGTGCAGCTCTAGAGGATTCTCAGCCACAACCTCTAAATGCAGCAAACAGCTCAGGCTGGATCCACACAGGCTCTCCCTATCAATCCTCTCATGTACAACCAGAGCTCCATTCTTCTGCTCTATAGAGAATAATCTGCTGCTTCCATCGGATCCCAAACTCAGTCTCCTTCTACTAATATCAGCCAGATTCACCCCCAGATCCTGAGCCACATTCCCCACAACTGTCCCTGGATGAGACTCCTCAGCAATAGAATAACGCAGCTGCCCAGAGACCCAGCCCCAGCTACAAAGGAAGAGGGAGAAAGCTACTTGCCATTTCCAAGCCTTTACAAAGCTCTGATTGTCCATATCTTAAATCCTTCTTCTAAAATATGCAGAAAATAATCATCATCCCATCAATCCAAGAGTGTGAGGAGCAAAAATATAAATCCAATGGAAGGGAAACTCCTGTTTTTCCTGCATTGAAATCATCCACAGGGCTCTGATCGAAGCTACAGCTCTTCTTTGTGTGAGAAGAAAGATGGGAGGGTGAATCACTGAGCCAGGGGGAGGAGAGCGCAGAGCTGACATGAACAGATTAACTGGTATAGCAGAAAATTTTGACTAGATGACTCTTCTGCCCTCTTCTGGCCAATAGAGCTAATTTCAATTTTCAGTTTTTTTATGTAGTATTGAAATACTTATTACACCTTTAGTAATAGCTCTAAACAAAATGTAATTGAAAATTGTTTTTGCTTCATGATAAAAATGGCAACATATTAATATTATAATACAATATTACAATAATACTATGACTATATTGAAGTTATAGGTAAAAAATTATGCTAATAATGTTTACTATTTAATTGCAAAATGTAATAAACGCATTTAAATAAAAGGAAATCTAATATGCAATATATAGGAAAATCTTTTGACTCAGTATAATATATCAACTAGTTTATGGGACAAACACAGTCCCTGTGGCATCTATCTGCAGAACCATAGGAGTTCTCGGTATTGTCATATGGTACTTTGTAGCATATCTTGACTATCAAGGTACACACATATTCATATCATATTATAAGTATTAGCAGGTACTGGTATTTATGTTGACATATAGTAGTGTAGTGTATTGAGATATAACTTTATATATCGACTAGAAATCTATTGATAAAATGTGTAGCTATGTCTAGAACAATTGCTATTTTTAGTAGAGAGCATGTATATTAGACTATCAATATTCATGGTTTATATGGGAAGCAATTATCTTAGCTGTTAAAAACAGTTTCTATTGTTGCATATCTGATACATGGGGCTGGTACCTACATACTATAGACTTTGTATATCTGAACTATTGAGCCATCTTCATGACAGGAAATTGTATTATAGATTTCCTGCAAACATGTTGCCTCACACCATCTAATATGTCCATATGTAGGTCGCTAAGTATTATAAAAAATCATAAATGCTTTACATTGGTTAGATTACTGTAAACCATACAATAGACAACAGGTTAAATTGTTTGCCTCTTAACTACTTTGTAATGTTGAGAATGGTTGTTTATGTTCTAACGGTTTTTAACAAAAATAGACATTTTGTATGTTCAGTACATACCAAGAGCATATACAACATTGATGTATGGAGCACTATATATCTTGTAATAAAAAATATACATAAACCTTTAGCAATATAAATAACCCACTCTACTAACCCTCCCAGAACTCTAGGTTTGAGTATTATAGAATTAGCTATGGATCTAATTTTGCCTCCTCCATGTTACTTTAAGTACCACTAGAGTTTCCTTTAGATCCTCCGCTATGTGCTAGGTGGTCAGCCTAAATGAGTAACCAATTAGTTTTCTTGGCTGATACCAATTAAAATATATCAGTGCTGACTCAGAGAAATCACAAACTTGTTCCATTTTATACAGGAAGAATCAATAATTTTTTGGATGACAAACATCTTTTTGTTAAAGAGGTTGTCCTATGACCTTTGTCCATATGTTCTATTAGAAAATACTGACATTATAAAGGGCAGTCCTTCTTTAAGCACCCCATCTATGAGCTAGAAAGCAGAATCATTTAAAAGGCCTGATCTCTCTATGAGCTACATAGATGGCTATCCATGAAGATCATTGCAGAGGAAATGTTTGACGAAAAGCAGTTTTACCCTGGGCAAAACAGCTGGTCACTGGGGAGTAGAGAACCCAGACCTGCACTTGTAGATTCTTTTCATTGAAAATGGTCTGTCTTCAATTTTTTTTTCCGGCCAGTTATAACCAGATAGTAACATATATCCCTTTTTTTCTAATCTCTTTTTAATTTCTGATTGCAGATTATTATTTTTTTTATTCTATTTCTTTAAAATGATTATGGGGGCAACCATCTTGCCTAAGCTGAGCATATAGAAAACATTAAGAATATTGCTTTATGGCAGCCACATGGACCATAGATACAATAGACTGAGGGGGACCTCATTGACTTCTATGGGAGAGTTATCTGTGTGATCTGTGCAGAGGTCACTGTAGAAGGAAATAATAGATACAGTAAGCTTTGGCGATCACCTATTGTGTCTAGTGGACCCTGTCTTATCATTCTAATCCTGCCTGTAATGATATCACCTCTGTGTATAGATAGACAGGTACAGTGCCTTGCAAAAGTTTTCACCCCCCTTGAGTTTTTTATTATTTTGGTGCCTCACAACATGGAATTAACATGGATTGTTTGAGGATTTGCATCATTTAATTTACAGAACATGCCCACAACTTTGAAGATGTTTTTTCTTTTTTTTATTGTGAAGAAAACAACAAATAGGACAAAATAACAGAAAAGTCAATGTGCATAACTATTCACCCCCTAAAGTCAATACTTTGTAGAGCCACCTTTTGCGGCAATCACAGCTCTAAGTCACTTTGGATAAGTCTCTTTGAGCTTGCCACATCTTACCACTGGGATTTTTGCCCATTCCTCCTTGCAAAACTGCTCCAGCTCCTTCAAGTTGGATGGTTTGCGCTTGTGAACAGTAATCTTTAAGTCTGAACACAGATTTTCTATTGGATTGAGATCTGGGCTTTGACTAGGCTTTCCAACACATTTACATGTCTCCCCTTAAACCACTCAAATGTTGCTTTAGCAGTGTGTTTGGGTTCATTGTCCTGCTGGAAGGTGAACCTCTGTCCTAGCCTCAAATCACACACAGAGTGGTACAGGTTTTGCTTAAGAATATCTCTGTATTTAGCACCATCCATCTTTCCCTCAACTCTGACCAGTTTCCCAGTCCCGGCTGCTGAAAAACATCCCTACAGCATGATGATGCCACCACCATGTTTCACTGTAGGGATGGTGTTATTTGGGTGATGTGATGTGTTGGGTTTTTGCCAGACATAGCATTTTCTTTGATAGATGAAACGTTCTCATCAGACCAGGGCACCTTTCTCCATACATTTTGGGAGTCTCCCACATGCCTTTTCACAAACTCACAACGTGCCTTTTTGTTCCTAGCTCAAAGTAATGGTTTTCTTCTGGCCACTTTGCCATAATGCCCAACTCTATGGAGCGTACAGCTTATTGTCGTCCTATGTACAGATACTACAGTCTCTGCTGTGGAACTCTGCAGCTCCTCCAGGGTTACCTTAGGTCTCTGTGCTGCCTCTCTGATTAATGCCCTCCTTGCCCGGTCCGGGTGTTTTGTTGGGCGTCCGTCTCTTGGCAGGTTTGCTGTTGTGCCATGTTCTTTCCATTTGGTTATGATAGATTTGATGGTGCTCCTGGGGATCATCAAAGATTTGGATATTTTTTTTATAACCTAACCCTGACTTGTACTTCTCAACAACATTGTCCCTTACTTGTTTGGAGAGTTCCTTGGTCTTCAAAGCAGTGTTTGGTTAGTGATGCCTCTTGCTTAGGTGTTTCAGCCTCTGGGGACTTTCAAACAGATCATGTGACACTTAGATTGCACAAAGGTGGACATCATTTCACTAATTATGTGACTTCTAAAGGTAATTGGTTGCACCAAAGCTTTTTATGGGCTTCCTAACAAAGGGGATAAATACATACGCACATGCCAGTTTTCTGTTTTCTATTTCTAAACAATAGTTTTATTTATATATTTTTCTCATTTCACTTCACCAACTTAGACTATTGTGTTCTGATCCATCACATAAAATTCATATTAACAAAACATTGAACTTAAGGCTGTAACGTATATGAAAAAAGTCAAGGGGGGTGAATACTTTTGTAAGGCACTGTAATTGCAGTAAAGTGATCTGTACAGACCAGGAAGTGATGCCAATAATTAGGCTTTGTGGTCAGTGGGAAAACTGTAGGATTTTTGTTTTTTTTTTGTTCGAATATAGATATTGACATGAAAAATTAAAAAGAACATCATCAAACATATTTAAAAATAGGTTAAACGTAAAAATATGATTTAAACAATAGGTCATTTTCTGAAGACATATTTCCTTTAAGGCTACTTTCACATCTGGGTTTTTGATATCCGGTTTTGAGATCTGGTAGGGGATTTCAAAACCACAGCAAAACACTTCTGTTATAATAATATAACCAGCTTTATCCGTTCAGAAATCCGGTTGTATTTTCTTGAAAATGAAGAAAGCGGATCTGGCACTAAAACCATTGTAAGTCAATAGGTACCAGATCTTTTTTATTTTCGTGTCCGACAAAAATGGATCCAGCTCCATTGACTTACATGTTTTGCTGCCGGATCCAGTTTCTTCAGTTTCCCATGCTACACACAAAAACGCTGCTTGCAGCAGTTTTGTGTCCAGCATGGAAACACAACAACCAGAAAGGAATGCATTCTAATGCACTCTGTTCCCGTTTGTTCTGTTTTTTCCCTATTGACAATGAATGGGAACAAAACTGAAGGGTTATGCTGCTGTCTTAAGACTGTGTGCCAAATCTCAAAACCAGACAGCACAACGCAGATGTGAAAGAAACCTAAGTCTCATGCATATCACAAAGCCTTCTTGTTGGTATGAGTATATATGTTTCTGTATTGCTAAGCCTTGGGCATGTTTTCATCCCTATGATTTCTCTGTGAGCAACCATGTTCTCGCCTAGAGGGAATGCTTGTAGGGAAAAAAATCTGTATGGATAGAGATGTAATAAACATTAAACTTAAAAGAGTTGTTTAATTACTAGAAAGTTATAGCCTATCTCCAGGATAGGCATTCTTTTCATAAAAGGTGGATGACTTCTTTAATCATGATATTATAATTCATAGTTTCCATCGAGAGTAAAGCTTTTCTTAATGCGTGTTTTAATTTACTGGGTTATGATTTTTTCACCCGTACATTAGAATTAACTTTATAAGACTTTGTAACTATTATAATGTCAAACCACTAATCAATTACTGCATCTCTAAACTTTTGAAAACCAGTGTTAGTACACCATAAAACACATTATAAACCCCAACCAAATTAAAAACAGAGGCACAAAATATCAGAAAATGTGTCACTGATACCTTACCTGAGTAGTGCCATTACATAAGGCATTAGGTTCCCGAACAGGTTCAGTTAATTGCGGAACATTTTCCACTTTACTCAGTGTAAACCCTGGAATATCAGCTGGAGGTGGAAAACAAGCCGGATAGCATGACCCTGGAGCTTCCGGTGGAGCCATCCGCACCTCCATGTATTTTAATGTTCCATCTGTGTTCAGGTAAAGGGTTGGTTTGTACTGATCCATATAGGTGGTAGAAAGTGATTTGTCAGAAAAGCAGAATCCACAACCAGAATCATAATTCTTTCTAAGGCACCTGACAAGTAAGATCGTAAATGTGACCAGAAAAACTGCACTGATGGCCACAAGGGAGACAATAAGATACAGAGTGAGGTCTGGAGTAGATTTGGCATTTGTAAGAAAGTCTTGAGATTTAGAACTTTCCTGGGCAACAGTGTCTAATATATTCACAATGATAGTAGCTGTAGTGGTCATAGAAGGTTCTCCATGGTCTCTGACAGAAATCACAATTTGATGCTCTGTGTTATCTGTCTCAAGTACACCTCGGAGAGTCCTGACTTCTCCAGAGTATTCAGAGATATGGAATAAAGCAGGGCTGGCAGACTGAACAAGACTATAGAGGAGCCAGGCATTGTGCCCAGAATCTGTATCCACTGCAGACACCTTACTGACTAAATAGCCAGCAGCAGCAGATCTTGGAATGGACTCTTGAGCAATGGTCTCTTCTGCATTCTCTGGATATAAGATGGTAGGAGAGTTGTCATTTGAATCCAGAATAAATATGAAGACAGTAACATTGGAGGATAATTTTGGAGATCCAGAATCTTCCACTCTTACTGTGATCTGCAGAACCTGGAATTGTTCATAGTCAAAAGACCTTTGTGCATAAATATTCCCGGTGTCAGAGTTAATGTAGACAAATGAAGAGACAGGAGAACCATGGATATGGCTCTCAGTGATAGAGTAAATGAGGTTTGCATTAGCTCCCTCATCCGGATCTACAGCAGATACTGTACATAACAGTCTGCCCGGCTCATTGTTTTCTGCAATGAATGCATTGTAGACATTGTGTAGAAATGCTGGACGATTATCATTAACATCAGAGATATTAAGGCTGATTGTAATCTGGCTGCTTAGAGATGGAGAACCCAGATCAGATGCCGTCAGTTTTATAGTGTATTGTGAGAGCTTCTCCCTGTCTAGATGCCCATTGGTGACCAGAGCATAACGCTGTGACATGGGCTGGCATGTGAAGGGTAAACCTGGGGACACTTGTAATTCAATTTGCCCATTTTTGCCAGAATCCTTATCTCTAACTGTGATGAATCCAATCACAGTTCCTATGGGGGCATTCTCAGGAACTTCATTAGTCTTAGAGGTGAAAATTATTTCTGGTGTGTTGTCATTTACATCTTTTACCTCAACCTGGATTATACAATGACCCTCTAATTTAGGTGACCCTTTATCTGTAGCTTTTACATACAATTCATAAAAACCTGTAGCTTCAAAATCCACATTTGCTTTATTCACTATTTCACCAGTATATAAATTTATTTCAAATATTGTCTTTGCCGAATCCAAAGTATGATGATCAAAAGAATATAAGATTTTACCATTTTCACCTTCATCTAAATCTGTAGCATTTAACTTCATAATGACTGTGTTCAACTGAATATTTTCCAAGATATTGATCTTGTAATTGGGCTGATCAAACACTGGTGCATTATCATTAAAATCTAAAACAATCACAGTTATCTGCGTGGACCCTGATTTAGGAGGGTCTCCCCCATCAAGAGCTGTCAGAAGTAGCTTATGTTCAGCTTTTTCCTCCCTATCCAGATTCCTTTCTAATACTAGCTCAGTAATAAGGGTCCCATCCTTCCGTTTTTTTAAAAGCAAGGAAAAATATGGATTTGGGTTTAATTGGTACTGACTGATACTGTTCCTGCCTATATCTAAATCCTTTGCTGTTTCTAACTGAAATTTGACACCAGAAATTGCTAATAATTCAGTTATATTTATGACTTGATTAGTCTTTAAAAATGATGGTGAATTATCATTAATATCCAGAACCTCTATTTCCAGACTGTGAAGCTCCAGAGGATTCTCAGCCACAACCTCTAAATGCAGCAAACAGCTCAGGCTGGATCCACATAGGCTCTCCCTATCAATCCTCTCATGTACAAATAGAGCTCCATTCTTCTGCTCTATAGAGAATAATCTGCTGCTTCCATCTGATCCCAAACTCAGCCTCCTTCTACTAATATCAGCCAGATTCACCCCCAGATCCTGAGCCACATTCCCCACAACAGTCCCTAGATGAGACTCCTCAGCAATAGAATAACGCAGCTGCCCAGAGACCCAGCCCCAGCTACAAAGGAAGAGGGAGAAAGCTACTTGCCATTTCCAAGCCTTTACAAAGCTCTGATTGTCCATATCTTAAATCCTTCTTCTAAAATGTGTAGAAAATAATCATCATCCCATTAATCCAAGAGTGTGAGGAGCAAAAATATAAATCCAATGGAAGGGAAACTTCTGTTTTTCCTGCATTAAAATCATCCACAGGGCTCTCATCGGAGCTACAGCTCTTCTTTGTGTGAGAAGAAAGATGGGAGGGTGAATCACTGAGCCAGGGGGAGGAGTGCGCAGAGCTGACATGAGCAGATAAACTGGTATAGCTAAAAATCTTGACTGGATGACTCTTCTGCCCTCTTCTGGCCAATTGTCCTAACTGCAATTACTGATTTTTTTATGTAACATCGAAAAGTTGAAGGAATACAATAGTCCTATATAATCTATGATATATTTAGTAGGTAGGTCAAATAAAATGTCATTTAAACAGTGTAATTGTGAGGAAAATCTAGTAGTAGTAATGAATATTATTTAAAATTACCAGATTAAGATATTACCAAATTATTGAATTGTTTTTTTTCTGCTGTTTGTTAGATACAGTAAGCACACACATTTTAATAATTATGACGCCAATCATATTAAAGCTCAAATTAATAGTAGGTAAAACAAAATTCATACTAAAAATTGGAGCAATAATGTATTGCTAATCCCTTTGTTCTCTCATACCTATCCCTTACTTTATTATATGATAGCATTTTTTTTATAATTGCAAAATAAATAAAATAAATGTAATAGAAAATGAAATATATGAGATCAGTTGACTCAGTCTAATAGCCCATCATGTATAAAAGCTTATATACAGATAGTCTCTGTGGTATCATACTGTAGACCAGGCATGCTCAACCTGCGGCCCTCCAGCTGTTGCAAAACTACAACTCCCAGCATGCCCGAACAGCCTACAGCTATCAGCGTACAGCAGGGCATAGTGGGAGTTGTAGTTTTACAACAGCTGGAGGGCCGCAGGTTGAGCATCCCTGCTGTAGAGCCATAGGTACATTACTAGATATTCTCATACAATAATGTACCATATGTGGATGTAGAAAGCTATTGTAAAGTGGTCTGTAATTGTCTAGATAAGTAGCTGTACTACAATGGTGAGAATTAGTGTAATTCTCCTACTTTTTTAAACATTTTATCTTATTTTTAATGATATAAGGCCAGTCCTTACAAATATCATTATACATATTCTTGTATACATAGTAATGAACTTTGCTGTTGAATATCATTAAATTAGTTATGGATCTAGAATGTTTTCTGAGTCTAGTTATTACCAACAGCACTTTCTCCCCTCTCTTCTGTTATTCCTATGACTAGTAATTTTCTTCCTCCAATGTTTCTTTAGAACCCCTGTAGTTCCCTTTAGATCCCCTGAGAGCTCCCTGGTAGTCAACCTAAATGGTTTAATGAACAAATCTCCTTTGTTTTTTTGTGTTTGCATTTTTTTCGTAATTGCAAAATGCAATAAAAACCTTTACCAAACAATACATCTGACAATGAAATATATAATAAGATCAGCTGAGCCTAAGATACTGTGCTGTATATAGGCAAGCATACAGGTAGTTCCTGTGGCCTCATACTGCAGAGCCTAGTTTCATGTAGAACACAAGGTACAGGTAGCATTTGCTGAAAAAGTTTAGTATATTATCATAGAGTAATGTACCATATGCCTTGATATACACATTAGTAAAAGAAAAGATATGCAGCACTCCAAACCCACCTATGTGGAGATTATAATCAGACAGCTAAAGGTTCCAAAGTGATGGTGCACGCAGACAAGGATCCAGGCTTGAGGGTCCCTTGTAGTAGCAATTAGTATAGAGATCCCCAGCACTCTCCATTTAAAACATCTGTTGTTTTATTCAATGGGCAGCAAAATAGTTTTTGTTGCTAATTGAATAAAACAACAGATTATTTAAATAGACGAGTGCTGCAGATCTCTATACCAATTGATATACACATTAGAAATCTATTGGTCATTGATCTGCATTTGTCTAGAAGTATGTTTAGTAGATGTTACATATTTCAAACTATCACAATTCATGGTTTATGTGGGCAGCAATTATCTGAGGAATTTCTATTGTAATATGCCTATGTATACTCTATGCACACAAAAACAATCCCATGTTTTACCACTTCTAGAATATACACTATAATAGGCCATAGATTAAACTATTTGCCCCCTTCTACTTGGTAAGGATTAGAAGTTTTTTTTCCTATTTTTTAAATATCTTTTTATTACATTATTTTTTCCATTATATAGGCCCATTCTATAAAAGTATTATATACAACATTGATGTACAGTGAAAAGCATACAATGGTCTTTAGCTATATACCGTACATAGTCCCCTTTACAATCTTTACATCCTTCCCTCCCAAAACTTTGTCCTTGAATATCAGCAGATCTAATATTTTCTAAGTTACATCTAATTATTACCAACAACACTCTCCCCCTCCCCCTTTTTTAAAATAAAAAAAATAATGTTTTTACCTGTGTTAACTCTAGCAATCCCTATAGTTCCCTTTAGCTCCCCTCTGATGTACCAGGTCGTGAGCCAAAATCTCAGTAGATATACGATAGTATGTTCCTGCTTTTAGCATTCATTTGCCTTGATGCAATGTGAAATGCAAACAAGAGTTAGGCCTCAGGCACATCACAAAGCCTGCTTGGTGTTATATGTTTTTGAATTACTGAGCCACGGGCTCTATGTGGTTTCTCTGTGAGAAATGCCCACACGGTCAGGTTTTCTGATGCAGTTTTGGAAGCCAAAGCCAGCTGTGAATTTAAAAAAGAGGAGCAGCTGTATCTGCCCTTTATACTTTCTCTCCTTTTATGATTCACTCTTAATTTTGGCATTTAAAACTGCATCAGGAAACCTGGCTGTATGGCTCTACCCATATGGGGAAAAATACTTCTATAATACAACATGAGAATGGAACATGTTACAAATATGTCTTGGTGTTCTTCTATATGAAATTAAATGTCAACGGATGTAATGTAGTATGTGTTTACAGATTTCTAATGGGTACTATATTTGTATAGCAAGGATCTATTCTATATTAGGGTCATGGGCATGAGACCGAATAGATTAACTTAAAAAATCCACACAAAAAAACGATGGCAAACACTTTAGATTCCTGCAACTGAAAATACTTAAATTATCCCGGAACAGTAGTGTTTTATGTTGTCTTTCTGAAAGATGTTGGAGGTTATTTAACAACTCTCCATCTATTGCCATGAAATGAGTTTTCTAACAGTAACATATTATATGGTAGATCAAAAGATATAAAAAACACAAAGGGATGGAGATATAATGAATAGTGTTGGGCGTGAATATTCGAATCGCTAATTTTAATCGCGAATATTGCCATTTTGAGAATTTGCAAAGATTTAGAATATAGTGCTATATATTCATATTCGAGAATATTCTAGATTTTATTTCATCAGTAACCTCCCTTCTTGCTTGTGGGCCAATGAGAAGGCTGCAATGTCTTTGTCTGAGCTTAGCAACATCCAGGGGCATAGCTATAGGGGGTTCAGAGGTAGCAGACACTACCGGACCCAGGAGCCTGAGGGGCTCAAAGACCCTTGTGCCACATAAGACACTGGCATTATAGAAAGTGTATGCTGGTCAATTTACACCTCTGGCTGGTGGGAAGGGGTTAGGTCAAGAATTTGGCATGAGGGGGTGCCCTTTCAATGTTTGCCTCAGGCAGCAGGAAGGATATGGGCTCCCCTGCCCCTTTCCAACAAGCACTGAGGGAAGGGGGGCCCTAGCTGAACTCTTGCACTATGGCCCATGAGCTTTTAGCTACGCCCCTGGCAACATCCCTAGCAACCAATAGGAAAGTTGCCTGCAGCCTACCCCTTACTATATAAGAACCTCCCCAGCAGCCATTTTCTGTAGTTGTATGGAGTTCTGAGAGAGAGAGCAGTGTTATTGCTGTGCTCTGTGCTTTACTATTTAATTACATTAGATAGTTAGTTAGCTTATATATATAATACAGATAGTTAGTGGGAGATCGTCAGTGTAGGTTAGATAGTGATATAGTGTAGCTGATAGGTTCCAGTGCAGGGTGTTAGGCAGTGTGATAGGTTCTGCTGTCCATACATACATGCTACAGACATAGTGCTGTGATGTCACAAGTTCACAACAATACTTAGTGCACTAATCAGTAGTATGTAGTCAGACCTGCTAAAATGTGAAGTTGCACGTATTGCACAAAAATATGCGCGTCATTGATTGCCGATTTGTGCAATTGTGAATATATTGGAGCACTCTATCTGCATATAAAGCTATTGTAATGTTCTGCCATGCCAACCATTTTCTCCAGTCTCAAGAAACTTCTATCAGCTTTAGAAATGTAGCAAAAGTGACCCACGCCTGTATTGTGCGCGTATTTTACGTGAATATTACATTGGCGATTTTTGCAATCAAGAAAGTAATGGTAAATTTGTGAATTTATGATGAATATTCGACCAAATATTCGTGAAATATCACAAATTCGAATATTGCCCCCGCCGATCATCACTAATAATGAATATTAAAGGAAATGTGTCACCAAAAATGTTATCTGCCAGTTAAAACCAGATAGTAACACCTATCCTTTTTTTTAAACTGATTTGATTTTCTAATTACATATTTTTAGATTCTGTTTTCTGAACATGATTATGGGGGCAGTCATCTTGCCTGAGCTGTTCTTTAACAGCATTTACAAAATATAAAAAAAAAATTGCTTTACGTCAGCCATGTGGACCATAGACACAATGTTCACGAGGTGACCTCAATGATTCATATGGAAGAGTTGTCTAGGCATGCTGTGTGCCCTGTGCAGAGGACATTGTACAAGGAAAGAATAGATAAGCTCTGACAATCACCTATTAGGATTAGTGGATCATGTCTTATTTATACAGAAAGATGATATCATTACAGGCAGGATTAGAATGGTATATAACTGCAGTAAAGTGATCTGTATAGACAAGAAGTTGTGTCTATTATTAGTAAAAACTGCAGGAATTTATGTTTTTTGTTTAACTATAGACAGTGACATGGAAAATTAAAAATAACATCACCAAAAATTATTTTAAAATATGTAAAAACATAAAAATGTGATTTAAACAATAGGTCATTTTCAGATGACACATTCCCTTTAAACGTTCTATTGATGACCTATCCTCACAATAGGTAATCAATATCAGATCGGCGGGGGCCCAACACCCAGCACCCCTGCCGATCAGCTGTATGAGGAGAGGGCGCACGCAGTGTGCACCTGCTGTATCCCTTCTATCTTCCTGTCCATTGCAGTTGTGCCATATACATATAACAAAGAGCAGAAAGAGAGATTGGAGACGGCACGTGCACAGTGTGCGCGCCATCTCCTCAAACAGCTGATCAGTGGGGGTGTCGGGTGTCGGACCCCCGCCGACCCTAAGCATAGGTCATTAATAGAAAAAGACCGGACAACCTCTTTAAACTTGATTTTATCATGCACATCCATCCAGAAAAAAGAATTTATTATTGTGATTTCATTTATTTGGTTATGACTTGTAAACTGTATATTATAACAGACTTTATATAACGTAAATATTCAGAATTCTTATTAGTTTATTGCCATATTATATATAATATAATAACAGGTTTTATACAACAAACCATTTTCAAACATGCATATGTTATAACCAAAACATGTCGCATATTATTGTATAATGTGCCAATAAACTAAGAAGAATTGCAAGCGATAGTGAGTGGAGGAATTTCCTTCCAACTATTGTATGGGATGCCTTGCCTAGGCACAAGCACCATATGACCTACACCGGTGTACCGACTTACTTTCACACAACTGCACTAATCAATTATGCCAATCTCTCGAAACATTTGAAAACCAATGATAGTACACCCTAAAATACATTATTAAGCCGCATTTGAATGAAAACAAAGGCACAAAAATGTGTCATTGATACCTCACCTGATTAGTATCATTACATAAAGGATTAGGATCCTGAATTGGTTCTGTTAACTGAGGAAAATTTTCCGTTTTACTCAATGTAGAACCTGGAAAATCAGCTGAGGGAGGAAAGCAAGCCGGATAACAAGACAGTGGAGCTTCTGGTGGAGCCATCCGCACCTCCATATATTTTAATGTTCCATCTGTGTTCAGGTAAAGGGTTGGTTTGTACTGATCCATATAGGTGGTAGAAAGTGATTTGTCAGAAAAGCAGAATCCACAACCAGAATCATAATTCTTTCTAAGACACCTGACAAGTAATATAGTAAATGTGACCAGAAAAACTGCACTAATGGCCACAAGGGAGACAATAAGATACAAAGTCAGGTCTGGAGTAGATTTGGCATTTGTAAGAAAGTCTTGAGATTTAGGACTTTCCTGGGCAATACTGTCTAATATATTTACAATGATAGTAGCTGAAGTGGTCATAGAAGGTTCCCCATGGTCACTGACTGCAATCACAAGTCGATGCTCTGTGTTATCTGTCTCATGTAAACCTCGGAGAGTCCTGACTTCTCCTGAGTATTCAGAGATGTGGAATAAGGCAGGACTAGCAGACTGAACAAGACTATAGAGGAGCCAGGCATTGTGCCCAGAATCTATATCCACTGCAGACACCTTACTGACTAAATAGCCAGGAACAGCAGATCTTGGAATTGTCTCTTCAGCAATGGTCTCTCCTGTATACTCTGGGTATAAGATGGCGGGAGAGTTGTCATTTGTATCCAGAATAAATATGAAGACAGTAACATTGGAGGATAATTTTGGAGATCCAGAATCTTCCACTCTTGCTGTGATCTGCAGAACCTGGAATTGTTCATAGTCAAAAGACCTTTGTGCATAAATATTCCCGGTGTCGGAGTTAATGTAGACAAATGAAGAGACAGGAGAACCATGGATATGGCTGTCAGTGATGGAGTAAATGAGGTTTGCATTAGCTCCCTCATCCAGATCCGTAGCAGATACTGTACATAACAGTCTGCCGGCCTCATTGTTTTCTTCTATGAAGGCGCTGTAGACATTGTGTAGAAATGCTGGACGATTATCATTAACATCAGAGATATTAAGGCTGATTGTAATCTGGCTGCTGAGAGATGGAGAACCCAGATCAGATGCCGTCAGTTTGATAGTATATTGGGAGAGCTTCTCCCTGTCCAGATGTCCACTAGTGACCAGAGCATAACGCTGTGACATGGGCTGGGATGTGAACGGTATATCTGGAGACACTACAAGCTTTGTTTCTCCATTCTTGTATGAGTCTTTGTCTCGTATGGTGATGAAACCCACAACCGTTCCTATGGGGGCATTCTCAGGTATTTCATTAATTTTGGATATAAAAATAATTTCAGGAATATTATCATTCACATCTTCTATTTCAATCTGGATACGACACCTACCCTCAAGCTTTGGGGATCCCTTATCTATTGTTTTTATTAAAAGCTCATAAATATTAGATGCTTCAAAATCCACCAGTCCTTTAATAAATACTTCACCTGTGACTGGGTTTATATCAAATATTTCCTTTGCAGACCTTGCTGTACGTTGGTCTATAGAATATGTGAACTCACTATTTACGCCCTCATCTGCATCTGTAGCATTGAGTTTTAGTACTACTGTTTTTAAAGGCACATTTTCCAGTATATTTTTCTTATAACGTGACTGATTGAACACTGGAGCGTTATCATTGATATCTAGCACAATGACTGTTATCTCAGTGGATCCTGACCTGGCTGGTTCTCCTCCGTCTATCGCAGTGAGAGTAAGCTTGTGCTCTGACTTCTCTTCTCTATCTAGAATTTTTTCCAATACTAATTCTGCAATTAGAGTTCCAGAATCTTTAGTTAAAGATAATGAAAAATATGGATTTGGGTTTAGTCTGTATTGACTGACACCATTAATACCTACATCAAGATCCTGAGCATTCTCCAAAGGAAATTGTTCACCTTGTAGTGTTAACAGTTCTGTAATTTTTATAACCTGATTGGTCGTTGAAAAAAATGGTGAATTATCATTTATGTCCAATATTTCAATTTCTAGGCTGTGCAGCTCTTGAGGATTCTCAGCCACAACCTCTAAATGCAGCAAACAGCTCAGGCTGGATCCACACAGACTCTCCCTATCAATCCTCTCATGTACAACCAGAGCTCCATTCTTCTGCTCTATAGAGAATAATCTGCTGCTTCCATCTGATCCCAAACTCAGTCTCCTTCTACTAATATCAGCCAGATTCACCCCCAGATCCTGAGCCACATTCCCCACAACAGTCCCTGGATGAGACTCCTCAGCAATAGAATAACGCAGCTGCCCAGAGACCCAGCCCCAGCTACAAAGGAAGAGGGAGAAAGCTACTTGCCATTTCCAAGCCTTTACAAAGCTCTGATTGTCCATATCTTAAATCCTTCTTTTAAAATGTGTAGAAAATAATCATCATCCCATTAATCCAAGTGTGTAGACAGCACAAATATAAATCCAATGAAAGGGTAATAAAGGTTTTCCTGCATTGAAATCATCCACAGGGCTCTCCTCGGAGCAGCAGCTCTTCTTTGTGTGAGAAGAAAGATGGGAGGGTGAATCACTGAGCCAGGGGGAGGAGAGCGCAGAGCATATTTGAGCAAATTTAGTAGTAGAGCTGAAAAATCTAAGTGGATGACAAGTCTGCCCTCTACTGGACAATACTGTGAATTATTTCTATCAGCACAATAAAAATAAGGTAAAATTAGTATACCGTTGTTTTTAAATATAGGTTACAATATATCACAATTCTGTGTAGAAGACTCAAATCACTGCAATCACAGTGGAAATTCTTATATATAAGTGCATCCAAACTCATACACTGTTTATGTAGACACTTTGGGTTAATACAATATGTAAAATGTGGAGGTTCTTTTTCCCTTTGTACTGACTGACAAATAACAACTGTTTTTTTTTATTCTAGGTACTTATTTGTTTCTGTGCAAAATTGTACCCTTTACCCTAATAAATGTATAGTAGGTAAACAATGTTAGACTCTTATATACAGTAAGATTACCAAACAGATTTTCCAATTTTCTGAAGTGCATGTGCAAACTTCTCACATTCACAAGCTACTGAGTGGAATAGTATTATGCATCTGGAGATATAGGTGGTTTAATGGAGGTTAGTAGAGGTAACATTTCTTTAATGATAATGCACATGCCTGTCACTAGTGTTTCCTATCAGGCAAAAACGTGAATATTGATACTTAAGATAGAAAGGTATCAAGCATTTAGAGCCAACATTGCAATAGTTATTTTTAATGTGGTATGAATTCACTGTATCTACAATAACTAAGGATGTGCTGGTAAACAGCTGATCAATATTAGGTTAGCATTTAAAGCCCCTTTGAATTAACTGGTACCACAAAGCCGTAGGCTGCTATAAGCTGTAAATCAGGGGTGCACAACCTGCGGCCCGGGGGCCACATGCGGCCCTTGATACCATTCTGTGCGGCCCCCAACCATCTGGTAACAGACATGTATGCCTATGTCTTGTGGCTGCTCACATGTATTTTTCATGTATTTCTCCCATTAGATGGGAGTCCTGGAAGTGTAACTAGACATTAATGGTATATAATAATGTGTCTTCAATATGCCATAAGTACAATATTTCAGTTGTTAATACATCTTTAAATTTTAATTTCGGCCCTCGTCATTGGTTCAGTCTGGCAATGTGGCCCCCAACCAAGAAACGTTGTGCACCCCTGGTGTAAATGGTACAATTTAAAAAATTCAGATGAGTCCTCTAGAACAGATGTCATAGTCATTTTTCTCTCTGCCATCTGTATGATATGCCTAATAGGGCATATGAATTTTATTTATCCCAGTGCGACAACCCCTTTAAGTGTTTTTTTTTTTTGGGACAAGTAGCCTGCAGCTACCTTTTATTTAATAATGAAGACCACACTGTATAGCCCTTCTTCATTGTTAATGGCCGCGTAGCAGCATTAAACAGGGGTTGTTTCTGGTATGGGGTTCAGCTGGTTAGGTGGGGGGATAATATGTATATTATTACTATTCTGGCCTGCAATCTCCTGTCGGTTATTTGACAACAGAATATTAATCAGCTCTGGCATACCCACTAGCGCTCTCCAGCCCTTATTCTGCCTTCTGCTTTTCCTTCTTTTCCACATCGTCTAATATCGCTGAGACTATATCATGAGGATAATTCAGCTCCTCCTCTCTCTGCATCTTGCTACTTTTCTAGGACATGGAGACCAAGAAGAAAGATTTAGAAAAAGTAAAAAATTAGGATGGTCATCATTAAGAACTGGTACCCCTAAGTAGTGCAGACTGGATGGTATAGGTTGTTCCGCTGGCAGTGGAATAATAAAGGCATCCATCTTATTGGTATTGAATTACATTTATAGCTGATGTGGGGATAAGTAACTGTAGGAATAAACTAATAAAACTGAAGAAGAATAAGATTCCCTGCAGTCTTCCTGCACTCTCTGGGCAGTCTCCTTCTCCAATATTCGTATACTATTTGTTTTCAGCAGGACTGTCTGTAGCGCATGAACACTTGCCATGTCTGTTCCTATGCTCAGCTCACAGGACAATGGCAGAGAATGCACAGGATGAGAATTTTATAGAGCTGTGATATCACAAGGAATGGTTGGCTATCTGCAGATTGGCTGGCTGCATTGCATTATGGGTGATCTCGTGTTCCCGGCCTTCTTACTTTCACTTTGTAACACGTACATCAGCCATTTTAGGAAAAACTAATTCGCTATCACAAAGCGTGAGGAAATTCGGCTTTGTTTTGAATCAAACTTTTCCTAAACTTGGAATTAATTGCGCTTCAAATTATTCACTCAGCACTACATGTGTGCTTCTTTCTCTATGTGCATACTTTACAACAGTCCCTATTTTTTCCATACTTCTTTTTAATGTCCCTCTTTTTGCCTTGATGAATATAGTTGTATTCTTACATTTACTATATGAATAAAAAAAAAAATTACTGTTAGGTTTGCAACTGTAAACTAGAATATATTTCATGTTTTGTTGCTAATCTAAACTAACCATTTCTTCATTTGGTGTCATAATGTCTAAAATAGAGCTCCTAAAGATTACTGATACGTACACATATCTATCATACAATTAATCATCACTGTTTCTCTGTAACCGTTCAAGTATTTGTGAGGTATGTACCATATGTGTGACATCGGAATGCATTTATGCATCAATATGTGTATCTGCTTAGGGTGCATATGCATATGCATCCAAGTATATGTGGGATTACATTGGTGTACAGTCGTGGCCAAAAGTTTTGAGAATTACATAAATATTGGAAATTGGAAAAGTTGCTGCTTAAGTTTTTATAATAACAATTTGCTTATACTCCAGAATGTTATGAAGAGTGATCAGATGAATTGCATAGTCCTTCTTTGCCATGAAAATTAACTTAATCCCAAAAACACCTTTCCACTGCATTTCATTGCTGTCATTAAAGGACCTGCTGAGATCATTTCAGTAATCATCTTGTTAACTCAGGTGAGAATGTTGACTAGCACAAGGCTGGAGATCATTATGTCAGGCTGATTGGGTTTAAATTGCAGACTTGACATGTTAAAAGGAGGGTGATGCTTGAAATCATTGTTCTTCCATTGTTAACCATAGTGACCTGCCAAGAAACGCGTGCAGCCATCATTGCGTTGCATAAAAATGGCTTCACAGGCAAGGATATTGTGGATACTAAGATTGCACCTCAATCAACAATTTATAGGATCATCAATAACTTCAAGGAAAGAGGTTCAATTCTTGTTAAGAAGGCTTCAGGGCGTCCAAGAAAGTTCAGCAAGCACCAGGATCGTCTCCTAAAGAGGATTCAGCTGCGGGATCGGAGTGCCACCAGTGCAGAGCTTGCTCAGGAATGGCAGCAGGCAGGTGTGAGCGCATCTGCACGCACAGTGAGGCGAAGACTTTTGGAAGATGGCCTGGTGTCAAGAAGGGCAGCAAAGAAGCCACTTCTCTCCAAAAAAAACATCAGGGACAGATTGATCTTCTGCAGAGAGTTTGGTGAATGGACTGCTGAGGACTGGGGCAAAGTCATATTCTCCGATGAAGCCTCTTTCCGATTGTTTGTGGCATCTGGAAAAAGGCTTGTCCGGAGAAGAAAAGATGAGCGCTACCATTAGTCCTGTGTCATGCCAACAGTAAAGCATCCTGAGACCATTCATGTGTGGGGTTGCTTCTCATCCAAGGGAGTGGGCTGACTCACAATTTTGCCCAAAAACACAGCCATGAATAAAGAATGGTACCAAAACACCCTCCAACAGCAACTTCTTCCAACAATCTAACAACAGTTTGGTGAAGAACAATGCATTGTCCAGCACGATGGAGCACCGTGCCATAAGGCAAAAGTGATAACTAAGTGGCTCGAGGACCAAAACGTTGACATTTTGGGTCCATGGCCTGGAAACTCCCCAGATCTTAATCCCATTGAGAGCTTGTGGTCAATCCTCAAGAGACGGGTGGACAAACAAAAACCCACTAATTCTGACAAACTCCAAGAAGTGAATATGAAAGAATGGGTTGCTATCAGTCAGGAATTGGCCCAGAAGTTGATTGAGAGCATGCCCAGTCGAATTGCAGAGGTCCTGAAAAAGAAGGGCCAACACTGCAAATACTGACTCTTTGCATAAATGTCATGTAATTGTCGATAAAAGGTATGAAGTGCGTGTAATTATATTTCACTACATCACAGAAACAACTGAAACAAAGATCTAAAAGCAGTTTAGCAGCAAACTTTGTGAAAATTTATATTTGTGTCATTCTCAAAACTTTTGGCCACGACTGTAAGTGCTCAAAAGTTTATATATAAAATTCTATACTATACTATTTTTAAAAGATACATACATATGTGTGAGCATGTCTATGTAGGTGCATTTAAATATGTGTTTTTATATTAATATGTTGAAAATTACACTTTTTTAAACTGTATATAAACATACATAGCAGAAATATTGAATGTGCATCCTTTGTATACTTTTTATTCTCATGACATAATCCTTCATCATTATGATGTAATAAACTTTTTGGATATGTTTGGGTTCAGACAAATAATCTAATGGCCTGTAGATTATATATGTAAAGGTTATATTGCATGCTGGTATAGAGTCCCACAGTCTCCATGTACTGCCAAAAACATTATTTTGGATAAGATACAGAACAGAGGTATTTTCCACAAAAACAAAGCTTCATAGATAAGGCATCAGATGAAACATGTCATAATTTGTTTTCTGTCATCACTGCATCCCATTCAATGGCCACATGACATGCTGGGTGTAACATGACCAACACCATGTTTAGTTCTGTTTAGTTAGTCTGTGGATGCACTGCAAATGACGAATCTATAGGCTTTACTCAGTGCCATTCCACTGTGCTACCATAGGACAAATGTACTGAAATAATAAAGTTACAGTGTGTGGGTAGAGTTAGATATACAGATATATTCTAAAATTTAATTGTATGATTATTCTATAGACAAAGAAAAACTGGAAAACCCCTTAAGAGTCCTTTAACAAACTATAATAAAGTTGTGTGCATGAGGCCTTGCTTGTATTTATGATGTATGGACTGTACCGATACCTGTGTTTTTTTTTATCACATATGCATTACTAAGTCTACACAATGATCACACAGATCTGCAAGATCTATGCACATCATGTTGGAGATATTCTTTATCCTCTGCCCATTACTGTCGTATAAACTGAAATATCCTGGACAGTAAACACAACATGGACCTGTGAACCTATTCAAACATCCGACATTCTAATATACTGCCAACACTGATAAGTTCATGCAACTACATTTGCAGAAACAATAAATAACATAATAGCAACATCCCATAGAAGCTCCTACTGGATAAATAAGCCAATGAAAACATCCAAACTATTCAAATAAATCAAAGTATGGACTATATATGAGAAAAAAAATTATGAAAATGCAGGAATAATATATAAAAATATCTAAACATTATTATAAAAACTGTACATTACAGTACTCAAATACTTCATGATACAGAAAATAGATCTCACCTGAGGAGGTTCACTAAACCAGCTGGAATCTGAAATATGTTCTGGTTCCCTGACCAAATCAGTTAACTGAGTCTTTGGTAATGTAGAATGAGAAATATCTGTTACAGGAGGAAAACAAGCTGGATAACAAGACCCTGGAGCTTCTGGTGGAGCCATCCGCACCTCCATGTACTTTAATGTTCCATCTGAGTTCAGGTAAAGGGTTGGTTTGTACTGATCCATATAGGTGGTAGAAAGTGATTTGTCAGAAAAGCAGAATCCACACCCAGAATCATAATTCTTTCTAAGGCACCTGACAAGTAAGATAGCAAATGTGACCAGAAAAACTGCACTGATGGCCACAAGGGAGACAATAAGATACAGAGTGAGGTCTGGAGTAGATTTGGCATTTGCAAGAAAGTCATGAGATTTAGGACTTTCCTGAGCAACAGTGTCCAATATATTCACAATGATAGTAGTTGTAGTGGTCATAGAAGGTTCCCCATGGTCACTGACTGTAATCACAAGTCGATGCTCCGTGTTATCTATTTCATGTAAACCTCGGAGAGTCCTGACTTCTCCAGAGTATTCAGAGATGTGGAATAAAGCAGGGCTTACAGACTGAACAAGACTATAGAGGAGCCAGGCATTGTGCCCAGAATCTATATCCACTGCAGACACCTTACTGACTAAATAGCCAGCAGCAGCAGATCTTGGAATGGACTCTTCAGCAATGGTCTCTCCTGCATTCTCTGGGTATAAGATTGTGGGAAAGTTGTCATTTGCATCTACAATAAATATGAAGACAGAAACATTGGAGGATAATTTTGGAGATCCGGAATCTTCCACTCTTGCTATGATCTGCAGAACCTGGAATTGTTCATAGTCAAAAGACCTTTGTGCATAAATATCCCCGGTGTTGGAGTTAATGTAGACAAATGAAGAGACAGGAGAACCATGGATATGGCTCTCAGTGATGGAGTAAATGAGGTTTGCATTAGCTCCCTCATCCGGATCTACAGCAGATACTGTACATAACAGTCTGCCGGCCTCATTGTTTTCTGCTATAAAGGAGTTGTAGACATTGTGTAGAAATGCTGGAGGATTATCATTAACATCAGAGATATTAAGGCTGATTGTAATCTGGCTGCTGAGAGATGGAGAACCCAGATCAGATGCCGTCAGTTTAATCGTGTATTGTGAGAGCTTCTCCCTGTCCAGATGTCCACTAGTGACAAGAGCGTAACGCTGTGACATGGGCTGGCATTTAAATGGTAAACCCAGTGATACATCCAGTCTAACTTCTCCATTTTTACCTGAATCCTTGTCTCTTACTGTGATGAGTCCAACAACAGTTCCTATAGGGACATTTTCTGTAATTGCATTATTTTTAGATATAAAATTAATTTCTGGGCTATTATCATTTACATCTTCTATTTCCACTTGGACAACACAGTGTCCCTCTTGTTTAGGAGAACCCTTATCTACAGCTTTAATAAAAAGCTCAAAAAAGTTGATGCCTTCATAATCTACAATGTCCTTATTATATATTTCCCCTGTTGTAGGATTTAAATCAAATGTTACCTTTGCAGCTTCTAAAGTACGATGATCAAATGAAAAGATGAATTCACTGTTTACGCCTTCATCTAAATCAGTAGCATTGACTTTCAAAATGGTCGTTTTCAGAGGGATATTTTCTAGGACACTAGTTTTATAGAAGGACTGATGAAACACTGGTGCATTGTCATTGATATCTAATACAAGGACTGTTATCTGTGTAGATCCTGATCTGGCTGGTTCTCCTCCATCTATAGCACTGAGAATAAGCCTGTGCTCTGCGATCTCTTCCCTGTCTAGAGTCTTTTCCAGCACTAATTCAGCAATGAGCGTTCCATCGTTATGCTTTTTTGTGGACAATGAAAAATATGGATTTGATTTCATTGTGTAGTGACTGACACTATTAATCCCTACATCTAAATCTTGAGCATTCTCTAACGGAAATTGTTTACCTACACTTGTAAGTAACTCTGTCACCTTTATAATCTGGTTAGCACTTGGAAATACTGGTGAATTATCATTAATATCCAGAACCTCTATTTCCAGACTGTGAAGCTCCAGAGGATTCTCGGCCACAACCTCTAGATGCAGCAAACAGCTCAGGCTGGATCCACACAGACTCTCCCTATCAATCCTCTCATGTACAACCAGAGCTCCATTCTTCTGCTCTATAGAGAATAATCTGCTGCTTCCATCTGATCCCAAACTCAGTCTCCTTCTACTAATATCAGCCAGATTCACCCCCAGATCCTGAGCCACATTCCCCACAACAGTCCCTGGATGAGACTCCTCAGCAATAGAATAACGCAGCTGCCCAGAGACCCAGCCCCAGCTACAAAGGAAGAGGGAGAAAGCTACTTGCCATTTCCAAGCCTTTACAAATCTCTGATTGTCCATATCTTAAATCCTTCTTCTAAAATGTGTAGAAAACAATCATTATCCCCTCAATCCAAGTGTGTGAGGATCAAAAATATAAATCCAATGGAAGGGAAACTCCTGTTTTTCCTGCATTGAAATCATCCACAGGGCTCTCATCGGAGCTACAGCTCTTCTTTGTGTGAGAAGAAAGATGGGAGGGTGAATCACTGAGCCAGGGGGAGGAGAGCGCAGAGCTGGTTTGAGCAGCCTCACTGCTGTAGCTCTGTAATGTGGATGACGTGTCTGCCCTCTGCTGGTCAATAATGTTTATTACATTTATATATTATTCAACTGATACTTTAGTGAAGAACAGTTTTATACTATAGTGAAGAGAAACACTTTCTTCTTGTAATTGTCTCCAGGATTCATATTTATACCCATAATCTTCTGGTATAAAAAAAATCTTGATTTTATTCTACTACGTGTCAAAGAAATGCGACTACAGAAAAATGCAGTGGAAGCTATAATATTATATGCTGCAAGCAATTTTCTTTTGCAAAAATACTACTTGTTAATATAATCAAATAATATTTTGCAACATTTCTAGCCTTCTACGGAAAGTCAGACAATAAATATAGCATATAAATTTTGAACGTTCACTGCCACTTCCCCAAATATGCTGCAAGGTGAACCATTACATTATTGTACAGTGTACAAAATATTGCAGTTACAATGCCTCTACCCCAGTAAAAAGATGATATAAAATAACCTTTCAAATAAAAGGCATCTGTTATCAAATATACCTCAATAAAACCAGCTGACCTAAGAAATGTGCACTTGTCTGCTGAATTTAATGGTGTTGTTCCCATCATTGCTGAGAAATTCACACTTTACGAATATGCTAATGAGCCCCTGGGTGCAACGAGGGCGGTGATGATGCTATTATTGAATTATATAGCAGAAGAGGAGAGGGGAGAAAGCCACTGCCAGACACCTTGACTTATCTCTCCGGAGAACCAAAGGACAGTGTGTCTATCCACTGACATAAACTGTAGGGGGAGAGTCGGGAGTTCCCCATACATATTAGACAGTTGGCTAAACAGACCAGCAATACACTAATGTGTATAGGGCCTTAAATTACACAGTAACTGTAGATCCCATTCCATGCAAGTAATTATAATCCCCTTGATAGAGGCCTGTGTATAGTCAAGACAATAAAGAAATTTAAATGGTTAATGCATAAATTATGCAAGCAAATTTGACCAAAAACATTGAGTAGACTGCATAAGATTTCTAGGAACTTAAATTCTTACTCATTGTAAAAAGCCCATGATGACACCTGTGTGACAGCTTGGTGCTTGCCTATTAATATAAAACATACATAGCCAAATGTATATACTTTGGGGGAAATATATTCCCCTACAACACAGATTTAGCACTGAAAGATCACAAAACCTGGTTTAGTGACTTTTTAAATACAATTGCAAATAGATTTAGTTGCAACTAGCATTTTCATGCTGCCCTCTCCAGTGGGCATGACAAGTGCGGTATATGGGCTACGTGCCCCAGCACTTTCTTCAACATTTACACCAAAAACTGGCATAATTGATTAGTGAAATCTATGCCACCTATGAGCTGGGGTAGATTTTAGTCTGGCACATGAGCTGCTGGAGGAGCAATTTAATTTATGATGAGATATGCTATTTCATAAAAGAAATGCACAGGGCGCATCAAGGCTGGCGTAACACATGCTGGTCTTGATAAATAAGGGCCTATATGTATAAAATAAATATGCAGCAAACAAAACTAGCAATACAGATTGTACATTTCTATTAAGACAATATGATTTATTGGCTTGATATAATAGAAAAAAAAGTTTTCCAATGCAGATCTTTAAGAACTGCAATTTCTCATGAAACTCATTCAACACAATATTATAATATGTTAACAAAACCCTTGACAGACATTAGATGGCTGCACAAAGACAGATATAGCATAGATATCTTGTGATAGCATAGCAGCAGCTGTGGTTTAAGGAAACAAGCAGTGTACAGAAATGGAAAACAACAGCTCCTTACACTATGTAGCGGCTGTTGTCAGATACTAAAGATCAGCTCCCATTCACTTGAATGGACGCTGAATTGCAGTACCCAACAATGGCTCCTGTTCAATGGAATAGGAGCAGAGCTGCATTACCCGAGAAAGGTTCCTATTAAAGTAAATGGGAGCTGAGCTGCAGTACCCCAAACAGCCACTATACATTGTGCAGAGCTGTGGTGTTCTAGTTCCATACACTGTTTACTTCCTGCAGCCAGGACTGTAGATAACTGCTAATCGCTGGGGCTACTGGGTATTAGACTCCCACCATTCTGATATTCTTGAGGATCAATCCTATAGACAGGTCATTCATATGTTAGTTGCTGAAAGCCCCCTTTAATTTGGTCACCCACATGACAAATATTTCATCCCATTCTGTTAATGTTGTTGTAATGTTTTGTTTCCTGATTGTTCCCCAATATTTGTCATGGGAAAAACAAGAAAAGCGCATCTTGGATTTCCACATTACTGATCATTTTCCAAGTAGTCAAGCAGCACCAAAGAATGTGCATGTTTACGGACCAGGAGCCAGCAGCTTATTTGTATGGCCAGCATTAGTATAAGCATTAAAGAAAAAAAAATCTATTTTCTGATAGATTTCAGCATTATTTATCCATAAATATAATACAGTACCTTGTACACAATAATCAAAACCTCAGTTATAATGTTCTTCTATTCTACAGTTACTGAACAGCACTGCTTATATACACTATAAAAGACTATAATAAATATATAATTTCTGTTATTTATAGTATTTGGGAGAGTGTTAATGCTCCTTAAGGTCCCTTTACATTGTTCAATTGAGCAGAGGATTGTTGGGAAGGAAGCATTCCTTCCTGACAATCGCCAGCTCTGCATTTATATGCAGTGATCTCCTCCACAGTATAGGGAGGAACGATAGCTAATGCCATCGCTCATGTCCATACAGAATCATTGTTGATTTAGCTGTCCACACCAAATATCCTATTACCCGATGAGCAAGCTTGGAGGCCTAGAGGTGTAAGGAGTCTTACAGGCCAGGCAGTGCTCTTCTGTGTAAAAGGAATGCAAACAAGCTCTCTTTCCATTTGGGCTCTTTACTGGCTTAACTGGGTGACAGGCCTTCATTAGGATTTGGGCAGTAATATTTCTCATTACATTTACAGTAAAATGTGGCACTTAATCCAGACAATTAATCACTAAAATATAGCACGTATAGCATGGAAATTTCTAGAAAAAAAAAAGTATACTGTAATTACACAGGCAGCGGACACAAGCTAACAATACAAGTGATAGCTAAAAGCAGATATTTGAAAAAAGAGGATAAAGAAGAGTAATCCCACAAGAGACAACAAAGTAAATGATTCAATATTGGTTATGAATTAAAAGGGAGTTAAAGGGAAAGTGGCCTAGCTTTCATTCACAAAAAGCTCTCTAAAACATAAGAGCTGACATCTAATTGGACGATATTAGCAACCTCTTACTTTTTATTTTGTACCATTTTTAATAAATCTCCGCCAAATATGTGGTTGCTGTTATGAAATATAAAGGTATTATAAAGAGTGATATTCCATAAAATTGATCTCAATAAGAGATCTGCAAGCTAGTACAGTATTTAAAGAATATAACCAAAGAAGTAAAATTCAACAGAATTTAGTATCTAAAAGATATTAAAAATAATAAACATCACCTGCTAACAAAGAGTTTTTATAATAAATGTGTCTATTAAATAATATGCTTCTTTTAATATATACACTGCAGTCTAGTAGGGTTTATCAATCCATATCAAGTATAAAATTGTGTTCTGATATGTATTGCAATACAAAGTTTTAACACTTTAATACTAGAGCAGCCGTGCAGAATCTATACCTCGACCTACTATGTAAACAGGTTGTAAACAGACTTGATCTGCAGTGTGCTATTAACATGACATTTCGTTGTTGCATTCTACAGTTCAATTATATCAGATGCTAAAAGTCTTGTTCTGACTACAACCACTACAAGTCTAATAGCCAGTATTTGACTGAGGGGCCTAGGACCCACCAGTAAAATTCATTCTGGGGGCTCACTGCTTAGCTACATATAAGTATTACCTACTCACATAGTGCCAGACTGCAGCAAGATGGTCAAGATGAGTCATTATGGGGTCCCTGCAGTAACTTTGACAAGGAGTTGCCCAGGGAAAAGAATATACTTGGCTAACCTGACTCTGCACCTAGAAGTAATCTCCTCATCCATCTATAATAATAAACTGGGTAGTTTGTTAAATAATGTATCCAGTATTTTATATGAATATAGGCTGGCTAAGATGCTGTACACTGACTATCTGTATGTAGAATGGTCAATCAATAGTGCCATGTGCCACATATGCAGAGAGTAGGGACTGGAGGCTCACTCTGCTCAGGGGCCCACCAGGAGATTTCACTCTTCCCCTGTAAGCCAGTTCAAGCCTGCCTTTAATTAATATTGTATTGTTATCCCTGATTTCAATAAAAATTATAGTAAATAAAATAAAAATCTTTACCAAATGTCATTATGGAAACATAATGAGAGATCCTCACCTGATCAAGATCACCAAACCAACTTGAATCAATTTTATCAGGCTCCCTAGCTACTTGAGTTACCTCAGAATTTTTCTGGGGATTAGATAATGTTGAATGAAGAATATCTGCAGTAGGGGGGAAACAAGCTGGATAACAAGACAGTGGAGCTTCTGGTGGAGCCATCCGCACCTCCATATATTTTAATGTTCCATCTGTGTTCAGGTAAAGGGTTGGTTTGTACTGATCCATATAGGTGGTAGAAAGTGATTTGTCAGTAAAGCAGAATCCACACCCAGAATCATAATTCCTTCTAAGGCACCTGACAAGTAAGATAGCAAATGTGACCAGAAAAACTGCACTGATGGCCACAAGGGAGACAATAAGATATAGAGTGAGGTCTGGAGTAGATTTGGCATTTGAAAAGTCTTGAGATTTAGGACTTTCCTGGGCAACAGTGTCCAATATATTCACAATGACAGTAGTTGTAGTGGTCATAGAAGGTTCCCCATGGTCTCTGATTGCTATCACAAGTCGATGCTCCGTATTATCTGTCTCATGTAAACCCCGGAGAGTCCTGACTTCTCCAGAGTATTCAGAGATTTGGAATAAAGCAGGACTGGCTGACTGAACAAGACTATAGAGGAGCCAGGCATTGTGCCCAGAATCTATATCCACTGCAGACACCTTACTGACTAAATAGCCAGCAGTAGCAGATCTTGGAATGGTCTCTTCAGCAATGGTCTCTCCTGTATTCTCTGGGTATAAGATGGTAGGAGAGTTGTCATTTGTATCCAGAACAAAGATGAAGACAGAAACATTGGAGGATAATTTTGGAGATCCAGAATCTTCCACTCTTGCTGTGATCTGTAGAACCTGATATTGTTCATAGTCAAAGGACCTTTGTGCATAAATATTTCCGGTGTCAGAGTTAATGTAGACAAATGAAGAGACAGGAGAACCATGGATATGACTCTCAGTGATGGAGTAAATGAGGTTTGCATTAGCTCCCTCATCCGGATCTAGAGCAGATACTGTACATAACAGTCTGCCGGCCTCATTGTTTTCTGCTATGAAGGCGTTGTAGACATTATGTAGAAATGCTGGAGTATTATCATTAACATCAGAGATATTAAGGCTGATTGTAATCTGGCTGCTGAGAGATGGAGAACCCAGATCAGATGCTGTCAGTTTTATAGTGTATTGTGAGAGCTTCTCCCTGTCCAGATGTCCACTAGTGACCAGAACATAACGCTGTGACATGGGCTGGCATGTGAAGGGCAAACCTGGAGACACTTGTAAGCTAATTTCTCCATTTTTTCCAGAATCTCTATCTCTGACCATGACAAATCCAACTAAAGTTCCCAAGGGTGCATCCTCAGGGACCTCATTATTTTTGGAGCTGAAAAATATTTCTGGGGTGTTATCATTTACATCTCTCACATCCACCAGAACAACACATCGTCCTTCAAGTTTAGGTGACCCTTTGTCCACTGCCTTGATAAATAATTCATATGATTGTGATACCTCAAAATCCACATATGCTTTTATGAAAATGTCACCAGTTTGTGACTTTATATCAAATATGTTCTTTGCAGATACCAATGTATGGTGATCAAAGGAATAGAAAATGTCACCATTTGCACCGTCATCCAGATCAGTGGCATTTAGTTTTATAATAACTGTGTTTAGAGGTACATTTTCCAGTACTTCTATGTGATAACTTGGCTGCTGGAAAACAGGAGGATTGTCATTAATGTCTAAAACTATAATTGTTATCTGTGTGGATCCAGATCTGGCTGGTTCTCCCCCATCTATAGCAGTGAGAATAAGCTTGTGTTCTGTTTTTTCTTCTCTATCTAGAATTTTTTCCAGCACCAGCTCACAAATAAGAGTTCCATCATTGCGCTTCTTTACTAATAAAGAAAAATATGGATTTTGATTCAATATATACTGACTAACACCATTTTTACCTGTATCCAAATCATTAGCAGCTTCCAGAGGGACCTGAACTCCAGGAATTGTAATCAGTTCTGTTATTTTTATAACTTGATCAGAAATTGAGAAAAGGGGTGAATTATCGTTAATATCCAAAACCTCTATTTCCAGACTGTGCAGCTCCAGAGGATTCTCAGCCACAACCTCTAAATGCAGCAAACAGCTCAGGCTGGATCCACACAGGCTCTCCCTATCAATCCTCTCATGTACAACCAGAGCTCCATTCTTCTGCTCTAGAGAGAATAATCTGCTGCTTCCATCTGATCCAAAACTCAGTCTCCTTCTACTAATATCAGCCAGATTCACCCCCAGATCCTGAGCCACATTCCCCACAACAGTTCCTGGATGAGACTCCTCAGCAATAGAATAACTAAGCTGCCCAGAGACCCAGCCCCAGCTACAAAGGAAGAGGGAGAAAGCTACTTGCCATTTCCAAGCCTTTACAAAGCTCTGATTGTCCATATCTTAAATCCTTCTTTTAAATTGTGTAGAAATAATCATCATCCCATCAATTCAAGAGTGTGAGAGTGTGAGGAGCAAAAATATAAATCCAACTGAAGGGAAACTCCTGTTTTTCCTGCATTGAAATCATCCACAGGGCTCTCGTCGGAGCTACAGCTCTTCTTTGTGTGAGAAGAAAGATGGGAGGGTGAATCACTGAGCCAGGGGGAGGAGTGCGCAGAGCTGACATGAACCAGTTGACTGCTGTTCCTCTGTAATTTGGAAGACATGTCCGCCCTCTGCTGGTCAATAATTACAAGTGCAACATTTTTAGAAAAGAAGAAAAAAATATATATATGTATATATATATTTTATGATTTTTTAAGCACTGATATAAAAGTTATTTTGTTTATGGTCAGATGTTACTTTAACATCTATATTAAAATATAAAATGCAATACATACATTGCATTTTGGTTTGTGGCGTTTTTGTTGCATTTAGGGGGTCAGTGTTTTTTATTTTCACATTACAGCATTATGTGGGAATGGTGTGTTTTTATGGTATTTGTCCTCTTTAAATTCTATATAGGACTTGAAAACACAATGAAAAACACATGCACAAAATGGTGCTAAATAAAAAAATCATCAGAAATGCCACTTACGCATTTTTAATAAAGAAATTCATACTAAGTGGAAGAGCCCTAAAACATGCCATTAGAACCCGATCTATCTGGTACCATTTGGTCCAAAATTCATTTCCATGTGATATAGAAGATATATGGTGTCATTTATCAAACTGGTGTAAAGTTGAACTGGCTTAGTTGCCCATAGCAACCAATCAGAGTCTACCTTTTATTTTCCAAAGGAGCTGCCAAAAAATAAAGGTGGAATCTGATTGGTTTCTATGGGCATCTAAGCCAGTTCTACGTTACACCAGTTTGATAAATAGCCACAATAGTCTCTATTATCATCAGAAGTGATGAGCGAATCGACTTCGGATGAAACATCCGAAGTCGATTCGCTTAAAACTTTGCTAGAATACTGAATAGCGAGCTCTCTGTACAATATTAGAATGTATTGGCTCCGATGAGCCGACGTTATTACTTTGCTAAGTCTCGCAAGACTTTGGGTAATAACTTTAGAAATTAATTTGTACTGTAAAAAAACATTTCCCGAACTCGGGTATCGTTCCAAGGTACCACTATGAAACATCCAAAGTCGATTCACTCATCCCTAATCATCAGTCACAAAATATCTACCAGTCTGTTTATAAAAGCGGATGCAAATCACATTTAAAGGGGTTGTCCCATAGTGAACAATTTTAATCTGGGATAAATGTCTGATCATTGGGACCCCACTGCTGGCTAAAATTGGGTTCTATATCCCCATTCCTCCTCCGTGTGCAACTGTAGTGATGAGGAGTTTGAGTTCAGTGGTAGTTGTGCATGCACACTACTAATTTCTGTGGGGAAGAAGGAAAAGGCCGATCCCTGACTGTTAAATGTTGCAGCAGTGGGACCACCAGCAAGCGAACAGACATATATTACCTGTCCTGTAGATATGTGATAAGTGTCTGTTGTGAGTCATCTTTTTTTGTAAAGTGAAAATATAACAATTGATGCATTTTAAAGACATTAAGGTTCATTACTGTGAAAGTCTGGGCAACTGTCCACTGACTACTTCAATACTGTTTGATTTAGTTTAATAGCCCTATCATGGGTTAACATTTCTCAAAACTGTAATAATAGGAATAGATAACAGATATCAACATGTCTTAAAATCCAGTATTCACAAAAAAGTGTGAAGATGGGCATCTCTAATCAATATAAGAATCATGACTGAGTGAAACGGAAAGCAATGTCTAAATGACAAGATAACATACAAGGAAAAATGGTCCACACCATAAATGATTAATTATCATAAAATCTAACTTCATTGGAAACACATACATAAACTCAATTAAAACCACACAATAAACCAGGGAGGTATCTAACAATCGTTAAACTTCCTCCAAAACATTGCCTTAGTATGGCAAAACTATCAAATAGGTGAAGTAAATGCCCAAAAATAAATAACATAAAACATGTAGTAAATGTAATACATTTATTTATTTTACTCACTTATATAGCACAGCTCTTTACAGACATTAGCATCACACTGTCCTAATGGGGCTCATAATATAAGTTCCCTATCAGTATGTCTTTGGAGTGTGGGAGGAAACCGGAATACCTGGAGAAAATCCATGCAAACATGGGAAAAACATACACACTCCATGCAGATATGGTCCCTGGTCAGATTCAAACCTATGACGCCAGCGTTGCAAGGGACCAGTGCAAACCACTAAGCCATCGTGCAGCCCTGCATTCAATTATCCACATCCAAGTAGCAAAATATATGAAAACAATACATATATATTCACCAAAGTAAGAGCTATCCATAAGCGAACACAACTATATACCACTGTGAAGACAATAGAGAAGAGATATAGATAATATATCTAGGGGCTCAAGTTAAAATGGAGCTACCCTACAAATACCATAACAATATAGCAACACATAAATCATAAAACTACCTAAAAATACTTCAAGCGCAAGGTCCAATATGTATAGATAATTGTTATAATTATAAAGAAAGAAGTGAACATACGACCTAAAAAATTTATTTCAGAAAACAATCTTTAAGCGGTTGTCCTATCTTGGCATTTTAGGCATATGGATAGGATTCTGGGACCAGTCCTTTTTCAAGAATAGGACACCATCATGAATGGAAATCAAGCTATGCATGAGCGCTTTTTCCTGTTCACAGCTATGGGACTTTGGAATATAACCGAGCACTGCCTAATTTTGGAAGTCCCATAGCAACGAATGGAGAGGTGGTGGCCCATGCACTTCTCCATTCACTGCTTAGGAACAGCTCACTCTGCTATTTGTCATAGCCAGGAATGTATAGGACACTGAACATTTGTAGTGTCCTCTCTTCTCGAGATAGGAGTAGGTCCAACAGGTGGGACCTGCATCTATTGGACATTAATAGCATATCTTCTTGATATGTCAATACCAAAATCATAGCATTCTCTTGAGAACAAGGGAAGATATTGCTGTTAGAAATAAAGGTACAGTGAACGTAGCTGAAAGTGAAATTAAAAGCAGGTTTTACTGACATTTATTCCTGACAGTGATATCTCCTGCTTATAATATGCTAATGCCAGCTTTCAAACAAGACCAGGCCCATGTCTCTAGCTACTACCAATCAGGAGGTCCTGGTACACCTTCATATATTTCAGATTTTATATGAAGATATATGAAAGTTTATTTTTTGGCTCGGTCATGTCATATAAGTTAGTATTCTACTATTCTCCTCTATTAAAATTGCTTATATGGGACAATATCTCTGTACTACTATGCAATATGGTACTGTACCAGAGAGGACCTATCTTGAAGACTACCTTCATATGGCTCTTCTATTACTAACTTTTCTATTATTCTAAAGAAAATATTAAGCAACTTAAGCCTTATGCATGCAACCGTATCTGTTTTGTGGTCCGCAAATTGCAGATCTTCAAAATACAGATGCAGTCCATGTGCCTTTTTTGCAGACCCATTGACCTAAATGGGTCTGTGGTCCACATTTTATGGACATATTCAATCTTTTTGCGGAACAGACATACAGATGCAGAAAACACACTGATGATCCATGTGCTTTCTGCATCCATATATCAGTTCTGCAAAACAATAGAATATGTCCTATACTTGGGTAAAAAATGTGAGGACTACAAACCTATTGAAGTCAAATAGTCAGCAAAAAACATGCAATTCGGACAGTATCCATATTTTACGGATCTGTAATTTAAGGAAAGCAAAACTATATCAACAAAATATGGTCGCAGGTAAGTGACCTTAAAATATAAAAATAAAGTTAGGAAAGTGTATAATAGGTAAATTGAGCAAACAGAGTATGAAACTGAGTACCTGCTGCCATAGTCTGTATATAACATTTAGAGGGCTGGAGGGAGACCCATTTAAGAGAATGTGCAGGGCTGGTATCAACATGAATATTTCTTAAAAGGCATATTGGTTTCTATAAAAAATCCACCTAGTATAAATGATATACAAAAAGGAGGGGAATTATATGAAGTCATCATACCTGATTTTGTTCATTAACATTGTCTGATCCTGTGGCTGTCATTGTCTCTCTGCATATGTCAGTAATCTGAGAAAAATTGGACGGTGTTGTAAATGTAAAATCAGCAACTTCAGCTGAAGGAAAACATCCAGGGTAACACTGTGAGGGTGGATCTGGTGGAGCCATCCGCACCTCCATGTACTTTAATGTTCCATCTGTGTTCAGGTAAAGGGTTGGTTTGTACTGATCCATATATGTAGTAGAAAGTGATTTGTCAGAAAAGCAGAATCCACAACCAGAATCATAATTCTTTCTAAGGCACCTGACAAGTAAGATAGTAAATGTGACCAGAAAAACTGCACTGATGGCCACAAGGGAGACAATAAGATACAGAGTGAGGTCTGGAGTAGATTTGGCATTTGTAAGAAAGTCTTGAGATTTAGGACTTTCCTGGGCAATATTGTCTAATATATTGATAATGATAGTAGTTGTAGTGGTCATAGAAGGTTCTCCATGGTCTCTGACTGCTATCACAAGTCTATGCTCTGTATTATCTGTGTCATGTAAACCTCGGAGAGTCCTGACTTCTCCAGAGTATTCAGAGATGTGGAATAAAGCAGGGCTGGCAGACTGAACAAGACTATAGAGGAGCCAGGCATTGTGCCCAGAATCTACATCCACTGCAGATACCTTACTGACTAAATAGCCAGCAGCAGCAGATCTTGGAATGGTCTCTTCAGCAATGGTCTCTCCTGTATACTCTGGGTATAAGATGGTAGGAGAGTTGTCATTTGTATCCAGAATAAATATGAAGACAGAAACATTAGAGAATAATTTTGGAGATCCAGAATCTTCCACGCTTGCTGTGATCTGCAGAACCTGGAATTGTTCATAGTCAAAAGACCTTTGTGCATAAATATTTCCGGTGTCAGAGTTAATGTAGACAAATGAAGAGACAGGAGAACCATGGATATGGCTCTCAGTGATGGAGTAAATGAGGTTTGCGTTAGCTCCCTCATCCAGATCCGTAGCAGATACTGTACATAACAGTCTGCCGGCCTCATTGTTTTCTGCTATGAAGGCATTGTAGACATTGTGTAGAAATGCTGGAGGATTATCATTAACATCAGAGATATTAAGGCTGATTGTAATCTGGCTGCTGAGAGATGGAGAACCCAGATCAGATGCTGTCAGTTTGATAGTATATTGTGAGAGCTTCTCCCTGTCCAGATGTCCACTAGTGACCAGAGCGTAACGCTGTGACATGGGCTGGCATTTAAATGGTAAACCTGGTGATACCTCTAAATGAACCTCTCCATTTTTACCAGAGTCCTTATCCTTCACTGTTATTAAACCAATCACAGTTCCTTCTTGAGCATTTTCAGGAACTGTGTAAGAATTTGATGTATACATAATTTCTGGGATGTTATCGTTCACATCCACTACTTCTACCTGCACAGTACATCGCCCTTCCATTTCTGGAACACCTTTATCGACTGCCCTTATAGATAACTCATAATAATGTGCTTCTTCATAGTCCACATTTCCTTTAATGAATATTTCACCTTCCTTTGCATTTAAGCCAAATATGTTCCTTGCTGCATCTAGAGTATTACGATGAAATGAATATTCAATTTCTCCATTGAGTCCTTCATCTATATCTGTTGCATTTAGTTTTAGAATGACAGTTTTTAAAGGCAGATTTTCTGGGACCTGAAGGCTATAAATGGATTGAGCAAACACTGGTGCATTGTCATTAATGTCATATATTGTAACTGTGATCTGCAAAGTCCCTGAATTAGGCTTTTCTCCACCATCAAAGGCAGTAAGGAGAAGCCTATGCTCTTTCTTTTCTTCCCTGTCTAGAATCTTTTGTAATACCAGTTCTGGAATAATTCCATCATTATGATTAGTGATAGAAAGAGAAAAGTATGGATTTGAATTCAGTTTATACTGGTATACACTGTTTTCCCCCACATCGGGGTCTTGTGCCGTTTCTAATGGAAATCGAGCACCAGGGATAGAAAGTTGCTCTATAATTTTTATTTCTTGTTTATCAATTGGAAATACTGGAAAATTATCATTGATATCTAATATTGTGATCTCCAGATTAAACAGCTCTAGTGGGTCTTCTACCATAATCTCTATATGCATCACACAGGTTACAATAGAGCCACATAGCTCCTCTCTATCAATTCTTTGTCTTACAAGGAGAAGTCTATTTTGGTCAATTATAAAATATCTGCCTCCTGCTTCTGTACCTAAATGAAGCCTACGCTTAATCAAATCCACACGATTAAACCCCAGATCCTGGGCAATATTCCCTACCACAGTCCCTGGATCTGATTCTTCAGCAATAGAATAACGTAGCTGTCCAGAGACCCAGCCCCAGCTACACAGGAGAAAGGAGCAGATTACTTGCCGTGCCCAAGCCTTTGAAGATCTTTGGTAGTCCATATCTTAAGTCCTGATTGTATAGATTCTGAATAAAATCCCTTTTCTCTGGTCCCATCAATGTTTGGTGCTGCTGGTAATCCTTTTTATGAAATAAATCTTTTATCTCTCCGCCATAATGTCCTCTGGTCTGTCATTGTTGCAACAGCTCTCCTTTGTGTGTGAGAGGAAAGATGGGAGGGTGAATCACTGAGCCAGGGGGAGGAGAGTGGTGATGCAGAATGAACAGATATAGTGGTGAAGCTAAAATGATATTAGATGACATGTCTGCCCTCTGCTGGCCAAGTCTTTAAACTACATATTGAGTTTTCTTTCATATTCACAGCATTATTACTTATCAAATAGATAGCCATACAACTGTTAGATTTGCGACTGCGTATTTGTGAAGTTGATGTATTCATATAACGCCAGCTAATTAAGCTATTTAAGAAGTGAATTTTTACTCCATGAATAAACTAGTGTTCATATAGAATAAGAAATAATTAGTTTAGTTTAATAATGTCCACTGGTTAAAAAAGGAAATTAGCTGACTTGCTGATGATTTTATGGAACGTTATTCACAAATTCATAATCATGACTTAGAATATATTAAATAATATTTTATATTATACTATGTTTATTATAATTCAGTTTATGTTAGGACCATGTAGAATATATAGTACAGTATAGCAAACCTGAGAAATAGTATTAACAGAAGTAGAGTTTATCCAAAACCAACTACATATACTGATGAATGTCAGCGCTCAGGATTGTGAACTGTCTGGAAATTTCTGGACAATCTGTAAAAATAGGTGACTTTTTTCCTGTGTCCGTGAAAAAAAATAGAGATGTCTCATGATTTTTTTGAGGCTGGTGGTACTTGACTAAATTATTTTGGTAATAATTATCATCATTTTTCAGCTCACAGTAAATGCACAATAAATCCTGGTAATGAGTTCTTATCAGTATGTTGTGCTATGGACCTGTATTACTTATAGGGGGTTATTTATGAATCAGAAATACACCTAAATTAGGCGTATTTCTGGCGCAGATTGTGGCGCGTAGGTCCTTTGCCTAACAGAACATGAAACCAATAAAGATTCCATGCATATACTGTACATACTGTACATTAGTATCGATATAGGGTATTGTCTTATTTTTAGTTTTCTGGTGATTACTCAGGTTTTTAATAGATATAATAGATACCATATAAACAAATCACTCTGGTTGGTTTACATCCTGTAGGTAGCACTTCCTGTTGCTGCTCCAACCAAACCCACAATGCTCTTCTCCTTTCTCTGCCACAGCACTGCCTCTAACAATGCCTAGCTATTTTATAGCTCCTCCCATGGCTGGAATGACAGGTAGGTGAAGGTAGACGCTCACCTTTAGGTTAGTTTTTTTTTTAAAGTCAAGGAGCTGTGAATGTATCACTTTCACAGCTGTTCCCTGGTCTTCCTCCAGCTGCTGCATACACTTGTACAATCAGGTACACATAGATGTGCCTTCAGACCTGATGCTGTGGAGGTTTAGTGCAGAGATGCAAGAAGAGCCAAGCTGCAGAGTGGATGAGCTGTCTAGAGCTGGAGAGGTGAGTTGTCTTATTTTGTCTGATCTGAGGTATGCAGGGATCTGATAATTTAGGGGGCCACATGAATATGGAGTCTGATCTGAGATCTGATTTAAAGGAATGGTGGTTATAGGTAGCCATATTAATTTGGGGTCTCATTTGAGGTCTACATTTAAGGGAATGAGGATATAGGGGGCCACATCAATTTGGGATCTGGTCCTAGGGTCTGTATACATTTGGGATCTGTATAAACTTGGGGTTTTATCTGGAATTTGTATGAATGTGGGTTTAAGCTGGAGTCTGTATTAATTTTAGGGTCTGTCAGGAGATCTGTATTAATTTGGGGGATTGGTCTAGGGTTTGATGCCTAAAGTTTGCTTTGGGTACCATCATTTTCTAGCTCTGTAGCCATGTTCTTTGGCTCTTTTATTTTGGCAGTACAGTAATTGGGGGGCATTGGGGAGCACTGCCGATACAGTAATGTGGGCACACAGGGCAGCGATGGGCACAGTATTGGTGGTGGTTACAAGATGGCAGTGTTATAGGGGCAGCTGGATAGGGGGGTTCTTTGCTATAGCAGGTGGGGATGGACTGCAGAAGCAATGAGTGAAGGCAGAGGTGTAACCTAATCTTCTGAGCCCTAATGTAAAACATGTAACAGTCCCCCTATCTACAGTGGGCCATTTATTAATTCTGGTATCTTCTTATATAGCAAATGTGGTAGTACACCCCTAGCTAAACACATGTGCACATGAGGGTCTTGACCTAATGGAGAAGAAAAGGAAATTGAACAACTGAAATCTGTGGAGACGTCACCCTTAAGTCACTGGATTTACATTGGGTATGCTTGTGGCTTGTGACTTCTTATAAAATGTGTTTGAATCTGTTTATTAAGAAAGTAGTGTCAGGGTGAATTGATTTGGGTGGGAGAAGGGGGTACACTTTGCCTGCTCTGCCTCTGCGGCCCTGGCTCCACACACTCAGCTATTTATATGAACATTATCACTGCCCCTGTTGCTGCTTTGACATGCCCATGGCAATAACATCCCAGGAAATAAGAAAGAGCTGCATGGACAGCACAAAATGGAAGAAAGAAGTTATAAAAGTAATACATTACCAAGTTACAGCTTCTTTTATAAATGATCATTTTAAAAGATGTTGATGCAAACTAGCACTGTACTACTACTTTAATCCTCTTCATTTCACTAGATCTATTTGGATCTTTTTTTTTTATTGTAGTTACAATAATTCTCATAAAATATGGGTGAATATATATTAATAAGTAAAACACAAATGCTCCTCCTGACCCCCTTCACGCAGTGCGGATTATTCACGGCTTTTCTGCGTGGATTTCGTGCAGAAATACTGCAGTGTAATACAGTAGTAGCAAAGTAAATGAGATTTAAAAAACCTTATGTGCAGATATTGATCTGTTATGTAGATTTAAAAATTTGCAGCATGTCAATGTTAAAATAAACTTAAAAAACACATGACTATCCACACCAAATACCGCACCAAATCCACAAAAAATAGTGACTAGTGAAGCTAAAATATCTGTAAGGGCTTTTTTACATAGACTGAGGATCAGTACAATTTTCAGGAATTAATATTAATACAAATGCTTGTTTACGATGCCAATCACCTCAGGAATGAGCGACCTCTTCTTTGTCCGGTAATATGTTATGCAACACCTTAATTCTTTGTTGGCAGCACAACTTCTTGTGTAAGCAGCAATGTGCCCCTGACTGAACCTGTGTTGGCATGAACGATCACAGTAACGATTGTTCATCCCCATACAGAGAGGATGATTGCTGCATGTAAATGCAGCTGCACTGCAGCTGAATGATCAATTCCTGACCTTTACCCTGTTCAATTATTATGTAGAGAAAGTTAATACAAGCCACTTTGTAATGTATTGTTATTATCGATATTACTTCCTTTGCTGGCTGGATTCTTTTTTCCATCACTATGCACTGCTTCTTTTGATAGTTACGACCATCCTGCAGTCCATCAGTGGTGGTTGTGTTTGTATTCTATTGGAAAAAGCACCAGCCTCTCTGTTGGTCGGGACCATGGGAGCGCACATTGGCTAGCTCTTTTTCCTATAGTGTGCAAGCAGGGTGGTCGTAACCATGGAAACTAACAGTATTGGGAAAAATGATGGGGAAATTAATGCAGCCAGCAAAGGAAGCAATATGGATAATAACAATACATTAGTAACTGACTCGTATTAACTTCCTCTACATCATAAATGTTATTTGCTGACATGAGACAACCACTTTAAAGGAGTTCTCTGGGAATTAAGAAAATGAAAATACTTAAATATTACTTCATCATAAATATATTCCCAAATACCTTTCATTAGTTGTAATGACTAATCTTGTCCGGGGAGCAATCATTAGAAGAAATAAAATGGCCGCCATCCTACTAGTCCACACAAAACCCGTCCTAATTACTCAGGAGGACAAGTTAAAGAGCTCCGCCATCTTCCTTTTTTACTTGTTAGGGATTATGATCCTGAATACAGTTTAATATGATCTTCAGCTGAATCTCTGTAGGAATGGAGTTAATTAGGAGACATCAAATACAGAGAGGATAGTGAGGGTGTAGATAATGAGCAGCAGTTCTTCTATGCAGTCTCCATTACCACAGTCTGTCCTGTCCATCCACTCAGTTCTTCATGTCTCCTCATGAACTCCAATCCTACAGAGATTGAACTGAAGAGCTTATTATCTGTATTCAGGATCATAATCCCTGACAAGCAGAGCAGAAAGGATGATGAGGCAGCTCTTTACCTCAGTGTTATAAAGTAACTTGTCCTGCTGTGTGATTAGGACAGGTTTTGTGTGTACTAATAGGACAGCATCCATTTTATTTCTCCTAATGATTTCTCCCCAGGCAAAATGAACAATTATAGCTAATGAAATGTATTTTGGAATATATTTATACTAAAGTAATATTTAAGTATTTTAATTTTCTTAATTCCCGGAGAACCCCTTTAAGTGCAAGATCTTTTACCATAAAATTAAAGATTATTCATCACGCAGCTGTTTTTTTATAAAAGTTATTAAAAAAAATATAGTTAGTTCTATCAGTAGATAATTGTGAAGTAAAATTTATGATCAAAGATTGATAATTCAGTAGGTTAACAGATTGTATGTTATATGATATTAACACCTCAGCCATACAAGTGTCATAACATTTTTCCTTTTCCATTTAAATAGTCTTATAAGAGCTTGCTTATAAGGGCAGTGTACATGTTAAATTACTTTTCTGATATATTTTGCAGCGTATTCTGATCATCAGTGTCTGATTGGTGGGGGTCTGACACCTGGGAACCCCACTGATCAGATGTTTGAGAAGGCACCGGTGCTTGCAGTAGCACCACAACCTGCTCATAAGTTTGACTAGGCCATGTGTCATCACATTCATCAGTCAGGGGGCCCAGGTGCAGCTCACTTCAATGTTGTGATACCAGGCACAGCTGCTATACTATGTACACTGTTGTGCTTGGTGTGCTGTTAAAATATCTCAGAAAACCCCTTTAAGGGGTTCAATTTTGCAATATAGTTTTCATTAATAAAGGAACTAAGCTAAATAATTACCAGGCAAGACAATTAATCTAAATACTGGAACCTTCTGGAACCTTTAATTTATGCCTGTCATGCTAAGTAAAAAGAAAAGAAAAACTTTAGAAAATAAAATTTTTCATTTACAATGGGGACAAGACAAAAACTGCCAAAATCATCTAAAAAATTGTCATCAATGGTTTCTAGTGATTGCTCAGAGGTTAGATTATCCTGTTGTATGGAGCTCTACAATCTCACCTGGTTTCCATTTAGGCAACCTATGTCAGATGAAGAATCAGTCACCCCATTCATGTCTTTCAACTGAGCAGAATTAAGTGGCTTCATAGAACGAAAGTCCAGTTTGTCATTTCCTTGGGGAAAACAAGCTGTATAACATTGTCCTTGAGGTTCAGGAGGAACCATCCTCACCTCCATATACTTCAATGTTCCATCTGTGTTCAAGTAAAGAGCTGGCTGATACTGGTCTGTAAAGGATTTAGTTCGATATCTCTCTAGAAAGCAGCAACTATTGAAGCTTTCACTGCCCTCCTTTCTTAAACATTTCACAATTAAAATAATGAAAGTGATAAGGGAAACCGCACTAATAGCCACCAGAGAAATAATCAAATATAAGGTGACATCTGACGATGTCTTGGAATTTGAGAGGAAATCATGATACTTTGTATTTTCCACTATAACCTCATCTGCTATAGTGACGAGTACAGTCACAGTGGTGGATAATGGAGGATTCCCCTGATCACTAATAGAAATAACAAGTTGTTGTTCCATGTTCTCGGTTTCCTGTAATCCTCTCACAGTTCTCACCTCTCCTGTGTGTTTAGACACTTGAAACCATGAATAATTGATGGGATCAGTAAGAGTAAAAACCAACCAGGCATTGTGGCCAGAGTCCAGATCCACTGCAGATAGTTTTGTCACCAGATATCCAGCACTTGTAGATTTTGGGATCCTCTCTTGGACAATAAGATCTTCAGAAAGCTCTGGATACAGCAGAATGGGAACATTGTCATTTGTATCCAGAATGAAGATAAAGGCAGGAACAGTGGAAGATAACTGTGGAGATCCTGAGTCTTCTACCTTTATGGTGATCTGTAGAACCTGGATCTGCTCATAGTCAAAGGAACGCTGAGCATATATATTCCCATCATTAGAATGAATGTAGACAAAGGAGGATACAGAGGAACCATCAATCTGACTCTCCACTATGGAGTAAACCAGATCAGAATTAACCCCCTCATCTAGGTCAGTAGCAGATACTGTACATAGAAGAGTCCCAGGGTCGCTGTTCTCATTAATGAAAGCATTATAGGTAGATTGTGTGAAGACTGGAGCATTATCATTAATATCTGACACACTAAGGGTGACACTTGTTTTACTGTATAGAGAAGGAGACCCTAAATCAGAGGCTGTCAGCTCTATAGTGTAGTGGGAGGTTTCCTCTCTATCTAGATTCCCATCTACAACCAGAGAATGTTTACTTTTAGTAGGCCTAATTTTAAATGGGATCTTGGGGGACATATTTAATATTACTTCTCCATTTTTTCCAGAATCCTTGTCTATCACAGTAATAAATCCAACAACAGTTCCCATATGAGAATTTTCTGGAATGTCATTTATGATTGAGATAAAAGAAATTTCTGGTGAATTGTCATTAACATCTTCTATTTCCACCTGAATGAGGCAATTCCCTGTGAGTTTTGGTGATCCTTTGTCGACTGCTTTAATTGTCAGTTCATGAAAATTCAGCTCCTCAAAATCAGCAATTCCTATTACAAAAATTTCTCCACTGTGTTGATTTAAATCAAATATTTCTCTTGAAGATTCAGATATGTGACCACCAAAATAATACAGAATCTCCCCATTTGCTCCATCATCCTGATCTGTTGCATTCAATGTTAATATTACAGATTTCAATGGCAGATTTTCCCTGATACTGACTTTATAAACTGACTGATTAAAGACTGGAGGATTATCATTAATATCTAATACAACTATTGTTATCCTGCAGGTCCCTGATCTGGCTGGTTCTCCTCCATCAATAGCTGTGAGAATCAGGTCATGTTCTTGTTTTTCTTCTCTATCTAAAACCTTTTCTAGTATCAGCTGAGGGATGAGCGTTCCATCCTTACGAGTCTTCACAGACAGTGAAAAATAAGGATTTGTATTCAATGTATACTGACTGACACCATTCACACCAACATCTAAATCCTGTGCAATTTCTAATTCAAACTGAGCACCAAGACTTGTTAAAACCTCAGTTATTTCAATATTATGTTGATTAACTGAAAATATAGGTGAATTATCATTAATATCCAAAATCTCTATTTCCAGACTGAAAAGCTCAACAGGATTCTCAGCCACAACCTCTAACTGCAGTAAACAGCGGGGACTGGATCCACACAGGTTCTCCCTATCAATCCTGTCCTTCACAGCCAACCCTCCATTTGCCTGATTTACACTGAAATATTTTTGGTATTTTTCCGATCTCAGATGTATCCTGCGCTGAGAGATCTCTGCACGTTTTATCCCCAGATCCTGAGCTACATTTCCCACCAATGTCCCTGGATCAGACTCCTCAACAATAGAATAGCGAAGCTGCCCAAAGACCCAGCCCCAGCTACACAGGAGAAAGAAGCAGACTACTTGCCATTTCCAGCACTGACAAAAGCCTCTGATGTCCATATCTTAAATGGTTGTCTTGATATTTGATGTCATGTAGATTCTTTGTAATCCAAGCTGCATGAGGGATATGAATTTATAGTTCTATCCAGGAAAAAAAACATTAAATCCAAGGAAAAATGTCATCCACACAGCTCTCATCGGAGAAGCAGCCCTTCTTTGTGTGAGAATAAAGATGGGAGGGTGAATCACTGAGCCAGGGGGAGGAGAACACAGAGCTGATCCAAGCAAATTTACTAGTATGGCTGAAAAATTTCAGTGGATGACAAGTCTGTCCTCTGCTGGACAATACTGTGAATTACTTCTACCAGTACAATATAATAAGGTAAAATAAGTATAGCTTTCTAACAGTAATAAATAAATGGAAATGATATAAAAATGATCACATATTGCTATGAGAAAGCATATAACCCATTTCAAAATATAAATTTCTTAAGTCTTCTTAAATCTACAAGTCTTAACTAATATACATAAATATATAGTATAACTAAAAGATCAATGTAATATTAGTGGAGTAGCACAGAATGTCACACTGTCAATTTATAGTGACTTGTATACTGTATGTACATTTTGATTTTTGAATTCTATTTTTATATATGGGCTGTTTATTTAGAGTATGCTGTCATGGAAAATAGTTTTACCATGTAATTCTACATATATCTTGGTCATGTAAACAGGCCATATTTTAAGCAAGCAGTGCGGGGATAAGATATGATTGTGAACAATGAGTTAACTTGATTAAATGAAAATATGGTAGCATAATATATTTCATATTGAGCCTTAGTGTCCCCGGTAGTGAATGCGAGGTCCTTCAATAAACAAAAATAAATCTAAATAATAAAGCATTTCTGAAACTAGAAATATCCTTATGTTTTATAGATAGATGCTCTACATTTATAAATAAATTTTATTTATATGCCTTATTTTTTGCCCTGTAAGATGCACCTGCCCATAAGATGAACCTAGGGGAAAAAAAGAGCCCCAGTCAGATCCCCAGTGTTAATCAGACTTCAGCTTAGAGCCCCAATAAAACCACCAATGTTAATCAGACTTCAGCTCAGACCCCCAATGTTAATAAGACCCCCAATCAGACCTCAGATCAGACTCCCAATGTTCATAAGACCCGCAAACAGACCTCAGAACAGACCCCAATTTGAAAAAGACCCCCATTCAGACCTCAGAACCCAGCCCCAATATGAATAAGATCCTTCCATTCAGACCACCAATGTGAATGACCCCTAAGCAGACCTCAGACCCCCAATGTGAAAACCCTCCAAGCAGACCTCAGATCGGATCCGCAATGTGAATGACCCCCTAAGCAGACCTCATATCAGAGACCCATTCTAAATGATCCCTCAGGCAGACCTTAGATCAGACCTCCATGCTCAGAGCAGACTAAAAATCAACTTACCTGCATTCACCGCTTCTTGGTCCTCCTGTACTAATGAGCACTCCGTAATGGAAGTGCTCATTACTATTCACCTCATAAGACCCACTGACATTTCCCCCTCACTTCAATATATTCCATTCAGCAGCACTACATCAAAGGTGAGTAGGGTGCTCATCTTACAGGACCCTTGATCTTAGACCCCAGTCCATACTTAGCAATAGAAGGACTGACTAAAGAAAGTGTTTATCGACCCAAGCAGCAACATTCATCTAATTTAACATTATATTTAGTGATGTTTTCAAAAATTATATTCGGCTGCTTCGCCAAACTTCAACAAGCAATTTCATTTGTTATGAATTATTTAGTAACAAATCGCATTCCATTGTATGGATTAGGCGTAATGACGGGGAACAGAGATCGCGCCGCCATCATTTAACCCCTCAGATGTCACGTTTAAAGCTGATCAGGGCATTTGAGAGTCACATTCAGCCTATCAGGGTTTAAAACAAAAAAATACATACTCACATAATCCATTTGACTGCAGAGAGGCCGTCACAGCCCTCTTGATTGAAGAAAATGCGCCAATTCTCATGCACACTGATGTGATGACATCACCGTGCCCACCCAGTAGCGAGTTTTCTTCAATCAAGATGGCCACGATGGCCTCTCCATGATCAAATGAATGAGGTGAGTATGTTTTCTTTTACCACCATTTCAAGGAAAATTGATTCGTTACCACGAAGCGCCAAGAAAATTGGATTGGTGAATAAAAATTTTCCTGAAATTCTGATTGAATTCCACTTTGTTAACTTCTTTTTGCTAAATACTTGCTATATTATTAAATCACAGCTAATCCCTAGGCACGAGCTGCATATTATTACTTGTATAATCAGGGCAAAACATTCTGCGTGTGCATTTGAAATCAAACAACATTTTAGGCAGACCCACCATTGGTCCACTTGGTAAAACAATTGTGAGAATTTTCCTATCAATCAGTACAGAACATGTAAACAACCTAAATTATGCTGTTATGATTGAATACCATTCTTACAGGTCATACTGTATATATTCTAACAAGTTATTTATTAGTAAAGAAATGTTCCCTTAAATAAGGAATGTACCCAAAAATGATGACCTCCAGGTCAGATTCAAATGTGGTTGTCTGCAGCACTTACTAGTCAAACACAGGTCACACACATCTTGAGATTAACAAATCATACTTATTAATAAATGCAAGCTATGTTGCCAACAACACTTAGGGTCTGTATGAATGGTCCGGATCCGTTCCGCAATTATGTGGAAAGGGTGCGGCCCCATTCATCTTCAACACTTCCGTTCCACAGCCCCGAACTTCCAGTCTGCGGCAACACAAGAAATAGAACATGTCCTATTCTTGTCCGCAATAGCGGACAAAAATAGGCATTTTGTATTATGGTGCCAGCCATGTGCACATGGCCGGTGTCAGTGTTTTGCGGATCCGCAAAACACTTACAGACGTGTGAATGGACCCTTATTGTCTGATTGGGTGCAGCAGTCAAATGGTGAAATAACTTCAGTCAATCAGCAGCAAGTTGAAGCAGACGCAAATACTGTAGTACTAACTGTAACTGCTGAGGCATGACCTCACAGCCTTCCTCTCATCTCCCTGCAAGGAGAATTCTAAAATAAATTCTCTGTTTTACATGTAGACTGTATTTATTGGAGCAGATTTAGCAAAACTGTTTAATAAAAGGAAAACTGGGTTATGATTGGTTGCTATGGCCATGACAACTACTCCCCCTAGATACAAAAAGCAATGTAAGAAGCAATACAAGGAGGGGAAACCCTTGAGTGGGTTATTGTCCTGTAAATGCTTCCACATTTACAGTAAATAAAAATTATGTCCAATAAGAGTCTTCTAGACTCCATCATATTTTTTGCACAAAGGGCATACAGGAGGCAAAGTGGTGACACACAAAGGATTGCGATGGAATATAAAAGACAGGAATGACAAACCCAGGGAATAGAGTGGTGATATCTAGGTGGGAGAGTGATGACATATTAGGGGGCACATGACAATCTACAGTATATTGCCAGTTACAGAATATATTGTTTTGTTTTGTGTAGTATTTAAGTACTTTAGTCTGAAATATATTGCTATTATAAATATGGCATTGATAGTTATATCAACATAGCTTTCCATTATATTCAGGCAGTGTGTATCTACAGCAGAATCAATGCCATATACATATTTCCCCAAACACATTGGGGGTCATTTAACAAATTGCTGTAAAGTAGAACTGGCTTAGTTGCCCATAACAACCAATCCAATTGCTCCTTTCATTTTCCAAAGGAGCTATTCAAAATGAAAGGGGGGATGTAATTGGTTCCTATGGGCAACTAAGCCAGTTCTACTTTACACCAGTTTGAAAAATGACCCCCTTTATCTTGTATTTATCTATACTAATATACATTAGACTTATAACACAAACTATATAGCCATATAACACTATATTTTTGTGCCTTTGCTACTGCTGAAATCTCAGAGATCCTGCAATACTACGCTTTCCAACCTCCATATACAGTATTTAACCGTTAATACATTGATAAATTCAATCAAACAACATAAGAGAAAAATCTGATCCAGTTGCTGGTTTAAAAATTTTTGAATATGCTTCGTGACACAACCTCTTTAAGGGGAGTAATATATGCAGAGACACATATAAATGTTAGGAGGCAGTTGAATATACCTGTATATACCAGAAATCAATACAAATAGTAACTAGCTGTCTGGAAAGGACAACTGAATATTCTAATGTATTCCAACCCCTGTTTTTGAGAGTTGTCTGGATGTTAAAACACTGGTTGTAAAGTATTATTGATAGGAGAAGCTTTTTGTGTAAATGCGGTGTTTCATTTACATGGCCCCTTTCATTTACTGACAGCATTAACTAACCATGAGAAGACCACAGCCTAAAAGAAACATGGTCTTTGCAGTGACTCTCTGTTTTGGCTCTATAACCTCTTATTATATGTACTAATATTACACATGCCTAAGGATTGTCCTCAATGGACAGCCTCTTTACTGACAGAAAAGAAATACAAGAGATAAACACTATAGATTGCCAATTGTAATGGGCACCTACGGAACCTGCAATGTTCAAGAACGTAGATGTTCCCATAAAAAAGGTATAAAAGATTTCACTTAAATGAATGACCATACATCATTAAAAACTAAACTAGACAAACATATGCCCTCTATGCCCTTTGATGGCTTTTCCCTGAGACCGTGCTTCCTCCCATTCCATACAACACCATTGTAAAGATACTATATATACATCTTCAAAATCCCAAACTTTTTTCCATTTGATTTTTTTAAAATCTTTTTTTGTAATATATACTTCTTTATGTTTATGCCATATTTTAAATTTTATTTTCTTGGTTTCATATTTTATTAGCACACATTAAAATACTTGTTTATATTATGCAAGGAAATGTATTTTTCACTTACATTTTAAATATGATTTTTATGAGTCATGTTTTGTTTAGGGGTTTTGATTAGAGCAGAGAACATTACAAAGATAATTGCAATCAGAGGAGGAAATGTCATGTTACATTTTCTTATTTTGACATTGTGAGAGGTAAAGGACATGCTCCTAGGATCGGTGACATTTCATATTCTGGTTATGTACTGCATCCGTAAAACAGTAATTGTATCAGCACAGAAGGTATACAAGAGAGGAACATACCACATTATGTAAAGCCATTTCTCACCTTGTCTAGGTCAGGAATTGCACTCATATTTGAGTTATCAGAAGATAAAGTGATATCTTTAACCATATTATTCATCTGAGGAACATCCAGAGGCCTTATAGCACTGGAATCTTGTTCCAGGGCTGGAGTTAAATTAGTTTGGTAACTCTGCACCTGGGATCCTGGAGGAACCATCCTGACCTCCATGTATTTTAAGGTCCCATCTGTGTTCAGGTACAAGGCTGGCTGATACTGATCTGTGTAGGGCTTGGATTGGCATCCACCAAGAAAACAGCAATTATTGCTGTAATCATAAGTGTCCTTCCTCAGGCATCTCACCAGTAATATCATGAATGTAACAAGTGAAACTAAGCTGATGGCTACTAGGGAAATTATTAAATACAGCGTCATATCTGATGGAGGTTTGGAATTTGTCAGTAAGTCACCAGATTTTGGTCTTTCCACTATAACCTCATCTACTATAGTGACAAGTACAGTCACTGTGGTGGATAATGGAGGATTCCCCTGATCACTGATGGAAATGACAAGTTGTTGCTCCACATTCTCGATATCCTGCAATCCTCTCACAGTTCTCACCTCTCCAGTGTGTTTAGACACTTGAAACCATGAATAATTGGTGGGGTCAATAAGATTAAACACCAACCAGGCATTGTGACCAGAGTCCAGATCCACTGCAGACAGTTTTGTCACCAGATAGCCTGCACTTGTAGACTTTGGCATCCTCTCTTGGACAATGAGGTATTCAGAATGTTCTGGATAGAGCAGAGTGGGGGCATTGTCATTTGTATCCATAATAAAGATAAACACGAAAACAGTGGAAGATAACTGTGGAGATCCTGAGTCTTCTACATTTATGGTGATTTGTAAAACCTGGATCTGCTCATAGTCAAAGGAACGCTGAGCATATATATTCCCATCACTAGAATGAATGTAGACAAAGGAGGATACAGAGGAACCATCAATCTGATTCTCCACTAGGGAGTACACCAGATCAGAATTAACCCCCTCATCTAGGTCAGTAGCAGATACTGTACATAGAAGAGTCCCAGGGTCACTGTTCTCATTAATGAAAGCATTATAGGGGGATTGTGTGAAGACTGGAGCATTATCATTAATATCTGACACACTGAGGGAGATGCTTGTTTTACTGTATAGCGGAGGAGACCCTAAATCAGAGGCTGTCAGCTCTATAGTGTATTGGGAGGTTTCCTCTCGATCCAAATTTGCATCTGTGACTAATGCATAACCGTTCTGGTTGGATCCTATCTTAAAAGGCACATTTGGTGATATGTTCAGTCGAATTTCTCCATTCTTTCCAGAATCATCATCTTTTACATTTATTAACCCAACAACTGTTCCTATTGGAGCATTTTCTGGGATATTATTAGTCACTGTAGAAAACGTAATTTCAGGAGGATTATCATTGACATCTTCTACCTCCACATGAACTATGCAGTTTCCCATTAATTTGGGAGATCCTTTGTCCTCTGCCTTAACAGATAATTCATAAAAATGTACTGTTTCAAAATCAACTGTTCCATTAATGTAAATTTCCCCATTTTGCTTATTCAAAGCAAATGATCTTTTCACAGATTTAAATGTGTGGTCATCAAAAGAGAACTGAATCTTCCCATTTGCTCCATCATCCTGATCTGTGGCATTCAATGTTAATATGACAGTTTTCAATGGCAGATTTTCCCTGATACTGACTTTATAAACTGACTGATTAAAGACTGGAGGATTATCATTAATATCTAATACAACTACTGTTATCCTGCAGGTCCCTGACCTGGCTGGTTCTCCTCCATCAATTGCTGTGAGAACCAGTTTATGTTCTTGTTTTTCTTCTCTATCTAAAACCTTTTCTAGTATCAGCTGAGGGATAAGTGTTCCATCTTTATAAGTCTTTACAGTCAGTGAGAAATAAGGATTTGTATTCAATGTATACTGACTAATACCATTCACACCAACATCTAAATCCTCTGCAATCTCTAATGCAAATTGAACACCAGGACCTGCAAATATTTCTGTGATCTCTATAATGCGATCATTAGATGAAAATATAGGAGAATTATCATTAATATCCAGAATCTCTATTTCCAGACTGTGCAGCTCCACAGGATTCTCAGCCACAACCTCTAACTGCAGTAAACAGCGGGGACTGGATCCACACAGGTTCTCCCTATCAATCCTGTCCTTCACAGCCAACCCTCCATTTGCCTGATTTACACTAAAATATTTTTGGTATTTTTCAGATCTCAGATGTATCTTGCGCTGAGAAATCTCTGCACGTTTTATCCCCAGATCCTGAGCCACATTTCCCACCAATGTCCCTGGATCAGACTCCTCAACAATAGAATAACGAAGCTGCCCAGAGACCCAGCCCCAGCTACACAGGAGAAAGGAGCAAACTACTTGCCATTTCCAGCATTGATAAAAGCCTCTGATGTCCATATCTTAAATGATTGTCTTTATACTTGGTGTCATGTAGATCCTGTGTAATCCAAGCTGCATGAGGGATCTGAATTTATCTCTCCATGTTCCCAAAAATACAATCCATTTCAGGAAAATAATCATCCACAGGTCTTTCCTCAGATCTGCAGCTCTTCTTTGTGTGAGAGCAACGATGGGAGGGTGAATCACTGAGCCAGGGGGAGGAGAGCGCAGAGCTGACAAGAGCAGATTCTCCAGCTAAAAGAACTGACTGATGGACAAGTCTACCCTCTACTGGCCAAAACAAAGAAGTACAACTGCTAAAAGCAACTCTGACAGATATACGGTAGAAATATAATATATTATGATTACTAGCATCTAATATTTTCAGTCTGTTTTCTAGAGTTTATTATCTGTATATATTGTTGGAGTTAGCTTTATAAATGGTAGGCAACTAGCAGGATTGGATGCAGCATAAGGGTTTTATAAAAAAAAAAAAAAGAACAAAAGTGTCCCAACTGGATGGCTTAACGTCAGCTGTTTAAAGTTAAATCACATAAAGTACTTATCTTCAGCCAAAACAATAGTACGTTTTCCTACCGCCATGTGTCTTATAACAGTCCATTTGCAAACAGGCAGAAATGCTAGAGTCACCTTGTGCAGAGTCTTGTCTCTCTCTCTCTCTGGTGCACTGTGGAGAGGAATGCTCCCAAAACCTCTCAATTAGAGTCTTTCTCATTCTGAAATTTATTTCAAAATGTTTAGAGCAGGGATCAACAATCTTTGGCACTCCAGCTGCTATGAAACTACAACTCCCAGCATGTACATTTACTCCGCTTTTTTTGCAACTCCCATACAATTGAAAGAAGGATTCTGGGAGTTGTAGTTTCAGAACAGCTGGAGTAGCAGAGGTTGCTGATCCTTGATTTAGAGTATTGTAAGTAGCCCAGAAGACAGGTGTCACCATTTGGCGATATATATACCAAGTCGAGCAATATATCCACACTAGACTATAGAGACAGGTGCAATTTAAGCCTAGAGCCATCTATAACTTGCTGTTTGATCTGTGTTTTCTATGTATATGAAGAATGAGAGCTTCTAAGAGTAGACATGGGTAGCAGTAAAAGACAAAGCCACCTTCACCTAGCTTTTAAAGAAGCAGCTTGTTCTGGCACAGGAAAATAATGCGCAGTGGTACAATACAGGAAGCACAGGTAGAGAGCAGTACAGTTATAGTAGAGAGCAGTACAGCACATGTAGCAGAGATAAACACAATGCATGTAGTATAAGTAGAGAGCAGTAAAGAACATGTAGTAAAGGTAGAAGGTAATACTGTACATGAAATATAGGTACAGTATAGATAATGTAGTAGAAGTATTGCAGGATGATCACTGTATATCACATACAGTATATAAATATAGTAAGCACCATATGTATGGATTGGGCTCTACTCTGTTAGAGTATTGCACCATGGTATGCTATTCATGCAAAGTGGCATTCTAATACACTTACAGTTAGAAATGCTCCTTACACAAATATTGTAGTGCATTGTAATGCAATGCTCAAATACAATAGTGCATCCCCCAGACAAATGGTGTTTGTTAGATTGCGCCTGTTTCAAAGGTAGACACGGAATATTACACATAGTACATGCGGAGAGCATTAAGCTTCATATAGTGAAGGTAAAGAGGAGAACAGTGCACATAGTAGGTAGAAAGTCTACAGAAGTAAAAGTACTACAGAAAATGACTCTATAATACATATAGTATAGGCAGTTAGCAGGATAGTTATTCAGTAGCTAGGAAGCAGTACAGGACCTATAGCATAGCCAGATGACTGTGGAGTACATATATTATAGGAAGAGACCAATTATATTTGTAGTACAAATATAGGCGAGGTGCTAGGAGACAATCAATCATCTGCTCTTCAAGCCAATCTAACATGACAAGGATTAACACTTTTGGTGGCATTATTAATAAACTATGGTGTTAAGTTATGAAGGCTCAGAAATGGCCAGTAGACGTGTAAAGTATTGTAACCAGAGGTCACTGTAATATGCAGGATCACGGTGTATATACTGTGTATGTACTCAAAGGTACAAATAAAACTTGAAATTATTGGCAATTTGTGGTTTAATATGATGTATCCGATGTTAGGTCATTGAGGATTTTTTCCACTAATCCTATAGTGCAGACCTGTATCTAGACATAGTCATTTAGTCATTTTTAGCATTTGTGTTCTATAAATCAATGATGATTACCATTTAAATACAAAAGACTAAATACGAATGTAATATTTTAGAAAGAAGTGTTGTTAAAAGTTTTCCAATCTAATGGAGTGATAGCATGTCACTAGGATATGTCACCACTTTCTGATTGTTGAAGGTTGATCTGAAGAATTAAGGGAGTCGTAGAGGAAAGTCATACATCAGAGATTATTACCAAGTATAGTTAACTCTAGGACCAAGATGATGATACAACCACGGCAGAAAGAAACGTTACTTTTTACAGTTCTGAAAAATCCTATGCAGAAACACGACAAAAATAGTTGAATCACGTATCACCACAATTTTGATGGCAAACATCTATAAAAATTGCTGTCATAACTATTACATACTAAGAGACTGTGTGCATATCCAGCATACATCTTCCATGATGCTATCTTCACTTTGCTTCTCATTAAAGATACACAGAGATGTCAGTTGCAATACTTAAAAACCTCAGTCAGCAAATTAACAGATCCAAATAGTCTGAAGTCTTACAGCAGCACAGTGCGTCTCATGTCTATAGACCAGCAATGGAAAAAATGGAGTTGGATTTTTTTTTAAATCAATTAACGTATTATGTTTTGTAACCTACAATATAAAATGGAGTCTGGAAACTAACTGGCAGCTGTGAGTAACTACTCCATTTTTTTTAGCTAAAACTACTCATACATAAAACATTATGTGCTTGTTATCAACTGAGATTTTAAAAACATTTATTAGTATTACAAAAGCAGATACATACACTGACTACTAAAACAGTGTCCCCAATAACGCTATAAACACAACCAATATTGAAAAAAAGCATATGGAACATTATTAATCCTATTAGCTTCCTCTTAATCCAGCATATTCTCTGTATATCTTAAAAAATAACTCTGTATTACAAAAAAACACCAAAATAAAAATAACATACATGCTAAAACTTTCCACAAAAAGAGATAACTAGATAAAACTTCCACTTACATTCTTGGGGTCATTTGAGCAACTCCTCTCTGCAGAACCATCATTAACCATATCCTTTAAATTTGGAAAATCCAGAGGGTTCATAAAACTAAAATCTTGATGTCCTGGGGGTGTAGGTAAATGAGTTTGGTAACTCTGCCCCTGGGATCCTGGAACCATCCTGACCTCCATGTATTTTAATGTCCCATCAGTGTTCAGGTACAGAGCTGGCTGATACTGATCTGTGTAGGCCTTGGATTGGGATCCACCAAGAAAACAGCAACTACTGCTATAATCATAAGTGTCATTCCTCAGACATCTCACCAATAATATCATGAAGGTAACCAGTGAGACTAAGCTGATGGCCACTAGGAAAATGATTAAATACAGAGTCATATCTGATGGGGGTTTGGAATTTGTCAGGAGGTCCCCAGATTTTGGTGTTTCCACTATAACCTCATCTGCTATAGTGACAAGTACAGTCACTGTGGTGGATAATGGAGGATTCCCCTGATCACTGATAGAAATGACAAGTTGTTGCTCAATGTTCTCGATATCATGTACTCCTCTTACAGTTCTGACCTCTCCTGTGTGTTTAGACACTTGAAACCATGAATAATGAATGGGGTCAATAAGAGTAAACACCAACCAGGCATTGTGACCAGAATCCAGATCCACTGCAGACAGTTTTGTCACCAGATATCCAGCACTTGTAGACTTTGGGACCCTCTCTTGGACAATGAGTTCTTCAGAGTGCTCTGGATACAACAGAGCTGGAGGATTGTCATTTGTATCCAGAATAAAGATAAAGACAGGAACAGTGGAAGATAACTGTGGAGATCCTGAGTCTTCTACTTTTATGATGATTTGTAAAACCTGGATCTGCTCATAGTCAAAGGAACGCTGAGCATATATATTCCCATCAGTAGAATGAATGTAGACAAAGGAGGATACAGATGAACCATCAATCTGACTCTCCACTAAGGAGTACACCAGATCAGAGTTCACCCCCTCATCTAGGTCAGTAGCAGATACTGTACATAGAAGAGTCCCAGGGTCACTGTTCTCATTAATGAAAGCATTATAGGTGGATTGTGTGAAGACTGGAACATTATCATTAATATCTGACACACTGAGGGAGATGCTTATTTTACTGTATAGCGGAGGAGACCCTAAATCAGAGGCTGTCAGTTCTATAGTGTATTGGGAGGTTTCCTCTCGATCCAGATTTGCATCTGTGACTAATGCATAACGGTTCTGGTTGGATCTTATTTTAAAAGGCACATTTGGTGATAAGTTCAATTTTATTTCTCCATTTTTCCCAGAATCTTTGTCTCCTACATTAATAAATCCCACAATATCCCCAGATGGTGCATTTTCTGGAATATCATTAGCTACTGAAGTAAATATAATTTCAGGGTGATTGTCATTCATATCTTCTATTTCCACATGAACTATGCAGTTTCCCTGCAACTTGGGAAATCCTTTGTCTGTGGCCTTAACAAATAATTCATAAAAATTCTGTTCTTCAAAATCCAGAATTCCTTTAGTATAGATCTCCCCATTTTGAACATTTAGCAGAAATATTTCTCTAGCAGATTTAGATGTGTGGTCATCAAAGAAAAACTGAACTTCACCGTTTGCTCCAGCATCCTGATCTGTTGCATTTAATGTTAATATGACAGTTTTCAATGGCAGATTTTCCCTGATACTGACTTTATAAATCGACTGATTAAAGACTGGAGGATTATCATTAATATCTAATACAACCATTGTTATCCTGCAGGTCCCTGACCTGGCTGGTTCTCCTCCATCAATAGCTGTGAGAATCAGGTCATGTTCTTGTTTTTCTTCTCTATCTAAAACCTTTTCTAGTATCAGCTGAGGGATGAGCGTTCCGTCCTTACGACTCTTCACAGTCAGTGAGAAATAAGGATTTGTATTTAATGTATACTGACTGACACCATTCACACCAACATCTAAATCCTCTGCAATGTCTAAAGCAAATTGAACACCAGGACCTGCAAATATTTCTGTGATCTCTATAATGCGATCATCAGATGAGAATGTGGGAGAGTTATCATTAATATCTAGAATCTCTATTTCTAGACTGAAAAGCTCCACAGGATTCTCAGGCACAACCTCTAACTGCAGTAAACAGCGGGGACTGGATCCACACAGGCTCTCTCTATCAATCCTGTCCTTCACAGCCAACCCTCCATTTGCCTGATTTACACTGAAATATTTTTGGTATTTTTCAGATTTTAGATGTATCCTGCGCTGAGAGATCTCTGAACGTTTTATCCCCAGATCCTGAGCTACATTTCCCACCAATGTCCCTGGATCAGACTCCTCAACAATAGAATAACGAAGCTGCCCAGAGACCCAGCCCCAGCTACACAGGAGAAAGGAGCAGACTACTTGCCATTTCCTGCACTGACAAAAGCCTCTGATGTCCATATCTTAAATGATTGTCTTGATATTTGATGTCATATAGATTATGTGTAATCCAAGCTGCATGAGGCATATGAATATACAGTTTCACCAAGGAAAAAAAAAATCATTAAATCCAAGGAAATATAGCATCCACACAGCTCTGATCAGGGCAGCAGCTCTTCTTTGTGTGAGAGAAACGATGGGAGGGTAAATCACTGAGCCAGGGGGAGGAGAGCGCAAAGCTGATATGAGCCAATTCTCTAGTATTGCGTAAATAAGGTAGTGGATGACAAGTCTACCATCTGCTGGACAATAGTGAGAATGCAGCAAAAAAGGAAAACAGAAAAAAAGAATATAAAGTTTGAAATAACCCTTTCTTACATTGAGTTACAACTGTAGGTTATATTGAATTACTATACAAAATGTAATAAAACAATATATGCTAAGAAAGCATACAAATACATACATACGTACACATAGCACAGTAAAAGTATAATATTTTCTACAACTATTAACATCTTTCCATATTTATGAATTTACAGTTTTTTTTTGTATACCGTAGTTTATTTGATGTACCCTGTATTGGTCTTCAGGACACAAGGTTTTTTCTTTTTATATCCACATGTTGTTAGAACCATAACTTTTGTATCGACTTATGACAAGTGTTGATCGAGCATGCTCGGCACATGGCAAGTCTCCTCCCCGCACGTTTGTAGGCTGCTGCGGCTGCGGTAAGTGATGCCTTTCACTGTAATGCCGTAGCCATGTTGGTTACTGGCATTACAGTGATTGGCTGGCCAGAACGCGTCATCGGTTGCTATATTGCACCCGATGACACATGTTCCGCTCAGTGTTAGTCAGGGAGAGCTGTTCTGAAGAAGGGAAAGATAGTGTAGGGAGCAAATTATTATTTTTTAAGTTGAAAAACTTGTCCGAGACCCAAAAGTCTTTTTAAGGACTATTGTTGTGTGTGGCAGCAGCAATATATATTTTTGGCGCAACCTGTGCTAAATTGCTAAAGACCCAAATGTCCTTTTAAGAACTATTGTGTGTGGCAGCAATATCTATTGTTAGCGCATCCTGCGCTAAATAGCATGGCCGTTGCAGACAGCGGCATTATCTGTGCTACATCTCCTGTGTAACGTGTGCGCATCCCAAAAATATCTGTGCCATCCCGTGTACTTTTTCTGTAGACGGTGTCTGCTGCGGACAGTGACATTAGTTGCACTACATTTCCTGTGTAACGTGTGCACATCCCAAAAATATCAGTGACATCCAGTGTACTTTTTCCGCAGAGAGTGTCCGCTGCGGACAGTGTTATTACCTGGGGTACATCTCCTGTGTAACGTTTACACATCACCAAAGACCTTTGACATTCCCTGTAATTTTTTCTTAGCCGCTGGTGACATCAGCGACATTATCTGCAGTATTTCTCCTGTGTATCGTTTCCATATCCCAAATATCTTTGACATTCCCTGTAATTTTATATTCGCCGCTGCTGACAACAGCGACATTATCTGCGGTATATCTCCTATGTGACGTTTCCACATGCCAAATACCTGTAACATTCCCTATAATTTTTTATTAGCCGCTGTTGACAGCATTGACATTATCTGCGATATATCTCCTGTGTGACATTTCCATATCCCAAATACCTGTGACATTCCCTATAATTTTTTATTAGCCGCTGTTGACAGCATTGACATTATCTGCGATATATCTCCTGTGTGACATTTCCACATCCCAAATACCTGTGACATTCCCTGTAATTTTTTTATTAACCGCTGCTGACATCAGCGACGTTATCTGCGGTATATCTCCTGTGTAACATTTCCATATCCCAAATACCTTTTTAATTTTTTGGGCGCAGACACTTACAAATCCTACGCTACTGTACGAGTGACATACTTTCAAGCATATAAAACAATTAATATGAAGAAGGCGAGCAGTAAGGGACAGGGAAGTGCCCGTGATGCTGATGGTGCACGCAGAGGCTGTGACCCTGGGCGTGGTGAAACTGTGCCTGGTGCCATAGCACAAGAAAAACAATCATCCACGATACCTAGCTTCCCCAGTTTGCAGGGCGGTGCAGGACAATGCTTTTGAAGTCAGACCAGTGCGAGCATATGGTCGGTTGGATTGCAGCAGATAATGCTTCCAGTTGGTTAAGCACCACCCTGTCTTCCACCAAGTCCAGTCTCAGTAGCCAAGAGTCTGGTCAACACAATCCTCACCCTGATCCTCCTTCCTTCCACCATGGTGAGTCTTGCCAAACAAGTGATCCCACACTCGGATATTCAAAGGAGCTCTTTTCAGCACCATTTCTTCATTTGGGCCTCGCGACAAGCCTGCTTGATGAGGAAAATGAGATCTTGTGCCCTGATTCCCAAACTCTTGAGCATCCACAGTCACAATAAGATGACGGTGGGGAATGGCAATTCGTTTTTTACGAGGTGGATGATGATGATGAAACACAGTTGCCAATAAGTCAAAGGCAATTAGTGTCTCAAGAGGTTGATGATGAGGATGAGACACAGTTGTCAATAACTGAGGTTGTTGTTAGGTCAACAAGTCAGGCGGATGAGCAGAGTGAGGAAGTGGAAGAGGAGGTGGTGGACGATAAAGTGGCAAGCCGAGCGAGGACAGCAGTAAAAAGGGGGAGGGATCCGCAGCACTGCAACAGGCTGGAAGAGGCAGTGTGGTGGCAAAAGGAAGAAGGCGGGCCACAGCAAACAGGCCCGCAACTGTTCCCTGGAGCACACCCTTGCAGAAATCTCCCTTGCCAAGGTGTAGGCATTCCGTAGTCTGGCGCTTTTTTGAGGAAAGTGCAGAATTGTAATTTTCAACCTGTGCCATACAAAAATGAGCAGGGGCATGAACACTAGCAACCTCACCACCACCACCATGATCCACCACATGGCATCAAAGCACCGTAATTGGTGAGCCGAACGCCTTGGTCCACAATCTGTGTCTGCGGGTAACACCACTGCCTCCTCTTCCCCTGTGTTACATGCTGGCCAATCCCCTGTCGAAGGCGCAGGCCCGGATGCCTCCCGTCCTGCACCTGGACCTTCGCAAACACCATCAGCGACCACATCCACCTTCGTTTCCCAGCGCAGCATACAAATGTCCTTACCCCAGGAATTTAAACGCAAGCGCAAATACCCAGCCACCCACCCACACGCCATAGCACTAAATGCGCAATTTTCCAAATTACTGGCCCTGGAAATGTTGCCATTTAGGCTTGTGGACACTGAGGCCTTCCGTAGCCTGATGTCTGCGGCCATCCCTCGTTACGCAGTCCCCAGCCGCCACTATTTTTCACGGTGTGCCATGCCCGCCTTACACCAGCATGTGTCCCATAACATCACCCATGCCCTGACCAACACAGTTACTGGGAAGGTCCACTCAACCACTGAAACATGGACAAGTGCTTTCGGCCAGGGACGCTATATTTCCCTGACGGCACTCTAGGTGAACGCTGTGGAGGCCGGGAGCTAGTAGTACCCTGGGATGATGGCACAGGTGCTACCGACACCAAGGATTGTGGGCCCTAAGTCATCGACAGCTTCCACTGGTCTGTCAACGCTGCAGCAGCGCTTACAATTGCCAGCTCAAAGACTGCTGTGCGACGTGAGCACGCGCTGGAATTTGACGTTCCACATTGTTGGCCAGGCTTTGTGAGCAGCAGACGGCAGTAGTGGAGTAGTCAGCTTCCACTCTTCACAAGCGAGGTGTGGGCATTGATGTCTGACCTCTGTGAGGTTTTAGGAAACTTTAAGGAATCAACACAGATGGTAAGCGGCGATAACGCTATTATCAGCATCACCATCCCACTTCTGTGTCTACTCAAACGCTCGCTGCTCACAATTAAGGCCGACGCTTTGCATGTGGAAGAGGTGGAAATGGGGGAAGATATTACACAGGGTGATAGCCAGACCACCCTCAGTTTGTCTTCTCAGCGTAATTTGGATGATGATGAGGAGGAGAAGCAGGAGACGGTTGCCTCCGCTACAGAGGATAGTACCCATGGAAATTTAATTCTATCTGTTCAGCATGGATAGGCTGAAGAGGAGGAAGAGGATGAGGATATTGAGAGTCATCCTCCTGATGACGACAGCGAAGTCTTGCCTGTTAGTACTCTGGCACACATGGCTGACTTCTTGTTAGGCTGCCTTTCCCGTGACCTACGCGTTTTATGTATTTTTGACAACACCGATTACTGAAACAACAGAGAAAAAGCTCCAGTACATTGCCTCAATTGTCAACCTCCGCGAGTCCTATGAGTGAAGTGGGCTCAATTTACAGTATCGATATATATAGATGCAGGTTTTGAAAGTAAGGTAACTTCTTCAAACAGAATACTTCAATTCTTCAAAAGCAGGCAAACCACCAGGTTTAAAATACCTTTCTCCCACCCTTGTTCCTGTGAGACATCAGAAACCACACATAGTGAAGTATTGCAGGTAACTTCAACACGCAGTATTCATTACTATACTCACAAGAGCAGGTGGGATATAGGCATTTCACAGAAATATACAGTCTTGTAATTCCTCCGTATTTCCTCTTTCCTTCTGCTTCCTATAAGGCATTAGGAATAGCTCCCATAATGAAGCACCGTCATCCAAATCAGTATAAAAGTATTTATTATACTCACATGTGGTAATAAAAATCTATGCAGTTTAAAACAGATCACAGCTCAATGCTCCTGCCCGACCTGGGTTTTGCTCCTGATGAAGCTTCCAAATCATCAGTGATGACGTCACTGTGCGTGATCATGTGGTGACGTCATGATGTCACTGCATGCAGCCTGCTCGATCACGTGGTGATATCGTCACTCTCACCACAGGTTCTTTAGCAGGTTTTCTTCAATCAAGATGGGAGCTTCAGAAAGACCAAGGCTTTTACATAGAACCAACAGCTTCTCAATCTCTACTTGGCTGTACAAGCCCAGGGAGGGCAGGGGTCCTGGGAAAAGCCATGTCAGATGCCATAGTCACAAATGACTACGGCATTTGAGTGGTAAATGTCCGCAACTGGCATTATCAGCAATCATAGAAATTAACCCTGGTTCTCTGCTGTTTAAAACAAAAACAAAACTGATGGCTATGGCGCACGCTGCACTCGCAAGCGTGTGCTAGATTTAAAGTTCTGACTTCTGCCTTACATATAAGGCGCCAGTCAGGAAGAGGTTAACAATGAAACATGAAAATATAGATTTAAAAATATTTTAATTGTTAATTATTTGAGCTATGTAAGGGCGCTTTCTATAGGAAAAACTGCAACTTTAATTTGTACCATTTTGGGTAAATATGGCCTTTGATTGCTTTAGTACAGTTCAGTAACTGTTTTTTTTTTTTACTCTTATGGGGTTATCTGTGTGGTAAAAATAACATGTTAATTTTATTCTTTGGATTGATATAATTATGGTGATAACACTTTTTATAGTATATTTTATGGTTAATTACTTATAAAAATAATATTGTATTAATATTGTATTTGTATTTGTGTGCACCATATTCCAAGAACCATAACATTAGTATTTTTCCATGTATTTAACTGTGTGAAGGTTTGCTTTTGAGGGATAGGCTATAGTTTGTCTTAGTACTATTTTGGGGTACATTTATTTATTGCTTTTTATGGCTTTATATTTCATTATTTGTGAGGTGAAATGAACAAAGAACAGCTATTCTGTGAGTGATTCTTTTATTTTTATTTTTTGGGAACGTTCACTGTGCAGTATAAATAATATGCTAAGTGTATTGTTTTTGTTTAAACTATCATTACGAAATTCATATGTGTTTTATTACTTTTCATGATTTTTATATTTATATAGTATTTTTTATGTTTTATTACTTTTACACCATATTATCAAAATCAGTTTTTTTTAATTATTCATATTTTGTGTTGCCATGTTCTAGGAACCATAACTTATTTTAGGTGTATTCCTTAGGTACATATGAGCTTTTGATCACTTTTTATTCTATTTTTGGTAGGTAAGGTGGCCAAACAATAACCATTCTGCCATTTTTTCATGGGTATAATTTTGGGTACATGATACATTTTGATGTGATATTTTACACTATTTTTGGAGGAAGTTAGATAACCAAAAACAGCACTTTTGGAACAGTGCTTTTTTTATTTTATTTTTTTAACAGCATTCACAGTTCAGGATACCTAATAATATAATTTTGTAAACTGGGTTGTGCATTTAATTTAATTATTTTCATTAATTGGATAAGGGAAAACAGGGCAACTTTTTCAGTTTTTTTAATATTTTTTAACTTTACTAAAAAGCTTACTTTAATCTGTTGTTAAAAAAACTAATACTTATGTATTGTTATGCCTTTTACTTGTCAGATCTACACTAACAGTTCTCCAAATTAGACCCTGCTTCTAGCACCACCATCAGGACCCTGCAATTACCATTAAACAACCATGATGGTCCTGAGCCTACACCATTACTGTGTCTTAAATGCATGGCATAGTGTGCACATTACCATTTCTACCTCCCTGTGGTGCGTGCAGCAGAACTCCATACATACCTCTTTTTCTCAATATCTGTGCAATGTATCAAATAGAGGGAGACGATAAAAAGACATAAGCGCTGCTACTCTGTTAAAATGTAGTAATGCTAGAATCATCAGGGGCCCTCTCATTTATATTGTAAAAGACCCCATGCATATGCCGAATTTTATCAGCTACACTGAAAAGTTTTTCTGTCTTATTTAAGTGGCCACGGATTATTTCCAAGTAGATAAAATGGGGCTAAAGCCCAAGGCGCATTCATTTTGCAAAAATATAAGAGGCATTAGATGGTCAAAATTGGAAAAATCGACTATGTGAAAGTACTCTAAAAAAGCTTAATAAAATTGAAAAGGTATATAAACCATCAAACTCCTTTAGGATGTTCAAAAATATAATTATATATAAGATGAATGATATATTAACACCTTCGCTACCAGCGCTGTACTTATAAATCGCTGGAGCAATGGGCAAACATGGAGCCCGCTTATGCGTGCAGTGGGCATCATGGCCAGTGAGTCTCCGCTGTTTCAAACTGCAGAGACCTGTGGCTAAACACCGTAACTGGCAACAATGCCGATCGCATTCATTGCAGCCTTTAGATGCCGTGATCAAATGAGATCACGGCATCTAAAGAGTGAAAAAAACAGAAGCGTGTGCTTCCAGGCTTCTTACCAGCATCCTCTGTGGCCAATGAGGATGCTGGTAATTGGTTTCAATGTGTTGGATCTCGCTGAAGAGACCCAGAGTATTGAAGCTGCAATTCTGAACAATTATTGGATTTTAAAAATCCATGATTGTACAGTTTTAAAAAAATGTTGATTTTGTAGGCTTAAATATGAGCTTCAAAACCATAAAAAAGTTTAAAAAAGTTAAAAAAAAATATAATCACCTCCCTTTCCGTAGAATAAAAAAATAAATACATAAATAATAAAAAATATTAACATTATGGGTACCAACGTGACTGAATTTTTTTTTTTACAATATGGCAAATGGCATAACGGGAAAAAAGGGTCAAAATGGCCAATTTGCCATTTTTTCAGTGCTTCTCTTACCCAAAAAAATGTAAAAGAAGGTAATCAAAAAGTCACACATACTCCAAAAGGGTATCAATAAAAACTACAGATTGTCCCACAAAAATTGAGCCCTCACAAAGGTCAGTAGATATAACTATAAAAAAGTTATGGAGTTCAGAATATAGTGATATAAAAAAATATTTTCTCAAAGTTAAAATTTTCATGAAGCAAATAGATACCTACATAAAAGATGATATTTCATCACTAAATCCCAATCAACCAAATCAATAAAATGTTACTATTATGTCATATTCATATGCAGTTTAACATAAAGATCGAAACTCACAATAAATGCCTTAAACGTGGAACAGTATCATTAAAGTTGCACAGCAGAAATACATTTACAGAAATACATAAACTGAAATGTAATATAATGCCGATTATATTATCAGACTCCATCTCTTATTTTCACAATTCCAACCATAAATAATATAATTTATAGCATGCAAGGGGCATAACTATATGGACTGTAGGATTACAAAGGTAGTAATCCTTATCTGGGCCATAGGTGAGCTACACTAAATCATCCTTCAATATGTGTGTTTTCTGGTCTCATATAAAGTAAATGAGTTTTATGCTGCACAAATAAAATAGGCACACTACGTTAATGGCAAAGAGCACCATGGAGGACAAGATAGGGAATGCTACATATGTAACAGTAGTCTCTGGAAACTGAAGCTTAAAGGCCACTCTACTTAGCAAGAAAACACTGGCAATCTAAATGACAGATGGCACACATAGGCTGGTACTCTGTTACAGATTTAGCATTAGGGCAAGGAGCGTAAAGTTCTGCCAATGCAGGTTATAGATAACAGAATATGACTTCAAATTTTATGTTGCATGCTGTCTAAATGAAAAGGCCATAACCAATTATATACCATTTTTAGTACTGACATGCTCCTATATGGCAGCAAGGGCTGTGACAATGTAAAGTAGTGTGACCTCAGTTGTAACTATTTGCTTTGTGCCACAATAGTTATATGTAAATCAGGGTTAACTAATTTTTTTTTTTTTTTTACCAACTTACTATAACAATATTTCAAAGTTGTTAAAAAAACTTTTAACAATCAGAAAATGCCTTTAAACTAGTCAATATGTATATCATACTATATGTTTTATGACTTACATTGTTTGGATCATTCAGTAAATTTCCTTGAGATGAGTCTTCTTCAGATACATCCTTTAAATGAGGAAAATGTAATGGCTGAACAATATTGAAATCCTTTTGTTCTAGGGCTGGAGGTAGATGAGTTTGGTAACTCTGCACCTGGGATCCTGGAGGAACCATCCTGACCTCCATGTATTTTAAGGTCCCATCTGTGTTCAGGTACAAGGCTGGCTGATACTGATCTTTGTAGGGTTTGGTTTGGAATCCACCGAGAACACAACAACTACTGTTATAATCATAAGTGTCCTTCCTCAGACATCTCACCAATAATATCATGAAGGTAACCAGTGAGACTAAGCTAATGGCCACTAGGGAAATGATTAAATAAAGCGTCATATCTGAAAGGGGTTTGGAATTTGTCAGGAAGTCGCCAGATTTTGGTCTTTCCACTACTACCTCATCTGCTATAGTAACAAGTACAGTCACAGTGGTGGATAATGGAGGGTTTCCCTGATCACTGATAGAAATGACAAGTTGTTGCTCAATGTTCTCAGTTTCCTGTAAACCTCTTACAGTTCTCACCTCTCCTGTGTGTGTAGACACTTGAAACCATAAATAATTGACAGGGTCAATAGGAGCAAATACCAACCAGGCATTGTGACCAGAGTCCAGATCCACTGCAGACAGTTTTGTCACCAAATATCCAGCATTTGCAGACTTTGGAATCCTCTCATGGACAATGAGGTCTTCAGAGTGCTCTGGATACAGTAGAGCTGGAGCATTGTCATTTGTATCCAGAATAAAGATAAAGACGGGAACAGTGGAAGATAACTGTGGAGATCCGGAGTCTTCTACCATTATGGTGATTTGTAAAACCTGGATCTGCTCATAGTCAAAGGAACGCTGAGCATATATGTTCCCATCAGTAGAATGAATGTAGACAAAGGAGGATACAGAGGAACCATCAATCTGACTCTCCACTATAGAGTACACCAAATCAGAATTAACCCCCTCATCTCGGTCAGTAGCAGATACTGTACATAGAAGAATCCCAGGGTCACTGTTCTCATTAATGAAAGCATTATAGGTGGATTGTGTGAAGACTGGAGCATTATCATTAATATCTGACACACTGAGGGTGATGCTTATTTTACTATATAGAGGAGGAGACCCTAAATCAGAGGCTGTCAGCTCTATAGTGTATTGGGAGGTTTCCTCTCTGTCCAGATTCCCATCTGTCACCAATGCATAACGGTTCTGGTTGGATCCTATTTTAAAAGGCACATTTGGTGATATGTTCAGTCGTATTTCTCCATTCTTTCCAGAATCATCATCCTTTACATTTACAAACCCAACAACTGTTCCTATTGGAGCATTTTCTGGGATATTATTAGTCACTGTAGAAAACGTAATTTCAGGAGGATTATCATTAACATCTTCTACCTCCACATGAACTATGCAGTTACCCTCTAATATAGGAGATCCTTTGTCCTCTGCCTTAACAGATAATTCATAAAAATTTAACTCTTCAAAATCCACTAGTCCATTAATGTAAATATCACCATTTTTCTTATTCAAAGCAAATAATCTTTTGGCAGATTCATATGTGTGGTCATCAAAGGAAAACTGAATCTCCCCATTTGCTCCATCATCCTGATCTGTTGCATTCAATGTTAATATGACAGTTTTCAATGGCAAATTTTCCCTGATACTGACTTTATAAACTGACTGATTAAAGACTGGAGGATTATCATTAATATCTAATACAACTACTGTTATCCTGCAGGTCCCTGACCTGGCTGGTTCTCCTCCATCAATAGCTGTGAGAATCAGGTCATGTTCTTGTTTTTCTTCTCTATCTAAAACCTTTTCTAGTATGAGCTGAGGGATGAGTGTTCCATCTTTATGAGTCTTCACAGATAGTGAGAAATAAGGATTTGTATTCAATGTATACTGACTGACACCATTCACACCGACATCTAAATCCTGTGCAATTTCTAAGGCAAATCGAGCACCAGGACTTGCTAATAATTCTGTAATCTTAATAATGCGATCATTAGATGAGAACGTGGGAGAATTATCATTAATATCCAGAATCTCTATATCCAGACTGTGCAGCTCCACAGGATTCTCAGCCACAACCTCTAACTGCAGTAAACATCTGGGACTGGATCCACACAGGCTCTCCCTATCAATCCTGTCCTTCACAGCCAACCCTCCATTTGCCTGATTTACACTGAAATATTTTTTGTATTTTTCAGATTTCAGATGTATCTTACGCTGAGAGATCTCTGCACGTTTTATCCCCAGATTCTGAGCTACATTCCCCACCAATGTCACTGGATCAGACTCCTCAACAATAGAATAACGAAGCTGCCCAGAGACCCAGCCCCAGCTACACAGGAGAAAGGAGCAGACTACTTGCCATTTCCAGCACTGAAAAAAGCCTCTGATGTCCATATCTTAAATAATTGTCTTTATAGTTGATGTCATGTAGATCCTGTGTAATCCAAGCTACATGAGGGATCTGAATTTATCTCTCCATGTTCCAAAAAATACAATCCATTTCAGGAAAATAATCATCCACAGTGCTCTCCTTAGAGCAGCAGCTATCCTTTGTGTGAGAGCAACGATGGGAGGGTGAATCACTGAGCCAGGGGGAGGAGAACGCAGAGCTGACAAGAGTAGATTCTCCAGTATTGCTAAAATAATGGACTGGATGACAAGTCTACCCTCTACTGGCCAATAGTAAGAACTGCACATGCTAAAGGTAATTCAATGCACCAATTTAGTAATGATCTATTTTTTTATTATTATCTAATATTTTCAGTCAGTCTGTTTTCTAAAGTTTTTAGTTTAGAATTTTTATAGAAAAGAAATCTCCATGCAAATTAACTTTTCTAATGATGATATTTTAGGTATGATTCATAATTAAATTGGTGGATAAAATCACCAAATATCAAAAGGAATCATATTAATGTTATGAAAGTAGTCATAATTTATTTTAGAATGTTTGGAGAATTGTGAGTAGCCCAGAAGACAGGTGTCACTATTTGGCGATATACTGCAGACCAGTATCTAGATATAGTCATTTAGTCATTTTTTTTACATTTGTGTTTTATAGCTCATTGCTGATTAAAATTAAAAAGTGCTAGATTATAGAGATATGTCATGCCATCTTAAAGAGTTTTCAAACTAATAAAGGGATAGGATGTCACTAGGATATTTTATCAACTTATGATTGTTATGGGTCTGAACCCTTGAACCCCTAACAATCCTGAGAATGAATGGGCTGTATCGATCAGAAGAAACAAGAGGGTCTTGGAGGAAACATTTATAAAAGACTAGTTATAGTGATAGTTGACTCTATGACTCTAAGATGATGATGAAGCAATGGTAGAAATAAGTTCTATTTTTTTTTTATTATAAAAAATATCCTAAGCAGAAACAAAACAAGAATAGTTGAATCTAACATATCACAATTTTGACAACAAACATCACTTAAAGAGGCTCTCTTGCCAGGATCAACCCTATTACACCAGACATACGGCCTGGTAGGGCTCATCGTGCTGATTAAAACAATACCTTTCTTTTGTCTGTACGATAAATAGCTGCAGAGATATCTGTTTTTATTTAAAAGGAAATCAGCATGTTGGAGCACCAGCAGGCGGGGCTGAATCTTTTGAGCACTGCTTTGTAACACCCCCTGAGCTCTTCACACTCCCCCTACTATTAATTCTTAGGAAGTGGACGAATCTAAATTCCCCTCCAAAGGATGGGGGGAATAGAGAAAGGGAGAAAAGGGGGGGGTGGGAGGGCGCACAATAGGGTAGTATGTTCATACAATTAAACGAATAAAGTGAGGAGTTTGGCGGCTCACCTTATGGGGTTGTGCTAATATAGGCACAACCCTACTGTAAGCTTATATAAAAATGAGACCTTCACGCCGGGTTGTCTTTTGGATAGGATATCTAGTCCCCCAAAGGTTTCTTGCAGTGGAAAGAGAGAGGTTCTGCTTCGGCGCAAAATCACCGGTGGAGACGGTCTTAATGGATGAAATTCTTCTTGTTTAATTGAAACAACGCGTTTCGGGGATTACTACTTCCCCTTCATCAGGTTTCACAATAATACAATAGGTACAATACATAGGTGGGTATTTATAGGTGAAAAACACAAAAAGACACAAAAAAACCACCAAATGATGTACCTGGGAGACTCCCCCTAGGGGAGGGGCCGCCCCCAGGTGTCATCCAAAGGGCAGGATTGGTTCCATAAATCAAAAAGCTACTGCAAATGTAAAATAGATTCTATTGTTTATATACACATAATCGCATATATATTTCTAAAAAAAACTAGCATTATGGGCTTTGAAACAGCTGTGATTACTTTTGTGTATATACACACACCCATCTGTCATGTGACCACAAAGCTAAGCGGCCTTTGAAAGGCCAGTCACTGTAGTTCGTTACCCGCAGGTCAGCGCACACGCGGTTGTCACCCAGACACCAGCGTCGTCAGTAGGTGAGTGCGCCTGCGTGTGACGTGGAGGTTACGTGATTGCAACTGTGCGGTCATGTGATCCGTTGTCTTGGGAGCGAGGATGCCGATAGTCACGAACCACAGCTCTGAAAGATCGAGTTCATAGGTGGCTTTACCGGGTTTATCAGAAGATTCAATAAGCTGATGCAAATGTACAAATATATATATGCATGAGTACACTGCTGACTTAGAGTAGCATAAAAATGGTTTAAATTGTATATTAAATCCTAAGGGACATTAATAAAAATAAAACATTAGTTCAATGAGACTACAATTCCATTGGTACCATAGATAAAAATTAAGTTACAAAATAAAAAGATAAAAAGTATATGAAAATAAAAAATGTTGTTCATAGTGTCTTATTTTGCTCTCCTACTATATACTAGAAAGGAGTATGTAGATGCTAGCACATCTCATTTATATCTGAAGCTCTTTATCATACAGACAAAAGAAAGATATTGTTTCAATCAGCACGATGAGCCCTACTAGGCAGTATGTCTGGTTTAATAGGGTTGATCCTGGTGACAGAGCCACTTTAAAATTGTTATTATAGCTATTACATACAAAAAGACTATATGCACATCTAGCATATATCTTCCATGAAGCTACCTTTACTTCTCTTCTCATTACACAGGGACAATTTAAGTGTTTTGTTAATGCTTTGCTATGCCTTCAATGTTCCCTTTGAGCAGATGACCAAAGACACCTTAGTTTCTATGTCTTTTATCGGTATCTAAAAGAAGTGTGGTTGTTACACACAGAGAATATTCCAACTCCATACTCGAAGTTGGAGGGGAAAGTGCTAAAATATCCAAACATCTAGCTAGATATATTGCCCATTAGTACATTTGGACAAGCAAGCCCAATTCACCCTACTCTCTCTTCTTTGTTTCCAATATCTCTTTCTCTCTCTTTTTTTAATATGTTTTTATTGATGTTTGCATTTAAATTGACCAAAAAAACAACAATCACAAAATAAACACAGTGACAACTAGGGGTGATGGATCAATCTCTATAGCAATAAGTAACAAAAGCAGCAATACAATACACTCTAGAGGTCAAAGAAAAATTTCCTTCGAAGGGCAATGCGACCTAACATATATGTCAAAATAATTAAAGGCTATTTGTAGAAGTAGTCATCTCATCATATGCTTGAGGATAGGGAAAGGGGTTAGGGGATAGGGAGGTTAGGGAAGAGAGTAGGAAAACATTTGCGGCACATGCAGCCAACACTGAGAGGTGTGAATAGTTGTCAGACACCAAATATCATCTACAAAATATACTGTATAATAGGACACTCATACTGATTAACCAGAGGAAAGCGTCTGTTGCAGATACCAGGTAGTGAACTGAAATTAGGCACGTAATTTATGTTTAATACTTGAGGGGAGTGTCTGTATGAAAGATTCCCATAATGTAAAAAAGGCCTTGACTTTACGTTATTTTTAAAATGTGGCAATAATCCAGCCCATGTGGAACACAAACAGCAATTTCTGAAAAAAAGAGTCTAAGAGGAGGTGGGTTAGGGAATTACTATTTTTGTAGAATAGATTTCCTTGCTGCAATATTATAAAAAGCACTATTCTGGCTCTGTTCATACTCGGATATGCAGCATGGTCAACACAATCAAATATTGCCCATTCAGTGGTTAAGGAAAGAAAGTTCAACAAGACACCTGTGCGAAAAAGAACATATAGAAAAACAATCCCCTCTTTCCCTCTTTCTATGCAACCACGTTTCTATATGTGCAATTACAGTTTCCATTGCTATCGTATATTTCAAGCTCTTCCTTGTATTTCTTAAGAGTTGTATGATAGAGCTGGAAAACTGTGGATCACTTTAGCTTTTACATATGTATCTCTGCATTTAAGATTGTTTACTTTAGCTGTATTTCTGAAAACTAATAAAATGTAACAAAGAAAACAGGGATGTCAAAAAACCTCTAAAGCCCAACAAGTAACTTAATACACAGATGTAACCGAGCTAATCCTGATGGGTTAATGCGTTAAGTAAAAAGTGGCACAAAAAGTTTAACTAACTCTTTCAATGTAAATGTTTTTTGTCAAAAGATGGCATAAGATAAAACTGTGACATGTGTCATCAGAGTTATCAGAGTCAATTTTAACTCAGCTACATCTGTATCCAAATACTGCAGTCTGAAAACCTACAACAACAAAGTGAACCTCATGTATAGAGAATAGCAAAGGAAATAGTGCAAACAAAAAGTGGATAGATTGATTTTAAAACAGGTAACATATTGTAAGCGATTATAAAAATCACATCTGGAACCCCATTGGTTTTTGTAACTGCATCATTTTTAGCTGTAGCAACACTTATCAATAAAATCAAATGTGTTTATTTTTTATTTAAAACATTAGAAAGTATAAAAAAGCTGATCCTAAGGGGTCATTTATCAAACTGGTGTAAAGTAGAACTGGCTTAGTTTCCCATAGCAACCAATCAGCTTTCTCCTTTCATTTTTGAAAGGAGCTGTCCAAAATGAAAGGTGGAATCTGATTGGTTGCTATGGGCAACTAAGGCTGTTCGACTTTACACCAGTTTGATAAATGCCCCCCCCAAAAAAAATAAAAATAATTTAATACACTGTCCACAATATCACTATGAATATGGCTAATATAAAAAATATATGGAAAATATTTATTCCTATTAGTTTCATTTTTTGGTAGTTTCTCAAAATGCTGATTTACTATATTCCCCAAGTGATAAAAAAACAAAACCAAGAGGAAACTAGATAAAACTTCCACTTACATTGCTGGGATCATTTGAGCAACTCCCCTCAGATGAGGCTTCTTGATATATATCCTTTAACTGAGGGAAGTTTAAAGGCTGCACAATACTGAATTCTTGTTGTTCAGGGGCTGGAGGTAAATGAGTTTGGTAACTCTGCCCCTCAGATCCTGGAGGAACCATCCTGACCTCCATGTATTTTAAGGTCCCGTCTGTGTTCAGGTAAAGAGCTGGTTGATACTGATCTGTGTAGCCTTTGGATTGAGATCCACCACGAAAACAGCAACTACTGCTGTAATCAGTGTCATTCCTCAGACATCTCACCAATAATATCATGAACGTAACAAGTGAGACTAAGCTGATGGCCACTAGAGAAATTATTAAATACAGAGTCATATCTGATGGGGGTTTGGAATTTGTCAGGAGGTCCCCAGATTTTGGTTTTTCCACTATAACCTCATCTACTATAGTGACAAGTACAGTCACTGTGGTAGATAATGGAGGATTCCCCTGATCACTGATAGAAATGACAAGTTGTTGCTCCATATTCTCAGTTTCCTGTAATCCTCTAAGAGTTCTGACCTCTCCTGTGTGTTTAGACACTTGAAACCATGAATAATGAATGGGGTCAATAAGAGTAAACACCAACCAGGCATTGTGACCAGAGTCCAGATCCACTGCAGACAGTTTTGTCACCAGATATCCAGCACTTGTAGACTTTGGCATCCTCTCTTGGACAATGAGTTCTTCAGAGTGCTCTGGATACAACAGAGCTGGGGGATTGTCATTTGTATCCAGAATAAAGATAAAGACAGGAACAGTGGAAGATAACTGTGGAGATCCTGAGTCTTCTACCTTTATAGTAATATGTAAAACTTGAATCTGCTCATAGTCAAAGGAACGCTGAGCATATATATTCCCATCAGTAGAATGAATGTAGACAAAGGAGGATACAGATGAACCATCAATATGATTCTCCACTATGGAGTAAACCAGATCAGAGTTCACCCCCTCATCTAGGTCAGTAGCATATACTATACATAGAAGAGTCCCAGAGTCACTGTTCTCATTAATGAAAGCATTATAGGTGGATTGTGTGAAGACTGGAGCATTATCATTAATATCTGTCACACTGAGGGTGATGCTTATTTTACTGTATAGCGGAGGAGACCCTAAATCAGAGGCTGTCAGTTCTATAGTGTATTGGGAGGTTTCCTCTCGATCCAAATTTGCATCTGTGACTAATGCATAACGGTTTTGGTTGGATCTTATTTTAAAAGGCACATTTGGTGATAAGTTCAATTTTATTTCTCCATTTTTCCCAGAATCTTTGTCTCCTACATTAATAAATCCCACAATAACCCCAGATGGTGCATTTTCTGGAATACCATTAGCTACTGAAGTGAATATAATTTCAGGATGATTGTCATTCATATCTTCTATTTCCACATGAACTATGCAGTTTCCCTGCAACTTGGGAAATCCTTTGTCTGTGGCCTTAACAAATAATTCATAAAAATTCTGTTCTTCAAAATCCAGAATTCCTTTAGTATAGATCTCCCCATTTTGCTCATTTAGCAAAAATATTTCTCTAGCAGATTTAGATGTGTGGTCATCAAAGGAGAAATGAATCTCCCCATTTGCTCCATCATCCTGATCTGTGGCATTTAATGTTAATATGACAGTTTTCAATGGCAGATTTTCCCTGATACTGACTTTATAAACTGACTGATTAAAGACTGGAGGATTATCATTGATATCTAACACAACTACTGTTATCCTGCAGGTCCCTGACCTGGCTGGTTCTCCTCCATCAATAGCTGTGAGAATCAGGTCATGTTCTTTCTTTTCTTCTCTATCTAAAACCTTTTCTAGTATCAGCTGAGGGATGAGCGTTCCGTCCTTACGACTCTTCACAGACAGTGAAAAATAAGGATTTGTATTTAATGTATACTGACTGACACCATTCACACCAACATCTAAATCCTCTGCAATCTCTAATGAAAATTGAGTACCAGGACTTGCTAATAATTCTGTGATCTCTATAATGCGATAATTTGATGAAAATGTGGGAGAATTATCATTATTATCCCAAATCTCTATTTCCAGACTAAAAAGCTCCACAGGATTCTCAGACACAACCTCTAACTGCAGTAAACAGATGGGACTGGATCCACACAGGCTCTCCCTATCAATCCTGTCCTTCACAGCCAACCCTCCATTTGCCTGATTTACACTGAAATATTTTTGATATTTTTCAGATCTCAGATGTATCCTGCGCTGAGAGATCTCTACACGTTTTATCCCCAGATCCTGAGCTACATTCCCCACCAATGTCCCTGGATCAGACTCCTCAACAATAGAATAACGAAGCTGCCCAGAGACCCAGCCCCAGCTACACAGGAGAAAGGAGCAGACTACTTGCCATTTCCAGCACTGACAAAAGCCTTTGATGTCCATATCTTAAATGATTGTCTTGTTATTTGATGTCATGTAGATCCTGTGTAATCCAAGCTACATGAGAGATATTAATTTATATCTCCATATTCTTAAAAAGATAATCCATTTGAAGAAAATAATCATCCACAGGGCTCTCCTCGGAGCAGCAGCTCTTCTTTGTGTGAGAAGAAAGATGGGAGGGTGAATCACTGAGCCAGGGGGAGGAGAGCGCAGAGCTGGTTTAAGCATGTTTTCTAATATTGCTTAAACAAAGCAATAAAGGACAGGTCTGCCCTCTACTGGCTAGTGGAGAGGATGCAGCAAAAGAAGCAAAACAGGAAACCAAAATGTAAACTTTAGAATAATCCACTGAACATTGAGTTAAAGCTGCAAGTTATTTTAAAGTGCTACAAAGAATGTGCTAAAATAATATACGTATATAAAGCAATTACACACATACAAAAACATGCCATATGCACACAGCACTCTTAGTTGAATGTCTTGGAACAAGGGCTTTATTTTTTGCTAGACAAGTTATGTATGTACTATATACTGTATATATATTGTGACACAGTGAGGGGTTGTGTCTGGCAAGGCAGGTATTTTCCTCCCAGCAGGTTTTGGGAGCACCTGGCTGTCCTTAAATTGGCAGCTGGGCACAGCAGAGATGTCTCTCTTTTTAGGATCTGAGGCTTTGTGCCGTGCGGGAGGGCTGAGAGCCGCACGCTGGGGAAACAGGCCCCCTAAAGCCTGCTGTGGACTACTGGAGGCAGAACTGCCAGCAAGGTGACTTGTGTTATATGTACTTTCCATTGTGCGTGAATTAACACCAAGACTGCAAAGTTACGTTCTGTGTTGTTCAATTGCCTCAAGTGTGAATAAACACTGACGTTAAGAACTTTTATTTTGCCTCTGTACTGCACCCGCTTACCCTATCTACCAGAACGAAACCCCACACTTGGTGGAGGATGCGGGCAAGAGCAGTGAGGCTGGCGTGAACACCAACATTTTTGGTTTCTGCATTTTTCAGGCACGGTTGTATGTCGTACATTAAAACAGCTATATTACAACCAGTGTCCCACAACAAAATGGAGGCTGTTGTCAAGGCCCTCATGGAGGCTAATCTGCAGCAGCAAGAGGAAAACCTGCAGAAACGCAAGGCTAATAAGCAGCAGCATAAGACTAACCAGTTGCTGCTACAACACGTGATGGCTTTGCTGACAGCAGGAGCAACCCCGAGCATCCACGATGCCCGGAAAGCAGTCCGTGCCATGATTGCTAAGATGACCACCATTGACGACATCGAAACTTGCGATGTATGAGAAAGTGGCCATCAGGGAAAAGCTACCCCATGACCAGTGGGCTGAGGTCGTCGCTCCATTCCTGGCATCCGATTCCCAGCGGGTGTATGATCAAGCGGCTGACTACCAAAAAGTAAAGGGTGAGATTTTGGCAAGACTGGGGGTGAATGTGTTGGTCCGGCCCCAGCGGGTACATCAGTGGAGGTTTAAGCCGACGGAGCCTGCAAGGACCCAGTATGACTTACTCCACCTCTTGCAAAAGTGGCTACAGCCAAATGGCTATGCTGGATAGACTATTGCCTGATATGTTCTGGAGGGCTCTGCCACCCCCTCTCCAGCACTGGATCGGCCAGGTGTCTCCTGGCAATGCGCTAGAAATAGTGGACCTGGTGGAGCACTACCAGGCTACTAAGACTGTTACAGGGGGTTCTTTTGGGAGTGGAGCAGTCAAACACCGTAAATCTCCATCCCAGACCCGGCAACTTGTACCAACCAAACCCACCCGGGGTGTACCCTCTACGGACCAGGCTCCGATAGTCTGCTGGCAGTGTCAGGAGCTGGGCCATATAAGAGCTGACTGTCCCCATCAGGTAAAACCCATGGATACTAACTATGGCTTTCGTCAGTCGCTATATGCCAGAAAGCTGTGTGCAGCAGGTACCCCTGGTGGAGGTAGGAGACATTCCAGTGGAGTTTGGTGTCCCTACTAAGGTCTCCCCTGGTATGGTCAGCAGAGTATACTGGCCAGAAAGTGAGGGTCATGTGCATCCATGGAGACCTAAAAGACTATCCCACCACCCTGGTGTCTCTAAGCACAGGGGCTGGCAGATGGACTCACGAAGTGGCAGTTGTCCCAAATTTACACTACGAACTTATAATAGGGAGAGACTTCCCAGAACTGTGGCCTGCTATGAGAGTGACTGATACCCAGGGCCGGTGCTATAATAAGGCAGACCAAATTTATTTATTTTTTAAATACCCTGTATTTTTCGCCCCTGGGTATTATGGGGCGAATACTAATGAAGCGCTTCCATTTTGGAAGCGCTTCATTAGTACCGGAGGATCGGGAAGCAGTGAAGGATCTGTACTCACCGCTTCCTGGTCCTCCGCTCGGTTGCCTGCTGTAAAGGGCTGCGCACCATGTGACAGCTGACAGCCGAGAACCAAGAAGAAGAGAGAGAGAGCGCTGGTGGTAAGAAGCAGCGGCGTCCAGGAGCAGGAGAAGTAAGTTTTTTTTATTTTTTTATTTGCGCTGATGGCTGACATGGGCAGGCCTGATGGCTGACATGGGGGCATGACGGCTGACATGGGGGCATGATGGCTGACATGGGGGGCTGATCTGAGCCATTGGGGGTCTGATCTGAAGTCTGATTAACATTCGGGGTCTGATTGCTGGTCTGACCTTAGGTGCAATGGAAAATATTTTTTTCTTATTATCCTCCTCTAAAACCTAGGTGCGTCTTATAGGCTGGTGCATCTTAGAGGGTGAAAAATACGGTCCTCAAACCAGCGATTGTCTGAAGCAGAGAGAAGATACCAGGACCACACAGAGGAGAAGCCAGCTGCTGCAGACGGGACCAGGGTCAAGTGAGCTGCGAGGAGCGGTGCAAAAATGTAGCTTCGCTTGTGTTGGCAAAAATCCTAGCACCGGCCCTGCTGATACCCATGAGACAGGGGTAACCCTAGCAGAGTGGCCTGGCTCAGGGAGGAGACTATAACCCTGGGAAACTGAGGTTGAAGGGCCGGCGGTAGGGGGGACCGTCACTTTGGTGGAAGAGGTGGATACACACCTGAGGGGCTGTATCAATATCTTACCCTTTGGTCTGCATGGCGCCTCCTCCACTTTTTAGCGACTAATGGACATTGTGCTTTGTCCACATCGTCGGTACGCTTCGGTTTACCTGGTCGATATTGTCATCCACAGTACCGACTGAGAAAGTCACCTACCCAAAGTGCAGGCTGTAGTGGGCTCCCTTCGGAAAGCTGACCTAACCGCTAACCCAAAAAAGTGTGATAGGGTTAGAAGAGACCAAGTACCTGGGGTATGTCATTGGGCGAGGAGTCATCAAACCCCAAGTGAACAAAATAGAGGCGATACAGAATTGTCCCCAACCTGTCACCACTAGGCAAATAAAGTCATTCCTGGGAATGGTGGGATATTACATGAGGTTTGTTCCCCACTTTGCTACTCTAGCCGCGCCCTTCACAGGGCTCTTGAAGGGACGAAAATCAGTGATGGTTCGCTGGGATGATCAGGCGGAAGAGGCTTTTGCTGCTTTGAAGTCGGCCCTGTGTGGGTCACCGATTTTGGGAGTTCGTGATACAAACGGATGCCTCCGAAGTAGGCCTCGGTGCTGTACTGTCTCAGGAAGTCAACGGAGAGGAGCATCCCATTGTCTTACTATGCTGCAAATGACAATGCCCCAGCTCACTGGAGAATCACGGTCTCCTTAAACCACTGATTGACAGTTGTGCCAAGAGTCTGACTACCTCCAATCTTATATTGATGACCTACTGATGACTAGTCGGGCGCTATGGAGGTTACTTTTAAGGGGGGGCGGGATGCTGTGGAAGTCACAGTTGAGGAGGTGGGATGCTGTGGAGATCATAGATAATGGGGGACACTGTGGATATCTTTTCACCACACACAAACATTAAATGAGATGGATGAAATATAACCATATGAAGCAGGGTCATTCTGGTAAGAGATTTTAAAATGCGATTAAAAAATCTCCTTGAAACTATATTTACATTACATACTTTACATTTTGTAGAAAAAGAGTACTGTAACGAGCCCCTGCTCGCTCTATTCTGCTCTCACGGCACTCCCTGATATGACCACAATATCTGCTGGTTCCGCCGTCGATGATCCGGCCTCAAACGACCGCTCGTATCGTTTTAATTCTCACAGAACTAACACCAGCCAGGCTGTATGTGAGTTCAAACTGACAAAATTCTTTATTGAATGCATCACATATATTTATATTGACAGTTGGAACACCTCTTTCAATTGGTAAATTGTAAAACCCCCTCTGATTGGCTATGCAAATGAGGTAAGCAGGGATTAGAGCTTGGCTGGAAGGCAGATGGGTGTGGCCATTGTCACAGAGAGATTCAAACCATGATAAATACATTTCAAATAATTTTACAATTTCACTTCAATTCCAGAATTATTACCTAAAATAGTCAAAATGTTATCACACTATAGTTTTAAGACTTACATTATTTGGATCATTCATTGCATCCCCTTCAGATGAGGCTTCTTGATACATATCCTTTAACTGAGGAAAATGTAAAGGCTGCACAATACTGAAATCCTGTTGCTCTAGGGCTGGAGGAAAATGAGTTTGGTAACTCTGCCCCTGGCATCCTGGAGGGACCATCCTGACCTCCATGTATTTTAATGTCCCGTCAGTGTTCAGGTACAGAGCTGGCTGATACTGATCTGTGAAGGCTTTGGATTGGGATCCACCAAGAAAACAGCAACTACTGCTATAATCATAGCTGTTCTTCCTTAGACACCTCACCATTAATATCATGAAGGTAACAAGTGACACTAAACTTATGGCCACTAGAGAAATTATTAAATACAGAGTCATATCTGATGGGGGTTTGGAATTTTTCAGGAAGTCACCAGATTTTGGTCTTTCCACTATAACCTCATCTGCTGTAGTGACAACAACAGTCACTGTGGTGGATAATGGAGGATTCCCCTGATCACTGATAGAGATGACAAGCTGTTGCTCCATAATCTCAGTTTCCTGTAATCCTCTAAAAATTCTCACCTCTCCAGTGTGTTTAGACACTTGACACCATGAATAATTAATGGATTCAATCAGAGTAAACACCAACCAGGCATTGTGACCAGAGTCCAGATCCACTGCAGACAGTTTTGTCACCAGATATCCAGCACTTGCCGACTTTGGAATCCTCTCTTGGACAATGAGGTCTTCAGAGTGCTCTGGATACAGTAGAGCTGGAGGATTGTCATTTGTATCCAGAATAAAGACAAAGACAGGAACAGTAGAGGATAACTGTGGAGATCCTGAGTCTTCTACCTTTATGGTGATTTGTAGAACCTGGATCTGCTCATAGTCAAAGGAACGCTGAGCATATATATTCCCATCATTAGAATGAATGTAGACAAAGGAGGATACAGAGGAGCCATCAATCTGACTCTCCACTATGGAGTAAACCAGATCAGAATTAACCCCCTCATCTAGGTCAGTAGCAGATACTGCACATAGAAGAGTCCCAGGGTCACTGTTCTCATTAATGAAAGCATTATAGGTGGATTGTGTGAAGACTGGAGCATTATCATTAATATCTGACACAATGAGGGTGACACTTGTTTTACTGTATAGAGGAGGAGACCCTAAATCAGAGGCTGTCAGCTCTATAGTGTATTGGAAGGTTTCCTCTCTATCTAGATTTCCATCTGTCACCAATGCATAACGGTTCTGGTTTGATTTAATCTTAAAAGGCACATTTGGTGTTATGTTTAGTCGTATTTCCCCATTCTTTCCAGAATCATCATCTTTTACATCTATAAACCCCACAACTGTTCCTATTGGGACATTTTCTGGGATATTATTATTTACTGTAGAAAATGTAATATCAGGAGGATTATCATTGACATCTTCCACCTCCACATGCACTATGCAGTTCCCCTCTAATATGGGAGATCCTTTGTCCTCTGCCTTAATAGATAACTCATAAAAATTTAAATCTTCAAAATTCACCATTCCGTTAATATAAATCTCACCATTTTGTTCATTTAAAGCAAATAAACGTTTGGCAGATTCATATGTGTGGTCATCATATGAAAACTGAATCTCCCCATTTGCTCCATCGTCTTGATCGGTTGCATTCAATGTTAATATGACAGTTTTCAATGGCAGATTCTCCTTAATACTAACTTTATAAACTGACTGATTAAAGACTGGAGGATTATCATTAGTATCTAATACAACTATTGTTATCCTGCAGGTCCCTGATCTGGCTGGTTCTCCTCCATCAATAGCTGTGAGAATCAGGTTATGGTCTTGTTTTTCTTCTCTATCTAAAACCTTTTCTAGTATGAGCTGAGGGATCAGCGTTCCATCTTTATGAGTCTTCACAGATAGTGAGAAATAAGGATTTATATTCACTGTATACTGACTAATACCATTCGCACCAACATCTAAATCCTGTGCAATTTCTAAGGCAAATCGAGCACCAGGACCTGCAAATACTTCTGTAACCTTTATAACGCGATTATGAGATGAGAATGTTGGAGAATTATCATTAATATCCCGAATCTCTATTTCCAGACTGAAAAGCTCCACAGGATTCTCAGCCACAACCTCTAAATGCAGTAAACAGCGGGGACTGGATCCACACAGGTTCTCCCTATCAATCCTGTCCTTCACAGCCAACCCTCCATTTGCCTGATTTACACTGAAATATTTTTGATATTTTTCAGATCTCAGATGTATCCTGCGCTGAGAGATCTCTGAACGTTTTATCCCCAGATCCTGAGCTACATTTCCCACCAATGTCCCTGGATCAGACTCCTCAACAATAGAATAATGAAGCTGCCCAGAGACCCAGCCCCAGCTACAGAGGAGAAAGGAGCAGACTACTTGCCATTTCCAGCACTGAAAAAAGCCTCTGATGTCCATATCTTAAAGAATTGTCTTGATATTTGATGTCATGTAGATGCTATGTAATCCAAGCTGCATGGAGTATATGAATTTATCTGCCAATATTCCTCAAAATATAATCCATTTGAAGAAAATTCTCATCCACAGGGCTCTCCTCGGAGCAGCAGCTCTTTTTTGTGTAAGAATAAAGATGGGAGGGTGAATCACTGAGCCAGGGGGAGGAGTGTGCAGAGCTGACAAGAGCAGATTCTGTAGAATTTCTAAAATACGGAGAGGATGACAAGTCTACCCTCTACTGGCTAAGAATGAGAATGCAACAAATAAGTAGAAAAGTAAAAAAGAGAATAGAACTATTGGAAGAATTTTCACTATGCTTCAGTTATATGTTATATATGTTACTGTACTTTACAATATTATTATTATTATTATTATTAGTAGTAGTAGTAGTAGTAGTAGTAGTAGTGATGGTAATAATTGTGTATTATTATTTTTCTTATTATCATCATTATTTTCAGTTTTGCTTAGTAAATAGGATGTGGCCTATATTGTCCTTTAGAGTATGTGTTTCAGTATTTTTTAGGTGACATACTGGTTTTAGGGTATGTGTTTTGTCTGACAAGTTATGTTCTTTAGTGGTACAAATTTGGGGCACATACAGTTGCAAGAAAAAGTATGTGAACCCTTTGGAATGATATGGATTTCTGCACAAATTGGTCCTAAAATGTTATCTGATCTTCATCTAAGTCACAACAATAGACAATCACAGTCTGCTTAAACTAATAAGACACAAAGAATTAAAAGTTACCATGTTTTTATTGAACACACCATGTAAACATTCACAGTGCAGGTGGAAAAAGTATGTGAACCCTTGGATTAAATAACTGGTTGAACCTACTTTGGCAGCAATAACTTCTACCAAACATTTCCTGTAGTTGCAGATCAGACGTGCACAACTGTCAGGAGTAATTCTTGACCATTCCTCTTTACAGAACTATTTCAGTTCAGCAATATTCTTAGGATGTCTGGTGTGAATCACTTTCTTGAGGTCATGCAACAGCATCTCAATCAGGTTGAGGTCAGGACTCTGACTGGGCCAGTTCAGAAGGCGTATTTTCTTCTGTTTAAGCCATTCTGTTGTTGATTTACTTTTATGCTTTGGGTCGTTGTCCTGTTGCAACACCCATCTTCTGTTGAGCTTCAGCTGGTGGACAGATGGCTTTAAGTTCTCCTGCAAAATGTCTTGATAAACTTGGGAATTCATTTTTCCTTCGATGATAGCAATCCGTCCAGGCCCTGATGCAGCCAAGCAGCCCCAAACTATGATGCCTCCACCACCATACTTCACAGTTGGGATGAGGTTTTGATGTTCGTGTGCTGTGTCTCTTTTTCTCCACACATAGTGTTGTGTGTTTCTTCCAAACAAATCAACTTTGGTTTCATCTGTCCACAGAATATTTTGCCAGTACTGCTGTGGAACATCTAGGTGCTCTTGTGCAAACTGTAAACGTTCAGCAATGTTTTATTTGGACAACAGTGGCTTCCTCTGTGGTATCCTCCCGTGAAATCCATTCTTGTTTAGTGTTTTATGTATCGTAGATTCGCTAACAGGGATGTTAGCATATGCCGGAGACTTTTGTAAGTCTGTAGCTGACACTCTAGGATTCTTCTTCACCTCATTGAGCAGTCTGCGCTGTGCTCTTGCAGTCATCTTTCCAGGATGAATAAACTAAAGGGGGCAGTAACTAGTTACTACCCCCTTTAGTTTATTGATATTGTTTATTGAGCAGTAATCAGGGAGACACTCCTGTCTTCTCCTGACTGACCACCTTTAGTCTATCTTTACAGGATGGCCACTCCTAGGGAAAGTAGCAGCAGTGCTGAACTTTCTCCATTTATAGACAATTTGTCTTACTGTGGACATGATGAACAGCAAGGCTTTTGGAGATACTTTTATAACCCTTTCCAGCTTTATGCAAGTCCACAATTTTTAATCGTAGGTCTTTTGAGAGCTCTTTTGTGCGAGGCATCATTCACATCAGGCAATGCTTCTTGTGAAAAGCAAACCCAGAACTGGTGTGTGTTTTTTATAGGGCAGGGCATCTGTAACCAACACCTCCAATCTCATCTCATTGATTGGACTCCAGTTGGCTGACACCTCACTCCAATTAGCTCTTGGAGATGTCATTAGTCTAGGGGTTCACATACTTTTTCTACCTGCACTGTGAATGTTTACATGGTGTGTTCAATAAAAACATGGTAACATTTAATTCTTTGTGTGTTATTATTTTAAGCAGACCCTGATTTTCTATTGTTGTGACTTAGATGAAGATCAGATCACATTTTATGACCAATTTGTGCAGAAATCCATATCATTGCAAAGGGTTCACATACTTTTTCTTGCAACTGTATATAACTTATTGGTTAGCCTTTTTGCACTATATGTGAAATTTTAATTGGAAATGTTTTTTATATACTTTTTATAGTTTATAAAAACGACACTTTTTTTTTACAATACTTCTTTAAAGGGAACCTGTCACCTGGATTTTGGGTATAGAGCTGAGGACATGGGTTGCTAGATGGCCGCTAGCACATCCGCAATACCCAGTCCCCATAGCTCTGTGTGCTTTTATTGTGTAAAAAAAAAACGATTTGATACATATGCAAATTAACCTGAGATGAGTCAGAGCTTGAAAATATGACTCTTCTCTGGTCACACAAGTAAGATATGACTTGTTTATGTTAATTTGCATAAAAGGCGGGAAGTACAAAAATGCATAATACTTATTGAATTTGTCTGCAAATGAAATTTAAAGTGTAATTTATATGTTTAGGGTAACACAATGAAAATTTAGAAACGCTCAGTGAGGGTAGCATAGTAGAGGTGACAGGTTCCCTTTAAGCCTTCTGTTACTGTTCAATCCTTTGATTGCTTCAGTAACACACTGCTTTATATCTTGGTTCTACGATAGCTAAGACACAGGAAAATCCAAAGGGTTTCTACCTCATTATTCCAGAATGCTATGCCATCACATCACGTGTGCACATTCTATAGTCGCCATGTGCCTGCTGTCATACAAACCACGGCTAAAGTTTGATACCAGTGGTAATAACGATTGTGGACTTTTAACACTTTGAATGCTGTGGTCAAACGTGACCATGGCATCTAAATGCTTTAAAACCCGGATGCCACGCTATTCCGGGTATGTTCTGCCTCCCCACGGCAGACATCAGGGGTGCTGGAGGCATTGTGCCACAGCTGCAGTCCTCTGGAATGGACTGAAACTGCCACATATTAGTTCCTCCATAGAAATACATAGTAATTCTCATATACTCCAATGCTAATGCATTGGCATGTATGAGAGAAGCAATCTGATGATTGCTTGTTATAGTTCCCTATGGGAACAATAAAATACTTTTTTTTAAAGTTTTTAAAAATAAAAAATTCAAATCATTTCTCCTTCCCCAAAGCGTAAATAAGAAAATGTAAACAATAAAAAAAATATATCATGAGTATTGTCTTGTGTGAAAATGCTCGTACTATTAAAATATAAAAATATTTTTCTAATATGGAAAACATCAAAATGGAAAGAAAAAATAAAATGGCAAATTTGTCGTTTTTTTAGTTGCTTTACCTCACACAAATTTTTTTTAATTAAAAGTGATCAAAAAGTCTTACACACCGCATTATGATATCAATGAAACTTACAGATCCATCCACAAAAAATGAGCCCTATACAGCTCCTTACACATAACTACAAAAAAGTTATAGGGATCCGAATATGGCGATGAAAATAAAAAAATATTTTTTTTCAAAGATTTCATTTTTTTCAGTATTTAAGCGGAAAAAAAACTATACATAAGTGGCATCGCCGTAATCATGCTGACCTGGAGAAGTAAAGTAACAGGTCAGTTTTACTGTATACGGAACGCCATAAAAACAAAACCCATAAAACTGTTGTGGTATGACTTTTTTTCCAGTTTCACCCCATTTGGAATATTTTTCCAGCTCCCCACTACATTGTATGCAGTGGTGGAATTGGTGGATTTTGAAAGTGCAACTTTTCCTCTAAAAAAACAAGCCCTCATACGGCTATGTAAATGGAAAAAAGACAGTTCCAGAAAGGAAGGGAGTGAAAGACGAAAATGCATAAACCAAAAACCCTCCGGGGTTGAAAGGGTTAAGTAAAGACTCATTTGCATGGAGCAGTGCACAGGGGAATGAATCATTTGCTAGCAAACATTGCCCACTTCTTTAGCTACATTTACTTGCAGCATCCATCACTTTATGATCGTTTGTTTACTTATAGCTTAATTATGGCATATCTCTGTTTACATAGGACAATGTGCCGATGACAAACAAAGGTTGCATATGCCACATAATTGATCAGAAAATCTGACAAGCTAGCATTTTTGCTCATTTGTCTTGAGACCAGTGGCACATTAGGAAAGAATGTATGGAGAAAATTCATTCCTGATAATTCATTCAAATTCAATAATCTCACATAACAGGGTCCTAAAATGTTCACAAATATCATGATATGAGGGATCATACTGTATGTTGATGCACACCCATAATATACTATATACAATAGGTTATGTTTCTTGGTATACGGTTCTATACAATAAAAAATAACAAATCTGAACTAATGAAATAAAATAAATAAGTGCAGTATATCATGTGATCTATTTCTCATGAAGCATCCAAACACTTTTATAAGAAAAATCCATGACATTCTAACACTTAATACCACATCATCAACCAAACATAATAAAGGTTATACTATTATATATTATATAAAGGTCTAATAATCCATAAAAATACCTTACAGGGAGTTGTCCAGAATTTTAATATCGATTGGCTATTCTCAGGAAAGGCCAATATCTGATTGTCTGGCACCCCCACACCTCCATTGATCAGCTGTATAGTGGAGGAATGAATCAGCTCCATCCATTGTGCAGCAGAAAGAGCTGGAGGCTACAGCACTGCTTCCATTAAAGTGAATGGGAGCAGTGCTGCAATTACCAGGTTTATAAGCTACACAGAAGACAAAGCTGTGTAGTATCGGTGCTGAACGATGGGGGTGCTGTCTATTGGAGATCTCTGATTAGATACTGATAGCTTGTCAATAGTAAAATCCTGGAAACATCTGTAAGAGTTTTCAGGACTAAGATATTAATAAGTTATCCATAGGATAGCTCATCAATATCAGATTGGTGGAGATATGACACCTAGCACCACCACCATGAGCTGTTAGTGGCAAAAATTGTTCTGACAGTAAACAGTATAATGTCCATTCTCAGGTACTGCAGCTCAGCAGTGAATGGGAGCAGATTTGGCCACTACACTGTGTACAGAGCTGTCATGTTTTGGCTCCACATCCATTGTTAACTAGTGTTGAGCGTGAATATTCTAATCGCAAATTTTTATCGGTGTTTTTTTTTTGTATCCTTATTATGCTATCTATCTTACATATCTTTTTTATATGTATTATTTTATCTATTATTAATAAATTTTTATTAGAAGCGTTTTTTACCTGTCATTAATAATTTCTTTTTATAAACGTTATATTATTAAATCATTACATACAAGCACACAAAGGCTGTATGTCAAAAGCCAGGTATGTGCAAGCCAACAACCTATCCATGAGACTGGTACAGTCAGCATACCTTAGAATAGCAGCCTTATGCACTATGATACAACTAACAATAATCACACCTCGGCTAAATCTCATGGGCTATGATATTGCCAGGACCAGCTGTCATCTAACTAAGAGCCAGTAAGCCTCAAAGTTGCTTGATTTAAGTTAGATGGCTTGGGGGACCTGTGCACCTAGATCATTATCATTAGGGTGACAAAAATTGTAATTTATTTATTTTTTGGATGCCAGTTAACTCTTCTCTTGCTGCTTAGGAGGGCTGCATAAAAATTTTCAGTTTTCTAATTGTCCTAATATTATATTCAATAACCTTTCTATACTATTTTGTCATGTAAACTCATTTGCATAAACTTGAATATGGGAAAGAATGCAAATAGTGTTTCAGCTGAAAAACAAGGCAGAATCTGCTAATTTGCATTTTTTCCCATATTCAAGTTTATGCAAATATTTTTACATAACAAACAGTATAGAAAGGTTATTGAATATAATATTAGAACAATTAGAAAATGAAAACATTTTATTCAGCCCTCTTAAGCAGTGAGAGAGCAGTTAGCTGGCATAAAAAAAATATATATATAATTTTTGTCACCCTAATGATAATGATCTAGGTGCACAGGTCCCCCCAAGCCATCCAACTTTGAGGCTTACTGGCTCTCAGTCAGATGAGAGCTGGATTGGAATGTCTCATAGTGCACAAGGCTGCCATTATCTTATGGATAGGTTATTGGTATATAGTGTTCGCGTAATTATTTGTTTATTATATGTTATAGGTAATTAAGTAGAGATATAACCTCCTGGCACTCTGGAAGTGATCAATTGGAGTCGGGTTCCCACCCCGTACAATAATAATAGAAAAACTCCAGTTGTTTTGTGAATCAAAAGGTTTTCTGTTTATTTAGACATGCGGCTTCAAAGTGACGTTTCGGCCTAGATGGCCTTTATCAAACTGTGACAATATCAATAGAAAAGTGACAATTACAATTTAGTGGACATATAAACCAACATCTGGTTACATATTTATATATGTTATTAATAAGACAATTACTCATACGCTATTAGCATTATATATACGTATTCATTGCCATACAGTATTGGTGTTCAGCAGAACCAAAGCAAAATAAAAGCAAAATAAAAGGGAGAAGTTAAAGAGGGACATAGGAAAGAAACATAGCATTATACTTAAATCATAGCATTATACTTTAAATCATCATCGCCAGTTAGAGCAGTATATATGGAAACCTCTATGTTAAGGAGAAGCAATAGATGTTGTGGACCAAGATCTAAAGGTGATAGGTCTAAACTCTGGGTAACACTTGGAAGAGAGAAGAGATAAGGTTATATATTAACCTCATAAAAGTAGTTGATATCGTGCCCAGGGGGGTTGGGTAGAATAAGCCTGATGGACCTATAAGTAATCCTATTAGTAGTGTACATATGGAGAGACTTACCCAATGCCGCTGTGGGAGGCTGTGTCAATAGATCCTGCGCTGAGTAGGTGATGGCGTGTGTCCACACGCCTCTCTGGGGATGCGCTCTGTTAGATGCTAAGCGCGCCTCTAAGTAGCGTGGGGAAGCGTGTCGCTGTGTGCCGGGAGCGTGCGGTCCACCATGCGTTCCACTGGTCACATGGTGGGGCGGATGTGGCGTCACGTGTAACCGGAAATGCACTGCGTTCCAGGGGAATCCGGAAGTGGTGCGTTCCACTACTAGTGTCCTGATCTATCAGTCGGAGGCTAAGCTAGATAACTGTTATTTAACAGTATGTGCACACCTAGCGATTTGATCTATCTTAGATAATAGAATATGTCTAGTGTGGATGGAGGTGTATATTATAGAGACAATCCCAGGATCTATTACCACATTAAAGGGAGGCTTTTGATTCAATACCAGAGAAAAGGATATCAGAGAAAAGCATATCAGAGAAAAGGATATCTGGTCATATGTTTTACATGAAATCCTGATCTGTCCCATGGTTATGATATAACAAGAGTTATTATGCATCTCTAATCATTTATAATCAATGTCGGACTGCGACATATGACCAGATATCCTTTTCTCTGATATCCTTTTCTCTGATATCCTTTTCTCTGGTATTGAATCAAAAGCCTCCCTTTAATGTGGTAATAGATCCTGGGATTGTCTCTATAATATACACCTCCATCCACACTAGACATATTCTATTATCTAAGATAGATCAAATCGCTAGGTGTGCACATACTGTTAAATAACAGTTATCTAGCTTAGCCTCCGACTGATAGATCAGGACACTAGTAGTGGAACGCACCACTTCCGGATTCCCCTGGAACGCAGGGCATTTCCGGTTACACGTGACGCCACATCCGCCCCACCATGTGACCAGTGGAACGCATGGTGGACCGCACGCTCCCGGCACACAGCGACACGCTTCCCCACGCTACTTAGAGGCGCGCTTAGCATCTAACAGAGCGCATCCCCAGAGAGGCGTGTGGACACACGCCATCACCTACTCAGCGCAGGATCTATTGACACAGCCTCCCACAGCGGCATTGGGTAAGTCTCTCCATATGTACACTACTAATAGGATTACTTATAGGTCCATCAGGCTTATTCTACCCACCCCCCCTGGGCACGATATCAACTACTTTTATGAGGTTAATATATAACCTTATCTCTTCTCTCTTCCAAGTGTTACCCAGAGTTTAGACCTATCACCTTTAGATCTTGGTCCACAACATCTATTGCTTCTCCTTAACATAGAGGTTTCCATATATACTGCTCTAACTGGCGATGATGATTTAAAGTATAATGCTATGATTTAAGTATAATGTTATGTTTCTTTCCTATGTCCCTCTTTAACTTCTCCCTTTTATTTTGCTTTTATTTTGCTTTGGTTCTGCTGAACACCAATACTGTATGGCAATGAATACGTATATATAATGCTAATAGCGTATGAGTAATTGTCTTATTAATAACATATATAAATATGTAACCAGATGTTGGTTTATATGTCCACTAAATTGTAATTGTCACTTTTCTATTGATATTGTCACAGTTTGATAAAGGCCATCTAGGCCGAAACGTCACTTTGAAGCCGCATGTCTAAATAAACAGAAAACCTTTTGATTCACAAAACAACTGGAGTTTTTCTATTATTATTGTACGGGGTGGGAACCCGACTCCAATTGATCACTTCCAGAGTGCCAGGAGGTTATATCTCTACTTGATTTTCCCTTACTGGACTGAGCACCTGAGACCAACATCATGGCAAGTGAAACTCTTTCCTTTGAACAGGACGAGATTACACATATGCTATCACAAGTCAACATCTCAAGTGATTTTCTACAAACATCACCTTCAGAATTGAAGTCCAGGGACCTCGAGAGGGAATCCCGGAGACTACTGAACTATGAACTTCACTGCGTTACATTAGCGGAATACCTTAAAGTACAGAGAATCCCTCGCGGCCTGAGAATCCGCACGAGACCGACATTCTTTAAGGACGACGCCGAATTTTGTAACAAGTTCGAACGCATTTTAAATAAATGCTCCTTTGACCTTATTGCCTTAACTTTATCATACCTCCAAGAAGCAATCACCAAAACTAAAGGTGAAATCAAGACCATAGAGGATCAATTAACCTTGGTACTACCGGCAGATGAATTCCAGCAGCTACACACTAGGATTGAATCTTCTCTACAGAACCACAAGAAGGAAGTCGAGTCCACGAAACGTAACAAGTTTCTACGCGATACCGAGGATTACAGACTCAACAGGGTATACAAATGGCCCGACCCCACCAATTCCACCAACAGCCGCTACAGATACCGCTCCCAATCAAGGGACCCATCACACTCAGGCTCAGAAGGTGACCCCCACTCTCAACAGGACAACTATACTCAACATTCCTTCAGAGGCCGACGCAGAAACCAGGGAAGAACGGCAACAACAACACGGAGACCACCCAACATGACGACTAGATCTCAGGTACCGTCTTTAGTCGTAAATATCTCATCACACTCACTAGGACCTGCTGAGATATCCCTTCTTGAGATGGGATTATCGTTCTGTCCGTCTAACCAAGTGGACACTTTCCAATTGGATTTAGACCTACACAGACTTTACAGGAACATTCGCCTAAAGGCACATTTCTCTGAATTACAGGAACGCAACAAGACCATCTCTTGTAATCCTAGCCCACAAGTTTCCATCGGTGACTTGGGACTAAGAAACAAGAGTCATTTCATGCCACCTAAGACAAAACCGGCCATAGAGACCTTTATTGCCCTGGTCCAAAAAGACATGACCCAATTTAGGAAAGATCTCCACATGGGCAAATATAAATACCAAAATAACCTTAACAATGTCCAAAAACAGGCCCTCCTCTCCTTAACAAAAAGAAAAGACCTTATCATAAAACCAGCAGATAAAGGGGGTGCACTGGTACTAATGGATAAAGCCCAATACACAACAGAGATTCACCGCCAATTACAAGATACAACCATTTACTGCAAACTCACCTCAGACCCCACCCCACAGATTAGGGACAAAATACGCAAGATTTTACAGCAATATCAGATGCTAAACATCATTGACAACACTACGGCCACCTTCCTATCCAATAGCCATCCGGTCATCCCTGTTCTATATACACTACCCAAAATCCATAAAGACCTACATAAACCACCCGGGAGACCAATCGTGGCCTCGACTAACTCGATATTGTCACCACTTTCCATTCTACTAGAAAAATCACTCACCCCCTTGATCAAACAGACTAAATCATTTATACTCGATACAACAGATTTCTTAAAGATTATCCACAATCTCCCACCACTACCACAAGAAACACTACTGGTCACTTGGGACGTCTCGAGCCTATACACATCAATCCAACACAACAAAGGACTACAGGCCGTCTCTAAATGCCTTACAGTCAACTTCAACAATCCTGACACTATATCATTCTATATGGACATACTGGAACTTGTTCTCACCAATAATTTTTTTCTTTTTGAAGACACCTTCTATTTACAGTGCCAGGGGACCGCGATGGGGTCCAACGTAGCCCCTCCATATGCAAATTGCTACATGGCCGAGTTCGAGGAATCCTTCATCTATCCAGACAGTCGTTTTTCTGAACATGTCCTCGTTTGGAAACGCTATATCGATGACATTTTTTGCATATGGAGGGGTTCGTTGGAGTCCCTGAACGACTTCCACTCATACCTCAACAGTATAGATCAAGAATTACAGTTCACTATTCATTCTGACCCGACATCCATCAGCTTCCTAGATACAACAGTCATCAAAACTCCATCAGACACCCTCTCCACAGACCTGTATCGAAAACCAACAGACCGCAACAACCTACTACACTTTAAAAGTTTCCATGCATTGAATACCAAGAAATCCCTCCCCACCTCCCAGTACACAAGAATCAAACGTATTGTTACATCTAGCAATCAACTACAAACACGCCTCACGGAGATGAAAGATAGATTCATAGAGAGAGGATATCCAGAACAATTCCTTAGAGATGAGACATCCACCGCCATCAGGAAACCAAAAACCAAACTCAGTCGCATACCATTTGTTCATACCTACCATCCCACCAATAAAAAGATGCTGAACAGTATCAGAAATCATTGGTCCATCCTACACAAAGCTTTCCCCACAGTTGAAGAATTTAGGAATCCCATTCTAGCTTGTACACGGAGACCCAAGAACTTAAGAGATCTTCTAGTCAAGGCGGACATTGGCCCCACACAAACCATTCCTAGACAGAGGTTCCTCACAACACAAAAAACAGGGACCTTCCCATGCATTCACTGCCAACAATGTAGCAATGTACAAAAAGGTACCCATTTTCATCACCCCCAATCAGGAAAAAGCTTTCCCGTGAAAGGCTTTTTCACATGCGACTCGGCCTTTGTAGTGTACTTACTCAAATGCCCGTGCGGCAAAATTTACATAGGTGAAACGACCCAAAAAATACGTGACCGCATATGCCAACACAAGTCTTCGGTTAGACGCAAAAATCTGTTACTCCCAGTACCGTCCCATTTTGAAACAGCCGGGCACCATTTATCACAACTTAAATACCAGGTCATAGAACAGATTTTACCCCATAGGAGAGGATATGATCGCATTACGCAACTAAAAAAACGGGAAGCATTTTGGATCCACAAAATGGACTGCTTGGAACCTAAGGGACTCAACAGAGACTACGAAATACAATGTTTTACATGAAATCCTGATCTGTCCCATGGTTATGATATAACAAGAGTTATTATGCATCTCTAATCATTTATCTTCTCCTTTCTCGTAGGCTATATAATCAATGTCGGACTGCGACATATGACCAGATATCCTTTTCTCTGATATCCTTTTCTCTGATATCCTTTTCTCTGGTATTGAATCAAAAGCCTCCCTTTAATGTGGTAATAGATCCTGGGATTGTCTCTATAATATACACCTCCATCCACACTAGACATATTCTATTATCTAAGATAGATCAAATCGCTAGGTGTGCACATACTGTTAAATAACAGTTATCTAGCTTAGCCTCCGACTGATAGATCAGGACACTAGTAGTGGAACGCACCACTTCCGGATTCCCCTGGAACGCAGGGCATTTCCGGTTACACGTGACGCCACATCCGCCCCACCATGTGACCAGTGGAACGCATGGTGGACCGCACGCTCCCGGCACACAGCGACACGCTTCCCCACGCTACTTAGAGGCGCGCTTAGCATCTAACAGAGCGCATCCCCAGAGAGGCGTGTGGACACACGCCATCACCTACTCAGCGCAGGATCTATTGACACAGCCTCCCACAGCGGCATTGGGTAAGTCTCTCCATATGTACACTACTAATAGGATTACTTATAGGTCCATCAGGCTTATTCTACCCACCCCCCCTGGGCACGATATCAACTACTTTTATGAGGTTAATATATAACCTTATCTCTTCTCTCTTCCAAGTGTTACCCAGAGTTTAGACCCATCACCTTTAGATCTTGGTCCACAACATCTATTGCTTCTCCTTAACATAGAGGTTTCCATATATACTGCTCTAACTGGCGATGATGATTTAAAGTATAATGCTATGATTTAAGTATAATGCTATGTTTCTTTCCTATGTCCCTCTTTAACTTCTCCCTTTTATTTTGCTTTTATTTTGCTTTGGTTCTGCTGAACACCAATACTGTATGGCAATGAATACGTATATATAATGCTAATAGCGTATGAGTAATTGTCTTATTAATAACATATATAAATATGTAACCAGATGTTGGTTTATATGTCCACTAAATTGTAATTGTCACTTTTCTATTGATATTCTATTGATTCACAAAACAACTGGAGTTTTTCTATTATTAATGTTATAGGTAATGAAATTGTGTGTGCAATATGTGCATATTACATTACTGATTTTTGCGAATTCTCAAATTTGCAAACTTATGGCAAATATGTGGCCAAAATTTTTTGAAATATCGCAAATTCAAATATTGCCTATGCCGCTCATCACTATTGTTAACTTCCTGGTACTAGAGCTGCAGGCAACAGCTGATTGGTTGGGGTGCTGGGTGTTTGACAATTTGATATTGATAACTTATCCTGAGGATAGTTAATTAGTATCTTAGTTCTAAAAAGTTGGAACCCCTTTTAAACATTCAAGACATTCTTGATCATGAGTTGCATAGCAGCAAAAGAGCAATTAAATATCATTAATTTAAAAATTACGATCATATATTCCTAAGACTTCAACTCCTTTTTTTCCCACATTCATAGGTTACAAATAACTCTTGGTACAGATATACTGCTCAAATGTAAAGGCTCCCTTATAACATAAAAAGACACTGGCCTTGCTACATTGAGGCCAGGAAACTAAACCTTATTGCCAGCGACACCAGCGGGCACTATGAAGCAGAATGACTTAGGTTCCATTTAAAACCTTTGAATCCCAAAAGCTATGTGTAAGCCAGGGGAAATTCATTTTTATCAATGAAAACGTGATATAACAACATTTCAAAGTTATGGTAGAACTGCACCTTTCAATAGTTCTATAATTTCACTTATTTTTTCAGAACTGGCACTGAAAATAGTCAAATTGTTATCATACTACAATATAAACATAATGGGCCTCACAGCGTACAAAAACGCCTGTAATATTAAAATATGAAAATAATTTTCAACTATGGCGAATGGTGTATTGGAAAAAAGGGTCAAAATAGCCTATTCACCATTTTTTTTAATCTCTTCTAACAACTACAGATCATCCCGCAAAAAATGAGCCCACCCACACAGCTCACTTATGGCTCAAGGAAGATAGGAAATAAAAATGACTATGCAGAAACAAAAAAAAACTCTGGTGTCCTAAGGGTTAAATATATATATATATATATAAATGAGTGTGTATGAGCAATAGGTGCACTGCCAATATTCCTGTTAGCGGCCCCTGCACTGTGATAGACAAGGCCAGTAAGAGTAAACTTCTGACCCTGAATTCTCCTGTTCTTGCACCTTTACCATGTGCTTCAAACGCCTGGGCAAGGGCAGTAGGAAAACTGCTGACAAGCCTCTCTTCTGTACTCCATTAAGCTGCCATCCACTACTAAAGAAGAAATTACATTTTATAGCTGAGTCAAAATCCTATATCAAATAGTTAAAAATGTTATATTACTATGTCAGAGAAAACCAATCATCTATAAAAAAAAAAACACCTCACAAATTTCTCTCTTCTAATGGTTACATTTGTAGCATTGAACAAATTATTTTAAAAAAGAATACTTAACTTTAATTATATTTCAATGGTTGGAAAAGTAACCACTGTTATAATATTATGACTTACATTGTTTGGAGCATTCAATGAATCGCTCACAGATGAGGCTTCTTGAGATAGTTCTGTTAATGGAGGGAAATTTATGGGCTGCACAATACTGAAATCCTGTTGCTCTGGGGCTGTGGTAAAATGAGTTTGGTAACTCTGCCCCTGAGATCCTGGAGGGACCATCCTGACCTCCATGTATTTTAATGTCCCGTCAGTGTTCAGGTACAGAGCTGGCTGATACTGATCTGTGAAGGCTTTGGTTTGGGATCCACCAAGAAAACAGCAACTACTGCTATAATCATAGCTGTCCTTCCTTAGACACCTTACCAATAATATCATGAAGGTAACAAGTGACACTAAACTTATGGCCACTAGGGAAATTATTAAATACAGAGTCATATCTGATGGGGGTTTGGAATTTTTCAGGAAGTCACCAGATTTAGGTCTTTCCACTATAACCTCATCTGCTGTAGTGACAACAACAGTCACAGTGGTGGATAATGGAGGATTCCCCTGATCACTGATAGAAATGACAAGTTGTTGCTCCATGTTCTCGGTTTCCTGTAATCCTCTCACAGTTCTCACCTCTCCTGTGTGTTTAGACACTTGAAACCATGAATAATTGATGGGGTCAATGAGAGTAAACACCAACCAGGCATTGTGACCAGAGTCCAGATCCACTGCAGACAGTTTTGTCACCAGATATCCAGCACTTGCAGACTTTGGAATCCTCTCTTGGACAATGAGGTCTTCAGAGTGCTCTGGATACAGCAGAGCTGGGGCATTGTCATTTGTATCCAGAATAAAGACAAAGACAGGAACAGTAGAGGATAACTGTGGAGATCCAGAGTCTTCTACCTTTATGGTGATTTGTAAAACCTGGATCTGCTCATAGTCAAAGGAACGCTGAGCATATATATTCCCATCATTAGAATGAATGTAGACAAAGGAGGATACAGAGGAGCCATCAATGTGACTCTCCACTATGGAGTAAACCAGGTCAGAATTAACCCCCTCATCTAGGTCAGTAGCAGATACTATACATAGAAGAGTCCCAGGGTCACTATTCTCATTAATGAAAGCATTATAGGTGGATTGTGTGAAGACTGGAGCATTATCATTAATATCTGACACACTGAGGGTGACACTTGTTTTACTATATAGAGGAGGAGACCCTAAATCAGAGGCAATCAGCTCTATAGTGTATTGGGAGGTTTCCTCTCTATCTAGATTTCCATCGGTCACTAATGCATAACGGTTCTGATAGGATCTTATTTTGAAAGGCACATTTGGTGAAACAGTCAGGCCTATTTCTCCATTTTTTCCAGAGTCTTTGTCTTTTACACTAATAAAACCAACAACTGTATCTGTTGGGGAATTTTCAGGGATATTATTATTATTTTTTACTGTTGAAAATGACATTTCAGGGGGATTGTCATTGACATCTTCAACTTCTACCTGAATTATGCAGTTCCCCTCTAATTTGGGGAATCCTTTGTCTTCTGCCTTAATGGATAACTCAAAAAAATGAGAATCTTCAAAATCCACAACTCTATTAATGTAAATCTCTCCACTTTGTTTATTTACCGAAAATATTTCTCTAGCAGATTCAGAGGTATGATCATCAAACGAAAACTCAATTAGACCATTTGCTCCATCATCCTGATCTGTGGCATTCAGTGTTAATATGACAGTTTTCAATGACAGATTTTCCTTAATACTGACTTTATAAACTGTCTGATTAAAAACTGGAGGATTATCATTAATATCTAATACAACTATTGTTATCCTGCAGGTCCCTGATCTGGCTGGTTCTCCTCCATCAATAGCTGTGAGAACAAGGTCATGTTCTTGTTTTTCTTCTCTATCTAAAACCTTTTCTAGTATCAGCTGAGGGATGAGCGTTCCGTCCTTACGAGTCTTCACAGACAGTGAGAAATAAGGATTTGTATTCAATGTATACTGACTGACACCATTTACACCAACATCTAAATCTTTTGCAATCTCTAAGGCAAATCGAGCACCAGGACCTGCAAATATTTCTGTGATCTCTATAATGCGATCATCAGATGAGAATGTGGGAGAATTATCATTAATATCCAGAACCACTATTTCCAGACTGAAAAGCTCCACAGGATTCTCAGCCACAACCTCTAACTGCAGTAAACAGCGAGGACTGGATCCACACAGGCTCTCCCTATCAATCCTGTCCTTCGCAGCCAACCCTCCATTTGCCTGATTTACACTGAAATACGTTTGGTATTTTTCAGATCTCAGATCTATCCTGCGCTGAGAGATCTCTGAACGTTTTATCCCCAGATCCTGAGCTACATTTCCCACCAATGTCCCTGGATCAGATTCCTCAACAATAGAATAACGAAGCTGCCCAGAGACCCAGCCCCAGCTACACAGGAGAAAGGAGCAGACTACTTGCCATTTCCAGCACTGACAAAAGCCTCTGATGTCCATATCTTAAATGATTGTCTTTATACTTGATGTCATATAGATCCTGTGTAATCCAAGCTTCATAAGGGATATGAATTTATCTGTTCATGTTCCCAAAAATATCCATTTGAAAGAAATAAAAATCCATAGGACTCTCATCAGGGCAGCAGCTCTTCTTTGTGTGAGAGAAACGATGGGAGGGTGAATCACTGAGCCAGGGGGAGGAGAGCGCAGAGCTGACAAACGCAGATTCTCCTGTATTGCTAAAATAGGACTGGATGACAAGACTACCCTCTACTGGACAATATTAAGAATGCAGCAAATAAGCAGAACATAAAAGTGTTGGATAAATAACGGAAGGATTTCAGAATTATAGAAGTTATGCTATGCTATATTATAAAATAGAAGAAAGAAAGAAAAACATATTTCAAAGTATGAGTCAAATTCATTGAATGATTATCCTTGTATGGAATTTTTATGCTGTAAAGTATTTTAAAGTATGAAGACAAAAATACCTTTTAAGTTTTATAGTTGTGGTAATTTAAAAGTAATAATTAAAAACAATTAAGACGTCCTTAAAGTAATTTCCTTCGCCCTCTAATTGCTCCCTCTTAAATACACAGCACTAAGGTATAATATATAATAAAACATAATTCACTATTTAGATCTCACAACTACAAAATGCATTATGTTTAATAAAAGTAATTGTACACAAATAAAATATCAAATACATACAGTATTTAATAAAATATGATATAAAATAAATGCTATGTTAATGTAAATTGTATGATGAAAGTCACTTAATACATAATCATATATGTGAGTGCTACTCATCTAAAATGTTTAATACTTTGTCTTAAAAAGGGAACACAAATGAGGAATTTTTGTTTATTGGCAACCTTGGATAATATGAAGTAACCACCATTATATGATCATTCCAGATTGGTATATAGTTGGAGATCATACTTAGGCTACTTTCATATCTCTGTTTTCCTTTCCCGTTTTGAGATCTAGTTTTGTCCCAAATTCATTGTCAATGGGGACAAATGCATTCCATTCCATATTGTTGCGTTCCCATGCCGGACACAAATCCGCTGCAAGAAGCGTTTTTGTGTGCGTCATGGCATTCTGATCAAGAAGGATCTGGCTTGAAACACAATGTAAGTTGAAGGTGCCGGATCTGTATTTTTTTTGGACACAATAGTTTTAGTGCCGTATCTGTGTGGTTCATTTTGGAGATGATACAACTGGATCTGTTCTACACAGATACAGACGGTTGTATTATTGACCGGATGCGTAAAGAAGCTGTGAGACAGTGACAGAAAGAGTGATTGATGGCAGGTACTTTTCCCCCAGAATCCTGTCCTATGTAGCTTAAGGGAGTGCTCAGTATGTAGTGGAAAGTCTAAGCTTTCCTGAGGGGGCTTTGTGTAAAAGCCGGTATAGGGCCTGGAGTTTTAGATTGGGGAAGAGTTGGGTGGGCTCCTCAATCCACAGTCCACTTCTGGTAGAGATCTAGCCTGCTGTCTCTGATTAGCTGCGCCTGCAGCATTTGTATAAAAAGAACCCGGGCAGAGAGCCTGGGCCTGAGAACTGGCTGATATCTGTAACTGGCACACTGGTGCTTGTGAGTAATCTTCACAGCTGACAGTATGGTACCTAGTACAGCCAGGGAAATAATGTCTAGTTAGTGCTCAGACGAGCAGGATTTGTTTTGTGTTTTGCCTGAAATGTAAGGCCCCTTGCAGATAAGCATGTGTCACACTGCGGGTCTGTATCGCGGCTCCCGGCGTGATCTCCCAGTACTGACGTGGTCACATAGCATTATATTGATTTATGATGCTATGTAACCCCTACAGTTTTGGAATGTATTGAATAACACTGGCAGCATTATGTCAGTGTTATCCAATACATTTCAGAACTGTAAGGGTTATATAGCATCATAAATCAATATAATTAGGGATGAGTGAATCGACTTCGGATGAAATATCCAAAGTAGATTTGCATAAAATTTAGTTCCAATACTGCACGGAGCTGGAGCTCCGTACAGTATTAGAATGTATTGGCTCCGATGAGCCGAAGTAATGAGCCGAAGTAATTGTAAAAAAAACATTTCCCGAACTTCGGTTCCAAGGTATCACTTTTTTGTAAGAAGCGGGTGCAATGACAGGGAGCTGCGATAGCGCCTCAGATGCCCCGTTCATACATGATCGTTGCATTTGAGTGTAAAAACTGTGTAAAATTAACATAAAAAAAATTAATCAAACTTACAGCCTCCATTTGCTCGTGACGGACTCGCTACTGCCATTTTGTTTGAAGATATTGCGCAAAATCTTGTGCGGTGCAAGATGACGTTAACACGCACAGGATTTCAGCCAATATCTTCAATCAAGATGGCACCTGGTGGCCGTCGTGAGCAAATGGAGGCGGTAAGTTAGATTTTTTTTGTTTTTTTTTTACACTATTTCAGGTTAAATCTTGAATTTATCCTGAAATTTTTCGCTCATCTCTAGTAATAATAAATTAAATATTTTCACTTTATTTTTAACGTTGCCACAAAAAACATGTTATTATACTATAATTTGATAACTTACATTATTTGGATCATTCAGCAATTCCCCCTCAGACGAGGCTTCTTGAGATAAATCATTTAATGGAGAACATTTTAAAGGCTGCACAATAGTAAAATCCTGTTGCTCTGGGGCTGGGGTAAAATTAGTTTGGTACCTCTGCCCCTCGGATCCTGGAGGAACCATCCTGACCTCCATGTATTTTAAGGTCCCATCAGTGTTCAGGTACAGAGCTGGCTGATACTGATCTGTGTATGTTTTGGATTGGGATCCACCAAGAACACAACAGCTACTGTTATAATCATAATTTTCCTTCCTCAGACATCTCACCAATAATATCATGAAGGTAACAAGTGAGACTAAACTGATGGCCACTAGGGAAATGATTAAATACAGTGTCATATCTGAAGAGGGTTTGGAATTTGTCAGGAAGTCGCCAGATTTTGGTCTTTCCACTACAACCGCATCTTCTATAGTGACAAGTACAGTCACTGTGGTGGATAATGGAGGATTCCCCTGATCACTGATAGAAATGACAAGTTGTTGCTCCATGTTCTCGGTTTCTTGTAATCCTCTAAGAGTTCTCACCTCTCCTGTGTGTGTAGACACTTGAAACCATGAATAATTGATGGGGTCAATGAGAGTAAACACCAACCAGGCATTGTGACCAGAGTCCAGATCCACTGCAGACAATTTTGTCACCAGATATCCAGCACTTGTAGACTTTGGGATTCTTCCTTGGACAATGAGGTCTTCAGAGTGTTCTGGATACAGCAAAGCTGGTGCATTGTCATTTGTATCCAGAATGAAGATAAAGACGGGAACAGTGGAAGATAACTGTGGAGATCCTGAGTCTTCTACTTTTATGGTGATTTGTACAACCTGGATCTGCTCATAGTCAAAGGAACGCTGAGCATATATATTCCCATCATTAGAATGAATGTAGACAAAGGAGGATACAGAGGAGCCATCAATCTGACTCTCCACCATGGAGTAAACCAGATCAGAATTAACCCCCTCATCTAGGTCAGTAGCAGATACTGTACATAGAAGAATCCCAGGGTCACTGTTCTCATTAATAAAAGCATTATAGGTGGATTGTGTGAAGACTGGAGCATTATCATTAATATCTGACACACTGAGGGTGATGCTTATTTTACTGTATAGAGGAGGAGACCCTAAATCAGAGGCTGTCAGCTCTATAGTGTATTGGGAGGTTTCCTCTCTATCTAGATTTCCATCTGTCACCAATGCATAACCGTTCTGAGTGGATTTTATTTTAAAAGGCACATTTGGTGATATGTTCAGTCGTATTTCTCCATACTTTCCAGAATCATCATCCTTTACATTTACAAACCCAACAATTGTTCCTACTGGAGCATTTTCGACAATAAATTTTGTCACTGTAGAAAACGTAATTTCAGGAGGATTATCATTAACATCTTCTACTTCCACATGCACTATGCAGTTCCCCTCTAATATGGGAGATCCTTTGTCTTCTGCTTTAATAGATAACTCATAAAAGCTTTTTTCTTCAAAATCCACATAACCATTAATATAAATCTCTCCAGTTTGTTCATTTAGAGAAAATATTTTTCTAGCGGATTCAAATGTGTGTCCATCAAAAGAAAAATGAATCTCCCCATTTGCTCCATCATCCTGATCTGTGGCATTCAATGTTAATATGACAGTTTTCAATGGCAGATTTTCCCTGATACTGACTTTATAAACTGACTGATTAAAGACTGGAGGATTATCATTAATATCTAATACAACTACTGTTATCCTGCAGGTCCCTGACCTGGCTGGTTCTCCTCCATCAATTGCTGTGAGAATCAGGTCGTGTTCTTGTTTTTCTTCTCTATCTAAAACCTTTTCTAGTATCAGCTGAGGGATGAGCGTTCCGTCCTTACGAGTCTTCACAGTCAATGAGAAATAAGGATTTGTATTCAATGTATACTGACTGACACCATTCACACCGACATCTAAATCTTTTGCAATGTCTAAAGCAAATCGAGCACCAGGACTTGCTAATAATTCTGTGATTTTAATAATATAATCATGAGATGAGAATGTGGGAGAATTATCATTAATATCCAAAATCTCTATTTCCAGACTGAAAAGCTCAACAGGATTCTCAGCCACAACCTCTAACTGCAGTAAACAGCGGGGACTGGATCCACACAGGTTCTCCCTATCAATCCTGTCCTTCACAGCCAACCCTCCATTTGCCTGATTTACACTGAAATATTTTTGGTATTTTTCAGATCTCAGATCTATCCTGCGCTGAGAGATCTCTGAACGTTTTATCCTCAGATCCTGAGCTACATTTCCTACCAATGTCCGTGGATCAGATTCCTCAACAATAGAATAACGAAGCTGCCCAGAGACCCAGCCCCAGCTACAAAGGAGAAAGGAGCAGACTACTTGCCATTTGCAGCACTGACAAAAGCCTCTGATGTCCATATCTTAAATGATTGTCTTGTTATTTGATGTCATGTAGATCATGTGTAATCCAAGCTGCATGAGGAATATGAATTTATCTGTCCATGTTCCCAAAAATTCAATCCAATGATGAAAATAATCATCCACAGGGCTCTCCTCGGAGCAGCAGCTCTTCTTTGTGTGAAAGCAACGATGGGCGGGTGAATCACTGAGCCAGGGGGAGGAGAGCGCAGAGCTGATATGAGAATGTTGTCTAGTGTAGCTAAAATAATGGACTGGAGGACAAGTCTACCCTCTACTGACCAACAGTGAGAATGCAGCAAATTGAAGGAGAAAACAGTAAAATAGAAATATTGGAAATATAGACTCACTGAATATTTGGGAATAATATATATATATATATATATATATATATATATTACAGATTAATCTATTATTATTATTATTATTTACTGCCATATATAGTTTTCTGATACTAATCTCATAACTGATATAATATTGTTGCATTTTCAGCATTAAATTGTCTGCTTTATAGGATTTGTATTTCCATTTGAATCTTTTTCTTTGAGATGCAAAAGACATGAATAAGGGAGTTTCGCAGCCTTTCAGAAGTCCTGTAGCATAAGGGTTATGCATAGGGAGTTTTGTTAAAAGGTATCATACCTGCAAGGCTCTTCTTTTGTTACTCTTAGTGAAAGCACTAAACAAGCTTTCTACTGGCTAACATGGTACCAGATGTTTTCCTTTTTTTTTTTTATATTACCATTATCACACACTGTTTCTTTTCCATCAAAGGTATTCTCCAGAAATTTCTTATAATGGCTACCAGCAACCCCTCTTAGAATTTGAATGGAATGGTTTGTTTACTGATATAGTGTAAGGGGTGGGCAGCTGGAACCCCACTGTATCCATCATACATTGCTAAGTCTGATGGCATATTGCAGGCATGGATCACACCACTTCTTTTGAATTGTAGAGCTGAGTTTCTGCTCTACAATCTTATAAAACAAAATAAAAACCGGAAATCAGAAACAAAATATAAAAAGTACACAGTCTGTGTTAGTTAAACATAAAATTGTTCATGAACACCAATTTAATTACTTCAATCATGGTTTTACAACTCGAGGATTAACTAATTATAAGGTTTACTGGGGTACCCTTTTTATATCACTATTAGCAATGTGTAATGCACTTGTATGTTCACATCACATTACATTTAACATATGTTTGGCATGTACACTGGGAAAAGTTCCTTGTAGACATGAACATATAGCCTATGCACCATGTTCAGCTGTACAGATGGCCACTGTGGCAAGCAGGCATACTGCATCTATTGCAAGTAAGAAAATTGCCAACATTCAATAATCTGAGTGTATGTATGAGCACTCTACACACCTCACCACCCTAGACCAAAAGGGATGTTACCACTAATTCCTTTAATGCCCTAAGCCAACAAGGGTGAACAGTTCACAAGATTTACAGGAATATTACCCATTTCTGCAGGTGAAAAAAAGATTGTACATAGTAACTCTCCTCTGAACCCTCTCCAGCTCTGCTATGTCTGCCTTGTTCATAGGAGCCCAGAACTGTACACAATACTCCATGTATGGTCTGACTAGTGATTTGTAAAGTGGTAGGACTATGTTCTTATCACGGGCATCTCTGCCCCTTTTGATGCAACCCATTATCTTATTGGCCTTGGCAGCAGCTGCCTAACACTGGTTTCTACAGCTTGGTTTGCTGTTCACTAAAATTTCTAGGTCCTTTTCCATGTCAGTGTTACCCAGTGTTTTACCATTTAGTATGTACTGGTGACTTGCATTATTCCCTCCCATGTGAATTACCTTACATTTCTCACTGTTAAACTCATCTGCCACTTATCTGCCCAAGCCTCCAATCTATCCAGATCCCTCTGTAGTAGTATACTGTCCTCTTCCGTGTTAATTACTTTACACAGTTTAGTGTCATCTGCAAAAAATTATATTTTACTGTGCAGGCCTTCAACAAGATCATTAATAAATATATTGAAGAGAATATGGCCCAATACTAACCCCGGAGGTACTCCACAAGTGACAGTGACCCAATCTGAGTGTGTAGCATTAATAACCACCCTCTGTTTTCTATCACTGAGCAAGTTACTTACCAACATACAGACATTTTCTATCAGTCCAAGCATTCTCATTTAACATACTAACCTTTCATGCGGTACAGTGTCAAATGCTTTGGAGAAGTCCATATATATGACATCCATTCATTCGCTGCTGTCAAGTCTAGAACTTACCTCCTTATAGAAACTGATTAAATTAGTTTGACATGACCGATACCTCATGAAGCCATGCTGATATGGTGTTATTTGCTTATTTTCATTGAGGTACTCCAAGATAGCATCTCTTTGAAAACCTTCAAACAGTTTACCCACGGCAGATGTTAAACTTACTGGCCTATAGTTTCCGGGCTCTGTTTTTGGACCCTTTTTGAATATTAGCACCACATTTGCTATGCGCCAATCCTGTGGAACACTCCCTGTCAGTATAGAGTCCTTAAATATCAGAAATAAAGGTCTGGCTATGACATAACTTAATTATCTTAGGATATGGGGTGTATGCCATCTGGTCCTGGCGATTTTTCTATTTTAATCTTTTTAAGGCGCCGCTGTACTTATTTCTTGGTCAGACAGGGCACTTTTAGTAGGGAATTTACTTTTTGCATTCTGCCTTTCATCTGACAGTTTATTTTCCTCCTTGAATACAGTGGAGAAAGAAATATTTAATAGCTTTGCTTTCTCCTCATCGCTCTCTGCAACTCCCCCTCATTACTCTGTAGATGGCCGACACCTTCAGATTTATACTTTTTACCATTTATATAATTGAAGAACATTTTAGGGTTAGTTTTGCTCTCTTTGGAAATGAATCTCTCTATCTCGTTTGGCTGTTTTTATTTATTTATTGCATATTCTATTTTTTTCTTTATAGTTTTTCAGTGCTTTCTCGCTACCCTCCTGTTTTAGTGATTTAAATGCTATATTTTTGTCAATTATTGCTTTCTTTACAGTTCTATTCAGCCACATAGTTTTTTTCTTGTTCCTTAACCTTTTATTCCTATAAGATATGTACCTCTCGCAATTAGATTTTAGGATGCTTTTAAAAATATCCCATTTTGTGGCTGTATTTTCATTTTTTGAGGACTTTGTCCCAGTTAGTTAGGCCTATGGCCTCTTTCAGTTGGCTAAAATTTGCTTTTTTGAAGTTTGGTATTTTTGTTCCTCCCTGTAGAAACGCTCTTTTGAATGATAATTGGAAGGTTATTACTTTATGGTCACAAATTCCCAGGTGTCCACCAACCTGCACATCTGTTGTTCTGTCAGGTATATTGGTTAATACTAAGTCCAGTATGGCTGTCCCTCTATTTGGGTCCTGAACCAGTTGGGAAAAGTAATTGTCTTTGGTTATTTCCAATAACCTGTTTCCTTTATTAGATATGCAGGTTTCAGTTTCCCAGACTATATCTGGGTAGTTGAAGTCCGCCATAACGACGACCTTATTATGATCTGCCGCCTCGTCTATCTTGTTTAGTAGCAGATTTTCTGTGGACTCTTGTATATTAGATGGTTTATAATATACTCCTATTAGTATTTTATTATTGTTTTTGCCTGCATTTATTTCTACCCACAGTGTTCATGTCCCTCACTTATATCTTATATATACGATCAATAAGAGTTAATAGCAGTCATCATTAATTCAAATTTGAAAAGATATAAGTTAGAGGTATGCTAATGCGCAGGGCCATCTGTGGTGTGTGTGCACTTTTGGCTCCTTGTTTGTATGCCAAACATACCATCGTACTGTGGCCAGGAGTGTCCTTTTGGTCTCCTTAGGGCTGCTATACAGTATGGCAATGTACTTTTTCTGTGATATGGAGTCTCATAGTACTATACATACACTCACCTAAAGAATTATTAGGAACACCTGTTCTATTTCTCATTAATGCAATTATCTAGTCAACCAATCACATGGCAGTTGCTTCAATGCATTTAGGGGTGTGCTCCTGGTCAAGACAATATCCTGAACTCCAAACTGAATGTCAGAATGGGAAAGAAAGGTGATTTAAGCAATTTTGAGCGTGGCATGGTTGTTGGTGCCAGACGGGCCGATCTGAGTATTTCACAATCTGCTCAGTTACTGGGATTTTCACGCACAACCATTTCTAGGGTTTACAAAGAATGGTGTGAAAAGGGAAAAACATCCAGTATGCGGCAGTCCTGTGGGCAAAAATGCCTTGTGGATGCTAGAGGTCAGAGGAGAATGGGCCGACTGATTCAAGCTGATAGAAGAGCAACGTTGACTGAAATAACCACTTGTTACAACCGAGGTATGCAGCAAAGCATTTGTGAAGCCACAACACGCACAACCTTGAGGCGGATGGGCTACAACAGCAGAAGACCCCATCGGGTACCACTCATCTCCACTACAAATAGGAAAAAGAGGCTACAATTTGTACAAGCTCAGCAAAATTGGACTGTTGAAGACTGTTGCCTGGTCTGATGAGTCTCGATTTCTGTTGAGACATTCAAATGGTAGAGTCCGAATTTGGCGTAAACAGAATGAGAACATGTATCCATCCTCTGATGGCTACTTCCAGCAGGATAATGCACCATGTCACAAAGCTCGAATCATTTCAAATTGGTTTCTTGAACATGACAATGAGTTCACTGTACTAAAATGGCCCCCACAGTCACCAGATCTCAACCCAATAGAGCAACTTTGGGATGTGGTGGAACGGGAGCTTCGTGCCCTGAATGTGCATCCCTCAAATCTCCATCAAGTGCAAGATGCTATCCTATCAATATGGGCCAACATTTCTAAAGAATGCTATCAGCACCTTGTTGAATGCCACGTAGAATTAAGGCAGTTCTGAAGGCAAAAAGGGGTCCAACACCGTATTAGTATGGTGTTCCTAATAATTCTTTAGGTGAGTGTATATTTATATTTGGAGCCTATACAATTAATTTCTTTGAGGCTTTCTATTGGAGGTGTATGTTAGGAGACTTTCCCAGCGTACCGTAGACCTCTGATGAAAGGCTCTTACTGTGAGATTTAAAACTAAACTTTAGTTGGGTCAGAACTTATGTTTAAAATATCACGTCTTCTTGGCATAAGAATTTGGTACGTGTATTACATGGGCCTTTGTATATTTATTATTTGCAGTGTCCTCTTAATTGGGAATGGAAACAACATAGATATGTTACAGATATGACTTGAACTGTATTGCATTTTTGTTTTAGATTGCTGCATGTCATTTCTTGTGCCAAAGTAATAGTATAGAACTCCAGGGCACAGTTTTGGTTTATGATCTCTTCATCTTCTACAGTACCTACTTTACAAATTAATATAAGGCCTAAATTTCTCTATAATAATAATAATCATCATTTTTATTTATATAGCACCACTATATTCCACAAAACTTTACAATTGTAGTCATATAAAACCAGAATGCTCCAGGATTCCAGATTATTATGTCATAAGCCTTCCTTAGGGTCCATTCACACATCCGTGTGTGTTTTGTGGATCCACACATCCGTGGATCCACAAAACACGGACACCGGCAATGTGCGTTTCGCATTTTGTGGACCGCCAGGACTAATAGAATATGCCTATTCTTGTCTGCAATTGCGACAAGAATAGGGCATGTTCTATTTTTTTCGGGAACGGAAATGCGGACCCGGAAGTGCATGTCCGCATTTCCGGATCTGGCCCGCACATCGTGTGGCCCCATAGAAATGAATGGGTCCGCAAGAATTGCGGACGTGTGAATGGACCCTAAACAGCAGCTCTTGCCACATTCATACAATACAAGCATGCTTGACCATTTTGAGCATGCATGTATATTAAGCAGTCAATTTTCTTAAGATTTAAAGAGATTGAAAAAGCAAGTAGCAGCATGGCAAAGTATTAGCAAAAATGTTAAAGTTTCTACATTCCTGCATCATTGCTATTAGTCCATTTTTCATATTTAACATTCAGCTCAAACTCTAATTGTCTCGATAAAGATTATCAATTTATATTGTAGCAAAGATTATAAGGAAATATTAAATGACAATTATATAACAACAAGCAGGTAGGTGCCGAACCAAAGTACAAAAAGGAAGTAGGGTTTTACACAACCATACCTAACAGATGAACCAAAAATAGAGACAGTGGAATGGCAAGCATAGTGAGCACACAAGAATACATAAAAAAAAATCTTTATCAAAAATAGAAGACATTACCGTGTACAAATATACCCATAAAAACATCTAAAAACAGTAATTGAAAACACTGGGGGGGGGGGGGTGCAATGATAAGAACCCTCCCATATATCATCCCACATTAAACAATAAATCAAATGCCATGTGTGCATGGGATGGGCAAACCATCACACTCTCCAGGCTTCAAGCGTCTGGTTTACAGGTTTCACTTTTACTACATCATGTTTTTTGTCATCACTTGCTTGATATTTTGATAATCTCTTGAATGTATGCCTTGATTGTATTACTCTGTTGCTCTGCAGACCTGGGATTTGATTTATTGCTTCATGGAGGATGGTGTATAAGAGGGTTCTTATCATACCACCCCCCAGTATGTTTAACTACTTTTTTTAGATGTTTTTATGGGTTTATTTATACATGGTAACGTCTTCTGTTTTGGATAAATAATTTCTATGTATTTCTCTGGTGTGCTCACTATACTTGCCATACCACTGTCTCTCTTTCTGGCTCAAATATCAGTTACATATAATAAATTATATTAATAATAAGATTTATAAAGTAATTGTGAGACAATTCACACAAAAAAAACAACTATGAAAAAAGCAAAAATGCTAAATCTATAACAAACGCCACCAACAATAATGTCCAGCTGTTATTATCCAATATTGCAATAAAGCCATAGACACCCTATATAAGCAGGAATTTTTTACAAAAAAACTTAATGTGAAATCAGAGGCTAATAACTTAATTCAATGAGAAGTTGACATAGCAATATCTTAAAGTTATAGTAGAAACTCATTTTACTTGAATTTAATTATTAGCACCAAAACAGTCGACATGTTATCATCTTATATTTTAGCACTTACATTATTTGACTCATTCAGCACCTCAGATGAGGTTTCTTGAAATATATCCTTTAACTGAGGAAAATTCAAAGGTTGCACAATACCGAAATCCTGTTGTTGCTGGACTGGAGGTAAGTGAGTTTGGTAACTCTGCCCCTGGGATCCTGGAGGTAGCATCCTGACCTCCATGTATTTTAAAGTCCCATCAGTGTTCAGGTACAGAGCTGGCTGATACTGATCTGTGCAGGATTTGGAATTATATTCACCCAGAAAGCAGCAACTACTACTGTAATCATATCTGTCTTTCCTCAGACATCTCACCAATAATATCACAAAGGTAACAAGAGAGACTAAGCTGATAGCCACTAGGGAAATTATTAAGTATAGAGTCATATCTGATGGGGGTTTGGAATTTGGAAGGAAGTCCCCAGATTTAGGTATTTCCACTATAACCTCATCTACTATAGCGACAAGTACAGTCACTGTGGTAGATAATGGAGGACTCCCCTGATCACTGATAGAAATAGCAAGTTGTTTCTCCATGTTCTCGGTTTCCTGTAATGCTCTCACAGTTCTGACCTCTCCTGTGTGTTTAGACACTTGAAACCATGAATAATTAATGGAGTCAATAAGAGTAAACACCAACCAGGCATTGTGACCAGAATCCAGATCCACTGCAGACAGTTTTGTCACCAGATATCCTGCACTTGTAGACTTTGGGATCCTCTCTTGGACAATGAGGTCTTCAGAGTGCTCTGGATACAGTAGAACTGGGGCATTGTCATTTGTATCCATAATGAAGATAAAGACGGGAACAGTGGAAGATAACTGTGGAGATCCTGAGTCTTCTACTTTTATGGTGATTTGTAAAACCTGGATCTGCTCATAGTCAAAGGAACGCTGAGCATATATATTCCCATCATTAGAATGAATGTAGACAAAGGAGGATACAGAGGAGCCATCAATCTGACTCTCCACTATGGAGTACACCAGATCAGAATTAACCCCCTCATCTAGGTCAGTAGCAGATACTGTACATAAAAGAGCCCCAGGGTCAATATTCTCCTTAATAAAAGCATTATAAGTAGACTGTGTGAAGACTGGAGCATTATCATTAATGTCTGATACACTGAGGGTGACACTTGTTTTACTGTATAGAGGAGGAGACCCTAAATCAGAAGCTGTCAGCTCTATAGTGTATTGGGAGGTTTCCTCTCTATCTAGACTTCCATCTGTCACCAATATATAACGATTTTTCATATGCTTGATTTTAAAAGGCACATTTGGTGATACATTTAGCTTTATTTCACCATTTTTCCCAGAATCCTCATCTTTCACAATAATAAATCCTAGAATATCCCCAGATGGTGCATTTTCCAGAATATTATTTGTCATTGAAGTAAAAGAAAATTCTGGGTAATTGTCATTCATATCTTCTATTTCCACTTGAACTAAACAGTTTCCCTTTAATTTTGGAAATCCTTTGTCTTCAGCCTTTATAGATAATTCATAAAAGGTTTGCTCTTCATAATCCACAAGTCCAGTTATATAAATCTCCCCAGTTTGCTCATTCACACAAAATATTTCTCTGGCAGATTCAAATGTGTGATCATCAAAAGAAAACTGAATCTCCCCATTTGCTCCATCATCCTGATCTGTTGCATTTAATGTTAATATGACAGTTTTCAATGGCAGATTTTCCCTGATACTGACTTTATAAACTGACTGATTGAAGACTGGAGGATTATCATTAATATCTAATACAACTATTGTTATCCTGCAGGTCCCTGACCTGGCTGGTTCTCCTCCATCAATAGCTGTGAGAATCAGGTCATGTTCTTGTTTTTCTTCTCTATCTAAAACCTTTTCTAGTATGAGCTGAGGGATGAGCGTTCCGTCCTTACGACTCTTCACAGTCAGTGAGAAATAAGGATTTGTATTCAATATATACTGATTGACACCATTCACACCGACATCTAAATCTTTTGCAACATCTAAAGCGAATTGTACCCCAGGACTTGCTACCAATTCTGTGATCTCTATAATGCGATCATTAGATGAGAATGTGGGAGAATTATCATTAATATCCAGAATCTCTATTTCCAGACTGAAAAGCTCCACAGGATTCTCAGCCACAACCTCTAACTGCAGTAAACAGCGGGGACTTGATCCACACAGGCTCTCCCTATCAATCCTGTCCTTCACAGCCAACCCTCCATTTGCCTGATTTACACTGAAATATTTTTGGTATTTTTCAGATCTCAGATCTATCCTGCGCTGAGAGATCTCTGAACGTTTTATCCCCAGATCCTGAGCTACATTCCCCACCAATGTCCCTGGATCAGACTCCTCAACAATAGAATAGCGAAGCTGCCCAGAGACCCAGCCCCAGCTACATAGGAGAAAGGAGCAGACTACTTGCCATTTCCAGCACTGACAAAAGCCTCTGATGTCCATATCTTAAATGATTGTCTTGATATTCAATGTCATGTAGATCCTGTGTAATCCAAGCTGCATGAGGCATATGAAGTTATCTGTCCAAATCTCCGAATATATAATCCATTTGAAAATAATCATCCACAGGGCTTTCATCAGCATCTACAGCTCTTCTTTGTGTGAAAGAAACAATGGGAGGGTGAATCACTGAGCCAGGGGGAGGAGAACGCAGAGCTGACAAAAGCCTTTTTCCCTATTAAAGCTTATAAAATGAATTGGATGACAAGTCTACCCTCTACTGGCCAACAGTGAAAATGCAACAAAGGAAGAAGAACAAAGTAATCTTAGGTGCATATTGGCAAAAATTTGTAAGCCCTACACGCTATAATTCTGGCTTTTGTGACTATTTGTTTTAACTTGGCCCAAATTTTTGACTTTTTGTGATATTATACCACTCACTCTAGTTTTTAAAATAAAGCTTGTTGTGGCATCTGTAGACATATTTAACACAGATTCCTGCAAAACTGATTTTAAAAATGTGCCACATGAAAACGTACTCCAATGTTTTTAAAGGTAATAAAATATTTTACTATGTATAAATTGACAGTTTATTATTATGCTAAAGTATATTTAAAGTATATTTAATGTGTCCTATTTTGGCCTTTAGAACACAATTTTCGTTTTTTTTAAATTCATCCTCAAGTTATGAAAGTCTATTGACTTTAAATTTAAGGGAGTTATCCAGAGTAAGCCAGACCTCCTAGAGTGGCTTACCTTGTTCCCGCCACTGGGTTCTTCGGGGCTGGCACTGTCTCTCCTTGTCACACTGAAATGAACATCCATTGACGAGGGACATATGACCTCTGCAGCTAATTACAGGCCACAGCGGAGACCTGCTCCTCTTGCGTCATGTGGTCAGTGGATGTGACGCAATGGGAGCAGGTCATAGTTATTGGCTGCAGAGTTCACGTGTTCCCCATTAACCAATGTTAATTTCAGTGGTGCAGGGAGAGAAAGAGCTGGCCTGGGAGAAAATCTTATTTTTTGTGACTTGTTATTAAACCATTGTTTTTTATGATAGGTAGTATAAATAACTTGATAACTCCCGTGTATGATATGGGGGTCATTGGTGCCTAGCAGTTCAAATCTGACCAATGATAACAAAACTAATCTAACAAAACTGAAATAAATAAGTGCATTATACAATATATACTATGACCCAATTCTCATGAAGCAGACACTGATATAGGAGATGTGATATTTTATCACTGAATTCCAGTTATCAATAGAGATGTCGCAAACATAAAATTTTCCGTTTGCGAGCGGCGAACGCGAATCTACACAAATGTTCTCAAACGGGCGAACCGGGCGAACCACCAAAGACTTCAATAGACAGGCACATTTTAAAACCCACAGGGACTCTTTCTGGCCACAATAGTGATGGAAAAGTTGTTTCAAGGGGACTAACACCTGGACTGTGGCATGCCGGAGGGGGATCCATGGCAAAACTCCCATGGAAAATTACGTAGTTGACGCAGAGTGTGGTAAGCTGAATTCGCAATGCGATTAATATAACCTGCATTAATCGCATTGCGAATTCAACTTAGAGCTAAGTTCCTAATGGTTGTATTGCTAGAATTGACGAATATAACGAATAAAGCACTATATTCTCAATCTTCGTTATATTCTAGCAATACAACCATTAGGAACCCAGCTCTAAGTTGAATTCGCAATGCGATTAATATAACCTGTATTAGGCTGAGTTCACACGAGCGTGTTCGGATAAGATCCGGATGCGTTGCGGCAAACCCGCGCGAGTAGGTACCCAATTGCAGTCAGTTTTGACAGCGATTGCGTTCCGTTGTTCAGTTTTTATCGCGCGGGTGCAATGCGTTTTGCACGCGCGTGATAAAAAACTGACTGTGGTACCCAGACCCGTACTTCTTCACAGAAGTTCAGGTTTGGGTTCGGTGTTGTGTAGATGTTATTATTTTCCCTTATAACATGGTTATAAGGGAAAATAATAGCATTCTTTAATACAGAATGCTTAGAAGGTGGTCAATTGAGGGTTAAAAAAAAAAAATTTACTTAACCACAGTGATGGACCATGTGATTGGACCATGGGATCTGACGTCACCACAGGTCCTTAGCCGGCAGCTCATGATTAAAGAAGTAAGAAGAGACCGGCAGCTACGCGATCAATTGACCACCTACTAAGCATTCTGTATTCAGAATGCTATTATTTTCCCTTATAACCATGTTATAAGAGAAAATAATACAGTGAATAGACTATCATCTTAGCAACCATGCGTGAAAATTGCACCGCACCGAATTGATTGCGGATGCTTGCGATTTTCACTTAGCCCCATTCACTTCTATGGGGCCTGCGTTGCGTGATAAACGCACAATATAGAGCATGCTGCGATTTTCATGCAACTCATAAGTGATTCAGTGCGGGTGCAATGCGTTCAACTCCCGCATTGCACCCGCGCGGAAATCTCGCCCGTGTGAACTCAGCCTAATAAGACTGCAAAAACCAGTTTGAGAGGTGGAGCACAAACGCCACAGCCATAATCAATATAAAGAAATACAAAAAAAACACATATTTACTACTCTCCACAGTAGATAAATGGAGAAGAATGGGAAGCAGAAAAAAATTATACACTATTGTTCATTAAAAACAATAAATAATCACACAGAGATGAGAGCTATTTACCGTAATTCACAGGTTTCAAAATGAGGACTGAATAATTCAGACACATTTCCCCTGAGTACTCCAGATTAATCAGCAAACCACCAAGCAAAGCCTAAGAGCTGAATAATCCAAAGTACTGCATTAGGAGTAAGAACTAAGAACTGTCTGAAATGTTGTCTAAATGACAGAACCAATAGTGTTGAGCGCGAATATTCGAAAAGCAAATTTTTATCGCGAATATCGGCACTTCGAGAATTCGTGAATATTTAGAATATAGTTCTATATATTTGTGATGATGAATATACCTATTTATAAAAAAAAATCACACAGTACATATCAGGTGATCATCCCTCCCTTCTTCTAGCTTGTGGGCCAATGAGAAGGATTTGTCACAGCTTAGCAACATCCCTAGCAACTAATCGAAAAGTTGCCTACCCCACGCCGGTATTTCATGCGCATTATGCGAATAATACATTGCCGATTTTCGCAATCAAGAATATAATATCGAATTCGTAAATATATGATGAATAGTCTACAAAATATTTGCGAAATATCGCAAATTCTAATATTGCCCCTGCCGCTCATCACTAAGAACCAACACTTAAAGCAGCTGGACTGTAAAATCAGTTAGAAAGGTCCATCAATAATCATATATCAATTTGTAATACTGGTATGCTTCAATATTGCAACAAGACTTAAAGGCATTGCTAAGAAACACACCTTGATTTCCAAATCAAACTTCTGAACCCTAAGATTTATATATAAATAAAGGGTAAGTCATTTTCTATGGCAATTTAATATAACAATATTTCAGATGTAGTAAAATATGTTCAATAGAATAAAATAATTTCACTTCCATTACAGGACTGGCCCTTAGACTGGGTTCACATAATGTTTTTCACATTCAATTAATGTATACAAAAAAGTATACGTTAAATGGATGCCTCAGAATGATGCCATACAGTGGCATCCGTTCACCATAGAGTTACATTATAAAAAAAAGGTTTTCCACCAGACTCTGCAGGAAACAAGAACGTGGTGTGCTACGTTACTATATCCATTTTTTTTTTCTAACGTACATGTCAAATGGAGGCATAAAATATCATGTGAACCTACCCTTAAGCTAGACAATACTTTATCAATCTGTATTATTATGACTTACATTGCTTGGACCATTCAATGAATCCCCTTCAGGTGAGGCTTCCTGATATACATCCTTTAACTGAGGAAAATTGAATGGCTGCACAATACTGAAATCTTGTTGCTGGACTGGAGGTAAATGAGTTTGGTAACTCTGTACCTGGGATCCTGGAGGAACCATTCTGACCTCCATGTATTTTAAGGTCCCATCTGTGTTCAGGTACAGAGCTGGCTGATACTCATCTCTGCTGGCTTTGGATTGGGATCCACCAAGAAAACTGCAGCCACTGCTATAATCATAAGTGTCCTTCCTCAGACATCTCACCAATAATATCATGAAGGTAACAAGTGATACTAAGCTGATGGCCACTAGGGAAATGATTAAATATAGTGTCATATCTGATGGGGGTTTGGAATTTGTCAATAACTCCCCAGATTTTGGTCTTTCCACTATAACCTCATCTACTATAGTGACAAGCACAGTCACTATGGTAGATAATGGAGGACTACCCTGATCACTGATAGAAATGACAAGTTGTTGGTCCATATTCTCGATATCCTGTAATCCTCTCACACTTCTCACCTCTCCTGTGTGTTTAGACACTTGAAACCATGAATAATTGATAGGGGCAATGAGAGTAAACACCAACCAGGCATTGTGACCAAAGTCCATATCAACTGCAGACAGTTTTGTCACCAGATATCCAGCACTTGTAGACTTTGGGATTCTTTCTTGTACAATGAGGTCTTCAGAGTGCTCTGGATACAGTAGAGCTGGAGGATTGTCATTTGTATCCAGAATAAAGATAAAGACAGGAACAGTAGAGGATAACTGTGGAGATCCGGAGTCTTCTACCTTTATGGTGATTTGTAAAACCTGGATCTGCTCATAATCAAAGGAACGCTGAGCATATATATTCCCATCACTAGAATGAATGTAGACAAAGGAGGATACAGAGGAACCATCAATCTGATTCTCAACTATGGAGTACACCAGATCAGAGTTCACCCCCTCATCTAGGTCAGTAGCAGATACTGTACATAGAAGAGTCCCAGGGTCACTGTTCTCATTAATGAAAGCATTATAGGTAGACTGTGTGAAAACTGGAGCATTATCATTAATATCTGACACACTGAGGGTGACGCTTGTTTTACTGTATAGAGGAGGAGACCCTAAATCAGAGGCTGTCAGCTCTATAGTGTAGTGGGAGGTTTCCTCTCGATCCAGATTCCCATCTGTCACCAATGCATAACGGTTCTGATACGATCTTATCTTAAAAGGCACATTTGGTGATAAATCTAGTTTTATTTCTCCATTTTTTCCAGAATCCTTGTCTTCTACATTAATAAATCCTACAATATTCCCAGATTGTGCATTTTCAGGAATATCATTAGACACTGAGATAAATGCAATTTCGGGGGAGTTGTCATTCACATCTTCTATTTCCACATGAACAATGCCATTTCCCTGTAATTTGGGAAATCCTTTGTCAATGGCCTTTATAGATAATTCATAAACATTCTGATTTTCAAAATCCACAGGTCCATTAATACAAATCTCCCCATTTTTTTCATTTAGAAAAAATATTTTTCTTGCAGATTCAAATGTGTGATCACCAAAAGAAAACTGAATCTCCCCATTTGCTCCATCATCCTGATCTGTGGCACTCAATGTTAATATGAGAGTTTTCAATGGCAGATTTTCCCTGATACTGACTTTATAAACTGACTGATTAAAGACTGGAGGATTATCATTAATATCTAATACAACTACTGTTATCCTGCAGGTCCCTGACCTGGCTGGTTCTCCTCCATCAATAGCTGTGAGAATCAGGTCGTGTTCTTGTTTTTCTTCTCTATCTAAAACCTTTTCTAGTATCAGCTGAGGGATGAGCGTTCCATCCTTACGACTCTTCACAGATAGTGAGAAATAAGGATTTGTATTCAATGTATACTGACTGACACCATTTACACCAACATCTAAATCCTTTGCAATTTCTAAGGCAAACCAATCTCCAGGAATAGTAAACACTTCTGTAATATCTATTACATGATGACTGGATGAGAATGTGGGAGAATTATCATTAATATCCAGAATCTCTATTTCCAGACTGTGCAGCTCCACAGGATTCTCAGCCACAACCTCTAACTGCAGTAAACAGCGGGCACTGGATCCGCAAAGGCTCTCCCTATCAATCCTGTCCTTCACAGCCAACCCTCCATTTGCCTGATTTACACTGAAATATTTTTTGTATTTTTCAGATCTCAGATCTATCCTGCGCTGAGAGATCTCTGCACGTTTTATCCCCAGATCCTGAGCTACATTTCCCACCAATGTCCCTGGATCAGACTCCTCAACAATAGAATAGCGAAGCTGCCCAGAGACCCAGCCCCAGCTACACAAAAGAAAGGAGCAAACTACTTGCCATTTCCAGCACTGACAAAAGCCTTTGATGTCCATATCTTAAATGATTGTCTTGTTATTTGATGTCATATAGATCTTGTGTAATCCAAGCTGCATAAGGGATATGAATTTATATCTCCATATTCTTAAAAAGATAATCCATTTGAAGAAAATAATCATCCACAGGGCTCTCCTCGGATCAGCAGCTCTTTGTGTGAGAAGAAAGATGGGAGGGTGAATCACTGAGCCAGGGGGAGGAGAGCGCAGGGTTGATATGAGCATGTTCTTTAGCTAAAATAATGGACTGGAGGAGACTACCCTCTTCTGGGCAACAGTAAGAATGCAGCAAGTAAGTAGAAGAGGAGTACAGAAATATTTGTAAAATAGATTTGCCTAATAGCAATGTAATAACCATATACAATGATATACACATAGATTTCTCACTAAAAATTATATTATTTGCCAGTATCTACTTATTAATAGTTTAAGTTTGGTCACTATTCCACAGTATATTATCTTCTGATTATTGTAAATTATTTTTATTAATTAGTATTCATTAATAAATTAATGGTATTTTCTATTGGGAAAAAATAAATAAAAAATAATATATATATATATATATATATATATATAAAAATGCAAATAATGCAGCAGCACAGTCAGATGAGATGTACCGGGTGCAAACTCCCCACAGAGGTCGGCTCTTCCTCCACGAAATATATATAAACGAATAATGAGGCAGCACTTCCAGTATAAGGTGAACGGGTGAGGACCCCAAACTTTATTCAAGCTTCAAGCGACGTTTCGGCCTGCTCAATGAGGCCTCATTGAGCAGGCCGAAACGTCGCTTGAAGCTTGAATAAAGTTTGGGGTCCTCACCCGTTCACCTTATACTGGAAGTGCTGCCTCATTATTCGTTTATATATATATATATATATATATACACTCACCTAAAGAATTATTAGGAACACCTGTTCTATTTCTCATTAATGCAATTATCTAGTCAACCAATCACATGGCAGTTGCTTCAATGCATTTAGGGGGGTGGTCCTGGTCAAGAAAATCTCCTGAACTCCAAACTGAATGTCAGAATGGGAAAGAAAGGTGATTTAAGCAATTTTGAGCGTGGCATGGTTGTTGGTGCCAGACGGGCCGGTCTGAGTATTTCACAATCTGCTCAGTTACTGGGATTTTCACGCACAACCATTTCTAGGGTTTACAAAGAATGGTGTGAAAAGGGATAAACATCCAGTATGCGGCAGTCCTGTGGGCAAAAATGCCTTGTGGATGCTAGAGGTCAGAGGAGAATGGGCCGACTGATTCAAGCTGATAGAAGAGCAACGTTGACTGAAATAACCACTCGTTACAACCGAGGTATGCAGCAAAGCATTTGTGAAGCCATAACACGCACAACCTTGAGGCGGATGGGCTACAACAGCAGAAGACCCCACCGGGTACCACTCATCTCCACTACAAATAGGAAAAAGAGGCTACAATTTGCATGAGCTCACCAAAATTGGACTGTTGAAGACTGGAAAAATGTTGCCTGGTCTGATGAGTCTCGATTTCTGTTGAGACATTCAAATGGTAGAGTCCGAATTTGGCGTAAACAGAATGAGAACATGTATCCATCCTCTGATGGCTACTTCCAGCAGGATAATGCACCATGTCACAAAGCTCGAATCCTTTCAAATTGGTTTCTTGAACATGACAATGAGTTCACTGTACTAAAATGGCCCCCACAGTCACTAGATCTCAACCCAATAGAGCATCTTTGGGATGTGGTGGAACGGGAGCTTCGTGCCCTGGATGTGCATCCCTCAAATCTCCATCAACTGCAAGATGCTATCCTATCAATATGGGCCAACATTTCTAAAGAATGCTATCAGCACCTTGTTGAATCAATGCCACGAAGAGTTAAGGCAGTTCTGAATGCAAAAGGGGGTCCAACACCGTATTAGTATGGTGTTCCTAATAATTCTTTAGGTGAGTGTATATATATTTATATAGTGCAGGCTAGAATGGGACTGAAATTCAGCCCTGGCATTTTAAAACATGACAAGTCCACTTATGTGGTGAATGGGAAAATTCCCTTGCCCCCAGTGCTAATGGTGCCGTATATTTGAATCGACATTACAATTACCACAACTAAATATACAGAACACAGCACTCAGCACTACACATCTACATCCGGTGCCTCTACATCATTCTCTTACATCAAGTCTCCAGTAATGTAGATGTTCTCTTTACTCATCTTCTCCATTGGGAGGAGCTAATCATAATGACAAAAATTTTTAACCACCTCTCATCTCTGCTGAAATTCTCATATAGACATCTCATGTTCCTTACTTTTCCATCATCCTCCCCCTCCTGGTGCACCAACAGTGTTACCCCCAATACTGTGCCTGCTGTGCTCCTCAATGCCCACCTAATAATACACTAATACTACCACTGAAGAAATGACAGTGCCAAACAGATAGTCCTCCACATACTAATAGTGCTCTCAAAAGTTCCACCAATAGTAATCCTCTAAAAGAGTGTCCTCATTACCAATAGTGCCCCCTACAGTGATAATCCTCTCTGAGATTCCACCGTTTAGTAGCAGTCCCCTTATTATTATTGTGCTCAATAATAATAATAATAATAGTGCCCAGTTGCAAACACCTGAGACCAGACGCAGGCAGTCGAGATGATGACATCACTTAGCAACTCCCTGCACTGCTTCACAGGCCTCATGCCTGACTGCCTGTGGCCTATGAAAGGGAACGATGGGGCCGGGAACCATCACACCACCTGCATGGCTGATATGTCCTCTAGTAGGTTTCAGTCCTAGTAGCCTATGGCCTATTAGAGAGAATGTTGGGGAGCCTTTGGATTCTGTGCCACACTGCACGCAGTATTTAACTATATCGCAGTCTTGAGGATGGTGATACAGTTAATCTGCTGAGGCAATGACATTCGTTGTGGCACACCCTGGCAACGGTCCATCTGGCATTTGTCAGAATTGCTAGATGGGCTATCCGGCCTTAACCCCTTAAGGACCTCCGCCATATATGTACGGCAGAAGTCCAGTCCCCAAACATGGTCTGCAGCGAGCGCCAATTCCTACGGGTTTTTGCCATTTTAAATAGGCTGATCGCATGCATTTTCCCCTTCAGATGCCGTGGTGAAATGTGACCACGCTATTTTCGCGGTCCGGAAGCGGAAGTTGCGCACTTCCGCTCCGGTAACAGCATTCCCCGACTGAGATTAGGGAATCTGTTATATCTCTGAAATAGCCCAAAGCCTCAAGCAGACTTCAGAGCTTATTTCAGGACTATACCAATACAGGCCACTAGGTGGCAGCATTGTATTGGTATAGTGCAAATTAAGTCTTCAATGATGGCTATTTAGCCATCAATAAACTCAATCGGCAATCTAATGATTGCCAGTTATTGTCACCCAAGGTGACTTAAAAAAAGTAAAAAAAAAAGTTTTTACTAATATAGAAATAAAAAACACTAAAAGCTCAAATCACACCCCTTTCCTTAAAATAAAAATACTTAAGCAATAAAAAAATAAACATCATGGGCATTGCCGCGTGCAAAATGCCCATACAATTAAAATATAACAATATTAATGGCATACGGCAAATGGCGTAATGGGAAAAAAAATTAAAACAGCCAATTTGCCATTTTTTTTCACTTTAACTACCCAATAATTTTTTTTATAAAAACTGATCAAAAAGTCGCACACATTTCAATTTGGTATCACTAAAAAGAACAGATCATCCTGCAAAAAATAAGCCCTCACACAGCCCCGTACACATCACTACAGAAAAGTTATAGGGGTCAGAATATGGTTATAAATTGTTTTTTTTCCCTCAAAGGTATTAAAACGCAAGAAAAATTATATGTGTGGTATCATTGTAATCGTACTGACCTGGAGAATGAAGATAACAGGTCAATTTTACCGCATAGTGTACAGTGTAAAAAAAAAAAAAAAAACTTTATCAAAATAGTGTTTTTCCCCAATTCTACCCCATTTGGATTTTTTATTCCGCTTCCTACTACATGGTATGCAACCGTAAATGGTGCTATTAAAAATTACAACTTGTCCTGCAAAAAATAAGCCCTCATAAGGCTATGTGAATGGAAAAATAAAAAAGTTTGGAATACGGGAAGGCGGAGAGTGAAAAATGAAAACGCAAATATGGGAAATCTCAGGGTCCTCTAATTGTTAATGTAGTGGGTATATATTAGATAATATACTATAATACAATAATATATACATATGTAATAACATTGTTTACTATAGGATGTTCAAATAATGATAAGGTTTAATATGGAGCCACATCATTGCATTGCTATTACCAGTGTTTCATGCTTTGCGTGTCCCATATCCTCCATAAGACTATGTTCGCTTACAATTTTAAGTCCTATGTAGTATGCACCAAATTAATTCTTAGGACTACTTCATTCATCCTACAGAAACTAAGAGAGTGTATTTTTGAGGTCATGATAAAAATGGCAAAAATTCTAGCACTATTGCCACTGGATAAATATACACTCACCTAAAGAATTATTAGGAACACCATACTAATACGGTGTTGGACCCCCTTTTGCCTTCAGAACTGCCTTAATTCTACGTGGCATTGATTCAACAAGGTGCTGATAACATTCTTTAGAAATGTTGGCCCATATTTATAGGATAGCATCTTGCAGTTGATGGAGATTTGAGGGATGCACATCCAGGGCACGAAGCTCCCGTTCCACCACATCCCAAAGATGCTCTATTGGGTTGAGATCTGGTGACTGTGGGGGCCATTTTAGTACAGTGAACTCATTGTCATGTTCAAGAAACCAATTTGAAATGATTCGAGCTTTGTGACATGGTGCATTATCCTGCTGGAAGTAGCCATCAGAGGATGGGTACATGGTGGTCATGAAGGGATAGACATGGTCAGAAACAATGCTCAGGTAGCCCGTGGCATTTAAACGATGCCCAATTGGCACTAAGGGGCCTAAAGTGTGCCCAGAAAACATCCCCCACACCATTACACCACCACCACCAGCCTGCACAGTGGTAACAAGGCATGATGGATACATGTTCTCATTCTGTTTACGCCAAATTCGGACTCTACCATTTGAATGTCTCAACAGAAATCGAGACTCATCAGACCAGGCAAAATTTTTACAGTCTTCAACAGTCCAATTTTGGTTAGCTCATGCAAATTGTAGCCTCTTTTTCCTATTTGTAGTGGAGATGAGTGGTACCCGGTGGGGTCTTCTGCTGTTGTAGCCCATCCGCCTCAAGGTTGTGCGTGTTATGGCTTCACAAATGCTTTGCTGCATACCTCGGTTGTAACGAGTGGTTATTTCAGTCAACGTTGCTCTTCTATCAGCTTGAATCAGTCGGCCCATTCTCCTCTGACCTCTAGCATCCACAAGGCATTTTTGCCCACAGGACTGCCGCATACTGGATGTTTATCCCTTTTCACACCATTCTTTGTAAACCCTAGAAATGGTTGTGCGTGAAAATCTCAGTAACTGAGCAGATTGTGAAATACTCAGACCGGCCCGTCTGGCACCAACAACCATGCCACGCTCAAAATTGCTTAAATCACCTTTCTTTCCCATTCTGACATTCAGTTTGGAGTTCAGGAGATTGTCTTGACCAGGACCACACCCCTAAATGCATTGAAGCAACTGCCATGTGATTGGTTGACTAGATAATTGCATTAATAAGAAATAGAACAGGTGTTCCTAATAATTCTTTAGGTGAGTGTATCTTCCTTTATTTATCCAAAACCGTAAAAGAAAAGTTCAACAGGGAACATAGGAAGCACAGTTTATGCCTTTCTACATAACATGTCGGTCACATAAGCTGTATCACATGACTACATTACATGACAGTCCTCATCTCCACTCCAAACTGCGTTTATAGATTGCAGCAGAGGCATAGTCATAAAAGGCACGTTACCACTGCAGCCAATCACTGGCATGAGCATTATATGCCACAAGACTTCTAAGGCCAATTGTTGGCTGCAACGGTCACAAACCGTATACAATAACATCACTATTATCCTATTAAAGGGGTTGGCCATTTTCTTGCTACTGTTGACCAATGTGGCAGATGACTGTATGGCATAATCTAATATAGATTTTGTTTGTTCTGTGCTATATTCCATAAGCCATGACCCCAAATTTTCTGAGCTGTTCACATAGAGGTCCTGTCCACAAAATGTCTGCTGATAGAGAATCATCCGACCAGACACATCATTTAGCCTCCTCCATTCTCTACCACTGCACCTGCACTAAAGAACAATACAAGTGCAGATGGCAGTTACAGTGTATTTGAACAGAGGAGACATATTGATGTTTCTAGTCACATGATCCTCCATCAGCAGCCATCTTATGAACAGGGCCTTCAATTGGACAGCACAAAAGATTTGGCGATGGGGCACGCCTTATAAAATATAGAAAAAGGCTTAGAATATCAACAAAAGACTATTTTAGTAAATGCCATATAGTCGGCATACATACACATTCATCAACAGTAGCCAGAAAGTGTCCTCCTGTCTGGGAATACAAAAAGTCACAGATGTTGCAGAATGTTTGTTCCATATTTGATTTTTGTTTTTTCTAAAAATGTTTGAAAAACCACTTTAAATGGCCAGATGAGCAGTATACCTTCTAGTGTGTCAAACTCCACCTGCTACACACATTATTAACAGGCCCAGATTTCTATGTGATGGTATATAGTCATATACATAACACTATAAAACTCCATGATTCTTGCTTCACATATATTTCAGAGCACAGACAAACTAAACACTTCAATTTAAGGAGTCTTCCTGTATCTCAAATATTATCTCAAATCTATACAATATGTAGTGTGGGAAATCCCAAGAGAGGAGTGATCTACTTTTACGGTCTAATTAAGGAGTGTTATATTCTTAAAGGGAGGCTGTCACAGCAAATTCACAAATTAAAGTGTTCCTGAGGCCCTGCAGTTGACATATACAGTATCCCAAATATAACAATATTAACACATTATTATGTATTTTTTGTACTCTAAGCCCCTATGAAATGTCTATTCCCTCTTTAGCCAGTTACTTAAAAACAGTCCAAAGGGTGGTTTCATCGCTAATGTCGTCCAAGAATTCCCAACTGAATGGAGACCGAGCACTGAATCAACCCCCGCTCCTCATTCTGGTTCTGAATCAGCTCATGGCACTGCCTATACGAGAATTTAATGATGAAATCTCATGCAGGCAATAAAATGAGCGGAGCTATGTTGAGCTATGCGCCTGTGTGGAAGTTCGACAATGTTGTAAGTATCCTCAACCCATAATCATTATTATTGGTCTATGTCTTATGCTAAAGAAGAATGTGCAATTATTAAGCTTTTCAAGTTTTATTTCTTAGTATAGTGTTACATAATACACTTAAGACTGTAATAGCTAGATATAATACATAACCCATTTCTCTTGAAACAGGCAATTTCTGCCATATGGTATATTTTTTACTGCATTACAATAATCAACCAGAAATGTACCAAAAGTCAATTTTTGCCATATATTATGTGCATATAAGTCATAATTCTTACTGTAAATACCTCAAAGAACCTGGTACTTTCATTAAAGGGGTAAAAGAGTGAATACCCCCCCCCCCTACAGTACCCGGACTCGCCATATTGACCAGGTAAGTATTGTCAATACTGTGGGTTTTGGCATTGTAGGGGGAGTTATTCATTTTTGGATAACCCCTTTAATGATAAATGCATAAGGATATGATAAGGTTTTGCTATTATAGCTCAATAGAAAATCATCTGGATACTTGTTAATAACTTGCATAGTAGCAAATGTTATAAGAAGACACAAACATCCATTATATATATATTCCACTGTATATTAATACAATTGTCATGAAAATTGTTTTCAATATTGAAACTGTAAATAATGTTACAGGAGAGAGAAAGAAAGAGATATATAAAGAGAAAGACTGATACTCTGGGTTTTTGGTCACTATATACATGTTGTCCTGGGGGGTTCTCTTTCTCAAAGGAGAGAGATTAGTATGTGAAGCATGTGTGCAGAGTATTGTAGACAAAGCAATCTTTCTCTGGGTTTCAGGGAAAGATATTCAAATTAGCTTTCCTAAGACTATCTGATGACAGAAGGAATAAGATATTCTAATCTTCATATATTTTTCCACAAAACCCAGGGGAGCGTTGAATGGCTTAGAGTACTCCTGAGCAAATTTCTGGTGTAATAGGTGGCAGTTTTCTGGCGCAAATTTTTTATTTATTTTTTGTTTGTTTTTAAAAAACAGGCACTTGTGACAAAATTTGTGATTTTCCTATGCTCAAAAACTGGTGTAGAAACATGAAAAATATCCCCCAAAATGTCGAAAAATAACCATCATAATAATGTACTGTTATCATCCAATGTGGCAGTTAGATCATTAAGCACCCTTAAGAAGGGGAGCAACCCAATCTGTGTACCCCAAAAGAATTGCATCTGCCAGAGGATAATAATTTTAATAAATCAAAAGTTAATATAACAATATTTCAAAGCAGTGATAAAATTTGAAAATATAAATTTCATAGATTCTCTTTAATTTTAATTTTGGCACCAAAGCTAGTCAACATGTTATCATACTATAATTTACTGACTTACATTGTTTGGATCATTCAGTGAATCCCCATCACATAAGGCTTCTTGATACATATCCTTTACCTGGGGAAAATGTATAGGCTGTACAATACTGAAATCTTGTTGCTCAGAGGCTGGAGGTAAATGAGTTTGGTAACTCTGCCCCTGGGATCCTGGAGGAACCATCCTGACCTCCATGTATTTTAAGGTCCCATCTGTGTTCAGGTACAGAGCTGGCTGATACTGATCTGTGTAGTTTTTAGATTGGGATCCACCAAGGAAACAGCAACTACTGTTATAATCATAATTTTCCTTCCTCAGACATCTCACCAATAATATCATGAAGGTAACAAGTGACACTAAACTTATGGCCACTAGGGAAATGATTAAATACAGAGTCATATCTGATGGGGGTTTAGAATTTGTCAGGAAGTCCCCAGATTTTGGTGTTTCCACTATAACCTCATCTGCTATAGCGACAAGTACAGTCAACTGTGGTGGATAATGGGGGATTTCCCTGATCACTGATGGAAATGACAAGTTGCTGCTCCATGTTCTCGGTTTCCTGTAATCCTTTGAGAGTTCTCACCTCTCCTGTGTGTTTAGACACTTGGATCCATGAATAATTGATGGGGTAAATAAGATTAAACACCAACCAGGCATTGTGACCAGAGTCCAGATCCACTGCAGACAGTTTTGTCACCAGATATCCAGCACTTGTAGACTTTGGGATCCTCTCTTGGACAATGAGGTCTTCAGAGTGCTCTGGATACAGCAGAGCTGGGGCATTGTCATTTGTATCCAGAATAAAGACAAAGACAGGAACAGTGGAAGATAACTGTGGAGATCCGGAGTCTTCTACCTTTATGGTGATTTGTAAAACCTGGATCTTCTCATAGTCAAAGGAACGCTGAGCATATATATTCCCATCACTAGAATGAATGTAGACAAAGGAGGATACAGAGGAGCCATCAATCTGATTCTCCACTATAGAGTATACTAGATCAGAATTAACCCCCTCATCTAGGTCAGTAGCAGATACTGTACATAGAAGAGTCCCTGGATCACTGTTCTCCTTAATGAAAGCATTATAGGTGGGTTGTGTGAAGACTGGAGCATTATCATTAATATCTGACACACTGAGGGTGACACTTGTTTTACTGTATAGAGGAGGAGACCCTAAATCAGAGGCTGTCAGCTCTATAGTGTATTGGGAGGTTTCCTCTCTGTCCAGATTCCCATCTGTCACCAAAGCATAATAATTCTGATTGGATTTTATTTTAAAAGGCACATTTGGTGATAACTTCAAATGTATTTCTCCATTTTTTCCAGCATCCTTGTCTTTTACATTAACATATCCCACAATATACTCAGTTGGCACATTTTCTGGAATATCAAAAGTTGCTAAAGTAAATGTAATTTTAGGGGGATTATCATTCACATCTTCTATTTCCACGTGAACTATGCAATTCCCCTCTAGTTTGGGAAGTCCTTTGTCTACAACCTTAATAGATAATTCATAAAAGCTTTGATCTTCAAAATCCAAAATTCCATTTATATAAATCTCCCCTGTTTGCTCATTTAGGAAAATTTTTTCTCTAGCAGATTCAGATGTGTGGTCATCAAAAGAAAACTGAATCTCCCCATTTGCTCCATCATCCTGATCTGTTGCATTTAATGTTAATATGAGAGTTTTCAATGGCAGATTTTCCCTGATATTGACTTTATAAACCGACTGATTAAAGACTGGAGGATTATCATTAATATCTAATACAACTATTGTTATCCTGCAGGTCCCTGACCTGGCTGGTTCTCCTCCATCAATAGCTGTGAGAATCAGGTCGTGTTCTTGTTTTTCTTCTCTATCTAAAACCTTTTCTAGTATGAGCTGAGGGATGAGCGTTCCGTCCTTACGACTCTTCACAGACAGTGAGAAATAAGGATTTGTATTCAATGTATACTGACTGACACCATTCACACCAACATCTAAATCTTTTGCAATTTCTAAGGCAAATCGAGCACCAGGACTAGTGAAAACTTCTGTAATATCTATAATGCGATCGTTAGATGAAAATGTGGGAGAATTATCATTAATATCCAGAATCTCTATTTCCAGACTGAAAAGCTCCACAGGATTCTCAGCCACAACCTCTAACTGCAGTAAACATCTGGGACTGGATCCACACAGGCTCTCCCTATCAATCCTGTCCTTCACAGCCAACCCTCCATTTGCCTGATTTACACTAAAATAGTTTTGGTATTTTTCAGATCTCAGATGTATCCTGCGCTGAGAGATCTCTGCACGTTTTATCCCCAGATCCTGAGCTACATTTCCCACCAATGTCCCTGGATCAGACTCCTCAACAATAGAATAACGAAGCTGCCCAGAGACCCAGCCCCAGCTACACAGGAGAAAGGAGCAGACTACTTGCCGTTTCCAGCACTGACAAAAGCCTCTGATGTCCATATCTTAAATGATTGTCTTGTTATTTGATGTCACGTTGATCCTGTGTAATCCAAGCTGCATAAGGGATATGACTTTATAGTTCCATCCAGGAAAAAAATTATTAAATCCAATAAAAAATAACATCCACACAGCTCTCATCGGAGAAGCATCCCTTCTTTGTGTGAGAAGAAATATGGGAGGGTGAATCACTGAGCCAGGGGGAGGAGAACGCAGAGCTGACATGAGCAGATTCTCTAGTGTTGCTAAAATGATCGAATGGATGACAAGACTACCCTCTACTGGCCAACAGTGAGAATGCAGCAAATTAGCAGAACCGAAAAGAACTGAAATATTAAAGGATTCCACTTTACCTATGAGCTTTATGGATTTATGTACTTCTTTCCATAGTATAAAGCTTGTGATACAAATTAGATCTGAATTAAATCTATAAATTTGAACATGTTTTTAGTTTCAATTTATTGTATTTATACTGCTATTTAAACTATAGGAACAAAATATTATACAATATTGGCATATGAATAGGTTTGCTTCTTCAGTCTTAATAAATGTGTCACCGGGACCTTGCATGGCCACAGTATGATTCAGTCTTTGATGACAACTTCCTGTGTGTTAAAAGGTTTAGAATTTTCCACACAGCAAGGGGTAGGGGAGGGGGAAGTTAAAAATCTCCGATCACAGTTACTTTTAACGGTCAGACAGGCTCCAATCACATAACTATGACCACCAATCAGCCTGTATACTTATGGCGTTGGATTATTACCTTGTCCTTACAGCAGGCAGACACCTACGCTATTAACAAGCAGCCATTCTATACATGTACTATTAGGCTGGCATTACATTAATAGTCTAGCAGCACCATGGGGTACCAGTGGTCAGTATAACACTGGCATCAGTTGGAGCTGCTTATACTATGGCATCAGTGGAAAACAGGGAGAAGTCTTAAACTCAATGTGGTGTTTGATCAAAATCAGACAGGAAGCTGACCTGCAGGGGATAAAGCTCAATATTCATAAAAGAAGCGCACTGCTTGTTAGTTAAGAAAAAATGTATTTCCTCTTGAACAAAAAATATAAAATAAAATATAAAAAAATACATGAATTAACATAATAAGCCTTTTTCTTGTGTCACAGTATGCCCAGGGTTTCCATGCCGCATTACTGATGAGTAGTTACTATAAAATATCTGTATAGAAAATATGTGCTACATTTCGTATTATACAAAAAGATTTTAACCTTATGAAATAGTTATATATATGTTTCTCACTACTTAAACATTGTATATGACCTATGCTACCATATACAGTAGCAACCACATGTAACCACATGCTTATAAAAGTATAACAGATCCTACTATAAAATCAAAATACAAGATCCGCACCTAATACAATGCACAAGCAGAAGTTACATCTATTACATTGAAAATTGATAATTTTCCTCAAAGAATATATAAAATCTCAATGTTTTATCATCAAGAGTCATATCTCAAGTGTAGACAAGGTCTACAAGGTGATTGTCTTAAGGGCCCTTTACATAAGCTGAAAATTGAAAAGATCATTGCTAATGATTGTTCATAGTAACACTTATTAGCAATGATCTGGTGGTGTGAATGTATCGCCGATTACGCCATGAACGAGTGAAATGCTTGTTCACCGGGTAATTGGTTCATTAGTGCACCACAAAAATCCTTGCTTTCCGACAGTAGATCGTGCTGTGTAAACAAAATTTACTGCTGGGAAACAACTCTATGTGGGGAAGATCAATGGCACTAGTGATCACTCCTCCCCATACTCTGGAGGAGATTGCTACATGTAAATGCACTGGTCTTCTCCGCTAGCGATCAGAAGATTGTCAGTAATGAATGCTTCCTTCCTTACAATCTGCTTGTACATTATCCTGTGTAAAGGGAACTTTAGGAGAAGAGTCATCCAAAGTTACTCTTAGGGGGTCATTTATTAAGACCAGCATTTTAGATGGCAGTCTAAATAACCCCTTGCCCTTGCGTTGGTGGTGGAACCACTGAAGTTATGAAGAGGTGCCGGCCTATACATAACTTTGGAACATCCGCCATTGGTCTAAATATAAACCAGCTTCCTTTGTGGCCTAAATTTAGACCATTTTCTATACCTAAAACTTCCATGTCCACGTCAAGTACCTTTGTAAGACCTGGCATGAGCGAGGAAAAGTCAAAGACCGCGGCACAATTAACCTTTGCGAAGCAAACTGCGCCAGATATTTGCCAGAAAACTGCCGTATATCTGATAGTAAATGACCTCCTTAATGTTCTGGCAGGTCCTATGTCCAAACATAATGTGATTAGAATACCTTAAATGTATATATATGGTTGTGGATAGCTAATGCTAATAAACACATTTCAGGCTCCTTAACTAGAAATAGCATAATATTCCATACACTGTATCTAACATACATGTAATCTGAGGACAAACTGACAATGAAAAAGTATAGTAAAAATCTAAAACTATCTATATTCATTCTAACTACATTTAGTTTCTAGGATGTATCTTTTTTCATTTAGACTTTTTATTTAGCCCTCCGTTGTAATTTAGGAAATCATATTATGCTTCAAACTTTAGGAATGCAATTAAATAAACATTTAATTTGGAAATATATAAAATATATAGTTCAGTAATTAACTCTGTGAGCAAATGGTTTTGTCTCTATGACAAAAGTTCAAGTATTTATGTTTCTGCTTTCCCTGGCGACTTAACCCCTTAGGGACACAGCCTTATTTCACCTTAAGGACCAGGCCATTTTTTGCAAATCTGACCAGTGTCACTTTAAGTGGTGATAACTTTAAAACGCTTTGACTTATCCAGGCCGTTCTGAGATAGTTTTTTCGTCATATATTGTACTAAAAATGAAGTAAAAAACTAATTTTTTTTTTCATAAAAAATTACCTAATTTACCAAAAATTTTGAAAAATTAGCAAATTTCTAAGTTTCAGTTTCTCTACTTCTGTATCACATAGTAATACCACCAAAAATTGTGATGACTTTACATTCCCCATATGTCTACTTCATGTTTGAATTATTTTGGGAATAATATTTTATTTTTTGGGGATGTTACAAGGCTTAGAAGTTTAGAAGCAAATCTTGAAATTTTTCAGAAATCCAATTTTTAGGGACCACTACAGGTCTGAAGTCACTTTACAAGGCTTACATAATAGAAACCACCCAAAAATGACCCCATTCTATAAACTACACCCCTCAAGGTATTCAAAACTGATTTTACAAACTTCGTTAACCCTTTAGGTGTTGCTCAAGAGTTATTGGCAAATGGGGATGAAATTTGCGAATTTCATTTTTTTGCCTAATTTTCCATTTTAACCCATTTTTTCCACTAACAAAGCAAGGGTTAACAGCCAAACAAGACTGTATCTTTATTGCCCTGACTCTGCCGTTTACAGAAACACCCCATATGTGGCCGTAAACTACTGTACGGCCACACAGCGGGCCGTAGAGTGAAAGGTGCGCCGTTTGGTTTTTGGAAGACAGATTTTGCTGGACTGGTTTATTTACACCATGTCCCATTTGAAGCCCCCCTGATGCACCCCTAGAGTAGAAACTCCATAAAAGTGACCCCATCTAAGAAACTACACCCCTCAAGGTATTCAAAACAGATTTTACAAACTTTGTTAACCCTTTAGGTGTTGCACAAGATTTAATGGAAAATAGAGATACAATTTCAAAATTTCACTTTTTTGGCAGATTTTTCATTTTAATATTTTTTTTTCCAGTTACAAAGCAAGGGTTAACAGCCAAACAAAACTCATTATTTATGGCCCTGATTCTGTAGTTTACAGAAACACCCCATATGTGGTCGTAAACTGCTGTACGGGCACACGGCAGGGCGCAGAAGGAAAGGAATGCCATACGGTTTTTGGAAGGCAGATTTTACTGGACTAGTTTTTTTGACACAATGTCCCATTTGAAGCCCCCCTGATGCAACCCTAGATTATAAACTCCATAAAAGTGACCCCATCTAAGAAACTACACCCCTCAAGGTATTTCAAAACTGATTTTACAAACTTTGTTAACTCTTTAGGTGTTGCACAAGATTTAATGGAAAATAGAGATACAATTTCAAAATTTCACTTTTTTGGCAGATTTTTCATTTTAATATTTTTTTTTTCAGTTACAAAGCAAGGGTTAACAGCCAAACAAAACTCATTATTTATGGCCCTGATTCTGTAGTTTACAGAAACACCCCATATGTGGTCGTAAACTGCTGTACAGGCACACGGTAAGGCGCAGAAGGAAAGGAATGCCATACGGTTTTGGAAGGCAGATTTTGCTGGACTGGTTTTTTTGACACAATGTCCCATTTGAAGCCCCCCTGATGCACCCCTAGAGTAGAAACTCCAAAAAAGTGACCCCATTTTAGAAACTACGGGATAGGGTGGCAGTTTTGTTGGTACTAGTTTAGGGTACATATGATTTTTGGTTGCTGTATATTACACTTTTTGTGAGGCAAGGTACATACTAAATGGTAAAACACTCGGTAACACTGACATGGAAAAGGATCTAGGAATTTTAATAAACAGCAAACTAAGCAGCAAAAACCAGTGTCAGGCAGCTGCTGCCAAGGCCAACAAGATAATGGGTTGCATCAGAAGGGGCATAGATTCCCGTGATATGAACATAGTCCTACCACTTTACAAATCGCTAGTCAGACCACACATGGAGTACTGTGTACAGTTCTGGGCTCCTGTAAACAAGGCAGACATAGCAGAGCTGGAGAGGGTTCAGAGGAGGGCAACTAAAGTAATAACTGGAATGGGGCAACTACAGTACCCTGAAAGATTATTAAAATTAGGGTTATTCACTTTAGAAAAAAGACGACTGAGGGGAGATCTAATTAATATGTATAAATATATCAGGGGTCAGTACAGAGATCTATCCCATCAGCTATTTATCCCCAGGACTGTGACGAGGGGACATCCTCTGCGTCTGGAGGAAAGAAGGTTTGTACACAAACATAGAAGAGGATTCTTTACGGTAAGAGCAGTGAGACTATGGAACTCTCTGCCTGAGGAGGTGGTGATGGTGAGTACAATAAAGGAATTCAAGAGGGGCCTGGACGTATTTCTGGAGCTTAATAATATTACAGGCTATAGCTACTAGAGAGGGGTCGTTGATCCAGGGAGTTATTCTGATTGCATGATTGGAGTCGGGAAGGAATTTTTTTTCCCCCTAAAGTGGAGAAAATTGGCTTCTACCTCACAGGGTTTTTTGCCTTCCTCTGGATCAACTTGCAGGATAACAGGCCGAACTGGATGGACAAATGTCTTTTTTCGGCCTTATGTACTATGTTACTATGTTACTATGTAAGGTAACAAAAAATTGCTTTTTTGGCACCGTTTTTTTTTTTGTTATTTACAACATTCATCTGACAGGTTAGATCATGTGGTAATTTTATAGAGCAGGTTGTCACGGATGCAGCGATACCTAATATGTATGTTTTTTTTTTCTATTTATGTAAGTTTTACACAATGATTTCATTTTGTAAACAAAAAAAATGTTTTAGTGTCTCCATAGTCTAAGAGCCATAGTTTTTTCAGTTTTTAGGCGATTATTTTAAGTAGGGTATAATTTTTTGCGGGATGAGATGACGGTTTGATTGGCACTATTTTGGGGTGCATATGACTTTTTGATCGCTTGCTATTACACTTTTTGTGACGTAAGATGACAAAAAATAGCTTTTTTGACACCGTTTTTTTTTTTTTTTTTTTACGGTGGTCACCTGAGGGGTTAGATCATGTGATATTTTTATAGAGCCGGTCGATACGGACGCGGCGATACCTAATATGTATACTGTTTTTAATTTATGTAAGTTTTACACAATGATTTCATTTTTTAAACAAAAAAAATCATGTTTTAGTGTTTCCACAGTCTAAGAGCCATAGTTTTTTCAGTTTTGGGGCGATTATCTTGGGTAGGGTATGATTTTTGCGGGATGAGATGACGGTTTGATTGTTACAATTTTGGCGTACATGCGACTTTTTTGATCACTTTTATTACCTTTTTTTGGGAAGTAAGGTGGTCAAAATTTCAATTTAATCAGAGTTTTTTATTTTTATGGAGTTCACCGTTCGGGTAAAGTAACATGCCCGTTTTATAGATCAGGTCGTTATGGACGCGGCGATACCAAACATGTGTAGGGAATTTTATTTTTTTCACTTTTAATCTGTGATAAATGTGTTTTTTGATATTTACTTTTTTTTTCACTTTTTTTTCACCCAGACCCACTTGGTTCTTGAAGATCCAGTGGGTCTGATGTCTGTATAATACAGTACAATACACTATATAGGGTATTGTACTGTATTTTACTTACACTTTGTCTGAATAGATCTCTGCCTCCTTCAGCACAGATCTGTTCAGCACCATGGACAGCAGGATGCCTGAGACGGCGTCCTGTTGCCATGGGAACCTTCCCCATCTGCTCAGTTGTCGCCACAACTGCGCAGACGGGGAAGGGTAAGGACAGGGCTGTCGGGGAGCTGTCTGGGAGCTCTCTCCCTCTCCCATCGGGGGGCTGCAAAGGTCCCTGAGCTGTTAACCTTTTTCATACAGTAGTCCGTACAGACCGCGGTATGGAAAGGGTTAAACGGCTTGACCGATGTCAGCCGTTTATACCAGGGTGTCAGCAATGTGCTGACACCCTGGTATACCCACTAGCCACCAACGATTATTCAAGGGGAGGCGGGCGGGGGATCGCTATCCAGCCTGCCGCACCGCCCGCCTCCCGCACCGCCCGCAACCCTCCCCCTGCACCTCCCGCCACCATAAAATGATTCAGGGGTGCAGGGGGGGGTGAAACATATATATTTTGGGCATTAGAAAGTTTCTGATCCCCGAGGTCAGGGACTGCGGGGATCAGAAACTGCAAAAAGCGCATCAAACCGCAGGTCTGAATCGCCGACATGGCGCGCATTTAGCCTAGGTGCCTGCTCAATGATTTGAGCAGGCACCATGTTCCGATCACCGCCGGCCGGGCGGCAGTGATCGGAACAACACATGACGTACCGGTACGTTATGTGTCCTTAAGTACTAGGACATCATGACGTACCGGTACGTCATGTGTCCTTAAGAGGTTAAAGAGGACCTTTCACCACTCCTGATATTCCTGTTTTAATAGCTTCATGCATTCCCCATGTAATAACAATTCTGGAACATCTTTTCTTATGTCTCTATGTTGTACCTTTCCTTTATTATTTCTACTAGAGGTTATGAATGAATTGCTATTAGCCTTCAGTAAGGGTACAGCAGGGAGGTAACCAGTTGGGGGGTGTACCTGCACAGACTCACTCTATCCAATCAGTGCTGCCATTTTCAGACTGTGCAGGTCCCCCCCCCCCCCCAACTGACAATGAAGATATTAAAATAGGCAGGAGTGGTGAAAGGTCCTCTTTAAGCCTATATTACACCAGGCAATTGTCAGGCCAATCATCGCTAACGAGCATTGATAGGAATGCTCGTTAGCAATGATCTGCCACCGATTACCCTATGAACATTCATTGGGAAATCAGGATCTTTCTGCATGTTTAAAACTCTTCATTTGTCGGCGGCAAATCGTGGTGTCTAATAACGATCTGCTGTTTGCAAACAGTATGGGGAGCAATGGTATAAAGATCACTCCTCCTCATGTTGTGGAGGAGAACACTGCATGTAATATCAGCAGTCTTCTCCCAAAAATCACTGGCAGAATCAAGCTGTGCTTAGACTCAGATTAGATTGCATTATGTTTGCTCTTTTCATATAGTCATTTCGTTTTAGTCTCACATTTCAATGACAGTGTAAACAAGGCTCTGGAGAGACAAAATGTCAAAAATTTTACTTTTATTACAGTGTTTAAAGGGAATGTGATTTTTTTTCTGGCAGTTAAATTTAGGTAGCAACACGTATCCTAATTTGTTGATATTTCCTGATTGCAGATTATTTTATTCAATTTCCTGAGAATAATTATAGGGGAAGCCAGTGGTGTAACTAGAGTGCTATGGGCCCCAGTACAAACTTTGGATCGGTCCCCCCCCCCCATTTTTACAAAGAGGCGGCAGATTTTCTACACTAAGCCCAATGCATGGCTATACTCACCCATTCCTAACTAATAAAATCTTGTGCTACCTCATCCAGGGTGTTGCTGGCATTGGCGTGATGTCCACTGGATCGAAAACAGGGTCCCTATGGGGAGAAAAAAAGAATAATCACATAAGGAAGGGATGGTGATTGCCCCTGTGATATTACCAGCAGGGGGCGCTGTGCTAACCTGTAAGACTGAGCCATACCAATGTATAGCAGGGTAATCTAGGACATTTCCCCTAAATGCTACTACACAGTACTAATGCCCACCTTGTGGCCCCTCACAGTAATTAAGCCCACCTTGTGGTCCCTTCAGAAATAGTTATGTCTCCTTGTGGCCCCTTACAGCAGTTATGCCCACCTTTGTTCCTGTCACAGTAGTTATGCCAACTTTTGTGCCCCCTCACTGTAGTTATGCCCATATATGTGCCTCCCTCACAGTAGTTATGCCCAGATATGTGCCTCCCTCACAGTAGTTATGCCAGATTGCGTCCCTCACAGTAGTTATGCCAGATTATGTGCCCCTCACAGTAGATATGCCAAGATATGTGCCTCTTTCACAGTAGTTATGCCAGATTATGTGCCCCTCACAGTAGTTATGCCCAGATATGTGCCTCCCTCACAGTAGTTATGCTAAAGTATGTGCCCCTCACAGTAGTTATGCCCAGATATGTGCCCCCCTCATAGTAGTTATGCCAGATTATGTGCCCCTCACAGTAGATATGCCCAAATATGTGCCCCCTCACAGTGGTTATGCCAAATTATGTGCCCCTTCACAGTAGTTATGCCAGATATGTGCACCTCACAGTAGCTATGCCCAGATATGTGGCCCCTCACAGTGGTTATGCCAGATTATGTGCTACCTCACAGTAGTTATGGCCAGATATGTGACCCCTCACTGTAGTTATGGCCAGATAGATGCCCCCCTTACTGTAGTTATGCTGTAGTCTGCAGCTTTATAAAAAAAAAAAAAAAAAAAAACATACCTACCTTTTTCCCTGATTACGCGCTCCCACACTCATTTCTCACGATGTGCGGCCAGCAGGGGGAGCGCTCAGAAGAACAGTGAAGCAGGGAGCGGAGAGCGATCCCTGCTTCACTCTGGAGACGAGAGCTCAGCAGTGACAACAACTGACTGTGAGTGAGTACGTGCGCCCCCCCATCATCCTTCCTTACCGCTGCGCTCCTCCTGCCTTTGCGCCGGGGCGCATATTACACACATTTTAAGAGCGCTCTGACGGGGCCCGGCATTGTCACTGTACTTCATGCCGGGCCCCTTCAAAGCGCTCCCATTACAAGTTAGTGCAGCGGGCCCCCTCCCTCCACCGGGTCTGGTCGTGGTCGCACCCTCTGCGACAGCCATCTTTATGCCCCTGGGGGAAGCCATCTTGCCTGAGCTGCTGTAAACAGAATTTAAAGATATGATTTACAGTAGCCACCATGAGCTATAGACACAATGGACATGACTGGACTCACTGACTTATGACCTGTGCAGAGGTTATTGTACAAGTAAGGAGAAGATAAACTGTGACATAACGTGGTATGACTGGTGGATCTTGCAATATATAATATATATATATTTATATATACATATATATATATATATATTATTTGTCCTTCTAATCTTGCCTATAATGATAACCATTGGAGGACTGTATGCTTTTTTTAACATACACTACTCACAAAAAGTTTGGGATATTTGGCTTGTGGGTGAAATGCACGCTAACCTTTACAGATAAACTTAATGTGACATTTTCTAAACTTTTGAATGCACATGTCCAACTGTTCAATGTTTCAGTACTTGCTGTTCTCTAACAAGGAGCTTAACGGCAAAATTCACAACAGGTGTTTGATCCATGAATCGCTCAACAAATTTCCTGGTTCAATTAGAATTGGTATTTAAACAGTCCTCCTCATCATGCTTATTATTTTTAAATCATGAGATCAAGACAGTACCTAACAATTGATCAACAGTACCTCGCCATGCTAGACAACCTAACCACACACCAGACATAGGCATTATCATCTTACCTGGGCCAGGAACCGTCTACGTTGGATGAGGGACCAGTGGGCCTCAGTGCGGTTCAATGATAAAAGTCAATTCACTCTGAGCAGAAATGATGGCCGCCAACCATGTTGGAGACGTCAAGGAGAGCGCTATGGCATCAGCCAATTTTGTTACCAGACTACACTTTGGTGGCGGTGTTACAGTTTGGGCAGCTGTGTCTAGTCAATACAGAACTGCCCTATACTTTGTGAATGGCACAGTGATAAGCCAATATTACTTCAATAACATCATTAATCCAGTCATTGTGCCTCTGCATTTACAACACAGGCCTAATTTTATTTTCACTGACGACAATGCGCCAGTTCATTGAAGTCATATCATTAGGGAAAATAACATCACCAAAAATTCCTATTCTAATGAAACATTCCCTCTAACCATTTGCTAAAATAATTCACTATTGAACTATATTTTTATGTATTTAAAAATAAAGGTTGACTTTAACTGCTTTCCTCTGGTTTGAATCATGCTATAATTTGCTATCCTGCAGGGATAAAGCTCTCTGCACCTGCAGCTGTCAGTTCACCATACAAAGTGTGGTCCAAGCCGTTATTCCTTCCAATGACTTCTACTGACCTAAGCACCAGTGTTTATAAGAACTGTAGCAGCGCAAAAAAACCACCCACCTCTGACTAGAGAGAAGGTAGCTTTTCAGACCCTAGCACTGCTGCAGTGTTTATATGCAGAGGTACATAACTTAGCTGGAGGTGTAAGGAGGGAGGGATTGGTATTTCTGAAAATCAATAATTCGAAGCCCTTTCACTCTTAATAAATAATACATAAAAATATAAATCCTGGAAAGCCATTTAAAGTCATAATGTTCAAAACTGATATTATAGAAGGGATGATATATTTTTATGTGCACTTATTACACTCAATAGACTCTCATCATGCAGGCAGCCACATGAAGGAATATATCACTGAATCACGATCACTAACTAGATATATATATAATCCATTATTATATCATAGAAATCGAGTTAGGGTCCATTCACACATCCGTTGTTTCTTTCCTGATCTGTTCCATTTTTTGCGGAACAGATCTGGACCAGTTCTGTACCCATTCATTTTCAATGGGTCCTGGAAAAAAATCAGACATTGAGCTGTCCGATTTTTTTCAGGACCCATTGAAAATGAATGGGTACAGAACTGGTCCAGATCTGTTCCGCAAAAAACGGAACAGATCAGGAAAGAAACAACGGACGTGTGAATGGACCCTTATTCATACAAAATACCTCCAAATGTAAATATATTTTATTAAGGGTTAAATATTCGCACAGTGGCAAAATATTTAATTAAAATATATAACTAGTTGAAAAATAATCTAATGACCATTAAAATACACATGACTTACATTGTTTGGATCATTCATTAAATGCCCATCACATGAGGCTTCTTGAGATAAGTCCTTTAAATGAGGAAAATTTAAAGGCTGCATAATACTGAAATCTTGTTGTTCTGAGGCTGGAGGTAAATGAGTTTGGTAACTCTGCCCCTGGCATCCTGGAGGAACCATCCTGACCTCCATATATTTTAAGGTCCCATCTGTGTTCAGGTACAGAGCTGGCTGATACTGATCTGTGTAGAGTTTAGATTGGGATCCACCAAGGAAACAGCAACTACTGCTATAATCGAATCTATCTTTTCTCAGACATCTCACCAATAATATCATGAAGGTAACAAGTGAGACTAAGCTGATGGCCACTAAGGAAATTATTAAATACAGAGTCATATCTGATGGGGGTTTGGAATTTGTCAGAAAGACCCCAGATTTTGGTCTTTCCACTATCACCTCATCTACTATAGTGACAAGTACAGTCACTGTGGTGGATAATGGAGGATTCCCCTGATCAGTGATAGAAATAACAAGTTGTTGCTCAATGTTCTCGATATCCTGTAATCCTCTCACTGTTCTCACCTCTCCTGTGTGTTTAGACACTTGAAACCATGAATAATTGTTGGGGTCAATGAGAGTAAACACCAACCAGGCATTGTGACCAGAGTCCAGATCCACTGCAGACAGTTTTGTCACCAGATAGCCTGCACTTGTAGACTTTGGCATCCTCTCTTGGACAATGAGGTCTTCAGATACTGGATACAGCAGAGCTGGGGCATTGTCATTTGTATCCATAATGAAGATAAAGACAGGAACAGTGGAAGATAACTGTGGAGATCCTGAGTCTTCTACTTTCATGGTGATTTGTAAAACCTGGATCTGCTCATAGTCAAAGGAACGCTGAGCATATATATTCCCATCAGTAGAATGAATGTAGACAAAAGAGGATACAGAGGAGCCATCAATCTGACTCTCCACTATGGAGTAAACCAGATCAGAATTAACCCCCTCATCTAGGTCAGTAGCAGATACTGTACATAGAAGAGTCCCAGGGTCACTGTTCTCCTTAATGAAAGCGTTATAAGTAGACTGTGTGAAGACTGGAGCATTATCATTAATATCTGACACAATGAGAGTGAGGCTTGTTTTACTGTATAGAGGAGGAGACCCTAAATCAGAGGCTGTCAGCTCTATAGTGTATTGGGAGGTTTCCTCTCGATCCAGATTTCCATCTGTCACCAATATATAACGGTTTTGGTTGGATTTTATTTTAAAAGGCACATTTGGTGATAAGTCCAATTTTATTTCTCCATTTTTCCCAGAATCTTTGTCTCTCACATTAATAAATCCCACAATATCCCCAGATGGTGCATTTTCAGGAATATTGTTAGCTACTGACATAAAGGTAATTTCAGGGGGGTTATCATTCACATCTTCTATTTCCATCTGAACAATACAATTTCCTTCTAACTTGGGAATTCCTTTGTCTATAGCCTTTATAGATAATTCATAAAAGCTTTGTTCTTCAAAATCTACATGTCCATTTATATAAATATCTCCACTTTTTTCATTTAAAGCAAATTTTTTTCTTGCAAATTTTGATGTGTGCTCATTAAATGAATACTCAATTTCACCATTTGTGCCGCCATCCTGATCTGTTGCATTTAATGCTAATATTACGGTTTTCAATGGCAGATTTTCCCTGATACTGACTTTATAAACTGACTGATTAAAGACTGGAGGATTATCATTAATATCTAATACAACTACTGTTATCCTGCAGGTCCCTGATCTGGCTGGTTCTCCTCCATCAATAGCTGTGAGAATCAGGTCATGTTCTTGTTTTTCTTCTCTATCTAAAACCTTTTCTAGTATGAGCTGAGGGATCAGCGTTCCGTCCTTACGAGTCTTCACAGATAGTGAGAAATAAGGATTTGCATTCAATGTATACTGACGAATACCATTCACATCAACATCTAAATCCTCTGCAATCTCTAAAGCAAACCACGCACCAGGACTAGTAAACACTTCTGTAATGTCTATAACATGATCATGAGACGAAAATGTGGGAGAATTATCATTAATATCCAGAATCTCTATTTCCAGACTAAAAAGCTCCACAGGATTCTCAGCCACAACCTCTAACTGCAGTAAACAGCGGGGACTGGATCCACACAGGTTCTCCCTATCAATCCTGTCCTTCACAGCCAACCCTCCATTTGCCTGATTTATACTGAAATATTTTTGATATTTTTCAGATCTCAGATGTATCCTGCGCTGAGAGATCTCTGAACGTTTTATCCCCAGATCCTGAGCTACATTTCCCACCAATGTCCCTTGATCAGACTCCTCAACAATAGAATAACGAAGCTGCCCAGAGACCCAGCCCCAGCTACACAGGAGAAAGGAGCAGACTACTTGCCATTTCCAGCACTGACAAAAGCCTCTGATGTCCATATCTTAAATGGTTGTCTTGATATTCAATGTCATTTAGATCCTGTGTCATCCAAGCTGCATGAGGGATATGAATTTATTTGTCCATGTCCCAAAATTGGTAATCCATTTGAAGAAAATAATCGTCCAAAGGGCTGTTGTCGGAGCTACAGCTCTTCTTTGTGTGAGAGCAACAATGGGAGGGTGAATCACTGAGCCAGGGGGAGGAGAGCGCAGAGCTGACAACGACATGTTCTCTAATATTGTTCAGATAATGGACTGGATGACAAGACTACCCTCTACTGGTTAATAGCGATAATGCAGAAATTAGACAGGAGACAATAAATAAGTATATTGGAAGAAAAAAATATTCTAGATGTGCATTCAAACACTCCACAAGTGATGCAACAAGGAAATAAACATATAGATATAGAGAAAAATGTTCTTTGGTACTCCCATAAATAGAGATTTAATATTAAATATGATATGATTTTTACATTATACACATTTTGATATTGTAAAGAAGTAGTTTTTATACTATTATTTGCTCACTGAGAAATATGTTTAGATATTTTTGTAAATTTTTCCATGATACCACCTCTTAAACTCTTTCCATCTAGAAAGAGTTGAGTATAATATATAATATTGGCATGAAAGTTTAAGCTGTGTATGAGCAGATAGAACCATTAAAATATAATCATGGGAAAGAAATATAAAAATGTTTTTCTCAAGAACATAAGAACATAATGAAATATACAAAAATCAATCTGTGCTAGTTGAACATTAAATCTTTAAAAAATAAAGAAATATATATATATATATATATATATATATTTCATTATTTCAGACATTGTATTACTGCACAAGGTTTTAATAAGTATTAGGTTTCCTATATGGCCCATTGTTTACTTGTTAGATTACTACTACTAGTGTTTGTAAGACACTGTCCACTGGGGCCCCCAGGAATTATCGTGGGGCTCAGCCTGCGGGGACCCTATTGGAGTAGCGGGACAGGTCACGCATGTGCCTGTGGAATTTTCGGTTCCGACTCCTTTGCGGGCGGACGCGGTTCAGGGCCGCTTGAGCGTCCATGTGCATGCTTGAGAGGAGGTTCGCAAAGGGTTAAGCGGCTGAACGTACGCGCATCTTATTCGCTACACCGGCCACTGACGGGGAATATACCTGTACATAGACTCTAGTAGATTAGATGGCAGGCATTGGTTAAGTGATCAATGACCAGCCAAGGCTGCACAAGTGTCAGGGATTAGGATAATCATATGGCCTATGAGGAATAGACACATGGCACTCTGTGATTAGCTAGCAGGTGTTTAGGAGGTGATCTCCCTGGCTGGTCAGTGCCCACTGTTGTTTTGACAACCCGGGTGTATGTTGCTGTTCACATTCTTCCAGACTATCTGTGGATAACCTCTGACTTCCTCAATCCATCTCTAGAGTCTGCCTGTGGGAAACTTCTATGTGGAACAATTTGTCCTCGGATCAAACCCACGAAACGTCTCGTCCTTAGGTACTGCGTTACACTGACTATTTCTGTGCATATGAACTTTGGCCTGGTCTGGCTGTCCCTTGTGAGTTTTCCTGCACAAGTTATTATTTGGATTGATTACCTGCATTTGATTTCTGGTCTAGACTTTACTGTCGTCATTTAATAAATCCACCATTGTTTAAACTCTGTCTGGTTGTTTGGGGTTATGCACCATTACAGTGTTTCATTGTGTTATTTTTCAACCATTTCTTCATATTTACTCTTATGTTTGAAATACTTGCTGGTAATAACTCCTGCCTTATGCTCCAAACATACTGAACGGGCACCATTCATCCTACGAAGGTCAAAGAATTGTCCTTTGAGCTCCATTGGGTCAGAATATTTCAGTATACCTGTAAGGCTACAGGGGGCCACTGTACACTTTTACAGTGATTTGAGGATCAAATAATTCTGTTAGAAGTGTAAATTGTTTCATTGTTATTTATTTTCCTTAGGGTAAATATATGTATATCCCAGGCATGTTTAAATCCACGTTTGGTGGAAGTTGTTTCCAAACATCTACTACTCTTTCAATAAAATAATATTTTCTGACGTTTTTTCTTCTGATCTTCCCCCAACTAATTTCAGATTGTGCCCCCTTGTTCTTGTTAAAAATATGTCCATGCTGAACTCTATGTATACCATATTTAGGCTATATACAACTTCAGGGACATTTATATATGATTGCATTTTACTCATTTTGGACTTAAAATCATTTTTCAATAGGTCTTTATTGAAAATGTTCTGCCATTTTTTATAAACACTTATTTATGCTATATACTTAGTAAAAATCGGTCTAGGAATGTCTGTGCATACTGGTTGCGGTTTGGGTGAGTCTGTACTGGTACCTAATCCTGTTTCTGGCCTTGGGCTAGTCTTGTTCTGTGTCCTAGTCCGTTCCTGGTTTTGATATGTCCCTGGTACAGTTCCACTTTCCCTATCCATCTTCGTGTGTGCTGGTTACCATTGTAGGAATGTCTGTGAGTACTGGCCGTTGTTTGGGTTAATGTGCATTGGTACCCATTTTTTTTTCTTTGTTTGGTATTAGGCCTTTGGTTTAGGGTGTTCTGCCTAATCTCCCAGTGGAAATTTGGGGGGGCTTGAAAGGGGAGGTAGTGTCACAGTGTAGTTCGCGTGTTGCTTGCTTTAGTAGCTCACAGGTGTATTGGCTGCTCAGGCGTATAGGCTGGTTGCTATGACCTATGTGTAGTTGAGGCAGCCTGTGTGTGTACTACTCCTAGTGTATGATTGCTCCCCTCCCTGTTGTCGCGCTTCTGGTAAGTGTCACAGTGTGGTGACTGTGACATGGGTTGTTTGTGCTCTGGCATACTGGCTATGGTGGACGCCATGTATTCTGGTTGCCAGGGGCAACATCCAGTACTGTAGCCTATGCTTTCACATCTATGTTTATGCAGGCCCCCCTCCCTGTTCGGTTTGTATGTGGTTAATTGTCTGGGTCTGGGTGTGGTCACTATGTGCTCTTTATATACCTGTGTGCCTGGGTTTGGGGGTCAGTGTGTCTCCAGCCTTGCTGGGTGCAGGAGCTATGCATCTGACCTTGGTGAGTCCATATGCCCTGTTTGTGTGGCCAGCTATTATGTCATTGAGGTCACCTGGTCTTCCTGCCTTGACTAGTTATAGTTTCTGTGTCTATGTGCTAGGTCTCCGAGCCTAGATCTATGTCTTGTTAGTTTTGTTCTGTTTCTGGTCTGCGACTGCCATGTGTCTTCCTGCATGGAGTCCAGATATTTTCTTCTTTTCCTGTACGGTTTGTCCGAGCCTTGTGTAGAGGTCTGTCTGTACGGCCATGGACTAACTTCGCATGGGGAACAGGCATCTGCTTTTCCTGTCTTGTATGTCCGTGTTTTGTGCACAGCTCTGTCTGTTTGCCCATGGACTAAAAACGCATGGGAAACAGGCATATGATTGTCCTGCCTATGCCTTTGTGAGAGGGCTCCAGGGTTCTATGGAGGGAGGACATCTTGTCTGTATGAAGCTCTTGCCTGTGACCGCCATGTGTCGTTCTAAATGGGGTCCAGGCAGCTGATTGTGTAACGGTTCCTCGTCAGAACATGACACAAACATGATAAGAAAACACAAAACATCAATTATATATAATAATCAGACTATTAATAAAATTACCTTGAAGATGATATGTAAGATTCAAACACTAAATAATAATTAGGGTTTAACACAAAAAAAATAAGATAATCATGAATGCAAAATCTCAAAAGACCCATAACATTAATATTATGCACCATGATGTGCCAATATAAACATTATGCACCCTAAAGAAGAACCTGTATAATAAGTAAGGGGGCATGTTCTCCCAAAACGTCACGTGGAGGGGGAGCAGGTGTGAACGATATCTGTCTCAGCGTCCCTCATGATGAACCATTTTACATTGGAATGAAGTAAAGAAATAAAAGAAACATAAGGTTTTGTACAATATTGGCAAAATGAGGTAAAAAGAACACACAAGTCTACAAGGTTTAAATACCATCAAGAAGAAGGTCACTGGTGCATTTACACAAGTTAAAGTAAAAATATAGGGGAAGAATTATCAAAAACTGGTGTAAAGCAGAACTGGCTTAGTTGCCTATAGCAACCAATCAGATTCCACATTTCATTTTTCATAGCTCCTTTTGAAAATGAAAGGTTGAAATGATTGGTTGCTATGGGCAACTAAGCCAGTTCTAATTTACACCAGTTTGATAAATCTCTCCATGAAGTTCTGAAAAAAGTAGTAAATCAATTCAGTCATATCATTTTACTTTCACTTTTGGCACCCAAAAGTCAATATGTTAGTACAGTATCATTTTACGACTTACATTGTTTGGTTCATTCAAAAAATCCCCCTCACATGAGGCTCCTTGATACATATCCTTCAACTGAGGGACATTTAAAGGCTTCACAATGCTGAAATCTTGTTGCTCTGGGGCTGGAGGTAAATGAGTTTGGTAACTCTGCCCCTGGCATCCTGGAGGAACCATCCTGACCTCCATGTATTTTAAGGTCCCATCTGTGTTCAGGTACAGAGCTGGCTGATACTGATCGGTGTAGAATTTGGATTGGGATCCACCAAGGAAACAACAACTATTGGTATAATCATATCTGTCCTTTCTCAGACATCTCACCAATAATATCATGAAGGTAACAAGTGAGACTAAGCTGATGGCCACTAGAGATATAAATAAATACAATGTCATATCTGATGGGGGTTTGGAATTTGTCAGGAAGTCCCCAGATTTTGGTCTTTCCACTATAACCTCATCTGCTATAGTGACAAGTACAGTCACTGTGGTGGATAATGAAGGAATCCCCTGATCACTAATGGAAATGACAAGTTTTTGCTCAATGTTCTCGATATCCTGTAATCCTCTCACAGTTCTCACCTCTCCTGTGTGTTTAGACACTTGAAACCATGAATAATTGATGGGGTCAATGAGGCTAAACACCAACCAGGCATTGTGACCCGAGTCCAGATCCACTGCAGACAATTTTGACACCAGATATCCAGAACTTAAAGACTTTGAAATCCTCTCTTGGACAATGAGGTCTTCAGAATGTTCTGGATAGAGCAGAGCGGGGGCATTGTCATTTGTATCCATAATGAAGATAAAGACAGGGATAGTGGAAGATAACTGTGGAGATCCTGAGTCTTCTACCTTTATAGTGATATGTAGAACCTGGATCTGCTCATAGTCAAAGGAACGCTGAGCATATATATTCCCATCAATAGAATGAATGTAGACAAAGGAGGATACAGAGGAGCCATCAATCTGACTCTCCACTATGGAGTAAACCAGATCAGAATTAACCCCCTCATCTAGGTCAGTAGCAGATACTGTACATAGAAGAGTCCCTGGGTCACTGTTCTCCTGAATGAAAGCATTATAAGTAGACTGTGTGAAGACTGGAGCATTATCATTAATATCTGACACACTGAGGGTGACGCTTGTTTTACTGTATAGAGGAGGAGATCCTAAATCAGAGGCTGTCAGCTCTATAGTGTATTGGAAGGTTTCCTCTCTATCTAGATATCTATCTGTTACCAATGCATAGCGGTTTTTCATCTGTTTAATTTTAAAAGGCACATTTGGTGATAAGTTAAGTTGTATTTCTCCATTTTTCCCTGAATCCTTGTCTTTTACATTAATAAACCCTATAGTATCCCCAGATGGTGTGTTTTCTGGAATATTATTAGTCACAAAGGTAAATATAATTCCAGGGGGGTTGTCATTCATATCTTCTATTTCCACTTGAATTATAGAATTCCCCTCTAATTTGGGGAGTCCTTTGTCTACAGCCTTTATCGATAATTCATAATAGCTCTTTTCTTCAAAATCCAAAACTCCATTAATACAAATCTCTCCAGTTTGTTCATTTAGAGAAAATATCTCTCTGGCAGATTCAAATGTATGTCCATCAAAATAATACTGAATTTCCCCATTTGCTCCATCATCCTGATCTGTTGCATTCAGTGTTACTATGACAGTTTTCAATGGCAGATTTTCCCTGATATTGACTTTATAAACTGACTGATTAAAGACTGGAGGATTATCATTAATATCTAATACAACTACTGTTATCCTGCAGGTCCCTGACCTGGCTGGTTCTCCTCCATCAATAGCTGTGAGAATCAGGTCATGTTCTTGCTTTTCTTCTCTATCTAAAGCCTTTTCTAGTATGAGCTGAGGGATGAGCGTTCCATCCTTACGAGTCTTCACAGACAGTGAGAAATATGGATTTGTATTCAATGTATACTGATTGACACCATTCACATCAACATCTAAATCTTTAGCAATGTCTAAAGCAAACCGAGAACCAGGACTAGTAAACACTTCTGTGATTTCAATAATATGATTACTAGGTGAGAATATTGGAGAATTATCATTAATATCCAGAATTTCTATTTCCAGACTGAAAAGCTCCACAGGATTCTCAGCCACAACCTCTAACTGCAATAAACAGCGGGCACTGGATCCACATAGGCTCTCTCTATCAATCCTATCCTTCACAGCCAACCCTCCATTTGCCTGATTTACAATGAAATATTTTTGGTATTTTTCAGATGTCAGATGCATTTTTCGCTGAGAAATCTCTGCACGTTTTATCCCCAGATCCTGAGCTACATTTCCCACCAATGTCCCTGGATCAGACTCCTCAACAATAGAATAATGAAGCTGCCCATAGACCCAGCCCCAGCTACATAGGAGAAAGGAGCAGACTACTTGCCATTTCCAGCACTGACAAAAGCCTCTGATGTCCATATCTTAAATGATTGTCTTGATATTTGATGTCATGTAGATCCTGTACCATCCAAGCTGCATGAGGAATATGAATTTATATGTCCATATTCCTAAAATACAATCCAAGTGATGAAAATAAACACCCACAGGGCTCTCATCAGAGCTGCAGCTCTTCTTTGTGCGAGAGCAACGATGGGAGGGTGAATCACTGAGCCAGGGGGAGGAGAGCGCAAAGCTTATATCAGCATGTTCTCTAGTATAAGCTTTGTAATAAACTTGGAATACAAGGCTGCTCTCTTGTGGTAATATCTAAAAATTGCAGCTTTAAGAAGTCCAAATTTTTTGTTTCTCCCAGCAGATATCTTTATAGATTTTAGAAAATGTTTGAAAATATTCTAAATATTTTTTAGAATACATTACCAAATACTTGACATATTTTACCATATATTTGCACTGTCACTAGCATTTGTGTACACATAATCAATATGTTAATTGTTTCCACAAACTCTGATATTTTATTAGAAATGTAAGGATAGGTATGTGTTCCTTGCTAAATGCAAAAAATATATTACTCACTGATAATAGAAACTGTTTTGCTACAATTACACTTTTAGAGAAAGGAAGGTTTGACCTAAAGGCAGTATGAAATAGTCATACAAATTATTCACATATTACCAATGAGACCTGCAAAAATTAGAAGTGCTAACATTAGTTTAATTTATCCAGTTGGGGTTTTATTCAAAAAGTTTAAAAAAAATATGATTGCTACCTATGTATAATAATTAAAAAAATAAAGGCTATGTACACCTTTGGAGGGATTTTTTTTAAATTATTGCATTGTACTCATTTTGAACTAAAAATCATTTTTTCAATTGGTCTTTATTAAAAATATTGAGCTGTTTTCCCTGCGCAGCTTTTAGTTTATCTAGTAGCAAGATCAGAATTTTCTCTCTGCTCTGTCAAGCATGGAACTTGGGGCTCCTTATTTGTGATCTTTGATCTTATAAACATTCATTAAAGATGAGCTATTATCTTACTGATAAAAATGTGGCTTAAATAAGTGTTTATGACCTTTTATTCATTTAGAGATAAGGGTTATTAGATGATCAACACAAAGTGAAAGTGAAAACACTATTCACACAGTTAGACAGTTAACATTTTGTGACAGAACAGCTCAATATTTTTAATAATAAAGACCAATTGAAAAAATAATTTTTAGCCCAAAATGAGTAAAATGCAATCATAATTTTTTTTTTTGCCCCTGAACGTGTACAAAGCCTTTAAAAGAGTTGTTCCATTACCCTATTAAAATGCATAAGTATCATAATCAGGTCCTTTGCCAGACCAACTTTGTGTCTAACAGGCTCAGCATAACCATATTTTACTTGATACTTATTTAGTTGCATGGATTTCATCAGGAGATTTCTACCCATGCGGGAAGATAAGATTTTCACCTCAGGCATCCACCTTCTTTAATTGTAGAGGCACATCATTTCACCAGAATGTAGTGCCTGTTAATAGTTCAATTTAACCCCTTCCAGCAAAAGTCAGTTTGGACCAAATGTCAAAACCCATTTACAAATCTGACATCTGTCACTTTATCTGGTAATAATTCTGGAACGCTTTTACTGATCTAAGCGGTTATAAGATTATTTACTCATGATGCATCATACTAAATAATAGTGGTGATTTTGAGTTTTATGTTATGTTTTACCTTTAAGTATAAAAAAAATCCCAAATTTTGAAAGATTTTAAATTTCTTATATTTTAAGACAAATAGTGATTTTTCACAAATTAGTTATTCATTAACATTCCCCATATGTCTACTTTATGTAGGCATAATGTTGTATATTTCATTTTATTTTTTAGTATGTTAGAAGGCTTAGAATTTTGGAAGCAATTTTAGAAATTTTTTTTTTTTTTTTTTTAAGGACCAGTTCAATTCCAAAGTGACTTTAAGGGGCTTACATAATAGAAACCATCCAAAAATGACCTTATTTTAGAAACTACACCCCTCAATTTATTTAAAACTGTGTTCCATAGGAATTAAAGAAAAATGGAAGTGAAAGTTAAAAATGTCTTTTTTTTTTTTTGCAGATTTTCCATTTTAATAAATTTTACTATAACATAGCAAGGGTTAACAGCAAAACAAACCTCAATATTTATTACCATGATTCTTCAGTTTACAGAAACACCCCATATGTGATTGTAAATCTCTTCATGGGCACATGGCAGGGCACAGAAAGAGTGCAATATTGTTTTTGGAGGGCAGATTTTGCTGGAATGATTTTCAGGTGCCATGTCATTTTCAGGTACCCTTATAAAGAAAACCCCAAAAAGTGAAAAAAAATTTAAACCATACCCATCAAGGAATTGATCAAAAGATAAAGCGAATGCTTTGACCCAACAAGCATTTCATAGAATTTAGAAACACTTGGCTGTGAAAATGAAAATGTACATTTTATTTCCAACAAAATGTTGCTTTACTCCTAAATTTTAAATTTTCACAAGGCACAACAGGAGAAAATGCATCAAAAAATTTGTTGCAAATTTTTCGTGACTATAGCAACAGCCCATATGTAGTCTTAAACTGCTGTTTGGGGGCACAGCAGTGTTCAGAATGGAATGAACAACATCAGGATTTTCTAACATGGAATTTGCTAAAATTGTTTTTAGGGGCCATAACATTACATTTTTTCACCAATGTAGCTGTGTGAAGGCTTTTTTTTTTACAGGATTATTTTGAGGTACATATGTCTTTGTTATAATTTTTTATACCATTTTTGGAAACTGCAATTCTGGTAGTGTTTTTTTTATGGGGTTCCTCATGCAGTATATATGATATGATAATTTAAGTTGGCAGTGGCAGCGGCCCAATGAGGAACAGAGAGAACCCCCTCCCTTTGTTAACCCCATAGATGCCATGGTGGCTACTAACTGCAGCATCTAAGAGGTTAAATGGCTGGAATCGGTGCCAGCACTGATATTGGCAGTATAGCTGCCAATCGCTGCTGATTACATCGGCTCTGCTCCTAAGCTGCATCATGGCATCCAATATGGTTGACTGCACGGGAGCATCAGGGGCACAGGGGGCATTGGGACATGTGGGCACAGGCAGTATTAGGGGCACAGGGGACATCGGGACACAAAGGGACAATGGCTGATTTCAGGCTCTGAAAGTGGACATCAGAGCCTGAAACCAACATTTTACACTGCCTATGCTCCGATTGGTTAGTCTGCATAGAGTGGTCCCTTGCCAGTCCCTTGTCCAATCAGAGTGGTCTCTTGTCGGCTTCTCCAATGTCTCTGTTCTCGGTGCGAGTGGAGACTCAGGCTGTGATAATGTCACAATCTCAGTTAACAGTTTTGGCTTAACTATGCGTGAAATTACATGCAAGCTGGACGTACAGTTATGTCTAAATGGGGCAAGGGGTTAAAGAGAGAGAGAACCACTTAACTTTTATCACTGCTAGATTAGGAGTAATTCTAAGCACTAGAGATGGCCTTGCGGTTCGCCCGGCGGTCGTTTCACGGCGAATTTTGCGTGTTCGCGATTCGCCTAACATGCAAACATATGGAGAAATTCATGCCCGCCATATTCTTGTGAAGAACTTTGACCCATGCCATGACACATCTATCAGGTGGTACAGGACAGCCAATTGAGACATTTCAGCACATGGACATACCCCCTACCTTATAAATAAACCTGATCTGGCCGCCATTTTACATTCAGTGTTTTGCCAGTGTAGGGAGAGGTTGCTGTGTGGAGCAGGGACAGGCTGTTAGGGACACCAAATGCTAGCTAATAGGGCCACAAAAGTCATTTTAAGCAGTAGTATAGGTGTGCTATCGATAGGTGTGATACACAGAGGGGTGCGATATACTTATAATATACTTTTATAATGAGTCAAAAACACATAGATCTATATAGTGATCACCTGGAAGTCAGGGGCCTAGGAGCTAGGGGCTTACTAGGGCCATTTTTATATAGGGTAAGGTTCCGTACGGGGTCGCTCTTATCAGGACGGGTGGTCTGTGGTTAGGCTATCAGGGCCAGAATAGCATTCCCTGTGGCAATATCAGGGACAGTTCTTTGACCACCCTGTCCTTCAATACCACATCATCATCTAGCCCAGGAATGGATGTTTTTTTGCTTTCCCTCCTGGATTCATCGATGTTCACTGGAACCCCCCGGATTGTGATAGGACATATGGTTTCTGATTTGGTGCTGCCGAGCACCTGATTTAGTGCCGCCGAGCACTTGTTATTGCCTACCACATCTATGCTTTTTGCTTAACTTTAATAATTTAATTTATTTTCATTTTGAGGGATATCTTTTCCATTCACACGTCTGCAAAAAAGGTCCGCATCCGTTCCACAATTTTGCGGAATGGGTGCAGACCCATTCATTTTCAATGGGGCCGGAATGTGCTGTCCGCATTCGCATTTGTGGATCCACATCCGCATTTGCGGATCCACATCTGCATTTGCGGATCCGCACTTCCGCATCTGTGCTTCCGTTTCCGAAAAAAAAAAGAACATGTCCTATTCTTGTCCGCAATTGCAGACAAGATTAGGCATTTTCTATTATAGTGCCGGCGATGTGCGGTCCACAAATTGTAGAATGCACATTGCCGGTGTCTGTGTTTTGCGGATTCACAAAACATTTACGGACGTGTGAATGGACCCTCATAGTAACATTATTAAAGGTTACGTTTTATCTTTATGTATATTCTAATGGATTGCCTTCCTTGTACAATGTTATAATATACTTTCTATGTTAGAAAGTATATTATAGTGCATTTGTATTGTGCGGCAGTTATGTGCGGTTCTGCTGCGATACTGCAGGTATATAGAGGGACAAGCGTTATTGGAACAAATAATTTCTACTAGTGTGATATACCAGTTGTCCCCCAAAAAAACAGATTGAAGCGGGGTGTTATATACCAATATACACTGCTCAAAAAAATAAAGGGAACACTTAAACAACACAATGTAACTCCAAGTCAATCACACTTCTGTGAAATCAAACTGTCCACTTAGGAAGCAACACTGAGTGACAATCAATTTCACATGCTGTTGTGCAAATGGGATAGACAACAGGTGGAAATTATAGGCAATTAGCAAGACACCCCCAATAAAGGAGTGGTTCTGCAGGTGGTGACCACAGACCGCTTCTCAGTTCCTATGCTTCCTGGCTGATGTTTTGGTCACTTTTGAATGCTGGCGGTGCTTTCACTCTAGTGGTAGCATGAGACGGAGTCTACAACCCACACAAGTGGCTCAGGTAGTGCAGCTTATCCAGGATGGCACATCAATGCGAGCTGTGGCAAGAAGGTTTACTGTGTCTGTCAGCGTAGTGTCCAGAGCATGGAGGCGCTACCAGGAGACAGGACAGTGCATCAGGAGACGTGGAGGAGGCCGTAGGAGGGCAACAACCCAGCAGCAGGACCGCTACCTCCGCCTTTGTGCAAGGAGGAACAGGAGGAGCACTGCCAGAGCCCTGCAAAATTACCTCCAGCAGGCCACAAATGTGCATGTGTCTGCTCAAACGGTCAGAAACAGACTCCATGAGGTTGAAATGAGGGCCCGACGTCCACAGGTGGGGGTTGTGCTTACAGCCCAACACCGTGCAGGACGCTTGGCATTTGCCAGAGAACACCAATATTGGCAAATTAGCCACTGGCGCCCTGTGCTCTTCACAGATGAAAGCAGGTTCACACTGAGCACATGTGACAGACGTGACAGTCTTGAGACGCCGTGGAGAACGTTCTGCTGCCTGCAACATCCTCCAGCATGACCAGTTTGGCATTGGGTCAGTAATGGTGTGGGGTGGCATTTCTTTGGAGGGCCGCACAGCCCTCCATGTGCTCTCCAGAGGTAGCCTGACTGCCATTAGGGACCGAGATGAGATCCTCAGACCCCTTGTGAGACCATATGCTGGTGCGGTTGGCCCTGGGTTCCTCCTAATGCAAGACAATGCTAGACCTCATGTGGCTGGAGTGTGTCAGCAGTTCCTGCAAGACGAAGGCATTGATGCTATGGACTGGCCCGCCCGTTCCGCAGACCTGAATTCAATTGAGCACATCTGGGACATTATGTCTCGCTCTATCCACCAACGTCACGTTGCACCACAGACTGTCCAGGAGTTGGCAGATGCTTTAGTCCAGGTCTGGGAGGAGATCCCTCAGGAGACCGTCCGCCACCTCATCAGGAGCATGCACAGGCGTTGTAGGGAGGTCATACAGGCACGTGGAGGCCACACACACACTACTGAGCCTCATCTTGACTTGTTTTAAGGACATTACATCAAAGTTGTATCAGCCTGTAGTGTGTTTTTCCACTTTAATTCTGAGGGTGACTCCAAATCCAGACCTCCATGGGTTGAAAAATTAGATTTCCATTTTTTTATTTTTGTGTGATTTTGTTGTCAGCACATTCAACTATGTAAAGAACAAAGTATTTCAGAAGAATATTTAATTAATTCAGATCTAGGATCTGTTATTTTTGTGTTCCCTTTATTTTTTTGAGCAGTGTACTTTCTTTATAGTGCATTTGGGTACTGTATAGATGGAGATCACAAATTTGAATAATACATCTAGTATGTCACTGTCCATGTTGTGGGACTATTTGTGCACTTCTAGTAATTATTTCTTGGCTGCAAATATGAGCTGAAGGTTTTTCAGGTTCGCCTGCCATTAAAATGAATGGGACCCGCCGTGAACTTGCGGTTTGCGAACATTTGATCGCGTCAGCGCAATCGCGTTCGCGAACCGTCCCAGCAGATGTTCGTCCATCACTACTAAGCACTATCTTATACCATACTACACAGTAGCCACACAAAAATGTGTGGCTACTCACAGTTTCAGAAGCCAGAGCTGCTGTGCCTGATCGCCAGATCTGATTTCTAATGAAGAGGGGTTGTATATCTGAGAAAACATTTCTATTTTAACTTCTTTATGCATGATATAGTAGTTTGGATATCACAAACCATATATATCATTGGAACAGGCAAGAAGTGATCAAGTATATAATCATATTCACTCTGTTTGCAAACTGCATTAAAATCTGATCATCTCACAAGAATCTGCCACAGATTACAATGTATATTTAGGGCCCTTTTGGGCCCTAACGTATGCTACAAATAAGGGATGGAATTGCTTAAAATGTGTAAGCAGTGGCAAAGTCTTGCTATATTTATCATTACAGTGCTTAATTTAAGTATAACAAGGAACAGGCTAGCCTTAAAGGGATTTTTACATCTCATATGAAACACTAGGATATGCCCCCAATGTCTGATGGATGTGAGTCTCACCTCTAGGACCCACAGTTGTCTCTAGAACGGAGAATGAATAGGAATAATCATAAAATAATACAAATAAAGCATATCTTACCTGTAGTATAACAGGAATAACAGTAAGCTAGCCAAGAGAATTTCTTGTTCTGAGAGTCCCTAAGAACTAAATATCACATTTCAGATGCACTAAGAGCCAACACAATTTAGCAGTTGTCTCATACATTGGAGGCTCACAAAATGATACAATTCAATAAGGCATCTGTTATTTCTTCATTGCTAGACCTTATGAAACAATGGGTTAGGACTTGTAATGCTTCATGTGTGATTCACACTAGTATTATAACTAGAGATGAGAAAATGTTAAAAAAATTTGAATCGGCCAGTTCGCCAAATTTTCTGAAAATTTTTTGTTTGATCCGTTAAAAAACTGATATTTCCTGGCTTCAGAGAGCCTTTATAGTGGTGTAGAACACTGTGCCTTGCAGTAACAAGCATAGGGAATCTGCTTTGGTAGTGAAATAGTACTGTGAGTCAGTATGACATGCAGATGACAGGCGTCGCTCTTAGAATCACTGCACACAACACTTATATGGGCAGTCACGGGGCCAAAACTGACCAAAAAACTCAAGTATGAACATAAGACTTATAGGTCGATGAAAGCACCAAAAATAAGCACACTTCTTTTACACTGTCGTCAGCATATTACACATAGATGTCTAAAGAACCTGTTCTATTAAACGCTTATACAAGTAGAGCCCCCCTGACAGAGTGGAGAAGGTGTCAGTAGTAAGTTTGTGTTGATGTCACTGATTATTTTGCCCTTCCGCTGATCCGTCAGAACGATAATCCCCAAAAAACTGATTCTGTCTGTTAAGCATCCGCCTTTACTCAGTCAGCATTTGGTCAGTAATCCATCAGTATTGCTAATTTAAAAAAAAACAGGAGTGGATCCAAAACAGAGTTGACACATGAATGGAATATTTGCATGTCTTCTGTGTTTTGTACCCACTCCTGCTTTTGGCTACCAAATCACAAGCCAATTCTGATGGGGCCATACAGGCCTTAAAGCTGCTACACAGACAAGATCCGTTGTGCGTCTCATTTTTCCTTCCTTCTGACAGATCAGAAGAAGGGTCAAATAAATGATGATGTCAGCCAGGCCAACAGGCAAAATAGTGGCCCAGTCATGAAGTGGGAAGGGTGGGAACAGCATGAGAAGTAGTGAGGTGGAAGCAGTATGAGTAGACCACAGAGAGATACAATGACAGTGGGAAGGTGGCAGCAGCATGAGGAGGCCACAAAGTGGCAATTTGACATAATGTGGAGGTGGCAGCAGCATGAGGAGACTACAGAGTGGCAAGGTGATATAGTGTGGAGGTGGTAGCAGAATCTGGAGGCCACAGAGTAGCAAGGTGACATAGTGTGGAGGTGGCAGCAGCATCAGGAGGCCACAGAGTGGCAAGGTGACATAGTGTGGAGGTGGCAGCAGCATCAGGAGGCTACAGAGTGGCAAGGTGACATAGTCTGGAGTTGGCAGCAGTATCATGAGGCCACAGGGTGGCAAGGTGACATAGTGTGGAGGTGTCAGCAGCATCAGGAGGCCACAGAGTTTGAAGATGACATAGTGTGGAGGTGGCAGCAGCATGAGGAGACCATGTGGCAAGGTGATATAGTGTAGAGGTGTCAGCAGCATCAGGAGGCCACAGAGTGGCAAGGTGACATAGTGTGGAGATGGCAGCAACATCTGGAGGCTACAAAGTAGCAAGGTGACATAGTGTGGAGGTGGCAGCAGCATCAGAAGGCAACAGAGTGGCAAGGTGACATAGTGTGTAGGTGGCAGCAGCATGAGGAGACCACAGAGTGGCAAGGTGACATAGTGTGGAGGTGGCAGTAGCATGAGGAGACCACAGAGTGACCAAGTGACAGAGTGGGGAGGTGGGTGGAAATAACAGTACCCGGTGACAATGCTGGGTGTAAGAAAGAGCACTTGGCATCAGATGTGTGGCATTAGGCAGCTTTTCCAAACTCTGCCAGTTGCGGCCACAAATCCAGTTTGGCTGCCCAGTAGTCCAGCGGATCTTCAATGTTGGGTGGCAGGGTGCTGTCCAAGTATGCCACCACCTGCTGGTTCAGGTCCTGCTCCAGGTCTACCTGCTGCTGGTGAGTAGCGTTGATCACGAATATTCGAATTGAAAATTTTTATCTCGAATATAGGCACTTTGAGAATTTGCGAATATTTAGAATATAGTGATATATATTCGTAACTTTAGGAGTAGTGTTGATTGCGAATTTTCGTAACGTGAATTTTTGTAATGAGAATTTTTGTAATGCAAATTTTCATAATGAGAATCAATGAGATTGTAAAAACTCAGATCCGATGGTATATTCTAACCCCCAGGCATTCCTATGGTGACAGGGACTCTTGTCGGGGAGGAGTATGCCAAAGTGGAACAACTGTACAAATAAAATAAAAAACATACGAATATTCTAAAACACAAATAGATTCATTTTATAGAATATTCGTAATATTCAAAAACAAGAATATATAGCAACATAGCGAATATTCGAAAAAACGAATATATAGCAATTTAGCTAATATAGTGCTATAATCTTCTTTGCCTAATAGTTGTAATTTTTTTCTCACCTGAAGTTCAGATTGGAAAAAAATTACAACTATTAAAAAAAAAAAACATTATAGCACTATATTAGCTAAATTGTTCTATATTTGTTTTGTTTTTTCGAATATTCGCTATACTGCTATATATTCTTGTTTTAGAATATTAGTTTTTTAGAATATTAGTTTTTTTTTCCCATGATTCCTCCCTGCTTAAGAAATATAGTGAATTCGAATATGACCCCTGCCGCTCATCACTACTGTTGAGGCGTTTCTTCAATAGGCGGGTGAAGAAAGCTGCTCATCAGTGACTCTAGACTCAAGTTGCTGCTGATGGAGCTCGAACTGCTCCTACCCCCCCCCCACCCTGCCAGAGCAGCCATGGCAGTGGAACGTGAGCGCAGAGGGCCCCCCCGGTCATACCTGTGAGAGGATGGACGATGGCACAGATAGGCATCGGCCAACTGAGTACGTAGGATGTCTCTATAGTAGTTCAGTTTGTCCTCCCTCTCAACGGGTGTAAAAAAGCAGTTCCTCCTCTGTGTGACTCAGTTCGTCCAGGCAAACTAGGTGCAGAACAGCTGTACACCTCCGTGGCCTGCACATGTGGTATGCTGGAGGGGCACTGTGCATTTTCCATGCAGTGGAAGCTGAAGCAGGACCAACGGCGTGAGAACGTGGAGGCGGAAGCAGCATCAACTGGCCAAGTTGCTGGTGTGGCTGTGAAGGAATCACATTGTCACGGTGCGGTTCACAGTGATGTGGTTTGCCATGCAGGCTGGCTGCATGCGTATTGCGTACTGGTTGCGGGTGTTTCCGTGTATGCTGGTTTCTTTTGGCTGCGTGCTGGCTGCAGTATCTAGTGTGAACCTGCTCGTCTGTATACCCACTTTGGCTGTATCGTCTCCCTGTGGGTATGTCAGGTTGGTTGCGCTCTTGCGTACTAGCTGCTGTGCTCCGTGCATGCTGGTTGCTAGGGGCAACGTCCTGTATCTCAGCTTGCTATGCTGTGGTTTCTGGTTACCGCTGACCTGATTTGGTACCTCCCTGTTTGGTTCTGATGTTGTTAACCTCCACTGGTCGGTTCCTGGGTGTGTACTTTCAGGTGAGCTCATTAGGGTGCTATTTCTGCCTTTGAGGCTTTAGTATTGAGGTCAGTCTTGGTTGTTCTGTCTTGTCTTGTCTGCCTATCTACGTTTGCTGTTGACCCAAGGAGTCCTACCATCTACACCTCGGTGTGTTCTGCCTGGTTCTTCTTGCCCTGTACCTTGCCTTGTATCTGTTCTGTATCTGTATAGCCTAGCAGAGCTTATCTGTGTCTGATCTATGTTCCTGTTATTGTCTGTCTGGCAGTCCTTACCGCTTCTGGCGTTCTGTTCATGTCTGTCTATGTCCGCCTTTAGAAGAGGGTTCCTATGTTCCCTGGAGGGGGAATGCCCATTCTCTGTCTCTGAGCAGCTCTTCTTGGGGGTCGCCTTGCTTCTATTGCTTGGGGCATAGGTATCTGCTTCTGCCTCTGTTCTATTCTTCCTGCCTGTCTGTGGTATCATTGTACTGTTGGTACCTTGTCTGGTATCTTCTTGCCGCCTAATCCTGCTGCCACTGACTTGGTTTACGCTCTGGAGTAGCCCCTGGCAACTGCCCTAAAAGCCCAAGCCTATCCTCACAATCTAAGGCTCTAGTGAAGACCAGGTAGCTGCTTAGTTACAGCCCTCCAGAGTATTGCTAGTCAGTGGCACAGTGGATTATCACCCACTGTTCCATTTCAGTAGATTGAGGTCTTCTGTTATAGTAATTGTCACTCACATGTCATTCCTTTCTTTAAGTTATGTGTTCCATGGTCCTTGGCCTGTTTGCCTTGTCCTGCTCGTATGATGTCCCGGAGGTCCCCCTAGGGACCCCCGGCACGTGACACACATTCACCCAGTGGGCCGTAAAGGACATGTATTGTCCCTGACCGTAGTTACAGCTCCACACGTTGGCACTGCCATGCACTTTGGCAGACAGCGAAGGCTCAAGGACAGGCCCATCTTCCTTTATACATGTGTGTGCAGGGCTGGTACTGACTTTTTGGCAAATAAATGATGGCTTAGGACTCTCCACCTCGGCTTGGCACATGCCATCAGTTCTCTGAAAGATGCAGAGTCCACCACTTGGAAAGGGAGGGACTGCAGCACCAGCAACTTGGACAGGAGCACGTTCAGCTTCTGCGCCGTTGGATGAGTGCACGCATAATGTTGTCTCTTGGCAATCACTTCGGTGATCGATTGTTGACGGAATGACTGACGAGGAGTAGGAGGGCGAGGAGCAGGAGCATCAGGTCCAGCAGATGATGGGAAGGACAGACAGCTCCCTACAGCTGAGGTGGTGGAGCCTTGACTGCCTGAAATCGGGTGCGTGCCACTGGGTGATGCAGCCGTTGCTACGGCAGGCTGGACCACCACATCGGAGCCACGGTTCTCGCAGGCCATTTTATGGAGACGCTGCATATGTTGACGCAGGGCCATGGTGCCAACATTGACACCCTGGCCACGCTTCACCTTCTGCCTACAGATCCTACATATGGACATGTTCACCTCCTCCAGTGGCTTAACAAAAAACTGCCACACCGCTGAGTAGGTGATTTTAACCCAACACTATGCACTGACGGACTGCTACTGTTGCTGCCTCCGTGAACCTGTGCATGGCTACTTCCCGGGCAGGTAGGCTCCTGCGAATCAGGTGGTCTACCCTGGGCATGTTTGGCTCCCGTCCTCCCACTCCTGCCACCCTGCTGACTCCCGGCCACGCTAGCCACTTGCTGGCTCCTCAGCTGCCTCACAGGCAAGCTGCCACCCTCTTCTCCCGATGATGATGAAGCCCCTTCGTCACCCGGCTCCAAAGTGCGATCAGCTACATCATCATAATCTAGTACTGTCTGCGCGTCACTGGTGTCCTCCTCAACTGTCTCTGGGTCAGGAGCCTGACCGCTCGCAACACCAGCTTCCACGCCACTCTCCTCATCACTACTTTCCCGTCTAGTGGAGGAAGCGGCGGATGTCTCCTCAACACTTTGGCTTGCCAGTAGCTGCTGACTGTCTTCTAGTAGCTCTTCCTCACTGTATAGTGGAGCTGAGCACACAGGATACAATACTTCTGTGGCTGAGGGAACAGAAAAGGACAGAGGCAGGTTGAGGACAGGTGAGGGTACAGGGCCAGCTCCTGGACCATGCCAACTAAGGGTTGTACCTGATGAACCCACTCTTGGCTGGGGGTGTCTGATGTCACTTAGAAACATAGAAACATAGAATGTGTCGGAAGATAAGAACCATTTGGCTCATCTAGTCTGCCCAATATACTGAATACTATGAATAGCCCTTGTCCCTATCTTGTATGAAGGATGGCCTTATGCCTATTCCATGCATGCTTGAACTCCTTCACTGTATTTGCAGCTGCCACATCTGCAGGAAGGCTATTCCATGCATCCACTACTCTCTAAGTAAAGTAATACTTCCTGATATTACTTTTAAACCTTTGCCCCTCTAATTTAAAACTATGTCCTTTTGTAGCACTTTTTCTTCTTTTAAATATTCTCTCCTCTTTTACCTTGTTGATTCCCTTTATGTATTTAAAAGTTTCTATCATATCCCCTCTGTCTCGTCTTTCTTCCAAGCTATATATGTTAAGGTCCTTTAATCTTTGCTGGTAAGTTTTATCCTGCAATCCATGTACCGCACAAGGGCAAATTAGACATATAAATGATTCCTCCCTATCCATTCCCTACACTTTGAATAATCTTTCCCTGCTCTTGTAAAAATTTTTTTAGCACAATTACGTTTTTCTAGCACTGTCCGTAGTGCCTGCTGACGTCTCTCCCTGCGCTCAGTACACTGGAAAATGGCAGAATCCAAGATGGCTGAGGCTATTTATAGGGCTGTGACATCACAGGGCTGGCTGACTGCTGATTGGCTGCATGCATTGCATTATGAGTGATCCTGCCTTCCCAGAGTTCCTTGTTCCATGTCATCACATATGCAGGAGCCATTTTATGAAAAAATTTGATTCGTTACCACGAAGCGTGAGGAAATTCAGATTCAGAATTTTTCCTGAAATTCGCATCGAATTCCACTTTGTCAACGTTGATTCGCTCATCTCTAATTATAACATTTAGTTATTAACATTTATCTACTAGCCATATTCACCAATATACAGTAGATCACAGTAAATGGCTATAATCCTTCAACATTGTCAGATACTTCTCCATGGAGGGATATCTCTTCTCTTCTACTAGTGGCATGCATTGACTGACTGTTTACTTCAGCCAGTAGCCTATATATGTTGCTGTAAAGGTACATGCTGATTGGCTGGAAAGGGGCACGGATGAAGAGATGTTTTTATTGGAGCTGGGATAAAATATGGCTGCAATAGAGGACCACCCCTGGAAGTCTGCCAGAATGATTGTAAGTTAAATTCACATTCAAGTTATGATGATCAAGGATAGACCATCAGAGGCAATCCAAAGTAAGGGAAGCAAGTGTATAGTTTGGTTCAAGTAAATTTCTGTTAGTATCTTGTTCTTACTTTATTCTTTGCATATGAACTGCAAAAGCTACATAACCATCAAACCCTTTGCATCCAACATATACTAAAATATTGATATATTATTTTTTTTTTTTTGGCATACAATGGGACTATACTCATCGGCATACCTTTCTTGTATTGTATTAGAAAATGTAGTTTAAGCTTTACTATGTAATGACAGTAAAAATAAATGCTGGTTGCAAATCTACACAGGGGTTGTAAATCAGAGGCTATTGTTGGAGGTACAGTATAAGGTACTTAAAAGGATACTTCAATCATTTTATCACACATTGACAGCCTATAAGTGAATTTTTAATGTATTTTTTTTTAACAAAAATGGGTAGATTGTTTTCTTGCTATAATTTTGTGAAGCCACTCGTGTTCTGCTTCCTGTCCTACCTCATTAACATTCTCCGTTTTTTAAACTTTTAGCATAGCAAACAGCCTCTCTTGACTTTTTCAGTAGTAGTAAATTGACAATGGATTACCTGTCTATATAGGAGTTTTATCTCTTTTTGCTCCTTCAATATACATGGTGTTAAAGGGCTTCTGTCACCCCCCTATAGTCATTTTTTATTTTTCGATTTATCAATATATAGTGATCTTACTCTTTTTCGTTCAGTACTTTCTTCAAAAAACAGACTTTTATAATATGTAAATTACCTCTCTACCAGCAAGTAGGGCGGCTACTTGCTGGTAGCAGCTGCATCCTCCTTTCATAAAGACGCCCCCTCCTCATGTTGATTGACAGGGCCAGCGAGCGCTCTCGTCCTCTGGCTGGCCCTGTCTGCGTTTTAAATCTCGCACCTTTGCCGTACCGGTCTTCAGTCGGCGCAGGCGCACTGATAGGAGGACGCTCGCTCGGCCGCTCCTTCCTCAGTGCGACTGCGCCGGGTGTAGATGTGACGTCATCGGCGCAGGCGCATTGAGGAAGGAGCGGCCGAGCGAGCGTCCTCCTATCAGTGCGCCTGCGCCGGCGTGAGATTTAGAACTCAGACAGGGCCAGCCAGAGGACGAGAGCGCTCGCTGGCCCTGTCAATCAACATGAGGAGGGGCGTCTTTATGAAAGGAGGATGCAGCTGCTACCAGCAAGTAGCCGCCCTACTTGCTGGTAGAGAGGTAATTTACATTTTATAAAAGTCAATTTTTTGAAGAAACTACTGAACGAAAAAGAGTAAGAGCACTATATATTGATAAATCGCAGTATAAGGGTTTTAAGTAGCCAAAAAATGAAAAATGACTATAGGGGGGTGACAGAAGCCCTTTAACAATGTCATCCTAACACTCATTAGAAATACATTACAAAATTATAGCTACCTCCACCAATTATTATTTTAACCCTTTTAAGGACCTCCGCCGTACATATACTGTGGAAGTCCGGTCCCCAAACATGGCGCCCGCACGTACGTGCAGATGGCGCCATAGCCACCGGGTTTCTGCTATTTTAAATAGTAGAGACCCACGGCATATGTATACGATCAGCCATAAGGCTGATCGCTTATATTTTCCCTTTCAGATGCCGTGGTCAAATGTGCATTGATCTAATAGGCTGAGGCCTCAAATAGGCTTCAGTGCCTATTAGATGACTATACCAATACAGGCCACTAGGTGGCAGCATTGTATTGGTATAGTGCAAATTAAGTGTTCAATGGTGTCTATATAGACATCAATGAACACAATAGGCAATCTAATGATTGCCAGTTATAGTGACCCAAAGTTAAAAAGTAATTTATATTTGCAAATATAAAAAAATAAAAAAACATTAAAGTTCAAATCACCCCCCTTTCCTTAAAATAAAAATACTTAAACAATAAAAAAATAAACATCATGGGCATCACCGCGTGCTAAAATGCCCATACTATTAAAATATAACAATATTAATGACATACGGCAAATGGCGTAATGGAAAAAATAAAAAATAAATGCCAATTTGCCATTTTTTGTCACTTCAACTACCCAATATTTTTTTTATAAAAAGTGATCAAAAACTGGCACACACTTCAAATTAGTATCACTGAAAAGAACAGATTGTCCCGCAAAAAATTAGTCCTTACACAGCCCCGTACACTTAACTAAAAAAAAGTTATAGGGGTCAGAATATGGTTATAATTTTTTTTTTCAGTATTAAAACGCAAGCAAAATTATACAAGTGTGGTATCGTTGTAACCGTACTGACCTGGAGAATGAAGATAACAGGTCAATTTTACTACATAGTGCACAATGTAAAAAAAAAAAAAAAAAACTTTAGCAGAATTATTTTTTACCAATTCTACCCCATTTGGAATTTTGTTTACCGCTTCCTACTTCATGGTATGCAACTGTAAATTGTTCCATTAGAAAGTACAACTTGTCCCGCAAAAAACAAGCCCTCATAAGGCTATGTGAATGGAAAAATAAAAAAGTTAGGACTATGGGAAGGCAGGAGTGAAAAACAAAAACGCAAAAATGGAAAATCCCAGCGTCCTTAAGGGGTTAAAGGAGGTAGATGCAAACTAGAAAACCCATTTAAAGATTACAAGCTCAGCGCACACTTAGTGGTTCAGTAAGTTATACCATCTTTTCCAAGTATGTCAAGATTTTCTTATTCTTCTGTTTCCCTACACTATCCTCCTTATCGTTTCCATGCCTAGTCTATTATGGTTACTACCTTCTTGGCATTATTACAGACTTAAGGCCCCATTACATTAGTCAATTTTGTAGGTGATTGTCGGGAAGGAAGCTTTGAAGGAGACCACTGCATGTACATGGGGACGAGTGATCGCTAATGCCATCACTCTTCCCCATACAGACTTGTTGTTTGCTGGCAGCAGGTGCCTGTTTACACAGCATTATCTGCTTCCATCAAACAATTATTTTTGTGACCGCATGAATGATGTGATTACCCAATGAACGAGCATTTTGCTTATTGATTGGGTAATTGGCGATGCCATCTGATAATTGCTAATCAGCGTTTCTATAAACCTTAAACAATAGCATGTATCAAAAGTCAAGAGACCCAAAAAAAAGACCCATTGAGGACAAGTTGTTCCTTAGAAAAACTATAACACAAAAGTATTTACAGTTGTGTTCAAAATAATAGCAGTCAGACATCACTAACCTGATCAATCACTGTTTTTGGTAGAAATTATATTTCTAATTGGCAAATTATTTACTAGCAGGTGTAGTAGAGTAATCGAAATCCAGCAGACCCAACAGTCATGACATGCATGCTGCTGATTCTCTGTAATTCAATCACTTATTGAAAGGGGCATGTTCAAAATAATAGCAGTGTGGAGTTCAATTAGTGAGGTCATTCATTCTTTGAAAAACAGGTGGCAATTATTGCCCTTATTTAAGGAAGGAAGGCAGCACATGTTGTACATGCTGGTTACAGTGCATTTCTCTCAAAAATTCTGAGGAAAATGGGTAGTTCCAGATATTGTTCAGAAGAACAGCGTAGCTTGATTAAAAAGTTTATTGAAGAGGGGAAAACATATAAGGAAGTTCAGAAAATGATAGGCTGCTCAGCTAAAATGATCGCAAATGTTTTAAAATGGCAACCAAAACCTGAAAGACATGGAAGAAAGCGAAAAACTACCATTCGAATGGATAGAATAGCCAAAATGGCAAGGACTTAATCAGCTCAATCAGATCAAAGAAGGTCTAAAGTTACCTGTGAGTACTGTTACAATTAGAAGATGCCTATGTGAAGCCAAGCTATCAGCAAGAAGCCCCCACAAAGTCCCACTGTTGATAAAAAGACATGTGCTGAAGAGGTTACAATTTGCCAAAGAGCACATTGACTGGCCTAAAGAAAAATAGCACAACATTTGGTGGACTGATGAAAGTAAGATTGTTCTTTTTGGGTCTAGTGGCCGGAGACAGTTTGTCAGACGACCGCCAAACACTGAATTCAAGCCACAGTACACTGTGAAGACAGTGAAGCATGGTGGCGCAAGCATCATGATATGGGGATGTTTCTCATACTACCTATTTATCGCATACCAGGGATCATGGATCAGTTTGAATACATCAAAATACTTATAGAGGTCATGCTGCCTTATTCTGAAGAGGAAATACCCTTGTAATGGTTGTTCCAACAAGACAACGACCCCAAACACGCTAGTAAACGTGCATCTTGGTTCCAGACCAACAAGATTGGCGTTATGGAGTGATCAGCCCAATCTCCGGATCTTAATCCAATAGAAAACTTGTGGGGTGACATAAAAAATGCAGTTTATGAGGCCAAACCAAGAAATAGAGAAGAACTGTGAAATATAGTCCAATCATCCTGGGCTGGAATACCTGTTCACAAGTGCCAGAATTTTGGTTGCATGGGCAACACAGATGTACAGCAGTTCTTAGAAACAGTGGTTATACAACTAAATATTAGTTCAGTGTTTCAAAGGAAAGCAAAGTCTTCAAACATTTTTCAGTTTATATAGTGAATGTTTGAGTTTGTAAAGAAGAATACAAACAGTGCAATATTTTTGAACAGTCTAATATTCACTTTTCTTCAATTTTTTTAAAGGAACAACACAAATTTGATATATTTTTCTTCATGCTTTGATTTAGAATAGAATGTGTAGTGTTCCTAATGCATTTGTGTGAATTGATATAAAAGCTATTAGAAGGATTTTGAGCTTTATTCACTTTTTTAAACACACGGCTATTATTTTGAACACAACTGTATGTAAATACAGCTGTAATAGAAAATGTATCAAGTGTGTGGGAATTAGATACAGAAATAAAATATTGTCTAAAAAAATTAGAGAAAGCAAAGTAGTAAACCATAGTGTGTGCAAATGAATTAGTAACTAGACAAGTTCCATAGAGTAAAGACTGAACTATTTTTTTTTTACTGAAATGTTGACAATACTGAACAAGCCAACACAATACCGAGGAGCAGATTAGGAATTTAAAGTGGCCCTGAAAAAAAAAAAAAAAATGATCTCATGTAGGTGCATCCAAATTGAAAGAAGGCAGAGCTAAGACAAGTTGGAGGGCCATTACAAATAGGCATGGTCAGCAATGCCATAGTGCAACACAAAATACTGCTGCAGAAGAACATACTGGCCTAGCAACATCAAATAGTGGCACAAAATACCTCCTCAGAAACTGCTCCTGTGCACCTAGTTGCCACCTCCTGTCCTCCTCCTTTGACTCATCCTTGTCCTCCTCCAGTTCTCTCTAATTAAGATATGGAGTAGGGGATGAAGCGGTGAGATGTAGCCACAGCACCAAGCCTGCCCTAACAACAGAATGATGTCTGGTCTTTCAGCACTACCAAACATACAGATAAATACTACATATTTATTATATACAGTATATATCCAGTTGCAGTACAGTTGAATTCAGGAGGGCATTTATATACCCAGCTGGTGGACACAAGTAGCTGATTCTCCCAGTGTTAATTAACATAGGAAGGGGCAGTTACTTATGCATCCAGCTAGTTGCTTCAAGAGGGCTTGGTTGGCCTCTAAGCATTGGCCATTAGCAAGTTTCCAAGTAGGATCTATGTCCAGTCCACCACCTGAAATGATAATTTAGGTGCCTGCACGAACGATAGTTTCAACCAATGAGCTAGTGTTTTGCTCGTTGATCAGGTGATCTGCTGCACCTTCAGACGGACATATTGTCGGGATAGAGCATTCACAGGAACATTTGTTCCTGATAATCAGGCCAATTATATAGCTGTCTAAATCCACCTTTAAAACAGTTAGACAGCCGGTGGCATGGAGTCACAGTGAATATTAATTATGTCTTTAGCGCATTCTAAGCAGTGCCAGTAGCAAGCCTTGTAAAAGCTTTAATGGAGAACATAGTTGACTTTGAAGTGACACATTAATATACATGTTCATGCAAATTATTTTTCCTTAACACAAACATATTCCTATAAAAACAAGTTTTGACTAAAATACATTATTCTATATATAGACAGCAAATATGGTCTATCTTCTGAATGCTATAAATGATCTTAACAGAACTCAAAGAAAGACAATATCAGTCAATGGTAGCCAAGATTCTAGATACATTCTTTATATTTTATCATAGACTTGAAAGGAACCTGTCACATTGCACATAGTGTTTGCACAGATTTTTATACAGTTTATAGGGGAATATTTAGTTCAAATATTAATTTTATTCATTCCTACTTTTCTATACTTATGAGTCCAGTGGGCAGCCATATGCAGTAACTGACACGGCTTCCTGTGTATAATTGTGCATACTGAATCTTTTCCCCCAAAACGGTATTTTAGTCTTCTTGGCTGCTTGTACAATGCGACAGATTTAATAGAATTCAGTTAGTGCAAGACTGAATTAAATTAGGAATTGGACTTCACTAGGAAATATTAAGCAAGCTGGTCAATGTTCCTCACCTGAATCACATCGCTGAACTCACTATTTATGGAGAAGGACTCCTCATCATTCAGTATATCCTTTAGCTGAGGAAAATCCAAAGGCCTTAGGAAGGTGAAATCAGTTCTTTCTAATGCAGGTGAAATGCAGGTACTATAACATTGGTTTGTAGGTCTTGTCAAGGTCTTAACCTCCATGTATTTTAAGGTACCATCTGAAGTCAACTGAAGAGTTGGTTGGTGGTGACATTGGAAGTCATTCCTTTCATTTCCACCAAAGCATTTGCAGATACTTTGGTCATTAGTTGTCCTTAAACACCGTACTGTCAAAACAATGAATGTGATGACTGATACTGTACTGACAGCAACAAGGGCGATTATTAAATATAAGGTCATGTCTGATGGTTCGTTGTGAGCTGTCTGATAGTCTTGTGACTTAGGAGTTTCATCATGTACTACTTCTTCAAAAGAGACGTAGACTGTAGCTGTGCTTGATAAGGCTGGATCCCCATTGTCCCTAACCAGAACCAAAATTGTGTATAAACTTTCATCAGACTCAAGCAGACTTCTCATCATTCTTATTTCTCCTGTATGTGGAGCAACTTTAAACATGGAAGGGTCAGATGATTCTAAGATACTATAAGAAAGCCATGCATTATAACCTGAATCGGCATCTACAGCTGTTACTTTTGTGATCAAATAACCTGCGGACACAGGGCGAGGTATTCTTTGATGCTCAATGGCTTCTCTAGTCAAAACTGGGTACAGAATTTTCGGATGGTTATCATTTTTATCTAATATAAATATATAAAGAGTGGCATTTGACTTCAATTTTGGTGACCCTTGATCTTCTACAAAAACTGTAACTTCTAAGAGTTGTATATGCTCATAATTGAAAGATCGCTGTGCATAAACGTTGCCACTATTTTCATTTATATACATGTAGGAAGATATTGGAGAACCTGCGATATAGGTTTCCGATACAGAAAACTTTAATTGGGAATTTTCACCTTCATCTGCATCAGTTGCAAACAAAGTACAAAGTAAAATACCAGGAACATTATTCTCATATATATAGGCATTAAAATAATGATGTGAAAAAACAGGAGGATTATCATTGATATCTGAGATATTGAGCACAATTGTTCTTTTAGTGGTCATTGGTGGCAAGCCTAAGTCAGTAGCGACTAAGTATATGGTGTATTGAGGTTTAATTTCTCGATCTAAAACACCATCTGTGATCAAAGAATAATGATTTTCAAGTGATTTAAATTTAAAAGGAATCCCCGGTGGTATGTCTATGTGCACTTCTCCATTTCTGCCAGAATCACGATCAATTATATTAAACAGACCAACTACTGTGCCAATGGGTGTATTTTCTGGAATTGAGTTTTCAAGGGAAGTCACATATACTTCAGGGGCATTATCATTAGAGTCTTCAATTTCTACTTGAATGACACAATGTCCTTCCATAACTGGAACACCTTTATCTCTTGCTCTTACATAGATTTCATAAAAACTGGAATCTTCAAAATCAATCCTACCTTGAACATGTATCTCTCCTGTATGAGGATCAAGCTTGAACAATTTCCCTGCTGAATTTCGACTGTGGTCCTCTAGAGAATACTCAATTTCACTGTTTGGACCATCATCCATATCAGTAGCATTAAGTTTAATTAATAATGTACCTGGCATAATATTTTCTAATAAACTAATTTTATAAACAGGCTGATCAAATGTTGGGGGGTTATCATTGTTATCTAAGACACGAACAGTTATTTTTGTTGTCCCTGTTCTAACTGGATGACCCCCATCTAATGCAGTCAATATAAGATGATGTTCTGCTATTTCCTCTCTATCTAAAGCATTTTCTAACACTAATTCTGGAAAAAGCTTGCCGTCTTTTAATTGCTTGACATTCAGTGAAAAGTATTGGCTCGGACTCATCTCATATGAATTCACAGCATTAGTGCCTACATCTTGGTCAATGGCATTTTCTAGAGGGAATCTCAACCCTGGAGCAGCAAGTTCAGCTACTTTTATCATTCTCTCATTATTGATAAAATGAGGTGAATTATCATTTATGTCCAAAACCTCAATGAACAAACGAAATAACTCTAAAGGCTTCTCTATTATTAATTCTACAGACAACAAACAGCTTGAGCTGAGACCACACAGGCTTTCTCTGTCCATCTTTTCATTCAGTAGCAGGTCTCCAGTTTCCAATCGAAATACAAAATATCTCCTGCTTTCTTCAGACCCTAGTCTCAGTCTCCTCTCAAAAATCTGTTCAACATTCAGTCCTAGATCATAAGCCACATTTCCTATAAGTGTTCCAGGCTCAGATTCTTCCACAATGGAATAGTGTAACTGAGCACAGACCCTTCCCAAATATCCAACAGATAAAACATATAATACTTGCCAAATCCAAGCATCCCATTGCTTCTTAAAGTCCATTTTAGTTAAATGCTTCCTTGAGAATGATAGGTACAAGATGTTAGGTTGTTAGATAAAATCCCAAATCATCTTATGGTCTGGGTTAATCCAATAAAGCAAATTAAATCCTCACTAACTGTGCCTTTTATAAAAGCGACTTTGTATAGCTTTGTTATTCTTACTGATCAAAGTGCGAGAGGGAGGGTGACTCACTGACGGGGGTGGAGAGAGGGAAGACAGCAAAAGCAGATATTATGTGTTAGCTCTCAAGATTATTGGTTAAGAGTTACACCCACTCTTCCAATGACTAAAACTGCTCTGGCATTACAATACAAGTTAATCTCATAGCATCTGTAAGTACAGAACAACTCGTATCTTCCAATGTTCATTTATCAATATTAGGTAGCAGTTCTAGTGTAAAATAGATGAAGACAAATCTGGAGAATTCTAAATCTCAAGGAGAAATCCAGCAATATCATACAATTATATATTGTATTTTAAAGGTTCAGTATATATAATAATTCCCTTGCAGCAGATGGATCCTCGAAACAGTTAACAAGTTTGTCCGTACCATAAAAAGAAATTCAAACACTTGACATATTGTAATTATACATTACTAATTCTACCATGGAGATATGCAAATCTTGGAAGAGATATTAGTGCATCAGAGAAAAAAATAACTTAAGGAATATTTTACTGGACTGAAGAAATGATAAAACTGTAACCTTATTTTATGTGACGATGCAGAAATGAATGTATTTATACAGTTTTGTATAAACTAAAATGAATCCAAGACTCTTTTTGATCTTTTTCCAAGAACACGTGGGTACCAAATGCTCTAGTCCTTCTGTTACAATGTTGTTAAAAAAAGTGACTGAGTAGGCAGCTATCTCTTATGATCCTACAGATTAGCATACAAAATATGTCAGCTTCACTGACATGATCTCTTGATATTTTTGGAAGATTGATTCTAAGTAGAGATGAGCGAATTTCTAAAAAATTCTATTTGTCCGGTTCGCCGAATTTTTCTAAAAAATTAGCTTTGATCCGAATTAATTTGCGAGGAATCACATAAAAAATGGCTATTTCCGGGCTGCATAGAGCCTTTATATGGGTGTAGAACACTGTGAGTTGCAGTAACACGCATAGGGAGTGTGCTGGGGTAGTGAAATAATACTGTCAGTCAGTATGACATGCAGATGACAGGCGTCGCGATTAGAATCACTGCACACTTCATTTATTTGGCCAGTCACGGGGCCAAAACCGACCAAATAACTCAAGTATAAATATGGCAATATACACTATTAGCACAAATAACACCAAATGTGAACTGCTTCTATTTTTCTCGTATTGGAGTGAAATATGGCAATAAACGCTTTTAGCAGAATAACAACAAAAGTCACCTGCATATTTATTTCTAGTATTGTACGGAAATAGGTTACTAAATGATATCAGCGCAGATAACAGCAAAAGTGACCTGCATATATATTTATCTTTTTCCACAGATAAAAGCCACTAAAGGCTTTTCAACATAGCACTTGCACCCCAATAACCAATTGCTCGAATGACAGAGCTGTATTATTATCTGGATCCCCAAGTAATGTTTCCCTGCACTTGTAAATCACTTTTTCACAATAAGGATTTTCCTATGACTCTCCCTAGCATCTGCACACGTCTCTCCCTGCTTGTGAAATTATTCCTCTCACCATCCTTTCCCTGCACTAGTAAATCGCTTCTTTATTATTATTTTTTTAGCAATTCGTTTTTCTTTCACTCTCCCTAGCAACTGCATATACATCTGTCCCTGAACAAAGTACGATGGTGAATGGCAGACTCTAAGGTGGCCACCGTATTTATAGGGCTGTGACATCACTGGGCTGGCTGGCTGCTGATTGGCTGCATGCATGGCATTATGGGTCATTCCGCCTTCCCAGAGTTCCTTGCCCCATGTCCTCACACATGTAGCCGCCATTTTAGCCGCCATTGTATCCAGCTAGCCGCCATGTTAGGAAAAATTGCGATTTGTTACCATGAAGCGCGAGGAAATTCGCATTCGTTCAGAATCAAATTTTTCCTGAAATTCAGAACAAATTCGACTTCGTCAGCTTTGATTCGCTCATCTCTAAATATAAGTGATGAATATTAAAACCATAATAAGATTGAGTAAAAAAAAGTGTGCTTTAGACATAGTTTTACTGTCTTTTGTAGTCACTAACTGATTAAAGGCCAACCCTTTCTTCAAAGAAAGTAGTACCACAGACCATCTGATTGCCATGGGTCTGGCAATTTGCCTTATAGCAATCATTGTAGGAGAAATGTATTATCACTTGGTCGGGCCAAGTTTACCAGACTGGTAGCTGGCATTTCTTATTGTCTCTTTTGAGGCGAGGATCTCAGTAGGGCTTATGTACTAGGGTTTATGAATGGGAATAGACCCTGAAGTTGCATATTATTGTAAGGCTGACCATATCTAATACAGTTGCAAGAAAAAGTATGTGAACCCTTTGGAATGATATGGATTTCTGCACAAATTGGTCATAAATTGTGATCTGATCTTCATCTAAGTCACAACAATAGACAATCACAGTCTGCTTAAACTAATAACACACAAAGAATTAAATGTTATCATGTTTTTATTGAACACACCATGTAAACATTCACAGTGTAGGTGGAAAATGTATGTGAACCCTTGGATTTAATAACTGGTTGAACCTCCTTTGGCAGCAATAACTTCAACCAAATGTTTCCTGTAGTTGCAGATCAGACGTGCACAACGATCAGGAGTAAATCTTGACCATTCCTCTTTACAGAACTGTTTCAGTTCAGCTACATTTTTGGGATGTCTGGTGTGAATCGCTTTCTTGAGGTCATGCCACAGCATCTCAATCGGGTTGAGGTCAGGACTCTGACTGGGCCACTCCAGAAGGCGTATTTTCTTCTGTTTAAGCCATTCTGTTGCTTATTTACTTCTATGCTTTGGGTCGTTGTCCTGTTGCATCACCCATCTTCTGTTGAGCTTCAGCTGGTGGACAGATGGCCTTAAGTTCTCCTGCAAAATGTCTTGATAAACTTGGGAATTAATTTTTCCTTCGATGATAGCAATCCGTCCAGGCCCTGACTCAGCAAAGCAGCCCCAAACCATGATGCCCCCACCCCCATACTTTACAGTTGGGATGAGGTTTTGATGTTGGTGTGCTGTGCCTCTTTTTGTCCACACATAGTGTTGTGTGTTTCTTCCAAACAACTCAACTTTGGTTTCATCTGTCCACAGAATATTTTGCCAGTACTGCTGTGGAACATCCAGGTGCTCTTGTGCAAACTGTAAACGTGCAGCAATGTTTTTTTTGGACAGCAGTGGCTTCCTCTGTGTATCCTCACATGAAATCCACTCTTGTTTAGTGTTTTACGTATCCTAGATTCGCTAACAGGGATGTTAGCATATGCCAGAGACTTTTGTAAGTCTTTAGCTGACACTCTAGGATTCTTATTCACCTCATTGAGCAGTCTGCGCTGTGCTCTTGCAGTCATCTTTACAGGACGGCCACTGCTAGGGAGAGTAGCAGCAGTGCTGAACTTTCTCATTTTATAGACAATTTGTCTTACCGTGGACTGATGAACAGCAAGGCTTTTGGAGATACTTTTATAACCCTTTCTAGCTTTATGCAAGTCAACAATTCTTAATCGTAGGTTTTCTGAGAGCTCTTTCGTGCGAGGCATCATTCACATCAGGCAATGCTTCTTGTGAAAAGCAAACCCAGAACTGGTGTGTGTTTTTTTATAGGGCAGGGCAGTTGTAACCAACACCTCCAATCTCATTTCATTGATTGGACTCCAGTTGGCTGACACCTCACTCCAATTAGCTTTTGGAGATGTCATTAGTCTAGGGGTTCACATACTTTTTCCACCTGCACTGTGAATGTTTACATGGTGTGTTCAATAAAAACATGGTAACATTTAATTCTTTGTGTGTTATTAGTTTAAGCAGACTGTGATTGTCTATTGTTGTGACTTAGATGAAGATCAGATCACATTTTATGACCAATTTGTGCAGAAATCCATATCATTCCAAAGGGTTCACATACTATTTCTTGCAACTGTATATAAAGCTGAGTGTATGTGTATGTATGTATGTCCAATAAAGGAAGCTGCACTGTCGCATTTACAATCATGAAAGTTGGCACAGAGGTACATCAGGTGCGGGGAAGGTGTTAGACCAGGTCTCAGCTCTCTAGGACGTACCGTTCCTGAGATATTCCCAAATAATTCCTTAGCCAATAGAAGCTTGGTCACATGTCCCTTATCAGCAAATTGAAGGTCGCAGGCCAGTCGCCACACACACACACAGCTTTACACCAGGTTTCCATAACAACCCAGCCATTTTTCTTCACTGTTATAGGTGAGCTTTAAAGGAAATCTGTCACCAGGATAATTGCTATTGAAGTAAAGCCATGGCCTAATAGCACTTAGTACCTTATTTCCAGATGTGCCTTTGTTCCAGCAATAGATGTTTTTATCCTCTGAAAATCCAGTTTATTTGGTATGCAAATGAGCCAGTAAGGTGCCCAGAGGGACGTCACTCTTGCAAGAAGGAGCCCAGAGAAGCCCTCTGCCACAATGTGTCCACCCTCAAAAGACAAACTTCGAACCCCGCCCCCAGGTCCCGCTAAGCCACGCCGTTAGGCCATGCCCCCTCCTACTCCTGAGCCGACGGGGATTGAAAAAATGAAGGTAAAAATCAACTTCTGTCAGCTGCAGGGGTGGGAGGGAGGGTGACTTTCTCCCTGCAGCTCACACTCAGACTGCCCCCGATCCGGTTAGTCCACGCCCCCTCCCACTCCTCAGCCGACAGGGATTGAAAAAAGAAAGTTCAAAAATAACTAGCTGCAGGGGTGGGAGGGATGGTGACTTTCATATATATATATATATATATATATATATATATATATATATATATATATACACTGCGTGCAGAATTATTAGGCAAATAAGTATTTTGACCACATCATCCTCTTTATGCATGTTGTCTTACTCCAAGCTGTATAGGCTCGAAAGCCTACTACCAATTAAGCATATTTGGTGATGTGCATCTCTGTAATGAGAAGGGGTGTGGTCTAATGACATCAACACCCCTATATTAGGTGTGCATAATTATTAGGCAACTTCCTTTCCTTTGGCAAAATGGGTCAAAAGAAGGACTTGACAGGCTCAGAAAAGTCAAAAATAGTGAGATATCTTGCAGAGGGATGCAGCACTCTTAAAATTGCAAAGCTTCTGAAGCGTGATCATCGAACAATCAAGCGTTTCATTCAAAATAGTCAACAGGGTCGCAAGAAGCGTGTGGAAAAACCAAGGCGCAAAATAACTGCCCATGAACTGAGAAAAGTCAAGAGTGCAGCTGCCAAGATGCCACTTGCCACCAGTTTGGCCATATTTCAGAGCTGCAACATCACTGGAGTGCCCAAAAGCACAAGGTGTGCAATACTCAGAGACATGGCCAAGGTAAGAAAGGCTGAAAGACGACCACCACTGAACAAGACACACAAGCTGAAATGTCAAGACTGGGCCAAGAAATATCTCAAGACTGATTTTTCTAAGGTTTTATGGACTGATGAAATGAGAGTGAGTCTTGATGGGCCAGATGGATGGGCCCGTGGCTGGATTGGTAAAGGGCAGAGAGCTCCAGTCTGACTCAGACGCCAGCAAGGTGGAGGTGGAGTACTGGTTTGGGCTGGTATCATCAAAGATGAGCTTGTGGGGCCTTTTCGGGTTGAGGATGGAGTCAAGCTCAACTCCCAGTCCTACTGCCAGTTTCTGGAAGACACCTTCTTCAAGCAGTGGTACAGGAAGAAGTCTGCATCCTTCAAGAAAAACATGATTTTCATGCAGGACAATGCTCCATCACACGCGTCCAAGTACTCCACAGCGTGGCTGGCAAGAAAGGGTATAAAAGAAGAAAATCTAATGACATGGCCTCCTTGTTCACCTGATCTGAACCCCATTGAGAACCTGTGGTCCATCATCAAATGTGAGATTTACAAGGAGGGAAAAGAGTACACCTCTCTGAACAGTGTCTGGGAGGCTGTGGTTGCTGCTGCACGCAATGTTGTTGGTGAACAGATCAAAACACTGACAGAATCCATGGATGGCAGGCTTTTGAGTGTCCTTGCAAAGAAAGGTGGCTATATTGATCACTGATATGTTTTTGTTTTGTTTTTGAATGTCAGAAATGTATATTTGTGAATGTTGAGATGTTATATTGGTTTCACTGGTAAAAATAAATAATTGAAATGGGTATATATTTGTTTTTTGTTAAGTTGCCTAATAATTATGCACAGTAATAGTCACCTGCACACACAGATATCCCCCTAAAATAGCTAAAACTAAAAACAAACTAAAAACTACTTCCAAAAATATTCAGCTTTGATATTAATGAGTTTTTTGGGTTCATTGAGAACATGGTTGTTGTTCAATAATAAAATTAATCCTCAAAAATACAACTTGCCTAATAATTCTGCACTCCCTGTATATATATATATATATATATATATATATATATATATGATAGATTTCAGTCATAACCTCATAAACATGCCTGCTCGGCTCAGTGAAGCAAGTATGTCTTCTCACTAGAATGAGAGGTAGAAAGCTGCTGTAAGACACCTCTGGCATTGGCTTATCTCTCTGAAATCAAAATGACCTGGCAGATGAAATCCAATTTACAAAGATATCTCTTATGACATTTGTCACTTGGAAAAGTTGGAAAGCCCCTTACAGTTTCCTTGCTGTTCCCAACAAAAATGCCATGTTTGGTTGTCATAAATCTAATACACATGGCAAAGTTAAAAGGATTTTCCATTTTTTATCAACATACTTTAAGATAATTATTTATGACTGTAGCTGCAATTTTGTAATGTATTTCTTTTACCTTTTTCATCCTATTTTCCATTCTGGGCTGTGGTCACATAACCATGTCCATGTAGCTCTGTCTTATTTTGTATGATTTTATGTCCATGGGTGTGTTCAAGCAGCAGAACAGATTCCAATCTTTGTTTAATTTGTTTAATTGCTGTCAGCATGTCACTGCTGCAGCCAATCCATGGCCTTAGTAGTCATGTACCATACTACTGGCATGGCCACTCAGCACAGAGCCATGATGACAATAGGTGTGGCATGTGACAGCTGAGGTTACTGATTTATTTAATTTATTTCTCTTTATATTATTTTTTACTGGATGGCACCATTAATATTGTAATTAATATACACACACGTATAACCCTATGCGTTATCTAAGGCTACTTTCACACTTGCGTTAGGAGCGGATCCGTCTGGTGTCTGTACAGATGGATCCGCTCCTATAATGCAAATGCTTGCATCCGTTCAGAACGGATCCGTCTGCATAACTGTTTTTTTCAGATCTGATTTTTCACTTCGTGAAAACTCAGATCCGACAGTATATTCTAACACAGAGGCGTTCCCATGGTGATGGGGACGCTTCAAGTTAGAATATACTAAAAGAACTGTGTACATGACTGCCCCCTGCTGCCTGGCAGCCCCCCCCCCCCCTCCCTCCCCTGTATTTAACTCATTGGTGGCCAGTGCGGCAGCCCCCCTCCCTCCCCTGTATTTAACTCATTGGTGGCCAGTGCGGCCGGCCCCCCCTCCCCCCTGTTTTTAACTCATTGGTGGCCAGTGCGGCCGGCCCCCCCCTCCCTCCCCCCCATCATTGGTGGCAGCGGAGAGTTCCGAACGGAGTCCCAGTTTAATCACTGGGACTCCGATCGGTAACCATGGCAACCAGGACGCTACTGCATTCCTGGCTGCCATGGTTACTTAGCAATTTTAGAAGCATTATACTTACCTGCGATGTCTGTGACCTGCCGGTTGCTCCTCCTACTGGTAAGTGAAAGGTCTGTGCGGCGCATTGCTTATAGCACTGGCCACCAATGAGTTAAAAACAAGGGGGAGGGAGGGGGGGCCGGCCGCACTGGCCACCAATGAGTTAAAAACAGGGGGGGGGGGGGGGCGGCAGCACTGGCCACCAATGAGTTAAATATAGGGGAGGGAGGGAGCAGGGGCCGGCCGCACTGGCCACCAATGAGTTAAATACAGGGGAGGGAGGGGGGGCCGCCGCACTGGCCACCAATGAGTTAAATGCAGAGGAGGGAGGGGGCGCCGCCGCACTGGCCACCAATGAGTTAAATACAGGGGAGGGAGGGAGGGCCACACTGGCCACCAATGAGTTAAATACAGGGAAGGGGGGAGGGTCTTTCCCCTGCTGCCTGGCAGCACCTGCCAGGCAGCAGGGGGCAGTCATGTACACAGTTCTTTTAGTATATTCTAACGTGAAGCGTCCCCATCACCATGGGAACTCCTCTGTGTTAGAATATACTGTCGGATCTGAGTTTCACGATCTAACTCAAATCCGATGGTATATTCTAACATAGAGGTGTTCCCATGGTGATGGGGACGCTTCAAGTTAAAATATACTATTGGATTGGAGAAAACTCCGATCCGATGGTATATTAATAGGGACTCCTGACTTTACATTGAAAGTCAATGTGGGACGGATCCGTTTGCAATTGCACCATATTGTGTCAACGTCAAACGGATCCATCCCCATTGACTTGCATTGTAAGTCTGGACGGATCCGTTTGGCTCCGCACGGCCAGGCGGACACGAAAACGCTGCAAGCTGCGTTCGGGTGTCCGCCTGCTGAGTGGAACGGAGGCCAAACGGTGCCAAACTGATGCATTCTGAGCGGATCCGCATCCACTCAGAATGCATTGGGGCTGTACGGATCCGTTCGGGGCCGCTTGTGAGAGCCTTCAAACGGAACTCACAAGCGGAACCCCGAACGCAAGTGTGAAAGTAGCCTTAGGATCAGATAAAACTCATTAATATGCATTCATGGGTTTATCCCTCATCTTTGCATGAGATGTTTTTTTATCCAGAAAAATTTGGTTTTCATCAAATATAAGGTTACATTGTAGGTGCCTATAGATAGATACAAGCAAGCCCCTTGGAGAGACAACCCATCACATTAGAGTGGTGGATATACTTTAATAATCATAGGATCCTTTTGTTATTGGTGTGAGCGGGTTTATCAGGCATGTTTATTCACAGTGATGATGTTACCCCCAGACAAAGGCACGCTGAAACGCGGGTTGGGGTAGCGCCTATCCTTGACCCCTTTATATATGGGTGAGTGATGAACATTGATGTTAGATATCTTTTACTACATTACTGGACATAGTTATTTCTAATAATGGTTTGGATCTAGTTACACTACAGGGAGTTTGCCCGGTGGATGTACTTCAGCCATTATTTATATCTTTATATTGCTGTAGTATCCCCATTTATAAAGATGTGGTTCTTGGATGGCATTTTTTCTGTCACCTATCCTTGCATCATGTGATTTTAAGTAATATTATTTTTACTTTTGTATGACAATAAAGCTTTATTATATTTTATGGGTATGTTGTGGGCTTGTTTTCTGTGTAGGTTTTTCATGTACTATAGGAGCAGTAATTCAGAAAGATGGTACTTGAAAACATCTAGAGATGCCAGACAGGATATACTCAATCAGTCAACAGACCAATAGTCCTATAACTACAAGTGTTGTGTGTGTGCGCCAGGTGTGGGCAATAGAAGGGATAGACTTATTAATCAAACAACACTGGTTGTACTACAACACTGGTAGTACTAGTGAGCTAGAGACCATAGGGTAAGTTGAGGCTGCAACAAAAGCAGATACTGTACTTGCCCACCAATGCAGCCACTACATACAGCTAACTCAAAAACCTGTTCTGCTTAATGCCCACAAAGAAAGTACACAAGATAAAAGCAGGAAAAAGTACAGTCCTGACATTATAGGTAACAGTCAGGCTAGCGGTATTCGGCTACATAGAGTAGTAGACAGTGCAGCTACTGTATTTAATGAGTGCTAGCCAGCCACTCCTCTCCACCCAGCCCCCCTGTTAGGTGTATAGGTGTAGGCTGCAAGGAGCATGTGCAGCTCGGCAGCACAAGCTACTCTAGTACCATACAACCACTGCTCTCACAACATCAAGAATTCCCTCTATCTCCTATCACTAAGAGGAACTGAGGTACTATCTATCTCAGGAAGTGAATTTCTTAGTGCCAATTCAACACATTTCTACACCTAAGATTAAGCCAGGCATTTCAACAGGAATTACATTAGAAAGCGAGCATATCATGAGAACAATGGTGTACCACCACAGATGTTGTGTGGTCGCCTGCCAGTGCTAGGACGGCCGTGTGCGGACACATGCCGTGTATGTTAAGGTGACCACCCTTCCCCCAAATGATATCAGAAGATGGTGCACCAATAGGAAGTGTGGGTGTGTGGTAGGCCACACCCGCTAGTGGTGGACACCGCATTAGTCTACTGGATTGAAAGCTGGGGGTGACGCTTTGCGGCTTTGGTAGTGTGGGAATGTGAGGTGGCTATATGTGCTTGTCAGCATCAAAAAAGAGAATCTGTGAGGAGAAGCCAACGGATAGAAAGTACAACAGACCACAATAGGTGTACTGAGGAAAGGGATATGGGTAAATATATAGTCGCAGTATAACCGCCTACAGAGCTAAATTTAATATATGGAGGAGGGAAACATTGTCATATTGCTAAACCACACATGTCCATATTACATCATACTCAACGGGACATTGAGTCTAATGGGCTAGTGATGTATCCATGTCAGCAAAAGCACACATATTGTAGCAGGAAAGGAGAAGCACCCCATGCTATCCCAGGAACAGTGTCCTCGATAGAACAGTGTCCATATGACATGATGCTCAAGGGGACATTGAGTCTAATGGGCTAGTATATATTCATGTCAGAAAAACCACACATAATGTAGCAGAAAAGGGGAAGCACCCCTCACGGTCCCAGGAAAGCAGAATAACTAGGTTCAATCGAATCGGGTTTGGATAGAGCAATACGAACCCGATTCAATCGAACCTAGTTATTCGTTTTGCTAAAATGTATGGTCTCCACTGAGGCATGGAAAATCTTGCTGCAAATAACGCGAAACTTGCTTTGTCTCGCGTCTATGACGTTACACTTCATTTATGCACATAAATTACTGTTCCAAAATCCGAAGCTGAACTCATCTACATTTTAGCACACTACTGAGGAGATATTGTAAACAAAGTTTTCAAACTAATAGGGTTCGTATAGAGCAATCCAAACCCGATTCACTCAAGCCTAAAAGTCACACTTGCGTAATGTCCTCAATGGAACAATGACCACAAAACAGCATGTCCATATTACATCACGCTCAAGGAGACATTGAGTCTAGTAGACTAATGGTGTATCCATGTCTTGTGAAGTAATCTATAAGGACCCCTTCACATGACATATAGGAGATCCATTCTCCCAGATGACATCTTAATTTAAAAAGAGGAAATAAATGGCACAAAATGGAGGAGGGAAACATTTCCTAATATTTTTGTACATTGTTCACCCTTTTCCTTGAGAAGTTTTTCTTATCCTCCTTTTGCTAAAAAAAGATGTGATTTATAATTCAACATATACTATGAATAGGTCGACCCCGTTGTCAGAATGGACTGTTTCCTTGTTTGAAAATCCATCTCACTCACTCCAAAGTCGACCGGAGGTAAGATCACCTGGGCTGAAAACACGTGGGACGCCACGCTAAGCACGGAAATCTGATCACTCCACCGCTTCCAAAAGTGAGTAACTTGTTACAATTAACCACAGTGCAACAGCAAAGCTATAGCTGTGAAGTTAAATTATAGCTGTGAAGGAATATATGCAGCAAACCAAAAAGACATTATAACCACTCAGTAATATAGTGGAACTTTTTATATTGGAAATACCGCAGATCATTACAGAGACTGTATTTATTAACTTATCGGCTGCAAACTCAGAAACTTTCAATCAGGCATTGAATATATGACCGAGACCTGATATTAAGTACACATTTAACCCTTAGTATGGTAACATTTTAACATATGTATTTATGTCTTTTTTACTGTGATAAATTAGGTACCTTATCTGTTATATATTATATATTAAATAAATATTTTAGTAATATATTGGCTAAGTGTCCTGTGTGAATCTAGATGTAGGTGTCCCCCTCTTATATATACGTATATTTGTTTTTCTTCAAAGGCTTGGGGTTACCTTTTTAGAGGGAGCACCCACCCCTTGTAGTTTGGAGGGTGAGCCATCCCAACATATCCAATTTACATACCAGTAAATATTTATAATTCTTGTGTTTTCATATTAATTAATAAATTTATTTAGTATTGCACTATAAGATCATAAATGTTTCTTAGTGTTTGGGCTGATGTCATAATTAATACGATATATGGGTCTTTCTTATTTTATGTTTGGCATTTTATCTATACAGTTGCAAGAAAAAGTATGTGAACCCTTTGGAATGATATGGATTTCTGCACAAATTGGTCATAAAATGTGATCTGATCTTCATCTAAGGGCTCTTTCACACTTGCGTTGTTCTGTTCCGGCATAGAGTTCCGTCGTCGGGGCTCTATGCCGGGAGAATCCTGATCAGGATTATCCCCATGCATTCTGAATGGAGAGAAATCCGTTCAGGATGCATCAGGATGTCTTCAGTTCCGGACCGGAACGTTTTTTGGCCGGAGAAAATACCGCAGCATGCTGCGCTTTTTGCTACGGTTAAAAATCCTGAACACTTGCCGCAAGGCCATTGAAAGGCATTAATCCGGATTCGGCCTTAAGCTAAACATCGTTTCGGCGCATTACCGGATCCGACGTTTAGCTTTTTCTGAATGGTTACCATGGCTGCCAGGACGCTAAAGTCCTGTTTGCCATGGTAAAGTGTAGTGGGGAGCGGGGGAGCAGTATACTTACCGTCCGTGCGGCTCCCGGGGCGCTTCAGAGTGACGTCAGGGCGCTCTGACGTCATTCTGGAACGCGCCGGGAGCCGCACGGACGGTAAGTATACTGCTCCCCCGCTCCCCATTACTACTATGGCAACCAGGACTTTAATAGCGTCCTGGCTGCCATAGTAACACTGAACGCATTTTGAAGACGGATCAGTCTTCAAATGCTTTCAGTTCACTTGCGGTGTTACGGATCCGGCGGGCAATTCCGGCAAATGGAGTACACAACGGATCCGGACAACGCAAGGGTGAAAGAGGCCTAAGTCACAACAATAGACAATCACAGTCTGCTTAAACTAATAACACACAAATAATTTAATGTTACCATATTTTTATTGAACACACCATGTAAACATTTACAGTGCAGGTGGAAAAAGTATGTGAACCCCTAGACTAATGACATCTCCAAAAGCTAATTGGAGTGAGGTGTCAGCCAACTGGAGTCCAATCAATGAAATGAGATTGGAGGTGTTGGTTACAACTGCCCTGCCCTATAAAAAAACACACACCAGTTCTGGGTTTGCTTTTCACAAGAAGCATTGCCTGATGTGAATGATGCCTCGCACAAAAGAACTCTCAGAAAACCTTCAATTAAGAATTGTTGACTTGCATAAAGCTGGAAAGGGTTATAAAAGTATCTCCAAAAGCCTTGCTGTTCATCAGTCCACGGTAAGACAAATTGTCTATAAAATGAGAAAGTTCAGCACTGCTGCTACTCTCCCTAGGAGTGGCCGTCCTGTAAAGATGACTGCAAGAGCACAGCGCAGACTGCTCAATGAGGTGAAGAAGAATCCTAGAGTGTCAGCTAAAGACTTACAAAAGTCTCTGGCATATGCTAACATCCCTGTTAGCAAATCTAGGATACATAAAACACTAAACAAGAGTGGATTTCATGGGAGGATACCAAAGAGGAAGCCACTGCTGTCCAAAAAAAAACATTACACGTTTACAGTTTGCACAAGAGCACCTGGATGTTCCACAGCAGTACTGGCAAAATATTCTGTGGACAGATGAAACCAAAGTTGAGTTGTTTGGAATAAACACACAACACTATGTGTGGAGAAAAAGAGGCACAGCACACCAAATTCAAAACCTCATCCCAAATGTAAAGTATGGTGGTGGGGGCATCATGGTTTGGGGCTGCTTTGCTGAGTCAGGGCCTGGACGGATTGCTATCATCGAAGGAAAAATGAATTCCCAAGTTTATCAAGACATTTTGCAGGAGAACTTAAGGCCATATGTCCACCAGCTGAAGCTCAACAGAAGATGGGTGATGCAACAGGACAACGACCCAAAGCATAGAAGTAAATCAACAACAGAATGGCTTAAACAGAAGAAAATACGCCTTCTGGAGTGGCCCAGTCAGAGTCCTGACCTTAACCCGATTGAGATGCTGTGGCATGACCTCAAGAAAGCGATTCACACCAGACATCCCAAGAATGTAGCTGAACTGACACAGTTCTGTAAAGAGGAATGGTCAAGAATTACTCCTTACCGTTGTGCACGTCTGATCTGCAACTACAGGAAACATTTGGTTGAAGATATTGCTGCCAAAGGAGGTTCAACCAGTTATTAAATCCAAGGGTTCACATACATTTTCCACCTGCACTGTGAATGTTTACATGGTGTGTTCAATAAAAACATAATAACATTTAATTCTTTGTGTGTTATTAGTTTAAGCAGACTGTGATTGTCTATTGTTGTGACTTAGATGAAGATCAGATCACAATTTATGACCAATTTGTGCAGAAATCCATATCATTCCAAAGGGTTCACATACTTTTTCTTGCAACTGTAAGTGTCAATTTGTATTATAATCAGTCCTAATGTTTATCATATATCAATTTAGTACACAATATCAGTATAAAACACATAGATAGATAGATAGATAGATAGATAGATAGATAGATAGATAAGTGTTTTATAAAAATAAAAAAAAAATGTAATCAAGTTACATGAGATGATTGTGTGATGTCTCCTGTTAGTTAACGTGCGAGTTATCACCATCTATCTCAAACTGGGAGGAACAGAATCCCTCTCAGTTTGAAGAGACTTTCGTTTATCACTAATATTACTAGGTGGCTAGGCCAAGATGTCATCACTGTTCAACCTTACATATTCCTGTGTTTGGGAGAACAATGATGAATAATGATGAACTGGAATAAGGTGCACAGAGGTGAACCTCTGCATGGACGAATTGTCTTATTCTGTATTGCAAGTGAAATCAGATCATATCCCAAGCCTAGGGCATCAAACAGTTTCTACACAAACCATGACATTGGGCTATGAGAAAGATGTCCATCTATAGGTGTTGCATTGACCTCATGGCACCACTCTTTAAGGCTATTGTTGTGCATACCAATAAAGCAATGCAAGCTGGAATTAAGGTCTGTTCTTTTCAGTAATAAGTCTCACTTTTGTCTCATAACAATGATAGCCAGAGGTTGGTCTAGAGACCACGTGGGCAACTCTGAAGAGTCCATCACATGTGAATACCACAGTGTCATACTTCTGGGATTATGGTGTAGGGCAGCATAATGTACAGTAGCTGGACCCCGCTAGCTTTCATTTCAGGTACACTAGCAGCTCTGCATGTTAATGATTTGGTCATGCAACTAGTGGTAAAGCCATTTCTCCAAAGTGTCCAAGGAACTGTTTTTCAACAGGACAATGCAAGGCCACATGTTGCTTGTTCTACTGTGAGCAACCTGGTCAGCAATTGCCGGTGCCAGTAATAAATATTGATGATATGCATGCAAAAATGCATTCAGTGTGACAGAATATTCCTCAGACAGCCAATAATAATCTCGCTGATAGCATACATTGATATAGTCAATGCTGAATAAATAGATGATTTTTAATATTTAGTTTCCATTTTTTATCATTTATCTTTTGATCCTGTAATTTCCATAATCCCACAACTTTTCCTTCTTGGTGTTACAATTTGAGTGTTTCAACGTTGAGGAGTGTGTGTGTGTGTGTGTATATATATATATATATATATATTTCCAAATGCCACATCTCTCAAGTGCCACTCTTAAGTGCACAGACTGAATTATACCAGAATGTAATATTATGGATATTGAATCCTCTTTGTCATCACTGCCTACTGACCATCACCCAATTCTCTCATCTCCAGGTATGTCTGCATTGTACCTAACTGCTGCACCCAGCTTTTCCACAGTCTGATATTGTCCACACCCTCTCATCTCTCCTTCTAAATCCTGGTATGTCTTTTCTGAAGCATTAATGTCTCCTTCCCTGCTGGATTTATTGAGTATTTGTTTACATTGACTATTTCACCCCTGTATCTGGTGCCCCTTGATTAGGCCATATGTAGCCCCCTCCCCTCTTGGTCACGCCTGATTGAACACTGAGTGGTATAAATCTAAGGTCCTAGGTCTTTTCAGACCTTGGTCATTCCAAATGCCACATCTCTCAAGTGCCACTCTTAAGTGCACAGACTGAATTATACCAGAATTGGCCCAGAAGGGGACCACAGGTAAATACAGACCTAGTTAATGCAAACAATGTTTACATTTTTCCTCTTACTCTTCACACTTTTCCAACACCTCCTGAAATACCCCCACATCCATTCACCCAGCAAGGAACTATTCATCTCTTCCTACATTTTACCTTCTCATCTGATCGCTTGCACAAACCTGTTTGCCAACATAAAACACTTCCTTCCCAAACACACACACACACGCCTCATGCCCTCTCTTATTCTCATCTATTAACACTTTCTCTGCTTCTCCTTACTGCTGGTGATATCTCTCTAAATCCAGGACCCCCTCAGCAAATCCCCACTATCACCTCCATGTCCCACTACAAATCTCCTTCTACAAATTTCTGCATCCCCTTAAACCTAATAACTATTCCTCTGACCCCTGCTCCTTTGGTTCCTCTTGCAGGAGCATTATGGAACGCGTGCTCTGTCTGTAACAAACTGTCGTACATTCACAAACTTTTCATCTCTCAAAACCTTTCCTTTCTGGGTCTCACAGAAACATGGCTGACACCCTCAGACACCTCCTCCCCTGCTGCACTCTCTTATAGTGGATTTCAATTCACTCACACCCCCCGCCCCGGCTGCAAACATGGTGGAGGAGTTGGTCTTCTCCTATCAGACACCTGCTCCTACAGCCCAATTCCACTGCCACCCTCCATTACGCTCACCTCATTTGAAGTACACTCTGTTCGCATCTACTCTCCCTCCAACCTTCAAGTAGCCATCATTTACCGCCCTCCAGGCCCAGCCACCATCTTTCTTGACCACTTTAACACCTGGCTACTACACTTTCTTTCTGCCGACATCCCCACTATCATCATGGGTGACTTCAACATCCCTATTGACACATGCGACTCGGCCGCCTCTAAACTCCTGTCACTCTCTTCCTCCTTCGGCCTATCACAGTGGTCTTCAGTTCCCACCCACAGAGATGGTCACACTCTGGATCTGATCTTTACCCGCCTCTGCTCCCTATCTAACCTTTCTAATTCGCCTCTCCCCTTATCCGACCACAACCTACTCACCTTCTGTTCACTGGTCTCTTCTGCTGCTCCCCCGGTCCACACACTAACACACACCCGCAGGAACCTTAAACATCTCGACTTTCACTTGCTTTCTGACTCTCTTCTCTCACTCTCTACCATCTGCTCCCTCCAAGACCCAGAAGCTGCTACCACCCTATATAACAACACAATAAGTACAGCTCTGGACACTGTTGCCCCCCTCACACACAACAAAACCTGAAAAATCAACAGACAACCCTGGCACACCAACCTGACCAAAAACTCAGACAAACTTCCAGGGCTGCTGAGCGGCAATGGAAGAAATCCCTTTCTAAAGATCATTTCACTGCATACAAGCAATCCCTCCTCACTCGCTGATGCAAAACAGGTCTACTTCTAATCTCTCATATCTTCCCTTTCACACAGCCCTAAACAACTTTTTAGCACTTTTAACTCCCTTCTCCATCCCCCAGCGCCCCCACCCTCTCCTCTCTTCTCAGCTGAGGACTTTGCCAAATATTTCAAACAAAAGATAGTCAACATCAGGGAAAGCTTCACTACACAGTCCCCACAGACCCTCTACACAACTGCTCGGTCCTCTTCTCCCAAAACCCGCTTCTCCACCATTACAGAAGAAAAACTCTCCACTCTACTCTCCAAATCTCATCTGACCACCTGTGCACTTGACCCAATCCCATCCCACCTCATCCCTAACCTCACCACAGTGTTTATCCCAACCCTAACTCATCTCTTCAACCTATCACTAAACTCTGGTGTCTTCCCCTCTGCTTTTAAACATGCTACCATTACACCCATCCTCAAAAAGCCTTCACTTGACCCATCTTCCTTGTCCAGTTATCGCCCCATATCACTTCTTCCGTATGCCTCAAAGTTACTTGAACAACATGTCCATTCAGAACTGTCCTCCCACCTCTCCTCCTGCTCCCTCTTTGACCACCTACAATCTGGCTTCCGACCCCACCACTCGACCGAGACTGCCCTTACCAAAGTCACCAATGACCTACTGACAGCCAAAACCAGGAAACAATACTCTGTCCTCCTTCTCCTTGACCTGTCCTCTGCCTTTGACACTGTTGACCACTTCCTTCTGTTGCAAACTCTCTCATCTCTTGACATCACCGACCTGGCCCTCTTCTGGATCACATCATACCTCACAGACCGGACGTTTAGCGTCTCCCACTCTCGCACCACCTCCTCGTCTCATTCCCTCTCTGTTGGTGTCCTGCAAGGCTCTGTCCTAGGACCCCTGCTCTTCTCTATGTACACTTTTGGCCTGGGACAGCTCATAGAGTCCCATGGCTTTCAGTATCACTCCTACGCTGACGACACACAAATCTACCTCTCTGGTCCAGACATCACCACCTTACTATCAATAATCCCTCAATGTCTATCTTCTATATCATCCTTCTTCGCCTCTCGCTTTCTAAAACTCAACATGGATAAGACAGAATTTATAATCTTTCCCCCATCTTGTTCAACCCCCTCAACAGACCTATCTATCATGATCAATGGCTGCACACTCTCCCCGGTCAACAAAGTCCGCTGCCTTGGAGTGACCTTGGATTCTGCACTTTCCTTCCGACCGCAAATCCAAGCTCTTTCCACCAGCTGCCGCCTCCAACTCAAAAACATCTCCCGCATCCGTGCTTTCCTTAACTTTGAATCTGTGAAAATTCTTGTACATGCCCTCATTATCTCCCGCCTAGACTACTGCAACATTCTCCTCTGTGGCCTTCTATCTAGCACTCTCGCACCCCTCCAATCTATCCTCAACTCTGCTGCCCGACTAATCCACCTCTCACCCTATTACTCCTCTGCCTCTCCCCTCTGCCAATCCCTTCACTGGCTCCCCATTGCCCAGCGAATTCACTTCAAAGTACTAACAAATACATACAAGGCCGTCCATAACGTGTCCCCTCCCTACATCTCTGAGCTACTTTCCCGATACATCCCCACACGCACTCTCCGATCCTCACAAGACCTCCTTCTCTCCTCTCCTCTTATCGCCTCTTCCCACAATCGACTCCAAGATTTCTCCCGTGCATCCCCCATACTCTGGAACTCGCTACCCCAACATATCAGACTCTCACCTACATTACAACCAGTGACCAGTGACCCTGCTGCCTCTATACTGCCATGACCAATTTAACTCGCACCTACTGTGTCCTTCTCCCATACCATGTAGATTGTAAGCCCTCACGGGCAGGGCTCTCTCTCCTTCTGTACCAGTTTGTAACTTGTCTTGTTTATGATTAGTGCAATTGTCTGTATTATGTATGTGCACCGCTTATCATATGTACAGCGCTATGGAATGAATGGCGCTTTAATAATAAATAATAATAATAATATATATATTTATAAACCAGGTATTTGAAGAGATGCCAAAAACATCTGAGTACAATCATCCATAAGAATGTGTCATAACAAAGGCTTTGTAATAACATTGGTGATATCATTGCTTTTGTGTGCTGCATCATTAGATGATTACATTGTTTTTATTTTACCATATAAAATACAAAAGAAAGTTATACTTGGACTGAATGAATCATCAAAATGTTGCCTTTTATTCCACTGCAGTATGTTAGGCTGGCTTTCAAAACATATAATTAATTATTTTTCTTATGCTATTTTTTTAAGATTTGTACTTTTATCTTACCTGCGGTGAACCAACTGAAAGAAGATTGTTCTTCAAAACATTATTTTCAACCACAGTTTCCTCAGTGTCTATGAGATTGTCTGTGGGGACATTCTGCACTGGCTTCAGATAAGCAATTTCATTCTGCTTTGAGTCCAGAGTCACACACACATCGTATGAGAATGGGAAAGGTAAACTTGTATCACTGATCTCAGAAGGACATCCCAGGGTGAATTGAGGGTACACATTTCTATTATATGCTCCAAAGGTTGTTGGGGAATATGCTTTCCTACACTTCACAATGATTACTACTATTATAGTCAGAAAGAATAAAAGAGAGATCAAAGCAATGGAAACTACTAGATAAAATGTTAATATAGAAGAGTCTGAATTAGTAGGTTGGCGCTTTATCTCTGGTGGAATTTCCTGAAAGCTTTCTGCCACAACCAAAGTTAATGTGATTGTAGATGATAGTGATGGTGCTCCATTATCCTTTACTAGAACCACAGTCTTTTGTCTTGAAGAATCAATATCTAGAAGATCTCTCGCTATTCTTATTTCACCTGTATATTGGCCAATGGTGAGTAAAGATGAATCAGGAACTTGTAGTAAGTGATAGGAGAGCCAGGCATTGTGTCCGGAGTCAGCGTCCACTGCAATCACTTTGGTGACCAGATAACCTTTCTCAGCAGAGTGAGGAATAAACTCAAATAATGCCTCGGTGTCTGGTGATGGGTAGAGAATCTTAGGAGCATTATCATTCTTATCAATGATACATATCCTCACTGTGACATTACTGCTTAGAGGAGGAGATCCACTGTCTGAAGCCATCACCTGGAACTGAAATTCCCGTAACTGCTCATAGTCAAAAGATCGCTGGGCATAGAGAATGCCAGTCATTGAGTTTATAGAAACATATGATGAGACTGGAATATTCTCAATATTGCTGCTAATGATAGAGTACATTATTTGAGCATTCTCCTTATCGTCTAAGTCTGATGCATGTATGTTATATAAGGAGGATCCTGGTTGATTATATTCTGGAACATAAATAACATAAATTGTCTTATCAAATACTGGGGAATTATCATTTACATCTGTAACACTTACATGAATAAGTGTCTTAGCTGACATTGGGGGGTCTCCTCGATCTTCAGCTGTTAAAGTTACATTGTAGTCAGATTTTGCTTCTCTGTCTAGATGACTAGCAGTTACAAGTTTGTAATAGTTATGAGATGATGGTATTAACTTAAATTCTGGCATTTCATCTATTTGACAAGTAACTTCCCCATTTTCTTCATAATCCAGATCCTTGGAATTTATTAACGCAATGAGTGTTTCAGGTGGAGAATCCTCAGGAACGGATGTAATTGGTGAGGCAAGTGAAATTTCAGGTGCATTGTCATTGACATCACTAATTTGTATTAATATAGTGCAGTGTGAAACTAGCCCACCACCATCTTTAGCCTCCACTGTCACTTCATAACTTTTTGTAACTTCATAGTCCAGTTCTCCAACTGTTATAATTTCTCCATTATAAGAGTCCAATTTAAATTTATCTATAGCATTTTCAGGAATGTGACTGAATGAATAAGTGATTTGTGCATTGATGCCTTCATCTTCATCGGTGGCATTGATACAAAGAACTAGAGAATTGATGGATGTATTTTCAAGCAATGTTACTCGGTATGTATCCTGATTGAACTTAGGAAAATTATCGTTACTATCTAGAACTACAATGTTAATCAGTGCTGTGCCACTCTTCTCAGGGCTACCTCCATCAAAAGCTGTTATGGTAAACTCATATAGGTTTTGTTTCTCACGATCCAAAGATTTTTCTAGAACAAGCTCTGGATATTTTATCCCTTCTGCATTTACTCTTTCCCCCAATTTAAAATGCTGGTTAGGGCTTAAAGTATAACCCTGCAGGGAGTTTTTACCTAGATCTGGATCACGTGCATTACCCAAAGCCACATGGGTCCCTACTAAAGCAGCTTCACTAATCACAACCTTAAATTTGTTTTTAGAAAAACTTGGTGAGTTGTCATTAATATCCTGAATTTCAACTGTGATATGAAATACATTCACAGGATTAATCACCAGTACCTCCAGATGAAGAACACAGTTCTTTTCTGCCCCACAAATTGCTTCTCTATCTATTCTGTCAGAGATATATAGATCTCCATTTTCCATGCTTATATTGAAATAATGCCTCTTGGTATGGGAAGCAAACTGCAATTTCCTAGAAGCTAACTCATTAGTACTAAAGCCCAAATCTTTAGCAATATTTCCTATTACAGATCCTTGCCTCATTTCTTCTAAAATTGAGTATTGAACCTGACCAGAAGCAGGTAAATACAGAAGGTGGAGATAGAAAAACATTACTTGCCATTTCATTGTCCTCCATTGAATAATCTCTGCCATTCTTGTCATTCTTGCCTATTTCCTTTTCTATATCCTTTATGATTATTTTAGACTTTGCACTCAGATGAAAATACAGGAGATCAAGATTGCAAAGATGAAAGTGTTGTGAGGTAAGGTGTTGATTTCCCTTCTATTTTTGTTATGTAGGGTCTTCTTCCTATTGAAGCTATTGCACCTAAATAATTTGTTTTTCTCCCTTGCTAGTCAACAGTGACACTCTGAGTTTAATATAGGGAACTGCAAGGGACTTAATAATTATATAGCTGTAGGAGGATTAAGGTTTTAAAGAAATCAAAGATATACCACTATTGAACCAAAGAAGAAACTACTGTAATATATACAAATTAAATATGACATTATAAATAAAGTAATGAATTGTTTTTTCAAATATCCTTTAGACATATTTGTGTGAAGTGTTAGCTATCATGTATATTGTAGTTAAGAATTCAGTTTTTTAAAACAAAATATTAAATAAAATGATTGAGGTTGTCTCAAAAGATACATCACCTTTCAGAATGCAGCCAACATGGCAATAAGCTTATGGCTACAGCTCCTGGCACCTCTGGTAAACATCTGATATTGCTAGGGGAAACCTGTTCCGATAAATAGCTGTCCATATAATACAATGCCTAAGACCAACAGAAGAGGAGTTGTTGCTCATAAAGCAGGGTCCCAACCAGGGGATACTCTAGGGGCATATAAAATTATCATTGGGCGAAATAGAAACACATAAACTTAAAGGGGTTGTCCGGGTTCAGAGCTGAACCTGGACATACCCATATTTTCACCCAGGCAGCCCCACCATTTCATGCTCCGATGATCTCCTTTTCCCTGCGCTAAATCGCGCAGGACAAAGGCATTTTCAGGAGATCCAATGACGTACCGGGCTCTCCTTAGGGATGCCAGGCGGAGGCTTCCGCCCAGCAGTGAGCATGGTGACGTGCCCGTCAATGATTAATGTGCTTTATAAAATGGCTAGGGCAGCGTCAGAGCTGGTGACGTCACTCCGCCTAGCAGTGTGCCTAGATAAACAAACAAGACCTTGCCCTGGACCATCTTAGTGGGTCTGTCTGGGTGAAAATATGGGTATGTCCGGGTTCAGAGACCTAAACTTAAAATATAATGTCCTTTCCTGGAGACATACGATAATTTTAAACAAGTGGAGCAATTTTTAATAAAAAAAATATGTTATGCTTCCTCCATTTTACTCAACTTCCATGACCATAAAGGTGGGGCACATGCTTTAAAAATTTGGCGTTCATTCTGCACTCCTTATATCTCAATGTATTTACACTAAATATCTGGCATAGATACATTTGTAAATCTCTCACAATGTTCTAAATCCTCTCTTCCTCTTACATTATACATAAATATATTATAAAACTGGCTGCCTACAACAACCACTATGGGGAGCTCAGTGTATAAGAATTTATATAGTTAACATTGAAGGCAATGTAAGCTGTTCATTTCTATATGCAAGGAGCTCCCCCTAATGGCGACTGTGAAAACAGTCATGTTTCTTTTCTGGGTACAGAAGGAGTTCATTGTTGGGCTCCATTTCAACCCAACATCAGTAACAATCTCGTAGTCTGCCTCCATTGTGAATATGCCACTGGCCTTATCTATACCTTCTAAATAATCAAATAGACACAACTCATTACTAAAAAGCTACAAAAAAACTGTTAGTAACAGGCATTCATTATGTGTATTACAACTTAATAAAATAATGACAATTAAATTGCTACGGTACCTAAAAAATTAATTAACTTGAGAAAAAAACAACAAATATGTCTCTAGCATCATTTTGCTTAGGAAATCAAGAATGTTTGGACAGAGCATAGCCATGGGTGGGCAACAATGGCATGTGCCCTGGATTGCGTTGAGGGGGTTGCTACACAACTTACTGCAGCTCATGCTTGTACCACTTCCCATCCCCCTTCCCTTGTATTTTTCTGCTTCCCTGCTGCTCTGTCCTGCCACACTGTTCTGTGTTATATCTCCCCTTTATGTCGGGGGAATCTCTTGTTCCTTTGTGATGAATGCATTTTTCATGATGAACAACCCTTCTCAGTGCCATGTGTGCATACTGCCTTGTTTAACAAGCACTGTGACTCTGTTGCACTGGGTCCGGACATGTATGGGGAGAGACAATGGCTCCAGGGCTGGTTTAAACCTCCAAAAATAAATAATAAATCAATGAGTATGCTAATATCAACAAGGACCATTGCTAGTATAAGAATATATATCACTGAGGGCAATGTCCTAAAACATAACTTTTATTTATTTAAACCAAATACGAAACCCGCATCAACCATCCTACATTGTGCGATGAAGCTATGAAAAAAAGTAAATTCTATGCGGTAGGAAACTGAGACAGTGGGATACTGGGTTGGGGAGAAATCTGTCCCTATTCTTACCCTCCACAATCTGCTAAGCCCAGAGGTACAGCTTGATGTTAGATACACTCTGTCCGCGTGCCTAGGACTGATCTGTCCTTAAATAGACCCTATTACATAACGTAGATCCCATATGTCACAGATCCAAATGCGTTTCCCCCTCCAGGTAGAAGGAGGGTTCATCAGGGGACTTTAAATTGTACGGGTCAATATATAAAAAGTGCAATTACATTGATATAGAAGAAAAATAATTACCAGTAAACAGCTAGAGTGTACAAACGTTCAATAACTCAATAAGTCAATAACCAGTGCAAGACAAGATATTACCTGCAGCATAGCAACTAGTGACGTCTCCCAATAGGTAATGTGTAAAACTTTACATACCACTCTGCTCGATGTGAGAAAAATGCAGATACACACTCAGTCTGCCAGTTGTGTGACAAATATAGGGTTCCTGGGGCCAGATGATAGCTCCATTGTGCCTGGGAAAAAAACTAATTTTAAAAGGGAATCCTATGAGCGTAGACTACACAATGAGCCCCCAAATTCGCTAACTACCTTGTCAGTCTGTCCAAAACAAAACCACAACCGGAGAGCCAGATAGCCATAGGTTAGACAGATAATTATATCCACATCGCCTTCTCACATACCTCCCACCTCCAAACAACAAGCGCTCCAAGCCTCCTTCTCAGATGCACGGATACCCACGTTACGGCCATCCCATAGGGGGATAATTAACAAAGGTATGTCAAGGGGGTGTGACCCTCGAAAGGGTTATTACCTCCCTTGGTTTCACCCAACCATGGCCCACTCGGCAGTCTTATGTATCCATAATCACAGGAATGTAGTCTCGATACGGCCCGTGGAGAGCACCCGCCCCTTCCGCCCGTGTGCTCCAGCGCTATGGAGCCCTGGGTTTCGTATTTGTTTTTTAATAATTATTATAATAAAAGTTATGTTTTAGGACTTTGCCCTCACTGGTTTAAACCTCAAGTTAACAATGCAACTGCACCTGGCCCTCCAGTGGCAACTCATATGACTCCTTGATCCCTACTGGATCTAACTGGACAGATGGGAGGATGCAGCATGTCTCTTTTTCAACTGTATGTGTATCCTGAGGACACAAATACAGTTAAATGTCATGGTGAAGCAAGGAACCAACAGCTGCTTTCTTCACCATTCCGCTCCTTACACAGCAGGAGGCATGAAGGGAAGTCTTCATGTTTGCTGCACTAAGTGGTAGAAGCACAAACCTAGAGAGAATGTGCTCCATTCATCTGGGGAACAGGGCTAAGTGAGAGGTGCTTTTTTTATTTTAATAAAACTACAGGGGAATCACTATTGGGGCCCTAAGGGAGGAAAATATTTAAGAGGACACTAAAGAGGCAGCAATATGATGAAGGGAGCACTCCAAGGGCATAACTGATGTGAGGGGGCATAACTAATGTGATGAGGCACTAAGGTTGCATAACTACTGTGAGTGGGAACTAAAGGTGAATTCTACTTTGAGGGGACACTAAAGGGGCATATCTACTGTGAGGGGAACTAAGGGAGCATAACCACTGTAGGGGCACTAACAAGGGCAAGGAGGCATATCTACTGTGTGGGGGCATTAAGGGGCACACCTACAGTGAGGGGGCACTAAGGAGGCATAGCTACTGTGAGGGGGCATAGCTAATATGAGGGTGCGCTGAATGTTTTAAGAAGATTCCAATATACACAGATTCAGGGAGGGGTGACACAAAGGACCATATAGGAAATACATTCTGACCACACAAAGAGCTACAAAACCAACAATGGGGACATTGTGATATGTAAAAAAAAAAGCAGTACTATCCCTTTACAAGCTGCTTTATTAGCCCGGGTTCACATCTGCGCTGTGAGCTCTGGCAGTCTGTTCTAGTGGAAGCCAGATACCACTGTGCACCGCTGGATCCCCATTCACTGTAATGGGATCTAGCAGGGATCTGGACGCTTTCCGGCATATATGCCAGCTTTCGGCTGGACAAAAAAATGCTGCATGTAGCATTTTTTTTCTCGCTGAAAGCCAGCATTTATGCCGGATTCAGTGAATTCCTACAGTCTGTCTCTCCACCAGAACAGTTTGTAGGAGTTCACAGCGTAGATGTGAACCTGGCCTTAGACCAGGGCTGGCCAACCTGCGGCACTCCAGCTGTTGTAAAACTACAATTCCCACCATGCCCTGCTGTAGGCTGATAGCTGTAAGCAGTCTAGGCATGCTGGGAGTTGTAGTTTTGCAACAGCTGGAGAGCCGCAGGTTGGCCAGCCCTGCCTTAGACTAATAAAAGCACTTTGTCACTTAGCCTTTATTGGGACAATATGGTCAAATCATGTTCATTTAAAGACAATATGGGTGATTTAGAAATAGAAATACTACTATATTTGGCATATTTCTTGCACGAATTGCACCACAATCTGCAACTTTTCCCCGCTCACGGCAGGTCTAAAAAAGTGGGCGTAGTGTGGGCGGGGACAGGTTGGAAGGCCTCTCTCATTTAACATTTTCAACTCCGGTTTTAGGAAGTTGTCTTACATTTAGAAGCGGCGGTGGATCAGCCGAAGTTATGTAGACGCCGGAGCCTATATATAACTTTGGGGATCCACTGCCAGCGCAGGGGCTTATTAAGACTGGCGTCTAAAACACCTGTCTTAATAAATCTGCCCCAATGTGTAATCAGAAAGTCACCTATTATTTAAATCAAGTTTTTATGTTGAACATATAGTTTAACATATTTTTTTCTGAATTTTTGGTGCTTTGTGTTTTGATCTTCCATATCACTATTTAAATTAAAAAATACCTAAAATCACACAGTTTTCAGACCGGTCAATAGGCCTAATAATATGTCAATCCTTCTTGTTCTGCACAGGTACCTTTTCAGCAGCCATCATTATAATTACAGGCAGAATTTCAATGGCAGATATCAACTCTGTTTAGATAACGCAGTATCCACAAATCACAATAGGTGATGTCACAGATTATCTATTCCCTCTTGACCATAGAGATCATCCTGAAGTGGATTAATTTAGAGTATGCAGTGTCATTTTTTGGAGTTTTATGGTAAAGGATCCACCAGAAGTAATATCTATATAGAGGACACAATTGTTAAGCAATCACTCAGTAAAGGTACTGATGGCACTAAGAAATGTAGAATCCTCAAACCAGAAAATCTGCATATATTCTGTTTCACTTTATCTAATAGCAACAATGCAAGTCGAAATTTCCAAAATTCTCTTACCTTTGTTGGATTACAGGTAGGTAAAAACATGTCTTTGGGGCAATTATTTTCTTCAGCCGAATGATCAGTGTCTATAAGATTGTCTGTGGGGACGTTCTGTGCTGGCTTCAGATAAGCAATTTCATTCTGCTTTGAGTCCAGAGTCACACACACATCATATGTGAATGGGAAAGGTAAACTTGTATCACTGATCTCAGATGGACATCCCAGGGTGAACTGAGGGTACACATTTCTACTAAGAGCTGCAAAAGATGTTGTTGTCCTTGATTGTCTACACTTATAAAAGGTTATAGCTATTATTGTAACTATAAAAAAAATAGAAATCAGAGCAATGCAAACTAGTAAGTAAAATGTTAAAGGAGATGAAAAATCTGGATTACTTTGTTTATGCTTTATCTCTGGAACAATCTGCTGAAAGTTTTCAGCAACAACTAAGCTCAAAGTAACTGTAGATGACAGAGATGGGACTCCATTATCCTTTACTAGAACCACAAGTTTTTGTCTTAAAGACTCTAAGTCTGGAAGATCTCTTTCAATCCTTATTTCTCCAGTATATTGGCCAATGGTGAATATAGATGGATCAGGAACCTGTAGTAAGTGATAGGAGAGCCAGGCATTGTGTCCAGAGTCATCGTCCACTGCAATCACTTTGGTGACCAGATAACCTTTCTCAGCAGAGTGAGGAATAAACTCGAATAATGCTGATCCCTCAGTGTCTGGTGATGGGTAGAGAATCTTAGGAGCATTATCATTGTTATCAATGATATATATCTTCACTGTGACATTACTGCTTAGAGGAGGAGATCCACTGTCTTTAGCCATCACCTGGAACTGAAATTCCCGCAACTGCTCATAGTCAAAAGATCTCTGGGCATAGAGAACGCCAGTCATTGAGTTTATGGAAACATAAGATGTGACTGGAATTTTCTCAATGTTATTATTAATTACAGAGTATGTAATTGTAGCATTTTCATTAATATCATCATCTGATGCATGAATACAATGTATAGACATTCCATAATTATTATTTTCTTGTACATAGACAATATAAGTGGTTTTCTCAAAAATAGGAGAATTGTCATTTACATCCAAAATAGTCAATTGAACTGATTTGTTGGAGGATAGTTGAGGTGATCCATTATCTATAGCTTTAATTGTTATGTTGAAGTATGGCTTTGTCTCTCTATCAATGTAAGTTGTAGTCAATAATTTATAGTAATTGGTGGATGATGATATTAATTTAAAGGGTAAATCATCATTGATTTCACAAACAACCTCTCCATTATTTTCACTGTCTAAATCATGAACATTAATTAAAGCAATAAATGTATCTGGTGGACAGTTTTCAGGTATTGCGTCCTGTAGTGACGTAATTGTTACTTCTGGGGCATTGTCATTTAAATCAATAATACTGATTAGTATTTTGCAGTGAGTTTCGAGGCCTCCACCATCTTTGGCCTCTACAGTTAACACATATCTTTCCTTAAACTCATAATCTATATCTCCAATTACAGTGATGGTTCCATTTTCTGTATCAATACTAAAAAGTGAATATACAAACGCAGGAATGTCACGAAATGAATATGTTATTTGTGAATTTAAGCCTTCATCTTTATCCACTGCATTTAGCTGGATAACCAGAAAACCAACAGGAACATTTTCATTTAAACTAATTTCTAATGTATCTTTACTAAATTTGGGGAAGTTATCATTCACATCATGCACATTAATCTTTATGACAGCAGTCCCAGTGTTTGGGGGTTGCCCTCCATCCAAAGCAGTTAAAATTAATTCATGAATACTTTGCTTTTCTCTGTCAATATGTTTCTCTAAAATGAGCTCTGGAAATTTGATTCCTTCTTTGGTCATTTTTATTCCCAATGAGAAGTATTCATTTTGATTTATATTATAGTCCTGTACAGAATTTGTACCAATGTCAAGATCATGTGCATGTCCCAAAGCAAGACGTACTCCAGGTAAAGCCGACTCACTAATTACCACATCAAAAGTATTCTTTGAAAAACCTGGTGGATTATCATTTACATCTTGGATTTCAACTCTAATTGTGTATAAATGTAATGGGTTTTCAATCACAGCTTCAAAGCTGATTAAACAGTTTGGTTTTAGATCACAAATTCTTTCTCTGTCTATTCTTTCTGCAACATACAAGTCCCCAGATTCTAAATTGACATTAAAATACTGTAATTTGCCTCTTGAGACAATATGGAATTTTCTGAATGATAATTCATTGGTATTAAGATCTAAATCTTTTGCTATGTTTCCTACAGTAGAACCTTGTTTCAATTCTTCTGGTATGGAATAGTGTAGCTGAGCACAGATAATGTCCAACATAAAGGAAAGAACAAAGAATGATACCTGCCATTTCATTGTCCCTTTGCCTCCATTAGTATTCTTCTCATCCATTTTAGCTGTAGTATCACTGGTTTGCTATTTTCTCTAGAGAATCCAAAACATTAATGAATGCGAATAAATATGTAATTTCCAGATTTCTGCCTTTGGTGAAATAATCCAAGATGCTAGAGAATCAGTAAAATATCTTTACTTGTCCTACAGATTGTTGCTATTGCACTGTAGTGAAAATCAGTAGCGAAACATTTTGAGCTTGAATTTGCAGGTGGAGAGTGGCACTTAGAGTCTATTTGAGGAACTGCAGCAAGCTTTGGCATTATACTTATATCCAACATTATGATGATTTAGAAATGTTTAAGTAAAAATAAAGTACTCTAGTATTTTATTCAAAACATTCACCATGCATTCAATAATCTCAAATGGTGCAATTTAAAATATTATATGTACAGAAAAAATATCTGTTCAATAGTATATGCACCATGACTTTGTTAAAATGCCAGTGATATTCCCTGATTTACATCACATCTCAAAGCACTAGTTCAACATATTAGAAATCATGTGCTTGGGAATCTTTGATGATAGCTAAAAATTCAACTGTTGTCTAGATTTAAGTTGTGATGTACTGTACGTTTTCCTTAATCTTTTGGACATCAGGTGAAGTCTGCACTGGACCATCCCTGTGCTTTTCAGGCATAAGAAGTTTTTTCCTGTGAACACTCAAGAGTAGTGATGAGTGGCAGGGGCAATATTCAAATTCGCAATATTCGAGAATTCGTGATTATTTTCTTGATTGCGAAAATCATCAATGTAATATGCGCGTATTTCACACGCAATACAGGCGTGGGTCACTGTTGCTACATTTTTCAAGCTGCTAGAAGTTTCCTGAGACTGGAAAAAATGGTTGGCACGGCAGAACATTGCAATAGCTTTATATGCAGATAAAGTGCTCCAATATATTCGTGATTGCGCAAATCGGCAATTAATGATGCGCATATTTTTGCAGGTCTGACTGCATATTATTGATTGGTGCACTAAGTATTGTTGTGAACTTTTGACATCACAGCACTATGTCTGTAGCATGTATGTATGGACAGCAGAACCTATCACACTACCTAACACCCTGCAGTGGAACCTATCAGCTACACTATATCACGATCTAACCTACACTGACTATCTCCCACTAACTATCTGTATTACATATATAAGCTAACTAACTGATGACACATTCCCTTTAAGAGACATAACTAGGAAAGGACAGAATTTTAGGTAAGCATACATTGAAAACTAATTTCTGCAAGGATGCTTACTGTATATAACATGATTTCATTATAGCTTTAACCCAAAAACATAAGCCACATTCCCCCTGACCTTATCACAGACACATCTTCGCTAAAGGTTGCCATACATATTCAATAGCTGTTGGAATCATTTGACCGACAGCTATCTATCTATTCCAACTCCCCCTATACACATAAAAGTTTAATTTGGGCAAACACGTATGTGTATTCAAAGAGGAGAGGGAAGAAAATCACTGCCCGAAACCTCTGACAAAAACTTATCTTCCGGGAGAACAAAAAGATAGGGCGAAAGTATTCACTTCATCTGATCCATTTTTCCCCCAACATCATCTGTCGGAGATAGTCAGGAGCACCCCACACACATTAGACTGTTGGACGAAACTGCCATTCAATACATAACTGATACACTAATATGTTTGGTTACCTTACATACACCATATGTACAGTAAAATGCATTTGGATGGGCTTTCAAAAATGTATGGGAAAGTTAGCGTAATGCTAATTTTCAAATCTGCAGCATGTAAATTTTGTTATGGAAACACAGCATTTACTACTTGCAATACATTGGGTTGAAATCAACAAAAAATCCACACCATAATCTGCAGCAAAATCTGAATGTAACACATGTGTTTCAACATCTGTGATGAAACTTTTTAGCTAATGTGAACCAGCAATTTTATCTGGTCCACTGTGCAATATTTTTTACTTTGTCCCTTTTGTGCCTCTCCCCTTTACACTGCTAAACTGAGAAGACGATTGTCGAGAAGGAAGTGTTCCTGCCTGGCAATAGCCTGCATGTCAGTAGAGGAGACTTATACATTTATATGCAGCGATTTCCTCCAAAGTATGGGGAGCAACAATAACTAATGCCTTCGCTCATCCTGATACAGAATCATTTTTTGCCAGCACCAAAGTGGTGTTTAGACAGCATGATTTTCTTCCTCCAAACAATGATTTAGGTCACATTATGATCGATCCTATTATCCGATGAACGAGTGTTTTGTTGTTAAGCCAGGTAATTGGCAACACCTTAACACCAGCAGATTATTGCTAATGAGCTTGTTAGCAATAATATGCCCAATGGTCTTTATCCGCAGGATATGTCATCAAACTCATACCACCGATCAGCTGTTGGAAGAGACTGCAGTGCTCCAGTGAGCACTGCAGCTTCCTCACAGCATACCAAGCACAGTGCTGTATATTGTATAGTGACTGTCATGTTCAGAAGGTCACTAGAACCACAAACATATCACAACCGAGTCATGATCAGGAGAACCCATGAATATCTCCAGTGTTTACAGAACAGACAAAGGAAGCAAAAACAAATGTTTATTAAGCAAAAGTACTAAACACAAACTATCTGAATAAACTGGAATAAACCGCAAGGAACCGCAAGTAAGATGAACAGCGGATTTAATAGCAGAGAAAGCTGTACAGATCGAGAAATCAGTGGTAGAAGTGTAACCATTGTGCCAAGTATCCCGTTTGACCTAGGGCTAAACCCTGAGGAATTCCGGTGCTGCACTGGTTTTCACCCTTTAACCCCTATACAGGGATCTGGTCTTCGCTGAAGACACAAGACCAGGATACCCAGGATCATGGACAGAGCCACATAGCCAGGTACTCATGCAAATCAGGATACATGGAACATGGTGAACATAGATACTGTAAAATCCTAATCAGACAACATTGATACATTGCCTGGAACCTATGTGGAATTGATGCATGGGACACTCAGACAGATCAGGACATACAGACAACGTTGATACATTGCTTGGAACTCGTGTTGAGTGAATCAAAGTATCTGAAGTGGACTTTGATCAGAATTTTATGGAAAGTTTGATTAGCCTAAAAGCCGAATTTCATCGTGCTTCATGGTAATGAGTCAATTTTCAATGAAATGACGGTAAAAAAAAAATCATACTCACCTAATCCATTTGAGCATAATAAGGCCACCTTGATTGAAGACCCCATGCAAAATGTCATGCGCGGTGACCTATGATGCCACCACGCTAGCCAGTTTGATCATGTCTTCTTCAATCAAGATGGCCACAGCGGCTTCTTTGCGCTCAAATTGACTTATTAACCCCTTAAAGACATCATTTTTAATCTCAGATGCCGCAATCAGCGATGAATGCGGAATTTGAGGGGTCCAATGACGGGGGAGGGGGCACAATCGCCGTTTCCAGTCATTGTACCTGCTCAGTCATTCATCCCAAAGTGAATTTCTTTGTGAAATTCGGAGAAGCAGCCCAATCAAATTTTTGTAAACGTCACTCATCTTTACCTGGAACCCATGTGGAACTGATGCATGGCTCACACAGACAGATCAGGAAATACAAACGACATAGATACATTGCCTGGAACCTATGCGGAACTGTTGTATGGCACAAGAGCCAGCTGGCCAGCCAGCCAGCCGACACGGCATCACAGTGTCACAGTGAACAGCATTATGATACAAGGTACAGGGAGTACACAAATTCATAGGACACAGTTCACACCCTATAAAAGGCCACAGACAGCATGCACCACTCAAGCAACCAGCATACATGGGTAACGGCCCGCAGCCAGTATGCAAGAGTGCAGGAAGCCACCTTACATGGCAACCCAGTGAACCGTACTGCAGCCCATATCCATTCACTTAAAACGGACTGAACTACACATACTGTAGGTCATGTAACCAATGAACGTGACTTCATTGACCTAGAAGAAATCCGTAGCATTCTCCTGAGCACTGCAGTCTCTTTAATAGCTGATTAGCAGATAGTAGCAATGTATGATATCTGTGCACAGCATACCTGTGTATATCAATAATTTAACATCAAGACAGTTTGAATATAGAGATATATTGACATATTTGTATATACGCACACACACACAGGGGGACATTTATTAAGACCAGCGTTTTCCATGACTGTCTTAACTTCCGAGTCTGCACTGCCAGCAGAAGTGCCAAAGCTATGTAGAGGTACAGGCAATTCATCCAGCAGGCCATGTGACACACTTAACTTTACGCTAGCCCTCTTGTTGGCATACATTTAAGCCATTTGCCATGTCAAAAATAGCTTGGAGAATAATAAATCGAGTAGGGCCTACCGGCCTGTGTGGTTTTCTTACCCCTTTGGAAAAGAGGCGTAAAAGTGGAAATGTCACAAATTTTGCCACACAAATGGAGTGCGACAAAATTTGCAACCTGTTTATATCACAAAAGTGGTGTATATAGATTAGTTAATGTCCCCACAATAAATTAGATTGACAGAAGAAAGACTGACAGAGTAAACAAAACGTCTTAGTTCTCAAGCCTCAACTTATAGCCCTACATCACATTTTTCTATAAGACAACCTATGTTCACACTCCTGTCACAAGATGTACATTTTAATACCAGATAGGTTACAGTGCCAATGTGTGTCTGCTACTGTATATATGCATACCATAGCTGCTTATGCTAAGAAGGAGCACAGAAGAGTTTTTCTACAGTAGACAGAGAAAGGTAGAGATTCTTGGCGAGGGACATATATGGTAGTTGCTAAAAAATGAATGAATGCTTTGCTTCTCCTTTGATAGAAAAAATGTCAACCACTGTCAGCCAATGTCTTCTCCGAAATGGAAAAAAGACAGGGCATATTATCAAAAGAAGGACTCATTCGTTAGAGGAGGCACAGGATGTATGCTTTAGTTAATGTGAAAGCAGAAACAAAACAAAAGTGTGTACCAATAAAGTGTTTTGGACAATTATTGGACTGTTGGTTCACTGCTGTGATCACCTTTGAGTTCAATACTGTGGACTGAACCTTATTGTTAAACTACTTGTTCAAGACTTGTCAGAGATCAGCCAATAGACATCAACTTAAAGGCTACTTAGGGTTTTAACAGTGGCCATACACATTAGATAAATGTCGACTGAATCTCTTGATTTTGGAAGGACCAGCCGAAAATATAATGTTCTTGGGGGTTGTCCAAAATACAGATGTCAGACAAAAGAAGGATGTTGGATTTGAACAAGTCTTTTGTTCTCACATGAGATAAGCCACTGCTAGAGGCAGAGGCGTAACTACCATAGCCACAGACCACGCGACTGCTATGGGGCCCAGGGCAAGAGGGGGCCCAGTTGGGATCATTTGCTCTTCTACTGCGGGTAAAAACTTAGTCAGGACTCTACCATCTAAAGGAACGACTTTTAGCAAACGAGGCAATGTAAAAAATGGCCCAAAGGTCATTGAAAGGGTTTTAGATAGAAACCCTTCTGTTCTGTGTGGGGGCCTGGTTTGATCCTTGCAATGGGGCCTTTACTTCTCTATGTATACCACTAGAGGTGTCTGGTAGTGACTAGTTTCCCTCTCCCTATAAAGAATATATGTATGTTCCGCATACATGTGTATGAGGGACTGGGGTAAACTGCTGTTGGCTGAACAATATCTAATGTGTATGGTTACCGTAACTGTAGCAAAAATATATGTAAAACGATCACAGTGCATTCTTTTTTTTTTTATTAGATGATCAAATAGGATTATTATATTATTGGCAGAATATATGTGTTCTAAATATTGTTCTGTATATGCCGTACACATATTTATATTTCGTGGTGCCAAGTCGTTTAGAGAGGGAGATGTACTTTTTAGGCTACTTTCACACTAGCGTTCAGAGAGGATCCGTCTGGTGTCTGCACAGACAGATCCTCTCCTATAATGCAGATGTTTGGATCCGTTCAGAATGGATCCATCTGCATTATAGTTTAGAAAAAATTCTAAGGATTCTGAAAGTTGTTCAGACGGATCCGTCCAGACTTTACATTGAAAGTCAATGGGGGACGGATCCGTTTGAAAATTGAGCCATATGGTGTCAACTTCAAACGGATCCGTCCCCATTGACTTACATTGTAAGTCTGGACGGATCCGTTTGCCTCCGCACGGCCAGGCGGACACCCGAACGCTGCAAGCAGCGTTCGGGTGTCCGCCTGCTGAGCGGAGGCTGAACGCTGCCTGACTGATGCATTCTGAGCGGATCCGCGTCCACTCAGAATGCATTGGTAGCTGGACGGATGCGTTTGGTGCCGCTTGTGAGACCCTTCAAACGGAGCTCACAAGCGGAGCCCCGACGCTAGTGTGAAAGTAGCCTTAGCAGCTCCCTGCTTTGGTTAGTGTAGGAGATGCCAATTTATAATATTAACTTTTAAAGTTAAACTTTATTCATCTAAAATTCACCTATGCATTATTTTAGAAAATACTTTTGGTCCCCAGACAGACAATCAAATATGTTAGGATCCAAGAAAAATAAAATACTAACCAGGTGGCAGCTTGTCCCAACAAAACTTCATAAATATAACCCCAACTACAACACCATTTGTTGTACAGTAAATAAATGGAAACAACTTCCATTTAGGGTGGTTCACCACCTTAATCACACACTGCTCTACAATTGTGCAAGATTAATTTTTCTGGAATCTCACCACCCTTGTCTCACAAAACTTGCTGACTACATCTATTTCCTGAAAAAAGACTAAAACCCAAATAAATGCTGATTTGACAACTGGCATCTGGCAGGAATATTCTGATCCCTATACAAAAATTGACCACCTATTCCTGTTGGAAGAATTAACCCAATGGGAAACTAAAACGCATGTGTTCTTTATAACTAGATGGTTGCGTTGGGCATGATTCTGAAACTTTATCCAACGACCTTGTCATGCTCAGTGAATCACTCATATACATGTGGAGTTCTGCCCCACCAGTACTGTTTGATGACCGTTATATTTCTCAGATGTTGCCAAATACTTATAAACACTTATGCCTTGTTAACTGTTATGCATTCTCAATAATTTAATGCTTGATTTGGTTTGGCAATGACCTATAGTAAAAATTCGTGAGTTTTGCATGTATATGTTGTTTGAAAATCATTGAAGCAAATGCTCTTTTCAGGCATAGGAGATCTTAAAAGTGAAATTTCACTCCATAGTTTTGTATATACTGTAATCTTCCAATATATACTTCAATGCATTTTGTTGCTGTTGCCTTTTAACCCCTTCCCGACACATGACATACTATTATGTCATAGAAGCCACTGCATTCCCACAATTTGACGTAATAGTATGTCATGGTGATCGGGCGGGCACCGGAGCGGTGTGCGTGCGATCACTGCAGGGGCCCGGCAGTCCCTGGTAGCCAGGCCCCTGCTGTATCCGCCAGCATCTCTGTTGGCGGATTAACCACTTCTGTGCCGTGGTCCGCGCTGACCACAACATAGAAGGGGTTTGTGTGAGGGAGCGCATTGAGTCCCCGTGCTGCTGTGGCGGGGACTCGATGTGTCAGAAGACAGCCCAATGCTGTGCTGAGGCTGCCAAATGCCTTGCATGGCATCGGGACCTGCCTTCTACGGGTGCCCAGGAGATCCAGCCTCAGGCTGGGTCTCCTAGGCAACCTGTTTGTGTACTACTCACTGTAGTACACAAACAGGCAATGCATTACAATACAGATATATTGTAATGCATTGCAGAGGGGATCAGACCCCCAAAAGTGAAAATCAGAAATAAAGTGTTTTTAAAAAAAATTATAAAGTTTTTAAGTAAAAATAAATAAATAATCATTTCCCCTTATTTTATAATAAAATACAAAAAAATAAAAACTCCACACATATTAGGTATCGCCGCGTCCGTAATGACTGGCTCTATAAATATCTCACATGATCCACCCTGTCCGATAAATACCATAAAAAAATTAAAACGGTGTAAAAAAAAAGCAATTTTTGTCACTTTACATCACAAAAAAGTGCAACACCAAGCGATCAAAAAGGTGTATGCCCCCCAAAATAGTGCCAATAAAACCGTCACCTCATCCTGCAAAAAATGAGCCCCTACCAAAGACAATCACCCAAAAAATAAAAATAAACTATAGCTCTCAGAACATGTAGACACTAAAACATCATTTTTTTTGTTTCAAAACTGCTATTATTGTGCTAAAGTGAAATACATACAAAAATATATACATTTTAGGTATTGCCACGTCCGTAACAAACAGCTCTATAAAAATATCACATGACCTAACCCCTCAGATGAACACCGTAAAAAAATAAATAAAAAAATGTGTAAAAAAAATGCCATTTTTGTCACCTTACATCACAAAAATTGCAACAGCAAGCGATCAAAAAGGTGTATGCCCCCCAAAATAGTTACAATCAAACCATCACTTCATCCCCAAAAAATGATACCTTACCTAAGACAATCGGTCAAAAAATAAAAAAGCTATTACTCTCAGACAATGGAGACACTAAAATATGTTTTTTTTTGCTTCAAAACTGCTATTATTGTGTTAAAGTGAAATAAAAAAAAAGTTGGCATATTAGGTATTTCCACGTCCGTAACAACCTGCTCTATAATAATATCACATGACCTAACTCCTCAGATGAATACCGTAAAAAAATAAAAACGGTAAAAAAAAAGCTATTTTTGTCACCTTACATTACAAAAATTGCAACACCAAGCAATCAAAAAATTCATATACCCCCCAAAATAGCACCAATCAAACCTTCACCTCATCCCACAAAAAACAAGACCTTACCTAAGACAATTGGTCAAAAAATAAAAAAGCTATGGCTACACTAAAATATCATTATTTCGGTTTCAAAAATGCTATTATTGTGTACATAAGAAAAAGTAGATATATTAGGTATTGCCACGTCTGTAATTATCTGCTCTATAAAAAAAAGTCACATGACCTAATCCCTCAGGTAAACACTGTAAAAATAAATAAATAAAAACTGCCCGAAAACAAACAATATTTTGGTCACCTTGCCCCATAAAGTGTAATAATGAATGTTTAAAAAATCATATGTACCCAAAAATGGTACCAATAAAAACGTCAACTCTTCCTGCAAAAAACAAGCCACTGCACAAGACAATCATCAGAAAAAAATAGGGTGTTCAGTAAATGGAGATACAAAAACATAATTTTTGTTCTCAAAAATGCTTTATGTAAAACTGAAACAAACATCATAGAAAGTAGACATATTTGATATTGTTGCGTCCATAGCAACCTGCTCTATAAAAAAAACGCATGATCTAACCTATCAGATGAATGTTGTTAAAATTAAAAAATAAAAACTGTGCCAAAACATGAATTTTTTTGTTACCTTGCCTCACAAAAAATGTAATATAGAGCAATAAAAAATCATATGTACCCCAAAATAGTACCAATAAAACTGGCACCTTATCCCATAGTTTCCAAAATGTGGTAACTTTTTTGAGTTTCTACTGTAGGGGTGCATCAGGGGGGCTTCAAATTGGACATGGCATCTAAAAACCAGTTCAGCTAAATCTGCTTTCCAAAAACCATATGGCGTTCCTTTCCTGCTGCGGCCTACCGTGTGACCAAACAGCAGTTTACAACCACAAACCACATGTGGGGTGTTTCTGTAAACCGCAGAATGAGAGTAATAAATATTGAGTTTTGTTTGGCTGTAAACCCTTGCGTTGCTACTGGAAAAATGGATTAAAATGTAAAATCTGCAAAAAATTTGAAATTCTGAAATTTCATCTCCATTTTCCATTAATTCTTGTGGAACACCTAAAGGGTTAACAGAGTTTGTAAAATCAGTTTTGCATACCTTGAGGGATGTAGTTTCTAAAATGGGGTCATTCTTGGGTGGTTTCTATTATGTAAGCCCCACAAAGTGACTTCAGACCTGAACTGGTCCTTAAAAAGTGGGTTTTGGAAATTTTCTTAGAAGATTTGCTTTTAAACTTCTAAGCCTTCTAGCTTCCCCAAAAAATAAAATGGCATTTTCAAAATGACCCAAACATGAAGTAGACATATGGGAAATGTAAAGTAATAACTATTATATGAGGTATCACTATCTATTATAAAAGTAGAGAAATTGAAATTTGAAAATTTGGGAATTTTTTTAAAATTTTGGTAAATTTGGGATTTTTTCACAAATAAAGGGGAAATATATTGACTCAAATTTCTGACTATCATGAAGTACAATGTGTCACGAGAAAACAATCTCCGAATGGCTTGGATAAGTAAAAGCTGAGAAATATTTTTTTTTCCACAATAATGCCTCTTGTACATCGTCTTATTATCTTTTGGGAGACACCTATGTCATTTCCCGTCGAAAAATTACTTGCTAGTTTAAAAAAAGTAACTTTAAGTCAAAATTTGCCTGGGGTATGAATAATTATGGCAGCACTGTACTATACTGGTGTATATATTCAAGTTACTACTTTATGTCACTTACCTGAGGTACAGTATTTTCTGTCAGCCTGTCTGGTGGATTATTTGCAACAGTTGACTCCTCAGTGTCTATGAGATTCTCTGTGGGAACATTCTGCACTGATTTAAGAAAAGCAATTTCATTTTGCTTGGAATCCAGAGTCACACACACATCATATGAGAATGGGAAAGGTAGACTTGTATCACTGATCTCAGAAGGACATCCCAGGGTGAACTGAGGATACACATTGTGGCTAAAAGCTCCAAATGATGTTGGAGTGTTTGTTTTTCTGAATTTGGAAATCATGATAATCACTACAGTTACAATGAACAAAACTGAGATCAGAGTAATTGAAATTATGAGGTAGAAAGTTGTATTAGAGGATAAATCTGAATTAATCGGTTGATGTCTTATCTCTGGTACAACTTGCTGAAAGTTTTCTGCTACAACTAAGCTCAAAGTTACTGTAGATGATAGAGATGGGGATCCATTATCCTTGACAAGGACTAGAACTTTTTGTCTTAAAGTATCCATATCTGGAAGAACCCTGCTGATTCTGATTTCGCCATTGTGCTGGTCAATTGCAAATAAAGATGGTTCTTGAACTTGCAGTAAGTGATAGGAGAGCCAGGCATTGTGTCCAGAGTCCGCATCCACTGCAATCACTTTGGAGACTAGATAACCTTTCTCAGCAGAATGAGGAATAAACTCAAATAAGGCTGATCCCTCCGTGTCTGGTGATGGGTAGAGAATCTTAGGAGCATTATCATTCTTATCAATGATACATATCCTCACTGTGACATTACTGCTTAGAGGAGGAGATCCACTGTCTTTAGCCATCACCTGGAACTGAAATTCACGCAACTGTTCATAGTCAAATGACCTCTGGGCATAAATTACTCCAGACACAGAGTTTATGGAAACATATGATGAGACTGGAATATCATCTACTTTATTGCCAAGTACAGAGTATATAATTCTAGCATTTTCATTAATATCACAATCAGATGCATGAATGCTATATATTGAAGTCCCTTGTAGATTGTTTTCTTGTACATAGACAGTATAATTTTCCTTCTCAAAGGCAGGTGGATTATCGTTCACATCAGAAATATTCAGTTGAACAGTTTGATTGGTAGATAGCTGAGGAGATCCATTATCCATAGCTGTAATGGTTATATTATAATGAGAAATTTTTTCTCTATCAACTAAAGCTGTAGTTATCAATTTATAATAATTTCCAGAGGTTGATATTAATTCAAATGGTAAATTTTCAGAAAGTTCACAAGTAACCTCCCCATTTTCTTTGCTATCTAAATCATGGATATTGATCAGTGTTATAATGGTACCTGGTGGAGAATCCTCCGGAATTGATGCTAATAGAGATGTGACCGTTATTTCCGGAGCATTGTCATTTATATCAATGACATCAATATAGATCTTGCAGTGAGCAGCCAGGTTACCACCATCTTTTGCTTCCACAGTTAACTCATATCTGTCTGTGACCTCATAGTCTATATTTGAAATCACAGAGATACTTCCATTTACTGGATCTATTCTAAAGGTTGAATAGATACTTTCTGGAATGTCTCGAAATAAATATGTTATTTTTGCATTTGAACCTTCATCTTCATCTATAGCATTTAATTGAAGAACCAAAAAACCAATGGGGACATTTTCATTAATACTTGATTCATATATGTCTTTGTTAAATTTAGGGAAGTTATCATTTACGTCTTGGATTATTATCCTTACGAGGGCAGTACCAGTTTTAGCAGGTGTTCCCCCATCTGATGCAGTTAGAGTTAAGTCATATATACTCTGTTTTTCTCTATCTAGAGGTTTCTCTAAAGTAAGCTCTGGGTGTTTAATTCCATCTTTGGTCACTTTTATTCCCAGTGAGAAGTATTCATTTTCATTTATCCTATAGTCCTGTACAGAATTGACTCCAATATCAGGATCTTGTGCAAGCCCCAAAGCCAAACGTACTCCAGGTAAAGCTGACTCACTAACTGCAGTATCAAAAATATTTTCTGAAAAACTTGGAGGATTGTCATTTATGTCCTCAATTTGTACCTTAATTGTGTATAAATGTAGAGGATTTTCAATTACAGCTTCAAAGCTAATCAGACAATTTTGTTTTGGCCCACAGAGAATCTCCCTGTCTATTCTTTCTGCAACATACAATTCCCCATTTTCTAAGTTAATATTGAAGTATTGATTGTTTCCTCTTGAAAAAATATGGAACTTTCTTAGTTGTAATTCCTTTGTTTTCAATCCTAGATCCTTAGCTATATTTCCTATCATCGATCCTTGCTTTAATTCCTCAGGTATTGAGTAGTGAAGCTGAGCACTGGTATATCCACATATAAGTAAAAGAAGAAAACATGCTACTTGCCATTTCATTGTTCTTTTTCTGGGATGATCACTCATTTCATCCATTAAGTTATCTTTCTGTTTGGTACATCCACGTTGGAAAAATAAAAAATCCAAATTGTGTCAACAAAACAGAGTTGCAGAGGATGAGTAGAAACCCTGTATTGTGTCTTGTTCTGCAGATTTTTTGCATTGAAACTGTAATATGTATTGCAAACCCTAAGAACTAATTTCCAATACACAGTCAAACAGTGGCACTTAGAGTCTAATGTAGGAACTGCAGCAAAACAGTTTCTATTTTATACTTTCAAGTGCAAACAGATAGTGTCCACAATATATATAGAAAAATTGTCTTGTTAAAATATGATTTTTGCAATTCTTAAAATTACAAATAGATAATGATCCTAAATGGCTTTTCCAAATGGTTAATGATCCTATAAAACACCTCGAAATCCACAATAGACTACCTCAAAGGGCACAAGCTGAAGGTTTTTTTAATGACCATCACAGTCCCTTGAATGCATGCAAGACGGCCCAGGAATCTCACAGAACTAGAAGACTTTTGAAAGGAAGAATGGATGAAAATCCCTCAAACAAAAATTGAAACACTCTTGGCTGGCTACAAAAAGCGTTTATAAGCTGTGATACTTGCCAAAGGAGTGCTACTAGGTACTAAACATGCAGGGTAGCAAAATTTTTGCGTCAGGCCCTTTTTTTTTGTTATTTTGAAAATATTAAAGATCGAAAGAAAAAAAAAATCTTTAAAATACAAAGGGAATCTTTAACTTTTTGCCTTTTGGTGATCATTTTATCTTCAATATATATATCTCTTTTATATACAAAAATTAGTTTCTGTCTGTCTGTCTAGACGTTCTTTAAGCGCGACCCAACGACTGGACCAATCTTCACCAAATTTGGCACACAGGTACATCAGGTGTCCTGGAAGGCTTTAGATCGGGTCTCAGCTCTCTAGGACGTACCGTTCCTGAGATATTCCAAAGATATTATCCAATAGAAGCTAGCAAGCCTTTCACTTAAATCCTAACTGCCACGCACACAGTCACATGTCCCTTATTAGCCAATAGAAGCTCGCAGGTCCTACTCCAGGTTGCCATAACAAATGATCACAGGTTTTAGCAGTTCGCAGGTCCTTAAATATTCAGTCATATGACGTATGATGGCACAACTACACTGCTACATGCATAGGGGGCAGGGGCCACTATTAAATGGACGGGCGCTGTGGAGTTCACTGTTAAAGGGGTGGGCACTGTGGAGGTCACTGTTAAAGGGGCAGGCACTGCGGAGGTCACTGTTAAAGGGGCAGGCACTGAAGAAGTCGCTGTAAAAGGGACGGGTACTGTGGAAATCACTGTTAAAGAGGCAGCCACTATGAAGGTCACTGTTAAAGGGGTGGTCAACATTAAAGAAGCAGGCACTGTGGAAGTCACTGTTAAAGGGGCTGGCACTGTGAAGGTCACTGTTAAAAGGGGCAGCCACTATGAAGGTCACTGTTAAAGGGGTGGTCAATGTTAAAGTGTTGGGCACTGTGGAGGTCACTGTTAAAGGGGTAGTCAATGTTAAAGGTGTGGGTACTGTGGAGGTCACTGTTAAAGGGGCAGATACTGTGGTGGTCACTGTTAAAGGGGCAGGCACTGTGGAGGTCACTGTTAAAGGGGCGGACACTGTGAAGGTCACTGTTAAAGGGGCGTGCATTGTGGAGGTCACTGTTAAAGGGGCAGGCACTATTAAAGGGACAGGAAATGTGGAGGTCACTGTTAAAGGGGTGGGCACTGTGGAAGTCACTATTAAAGGGGCAGTCACTGTTAAAGAGGTGGGCATTGTGGAGGTCACTGTTAAAGGGGCAAACACTGTTGAGGTCACTGTTAAAGGGGTAGGCACTGAGGAGGTCACTGTTAAAGGGGCAGGCACTGCGGATGTCACTGTTAAAGTGGCGGGCACTGTGGAAGTCACTGTTAAAAAGGGCGGATACTGTGGAGGTCACTGTTAAACTAGCGGCTACTATATAGGTCACTGTTAAAGGGGTGGATAATGTTAAAGGGGCGGGCACTGTGGAGGTCACTGTTAAAGGGGCGGGCACTGTAAAAGTCACCGTTAAAGGGGCTGGCACTTTGAAGGTCACTGTTAAAAGGGCAGCCACTATGTAGGTCACTGTTAAAGGGGTGGTCAATGTTAAAGTGGTGGGCACAATAGAGGTCACTGTTAAAGGGGCGGTCACTGTTAAATGGGCAGGCACTGTGGAGGTCACTGTTAAAGAAGAGAACACTGTGGAAGTCACTGTTAAAGGGGCGGACACTCTGAAGGTACTGTTAAAGAGGTGGTCACTGTTAAAGGGGTGTGCACTGTGGAGGTCACTGTTAAAGGGGCTGGCACTGTGAAGGTCATTGTTAAAGGGGCGGGCACTGTGGAGATCATTGTTAAAGGGGCGGGCACTGTGGAGGTCATTGTTAAAGGGGCGGATACTGTAGAGGTCACTGTTATGGGGGATACTGTTGATATCTTTTTACGACACATGAAATGAAATATATGAAATATACCCGTGCAAAACCATGTCTTTCTGCTAGTGTATATTATATATATATATATATATATATATATATATATATATTAAAAATACCAAAAGCTTTGAAGTTATTAGACAAGTCTGCCATTTGAATAAATCATTTGATTGTTATCATCACTCATTTTATATGACCATAGTACAACACGCTATGCAGCACCAGTGGACAAATCCTATCAAAAGGAATAAGGAAAGGAAAAAATTGAAGGCTAGGGACTGAAGTAGTAATAAGTAACATTAAACTGGTCACTTTTAGCAACAATTATCCACATAACCACACCAATTTACCAGGGGCAGACTGGGAACTTAAAGTGGCCCTGGAAAAAGATACTAAAAGTGGCCATGTTTTGTAGTCGGGTCCAAAATGATGGAAGGCAGGGGCAGCAATACCATATTGTGGTACATTATATCACCCCAAAAGAGCCAAAAACCACAGTCCATCACAAAATACATCCCAAAAAATTTCTCTGGCCGGCTATGAGGAGGGCCCAGGTGGCCTGCTGGGCTTCGGTCCACCGGGAAATTTCCCTGTAAGGTCTATCACCAATCCGCCCTGCTATTTACAATTATCTAGTGCCAGAAGATAAAACTAAATGCAACATGGTGATCAAATTTCCATCAGTGATTTTGAGCCAAAACCAGGTGCTGTCAAAAACACAGAGTTTATTTGAACTTACAGAACCTTATTTCCCTATAGGCTCTGCTTCTGGTATTGGCTTACAATCACTGATGGAATTCACATCACTGGTCGGATCAAACATTGACGAAACACTGTGTGAAAGCCGCCCTACACTGTAAACTATCCATGCTAGATCAGGGCTATATGGCAATGTACTTTTAGAAAATGAAATATGGAAGTTTTCAAGACAGTTTAAGCCTGGTCTTCATGTATTTTATGTCACCTCAACACATTTTTTGCAGATGAGAAAGCTGACTGCGAATCGTGTGTCAGGGTGGTGAGGTGGTGGTCTGGTTTGTTGCATTATCATTAGTGTTTATCGAAGTATCCTAAGTGGACTTCGATCTGAATTTCAGGGAAATTTTGATTCGTTGCAAAGCTGAATTGCCTCATGTTTTGTAGTAATCAATTTTCCCTGAAATGGTGATAAAAAAATATTCATATCTCATCCATTTGAGCACGAAGAAGCCTCTGCAGCCATCTTGATTTAAGATCCCGTGCAAAATCTCGTGCACGGTGATGTATGACATCACCACGCCAGCCAGCGTGATGACATCATCACATGCCACGTGAGATTTTGCATGGGATCTTCAAGCAAGAAGGCTGCGGAGGCCTCATCGCGCTGAATGTGGCATCTGAGGGTTTCAATGACGAGGGGCTGCGCAATCGTCATTGCCTATCATTGTATCTCCTGTTCACAAAGAAATGCGTTTTCTAAACTTCGCTCATTTCTAGTTATCATGTCACATTTTTGTTGGTATTCAAAGCATTCCTTTCCCCACTTGGGGAGGGTTTTCTTCATATACTGTCATCTTTTACCTCATGCATTGAGGTATTTATTTAATGTATCTAATATGCTTTTTGGGATTGCATTACTTGCTCTGATAACGCTGGCTCATTTGTTAATTTGGTTTCCTGGTATGTTCTATCACTGCCAAAAAGAACGTTTGAAATATAAAAATCTTAATCTTTATTGGATATTTGTTTAAAATAACAGACAGGAAGGATTGATCCTCATTAAATCAGAGAATGAAAAAAATATATTGATGACAACTGAAATGTCGCTGGAGGTGTACACTATTATCCGGGTGTGTGATATTCAACACACTCCCACGGGACACTCACTCCGTGTTGTTGAGACTAGCTTCCGTTTTCATGGGTAACTACCGACATAGATCTCTACCTAGTACAATGTAGCAGACTATCAAGTGTGTAGAGATACCAGTATGCTGTAGCGCTTATTAACTGGTCTCTACTTGGTTGCCACAATGTAACATCTGATCCGCTATGAGTGCTGCTGGAGAATCACTAATGAACATAAGGTGTGGGCTCAAATAGTTAAATGTGATCAGCCAGTGGCCTAATCGTAACTCACTAGCAATACCTCCACACCAGTGTCCATGCCGTATGTCAATGAGCTCCGGCAGCCTCTAATTCAGGGGTGTCCAAACTTTTTTCGAGGAGGGCCAGATTTGATAAAGTGAACATGTGCGAGGGCCGACCATTTTGCCCAACACTCTTTGAACCATTAAAATTACATGCAAATTAACTATTTTATGCAAATTTTATTGCAAACGGCATACCTTTCATTTTGTGACTTGGATGACAAATCTAAACAGGTGTTAAATCACTCTGCCTTCAATATAAAAAACAGGAGGCAGAAATATGTCGGAAACAGTACATTACAAGGTTGTCTGTTAACTTTTAAATTCCAAAAATGTGAACAGGAACATAACACCAAGTATACACATATGTTCAAATATATTTATAACTGATTGACCAACTGACATTGAAGGGAACCTGTTATCAACTTTATTCCGCCCATACTATACTAAAGGCAGAATAAAGTAGAGACAGGTGAGTTGATTTCAGCGGTCGGTCATTTATAAGTTAAAAGTAAGTGGTTGCAGAGAACCAACATCACAATCATTGCAGACTGGGCCTGGAGAAGAGTCCCGGCCTCCTGAGAAGAGTCCTGGTTATTGATGGATCCCTGCTCACCCGCCCATCTGCTGATGACTGACCATCTTCTACCTCGTTTTCTCCCTCTCTGTCTAGGAGAGAACTGCCAATCATCAGCAGATGGACGGGAGAGCAGGAGATTATGAATAACCAGGACTCTTCTCAGGTAGATTTGACTCTTTTCCAGGCTCAGTCTGCAATGATTATGATGCTGATTCTCAGTAACCACTTACTTTTAGCTGATGAGTGACACACCGCTGAAATCTGCATTTATGTCACTAATTTATGCTGCCCTCAGTGAGATTAGCATAAAGTTGATGACAGGTTCCCTTTAACTGAGATTTTACAATGTATTCATCTCAACTGAAAAAAATCTTGCTGCACTAATGTGAAGGGTGAAACTGAGATCTGGACTGCAGCAGATAGGCTAGATCTGGTTCAAAGGCTGTGGTTTTGATGCGCAAAATATCCCGCAAGTGAGAGTCACTTAGTCTTGTCCGCATGCGATTCTTGTTAAGGTTCATAGCAGAGAATGTCTTCTCACACAAATATGTTGAGCCAAACAAGCAAAGCATTTTCTTTGGTCGCTCTGGCCTTGTGGCTGTAAGTGTGGAGGCGCAGGGAGAAGGAAAGGCGACGTTAATTGGTGATGACTTTGATTATTATGTTTGGACCTGGAACTCAGCGCTAGAACGCAGCCAGAAATGTTTTAACCCCTTAAGGACTCAGCCCTATTTCACCTTAAGGACTTGGCCATTTTTTGCAAATCTGACCAGTGTCACTTTAAGTGCTGATAACTTTAAAACGCTTTGACTTATCCAGGCCGTTCTGAGATTGTTTTTTCGTCACATATTGTACTTCATGACACTGCTAAAATTGGGTCAAAAAAGTTAATTTTTTTGCATAAAAAAATACCATATTTACCAAAAATTTTGAAAAATTTGCAAATTTCAAAGTTTCAGTTTCTCTACTTCTGTAATACATAGTAATATCCCCCAAAAATTTTGATGACTTTACATTCCCCATATGTCTACTTCATGTTTGTAGCATTTTGGGATTGATATTTTATTTTTTGGGGATGTTATAAGGCTTAGAAGTTTAGAAGCAAATCTTGAAATTTTTCAGAAATTTACAAAAACCAAATTTTTAGGGACCACAACAGGTCTGAAGTCACTTTGCGAGGCTTACATAATAGAAACCGCCCAAAAATGACCCCATTCTATAAACTACACCCCTCAAGGTATTCAAAACTGATTTTACAAGCTTCGTTAACCCTTTAGGTATTTCACAAGAGTTATTGGCAAATGGGGATGAAATTTGAGAATTTCATTTTTTTGCCTAATTTTCCATTTTAACCCATTTTTTCCACTAACAAAGCAAGGGTTAACAGCTAAACAAGACTGTATCTTTATTGCCCTGACTCTGCCGTTTACAGAAACACCCCATATGTGGCCGTAAACTACTGTACGGGCACACAGTAGGGCGTAGAGTGAAAGGTGCGCCGTTTGATTTTTGGAGGGCTGATTTTGCTGGACTGTTTTTTTTGACACCATGTCCCATTTGAAGCCCCCTGATGCACCCCTAGAGTAGAAACTCCATAAAAGTGACCCCATCTAAGAAACTACACCCCTCAAGGTATTCAAAACTGATTTTACAAACTTTGTTAACCCTTTAGGTGTTGCACAAGAGTTATTGGCAAATGGGGATGAAATTTGAGAATTTCATTTTTTTGCCTAATTTTCCATTTTAACCCATTTTTTCCACTAACAAAGCAAGGGTTAACAGCCAAACAAGACTGTATCTTTATTGCCCTGACTCTGCCGTTTACAGAAACACCCCATATGTGGCCGTAAACTACTGTACGGCCACACAGCGGGGCGTAGAGTGAAAGGTGCGCCGTATGGTTTTTGGAAGCCAGATTTTGCTGGACTGTTTTTTTGACACCATGTCCCATTTGAAGCACCCCTAGAGTAGAAACTCCATAAAAGTGACCCCATCTAAGAAACTACACCCCTCAAGGTATTCAAAACTGATTTTACAAACTTTGTTAACCCTTTAGGTGTTGCACAAGAGTTATTGGCAAATGGGGATGAAATTTGAGAATTTCATTTTTTTGCCTAATTTTCCATTTTAACCCATTTTTTCCACTAACAAAGCAAGGGTTAACAGCCAAACAAGACTGTATCTTTATTGCCCTGACTCTGCCGTTTACAGAAACACCCCATATGTGGCCGTAAACTACTGTACGGCCACACAGCGGGGCGTAGAGTGAAAGGTGCGCCGTATGGTTTTTGGAAGCCAGATTTTGCTGGACTGTTTTTTTGACACCATGTCCCATTTGAAGCCCCCCTGATGCACCCCTAGAGTAGAAACTCCATAAAAGTGACCCCATCTAAGAAACTACACCCCTCAAGGTATTCAAAACTGATTTTACAAACTTTGTTAACCCTTTAGGTGTTGCACAAGATTTAATGGAAAATAGAGATACAATTTCAAAATTTCACTTTTTTGGCAGATTTTCCATTTTAATATTTTTTTTCCAGTAACAAAGCAAGGGTTAACAGCCAAACAAAACTCATTATTTATGGCCCTGGTTCTGTAGTTTACAGAAACACCTAATATGTGTTCGTAAACCGCTGTACGGGCACACGGCAGGGCGCAGAAGGAAAGGAATGCCATACGGTTTTTGGAAGGCAGGTTTTGCTGGACTGGTTTTTTTGACACCATGTCCCATTTGAAGCCCCCCTGATGCACCCCTAGAGTAGAAACTCCAAAAAAGTGACCCCATTTTAGAAAGTACGGAATAAGGTGGCAGCTTTGTTGGTACTAGTTTAGGGTACATATGATTTTTGGTTGCTCTATATTACACTTTTTGTGCGGCAAGGGAACAAGAAATAGCTTTTTTGGCACTTTTTTTTTTTTTTGTTATTTACAACATTCATCTGACAGGTTAGATCATGTGGTAATTTTATAGAGCAGGTTGTCACGGACGCGGCGATACCTAATATGTATACCTTTTTTGTTATTTATGTAAGTTTTATACAATAACTTCATTTTTAAAACCAAAAAAAGTTTTAGTGTCTCCATAGTCTAAGAGCCATAGTTTTTTCAGTTTTTGGGCGATTATCTTGAGTAGGGTCTCATTTTTTGCGGGATGAGATGACGGTTTAATTGGCACTATTTTGGGGTGCATATGACTTTTTGATCGCTTGTTATTACACTTTTTGTGACGTAAGATGACAAAAAATGGCTTTTTTTACACCGTTTTTATTTTTTATTTTTTACGGTGGTCACCTGAGGGGTTAGATCATGTGATATTCTTATAGAGCCGGTCTATACGGACGCGGCGATACCTAATATGTATACTTTATTTTTATTTATGTAAGTTTTACACAATGATTTCATTTTTGAAACAAAAAAAATCATGTTTTAGTGTTTCTTTAGTCTGAGAGCCATAGTTTTTTCAGTTTTTGGGCGATTATCTTGGGTAAGGTATGATTTTTGCGGGATGAGATGACGGTTTGATTGGTACTATTTTGGCGTACATGTGACTTTTTTGATCACTTTTATTACCTTTTTTGGGAAGTAAGGTGGGCAAAATTTCAATTTTCTCATAGTTTTTTTTTATTTTTTTTTATGGTGTTCACCGTGCGGGGAAAGTAACATGACCGTTTTATAGATCAGGTCGTTACGGACGCGGCGATACCTAATATGTGTAGTGTATTTTATTTTTTTAATTTTTATTCAGTGATGAATGTTTTTTTTTTTATCTTAACTTTTTTCACTTTTTTTTACTTTTTTTTTGACCCAGACCCACTTGGTTCTGGAAGATCCAGTGGGTCTGATGTCTGTATAATACAGTACAGAACAATATATATTGTTCTGTACTGTATTTTACTTACACTGAACAGATCTATGCTTTCAGCATAGATCTGTTCAGCACCATGGACAGCAGGACGCCTGAGCAGGCGTCCTGTTGCCATGGGAACCCTCCCCGTCTGCTCAGAACTTCGCAGACGGGGAAGGGTAAGCACAGGGCTGAGGGGGGCTCTCTGGGGGCTCTCTCCCTCTCCATCGGGGGGCTGCAAAGGCACAGCAGCCCCCCGATGGAGAGGGAGGGAGCTCCCTGACCGACGACAGTTAACTTTTTCCATACAGCGGTCCGTACGGACCGCGGTATGGAAAGGGTTAAACGGCTGACATCTGCACAGATGTCAGCCGTTTATACCAGGGTGCCAGCAATGTGCTGGCACCCTGGTATCCCCACTAGAAGCCAACGATCATTCATGGGGAGGCGGGCGGGGGATCGCGATCCCGCCTGCCGCACCGCCCGCCTCCCGCACCGCCCCCACCGCATGCGACACCCCCCCCGCACCACCCGCCGGCATAAAATCGTGCAGGGGTGCAGGGGGGGTGAAAAATATAGATTATGTGCACTCAAAAGTTTCTGATCCCCGCGGTCAGGGACCGCGGGCATCAGAAACTGCAAAAAGCGCAGCAAACCGCAGGTCTGAATTGACCTGCGGTTTGCTGCGATCGCCGACACGGGGGGGTCACATGACCCCCCCTGGCGTTGTCACAGGATGCCGGCTGAAGGATTTCAGCCGAAATCCCGTTCCGTTTAACCCCTCGGGCGCCGGAATACTGATTTCAAGTTAGGACGTACCGGTACGCCCTGAGTCCTTAAGGACTCGGGAAATAGGGCGTACCGATACGCCCTGCGTCCTTAAGGGGTTAATAAATTTTTTCTTCTACATTTGGGACCTTCACACTGTATAAATGTCCTCTGGGGGTAATGTGACCGTGGAGGTAGGAGACCTCAACAAACTGCAACTTAATGGATCACAATTATATGTTATGTGCAGTATGACCGATATTCTGGCCTTACAAGAGAAGAAAAGCCGAGATCTCGCGATGTCCGAGATCTCGCGATGTCCGAGATCTCGTGACGTCAGAGATCTCGTGACATCTGAGATTTGGGCTTTCCTTCTCCCTGAGCCCAAATCCCGCGAGATCTCGGACGTTGTGAGATCTCGGCTTTCCTTCTCTGTGAAGACAAAGACCAAATCTCGCGTGATCTCGGACGTCGCCGCGAGATTTGGCCTTTGCTGATGCAGCCTCTTCCTGTGAAGCTGTGGGCTCCCGGTGAGTAGCTGGCGGTGACTGGTGAGAGGGGCCGGGGGCCAGAATACCCACGATTTAATCAAACCTCTGGGGGGCCGTTTTACTCCGGACCGCGGGCCGCAATTGGCCCGCGGGCCGGACTTTGGACATGCCTGCTCTAATTAATATAGCGCCTTTTATTTAGCAGCCCATAACTACTATTGTATGAGTCTTCCCTAACACGCGCTTACTCTTCGCGTTTTGCCTGCCTGGCTCATTAGGAGCTTTCTGTGTCGGGTACAGAGAAACAAACATATAGCAGGCCGACCACCTCGTGTGGTGAGGTGGCGGCATCAACGCTGGCATACTTCTGTTCTGACCTATACTGATTTTGAATATTGACTTTGCTATGGTTCTTAATGTTTTTAATTGTAATGATCAGCACAAATTAATTATCTCTAATGATCTTAAAGGACACAAGTTTGTAAAAATACTTTGTGTCATTCTGAACCATTTGCCTTTGTTTAAGCTAGTGTATACTAAGACCAATTTTGTGAGATGACAAGTTTTTGTATTTGCGTATTTGTGTCAAGCATTGTGAGCAAAGCAAACATTTTTTTACCCCCCAAACCTAGCTATCGTGAGCCACTTATTATATCTCAAGATATCTCATACAAAGAGTAAAGATAGGAAAGTATTGACACATCTGTAGACAGATACGGGCTTTTCCTAAATAATGGTAAAATGTATTATAATGATTTGTGGTCGGGGCTATGTGTGAAAGAACCTACCCCCTAATGTATGCCCCAACAGAACTAGCGGCTTGAGTTGTGCCATAACCGCTTCCGTCGAGAGTACACCTGAAAGAGGGCATACCCTGTAGGAGAGTGAAAGGAAAAGGGCGGGCTGGGAGGGGAACACTGCTGCAGTCCGTCCTCTCTGGAGAAAGGTGCGTGCCAGATATAGGGCAGGGCGCCCCTCCCACAAATACAGGCCAATTAATCGGCCTTAATACTTGTGGTCGGGGCTATGTGTGAAAGAACCTACCCCCTAATGTACGCCCCAACAGAACTAGCGGCTTGAGTTGTGCCATAACCGCTTCCGTCGAGAGTACACCTGAAAGAGGCCAAAAACCCAGCATGAAAATACAAAGCGTGTTCATTGACGTATTACAACGCCAAATTCTGAAAGGCACAAAAAATCTCGCTAACGGGGTTCGGAACATAACGGCTGTAACAAGACGAGCGCCACCGGCCCAACTTACGGATAATGTGTGCTGGCACCTGATTCCTGAAGCGGCCGAGGCTGCCCCAATCCTGAACGAATGCCCTGACACCGTGAGGGGGTCAAAACCTAGATTGACCGCCAGTATATGCGCATGCGCTATGAACTGGGAGGTGGACAACGCTGCTGTCCCGAAGGGAAACAGTGGGGTGTTAGTGCCGCGACCGGCCAGTGCCCCTGACAATCCCTGCAGGACGTGGACCGGACCCCATTTGTGAGACGTGGGGGAAGAATTTGACCTGGGTAGGGGGACCTGACTGGGAGGTCTTGGTCATTTAGACCACAGTACGGCCTGTCCAATGGTTACCCCAAACATGCGCTGCTGCCACCACGGGATACAGGTCCCTAGCCTCCGTTGACTGGAAATTCCCGTGGCCTCGCAAAACTCCTCCGGCCACGCCCCATTCAGCCAATGGGGGCCAAAAATAGCAGCAAAACCAGTGCTGACCCCGCTGTTGGAGAATATGACGGGGGAGTTGTGGGAGACCGCCGGGACAAACATGGACACGCCATTCCCATGCTCAAATCCGCTTGCGCTTGACTGTCCAGGAACACTGGACTATCCTGACAGGGAATAACTGAGACATGGCTGGATGATAGCTATGACAGTGGGAATAACTGAGACATGGCTGGATGATAGCTATGACAGTGAGAATAACTGAGACACGGCTGGACGATAGCTATGATAGTGGGAATAACTGAAACATGGCTGGATGATAGCTATGACAGTGGGAATAACTGAGACATGGCTGGATGATAGCTATGACAGTGGGAATAACTGAGACATGGCTGGATGATAGCTATGACAGTGAGAATAACTGAGACACGGCTGGATGATAGCTATGACAGTGGGAATAACTGAAACATGGCTGGATGATAGCTATGACAGTGGGAATAACTGAGACATGGCTGGATGATCGCTATGACAGTGGGAATAACTGAGACATGGCTGGATGATAGCTATGACAGTGGGAATAACTGAGACATGGCTGGATGATCGCTATGACAGTGGGAATAACTGAGACATGGCTGGATGATAGCTATGACAGTGGGAATAACTGAGACATGGCTGGATGATAGCTATGACACTGGGAATAACTGAGACATGGCTGGATGAAAGCTATGACAGTGGGAATAACTGAGACACGGCTGGATGACAGCTATGACAGTGGGAATAACTGAGACACGGCTGGATGATAGCTATGACAGTGGGAATAACTGAGACACGGCTGGATGATAGCTATGACAGGGGGAATAACTGAGACATGGCTGGATGATAGCTATGACAGTGGGAATAACTGAGACATGGCTGGATGATAGCTATGACAGTGGGAATAACTGAGACACGGCTGGATGATAGCTATGACAGTGGGAATAACTGAGACACGGCTGGATGATAGCTATGACAGTGGGAATAACTGAGACACGGCTGGATGATAACTATGACAGTGGGAATAACTGAGACACGGCTGGATGATAGCTATGACAGTGGGAATAACTGAGACATGGCTGGATGATCGCTATGACAGTGGGAATAACTGAGACATGACTGGATGATAGCTATGACAGTGGGAATAACTGAGACACGGCTGGATGATCGCTATGACAGTGGGAATAACTGAGACATGGCTGGATGATAGCTATGACAGTGGGAATAACTGAGACATGGCTGGATGATAGCTATGACACTGGGAATAACTGAGACATGGCTGGATGAAAGCTATGACAGTGGGAATAACTGAGACACGGCTGGATGACAGCTATGACAGTGGGAATAACTGAGACACGGCTGGATGATAGCTATGATAGCTATGACAGTGGGAATAACTGAGACACGGCTGGATGATAGCTATGACAGGGGGAATAACTGAGACATGGCTGGATGATAGCTATGACAGTGGGAATAACTGAGACATGGCTGGATGATAGCTATGACAGTGGGAATAACTGAGACACGGCTGGATGATAGCTATGACAGTGGGAATAACTGAGACACGGCTGGATGATAGCTATGACAGTGGGAATAACTGAGACACGGCTGGATGATAACTATGACAGTGGGAATAACTGAGACACGGCTGGATGATAGCTATGACAGTGGGAATAACTGAGACATGGCTGGATGATAGCTATGACAGTGGGAATAACTGAGACATGGCTGGATGATAGCTATGACAGTGGGAATAACTGAGACACGGCTGGATGATAGCTATGACAGTGGGAATAACTGAGACACGGCTGGATGATAGCTATGACAGTGGGAATAACTGAGACATGGCTGGATGATAGCTATGGCAGTAGGAATAACTGAGACATGGCTGGATGATAGCTATGACAGTGGGAATAACTGAGACACGGCTGGATGATAGCTATGACAGTGGGAATAACTGAGACATGGCTGGATGATCGCTATGACAGTGGGAATAACTGAGACATGGCTGGATGATGGCTATGACAGTGGGAATAACTGAGACATGGCTGGATGATGGCTATGACAGTGGGAATAACTGAGACATGGCTGGATGATAGCTATGACAGTGGGAATAACTGAGACATGGCTGGATGATGGCTATGACAGTGGGAATAACTGAGACACGGCTGGATGATGGCTATGACAGTGGGAATAACTGAGACATGGCTGGATGATAGCTATGACAGTGGGAATAACTGAGACATGGCTGGATGATAGCTATGACAGTGGGAGTGGTAACAATCTGGCTACGAAAACCTACCCTGAGGAATGACGCGCATCGCAAAATTTACATGCCTAACAACGACTGCAGTTCCACCTTGGTGGTGACCCTACCAGTGACGAAACTGTGAATGACTGCGCGGACCCTAACCAACTTCCGGCAACCTAGCTGACATGCTCTCTGTGACTGTAAAGCAAGCAAAAAGACGGACCGTCACTACCACTGTTTAGCAACAATTTGACTACCACCCGTGCCTTGACACCACCACCGCCACTGCAGAAACCATCATGCAAAGGTAACCGACCCTGGTGACCACCTGACAGGTACGGAGAAAGAGGAGACGTGTGACAGTGGAAAATAAATTGGAGACAAAGAAGGAGGACCTTACCGGAAACAGGACACGATGCTGATATGAGAAGAACACAAGGAACCAACCGTGGAAATAGACCTGTCCGCATGAATTAAGCAGAATAAGTATTTTATTTTTTTTTTTAACAACGCTTGCGCCTGCGTTCAAGTGACCCGAAGCTGGGTGACGAGACACGATTGTCAGATTGCCGGGGTTCTCACGGAGTTGGCTGAACGGCTGACGTGCATATGCCAAAAATAAAAACACAGCTATCTATGTAGCAAGCAAATTGCGACAAGTGTATGAAGACAGGCAAATGAGAAACCTGCCCATCTGAAACAGAACAATGGAATAAAATGCCATACAATGTGAAGGGTCTGGCATGCCCCTGCTGGCCTACGTCTAGGGGCGCCTGTTACTGGGGGTACTACCCCCAACAACTCATCACCATCACGCTGTATGGCATTAACCCCCTACCTAACTGACAGCACGGCGGCCCGTGCTAGACTTTGCCCCCCATATAACAGTCATGGTGATTATACAAAATTCGTCGACAGAAAAGTTAAAAACAGCTAGGCTGTGATTAATCAGGCAGATTGAAACTCCGCCCTCAAAGACTAGCCTTCTCATTGACATTCCCCCCCCTCCCCCCGTCCTTACTCCCTTACAAGCCTCCCCCAATGCAGAAAGATAGAGCCTAATGCGAGTAGCCCCAGCAAATATACGAACGGAGTCCCGCTGACTCCTGCTACCTGCGTGCAAGTCACGTGGGAGCCGGGCGTGCTGCCAGACTGCCGTTCCGGTGTGGGGATGTCTCTCTCATACCTTAGAGGGACCGACCCCACCGACCGGACTAAGGAGCCGACACTGCGCTGAGGCAGCCGCACGAGGAGGAACAGGACGCCGGACTGCAGGAGGAAGCGCTGACCGGAAGTGACGCTCTGTCGCCTAGGAGATGCTGACGCCGCCGGCTGTAACAGGAACACTGCTGCCGTCCGTCCCCTCTGGAGAAAGGTGCGTCCTAGATATAGGGCAGGGCGCCCCTCCCACAAATACAGGCCAATTAATCGGCCTTAATACTTATACACTTAGATACTTTCCTCTTACCTGTTGTGTGCCAGCATCTGACAACCTGGCTAGTTGATCATTTTCTACTGTTGAATCATCAGTGTCTATGAGATTCTCTGTGGGGACATTCTGCACTGGTTTCAGATAAGCAATTTCATTTTGCTTTGAGTCCAGAGTCACACACACATCGTATGAGAATGGGAAAGGTAGACTTGTATCACTGATCTCAGAAGGATATCCCAGGGTGAACTGAGGATACACATTTCCACTAAGATTTCCAAAAGTTAATGGTACATTTGATTTTCTGCATTTAGAAATTACTATGATCATCACTATAATGATGAATATAAAAGAAATAAAAGCAATGGAAACGACTAGGTAGAAAGTTATGTTAGATGAAGAATCTGAATTACTGGGTTGATGTATTATCTCTGGTACAGCTTGCTGAAAGTTTTCTGCAACTATGAAGTTCAGAGTAACTGTAGATGATAAGGATGGAACTCCATGGTCTTTTGCAAAAACCACCATTTTTTGCCTTAAAGATTCCCTATCTAGAAGATCTCTCGTTATTCTGATTTCACCTGTATATTGGCCAATGGTGAATAAAGATGAATCAGGAACTTGTAGTAAGTGATAGGAAAGCCAGGCATTGTGTCCAGAGTCAGCGTCCACTGCAATCACTTTGGTGACCAGATAACCTTTCTCAGCAGAGTGAGGAATAAACTCAAATAATGCTGATCCCTCCGTGTCTGGTGATGGGTAGAGAATCTTAGGAGCATTATCATTCTTATCAATGATACATATCCTCACTGTGACATTACTGCTTAGAGGAGGAGATCCACTGTCTTTAGCCATCACCTGGAACTGAAATTCCCGCAACTGTTCATAGTCAAAAGATCTCTGAGCATAAATTACTCCAGACACTGAGTTTATGGAAACATATGATGAGACTGGAATACCATCTATGTTGGTACTAATAACAAAGTAAGTTATTTTGGCATTTTCATTTATATCGCGATCTGATGCATGAATACTATGTATTGAAGTCCCTTGTGGATTATTTTCATGTACATAGACTATATACATTTTCTTCTCAAAGGCAGGTGGGTTATCATTTACATCAGAAATATTCAGCTGAATAGTTTTATTGGTGGATAGCTGAGGTGATCCATTATCCATAGCCATAATGGTTAAGTTATAGAAAGATATTCTCTCTCGATCAACATTTCCAATAGATACCAGTTTATAATAATTAGCAGAGGATAATATTAATTGAAATGGTATGTTTTCAGAAATTTCACATACCACCTCTTCATTCTGCCCACTGTCTAAATCATGCACATGTATTAATGCAATGATTGTAGATGGTGGAGAATCCTCTGGAATTGTTGCTGAGAAAGATGTTATGGTGATTTCAGGAGCATTGTCATTTTTATCAGTAATGTCAATGATGATTTTGCAATGATCTGCAAGGCCTCCGTTATCTTTAGCTTCTACGGTTAACTCATATCTGTCTGTAACCTCAAAATCAATGTCTCCTATTATACTAATAGTTCCATTCACTGGATCTAAATGAAATTTTGAATACACAGTGTCAGAAACATCTTGAAAGGAATATGTGATTTGGGCATTTAAATCTTCATCTTCATCCATTGCATTCAGCTGGAGAACTATAAAACCAAGAGGAGCATTTTCACTTAAACTTATTTTATAAGTGTCCTTACTAAATTTGGGAAAATTATCATTGACATCTAGAACAATGATTTTTATGACTGTGGTGCCAGTTTTGGGAGGTTTTCCCCCATCAAGAGCTGTTACAATGAGTTCATAAACATCTTGTCGTTCCCTGTCCAGTGGCTTTTCAAGAATAAGTTCAGGAGATTTAATTCCTTCATTGTTGACTTTTATTCCCAAGGAGAAGCATTCACTTTCATCAATTTTATAATCTTGTACAGAGTTAGTTCCTAGATCAGGATCTTGTGCATTAATTAAGTTTAGACGGACCCTAGGTAAAGCAGATTCGCTGATCACTATGTCAAAATAGTTTTTGGAAAAGCTTGGTTCATTGTCATTTACATCCTGTATTTCCACTTTAATTGTATATAAATGCAATGGATTTTCAATGACAGCCTCAAAGCCCAATAAACAAATTTGCTTAATTCCGCATATTTCTTCTCTGTCTATTCTTTCTACAACATACAAATCTCCATTTTCTAAATTCACATTGAAATATTGCATTTTACCCCTTGAAACAATATGAAATTTCCTCAATGATAGTTCTCTTATATTCAGTCCTAGATCCTTTGCTATATTTCCTATTGCAGTACCTTGCTTTATTTCTTCATCTATTGAGTAATAAAGCTGAGCAGAAACATGATGACATGTGAAAGAAATAAGCAGAAATACTACCTTCCATTCCATGCCTCTCATTTTGTAAATACAAATCTTTATAACCATGGGAGGTTAATGTATCCAAATTATCCAAAAGATAGAAAAAAATCAATTCAGATATTTTGTATCAAAGAATAATCCAAGTTGCAGGAGATAAGAAAAAATCTGTCTGGTGTCTTGTTTTGCAGATATCATGTGATGACTTTAAAGAGGTAATCCTGATCTTTACAGTTAAACCTTCAATACTTAGTCATACAGTGGCACTCAGAGTCTGCTTAGGGTATTGCAGCATCAGTGAAGAATATTATACTTACATTTTATATACCGTATATAATTATATCTATCTATATATTAAAAAAAAAATGAAAAAACAGTGGCAGCACCATCCTTGATGCAAGCTAGTGGGTGCAACTGGCCCAATGAGGATCAAAGCCAATCCAGAAATACAAAAATAGAAAAAATGGGCAGCACTCCAGAAAGTAAAAAAGTACAAAAGTCTTTATTTCCACCAGTGGGACATGCGCGACGTTTCGGCTCTAGACAGGAGCCTTTCTCAAGCGCTTGAGAAATGCTCTTGTCTAGAGCCGAAACGTCGCACATGTCCCACTGGGGTAAATAAAGACTTTTGTACTTTTTTACTTCTGGAGTGCTGCCCATTTTTTCTATTTTTTTAATCTATATATTATATATATACATATATATGTATATATATATATATATATATATATATATATATATATATATATATGTTATATCATTTGTTTCAATAGCAAAAAAGAAGCATTTGTTAATCTATTAATTTATTTTCATAAAGATTTATATCTATTCAAATGAAGTATTTTATCAGATAAAGGGAACATTCTATTAGAGATGTACAGTATAAAGATTGCAGTATAAAGAATCTTAAACATATTATGTTAAAAGTAAGCCAGTATTTGCTTAGATATTCATATAAAAATATTATATGTTTACGAGTAATAGTTTGTCAAATCTGATAAAAAAAAATAATTTAAATAAGATATTTAAAACCATGATTTCTACAATTTCACCAACAATCACAGTGATCCTTCAGTATCGCAGGCAACTGCATGCCTCCATGAAGTCCTAGCCCTATAGCAATTATTGTAAATCCGCTGTCCCATCTGATGTGTCAAAATAGTAGAAGAATATCCCTAAATGATCTGTTTAATTTATATTCAATCATGTACAGTAGGTAACTATACAATAAAGCTTTATTCGCCTTTATTCACTTAATAGATATGATTATATTTTGTAGTTTATATAAATAATATATTTTTTCAAAGATGGTGAAGAAATAAAAGCATTATTCACCTACATAGTTGATCTACCACTTTATTCACTGAATTCAGTGAATTATGCTGTACTTTGACATGTGCACTACAGTGACCTGTTATCACATAGGTTATTTTCATTGATAAACCCTTTAAGGGCAATTTCTAAAAATATACTGAATATGATGTCATATCAATAGCTCCACTCATTTAGTTTCTTAAAGCCATCCAACTATGTAAAAGACAGCAATGTAAAAATGTAGCTTCCTCCCACACTCCAAAAACATACTAATTGGAAACTTAGATTGTGAGCTCCATTGGAGAAAACAAGCAATGTCAGTGTCTATAAAGCCCTGCAAAATATGTCAGCACTATATAAGTGAATAAAATAAATAAATGCTAATCTAACAGCAAGTGGCGTTGAAGACAATAATTATTCTAACAATGGAGAAATATTGATGGACCTATGTCTTTTTTCTCCAACTATGTAACTGTGGCTGGATTCCCTTTCAGTCTACAGAAAAAAAAATAATAATTCTACTAATAAAACCACCTGTTATTATTTATATGTTTTAGATCTCTGACAGATTTGCCGATGCCACCAAATTGCAAGAGATACTATTCATATATTGGGGTTTGCCATGTTTTTGCCTGGAGTGCTGCAAACTACACTGTTCTTGTTATCAAAAAAGTGAAGAAGAAAAAAAACGCAATGCAAGTGTGAATCTACCTTGTCCACACAGCAGTCTTTTTTAGAAAGTTGTATAATGAGCAGTTGTTCATTTTAAGTTGGTGTAAATAGGTTATTTTGAAAGTTCTGTTTTTGAGGAAATTGCTGATAAGGCAAGTAGGGCTGGTCTGTTATTTGCTGTGACTTCACATTGAAGAGGTTGTCCTTTAGTTAAAAAAAAATACATATTTAAGATGTATTCATGTATTCTGAGTTAATAGAGGGAGTCCTCAATAGAGGTCTTCTTAATGGACGGAGCAATGGATGAGAACACATAGAAAGAGCATATCTATTTCTCTGAAAAACCTGACTAGTATGCATATTAATTGGGCAACCCATTGGTGGAGCTTCAGGAGAATTAAACCTTTGTTATTCCCTTGCAGACGATAAATGATCACCTTCGAACACCCCGAGAAATATGCACTATATGAATGATAAAAAGCTATTTCATAGGGGCCCCGTTCTTCTGGTCATAAAAACATAAGCTACTATAACCTAGAGAAGTACTACAGTGATTTTTTTTATTACTGTTATGTTTAGCACCCACCATCAATTTAGCAGTGCTGACTGTAGTTTGTTTCCTCTTTTTCCTCCTAAAGTTTTCCTCCCCATTCTGTTCAGGGAAGTAAGTCATTTGACTGAAGATTGATGTTCAGGGAGGACATTACTACTGTGAGGGGACACAAAGGTGGCATAACTACTGTGAAGGGGAACAAAGCTGGGCATAACTACTATGAAGGGGCACAAATCTGGGCATAACTACTGTGAAGGGGCACAAAGGAGAACATAACTACTGTGAGGGGACACAAAGCTGGGCATAAATACTGTGAAGGAGCACAAAAGTGGGTATAAGTACTGTGAAGGGGCACAAAGGTGGGCATAACTACTGTGAAGGGGCACAAAGAAGAACATAACTACTGTGAGGGGACACAAAGCTGGGCATAAATACTGTGAAGGGGCACAAAAGTGGGTATAAGTACTGTGAAGGGGCACAAAGGTGGGCATAACTACTGTGAAGGGGCACAAAGGTGGATAAAACTACTGTGAGGGGGCACAAAGGAGGACATAACTACTGTGAGGGGGCATAATGTGGGCATTAGTACTGTGAGGGGACACAATTTGGGCATTAGTAGTGTGAGGGGACACAATGTGGACATTAGTAGTGTGAGGGGACACAATGTGGACATTGGCACTGTGTGGTAGCACTAAGGGGAAATGCCCTAGATTACCCTGTTATACACTGGGATGGCTCGGTCTTACAGGGCAAACACAGTGCCCCCTGTTCTGGATTTTCACAGGGGAAGTTACCATCCCTTCCTGATGTGATTATTCTTTTTGCTCTATCATCACAGCGACCTTGTTCTGGATCCAATGGACATCACTCCGACTGTGAAAGATTTTATTAGTTGGGACTGGGTGAGTATAGTTATGTATTGGGCGGAGTAAAAGGAGTTGCTTAGTGTTAAAAATAATTTGTCACAGCGTGCTATGTGTGCCACTAAACTTTCCCTCTTTATGTAAATTTCAGTGACAAGTGGGGGGCGCAATGCTGAATCCTTGCCATGGGTGCAAGAAAGCCTAGCTACACCTCTGTATAATGTAATTTTGTTTTTTAAAAATAGGAGAATTATCATTGACATCAGAGATTATCAGTTTAATTGTCTTGTCAGCAGACAATTGTGGAGTCCTTTTATTGATGGCAATAATTGTTGTTTCTGGAGATGAGCAAAGTTTTGAAATATTCTATAGAATTTAGAAAAATCGGATTGAGGGCTTATTCCCTATATAATGTTTGCATCTATTCTGTGCATTATTTTCAGTTTTTTTCCCCATAAATGTGAATCTGAATATTCATTTATCATATCGTGCAGGATATTTTGTATCTTTTCTGTGATTTTTGATTAGTTTGTAGTATACACTTGAAGGAGTAGCATTTTTGCAGACTTTAGGCCCGCCTATTCCACAAGTAACCTTGATTAGGTGGTACATATAGATGTGCATGCTCCACCTCTCATTGGTGCATGCAGAGGTAACAAGAAGCAGCACACTATATGTGAGGGTCTGTTCTCCTGAATGTAGATGCCAATGGCATAGGTAGGTTTAGAGTAGGACCTGCCTGACTAAGACCACCTTGGCGTGGATAGACGGTCACAGATGTGTTTTGATCAAAACATACAGTATTGGCTGAGAGTCGAAGATTTTATCATATCAGAATGAGGGCTTAAGTCTATATATAATGTTTTTATCTATTGTGTTAGTGAACTATTTTCTAGGATTGCTTTATGTTATTGTTTATTTCATGCAGTCCTGTATTGCCTGACTTAAATTAAGTTACACCCAGGTCTCAAGCTGCTCTTTTCACTTTTTACAAAGATTTTTACAAATAATATTTAATATAGAATCCAATTTCTCTGTTAATGTTAACATATGTTCTTAATCAGTCCTGTTTAGGAAATTAAGGATTTTAAAAGGTTGTAAGTGACTTAAACTGTAGTAATGTGAACTGTAGCTTAACTACATTTACTTATGTATATAGTAACAAAGTAAAAAAAAAATACTATGTAGCATCAACAAATTATATATCTCCAGCAAACTAGTGTACAGAATGTACAACATTTCTTTTGAACAAAGCTGCAAGACCCTTTTTAAATATTTCCAAGACTTAACTATGATTTCCTGTGGCATAGTCTCACTGTGCTTTTAAGATGCCTGTTCTTATGACGATGGTGAAACCTTAATTCCTGTAGACAGCATAATTAAATCCTCTCTTTTACTGTCATGGGTGTGAATAGATCATATACATTTATACACATTTACCATGTCATCCTTAAGCAGTTTAAAAAAATTAACCTCAATTTTTATCATTTATTTAAACACTATTGGAGTTATTTATTACATTGAAATATGCCTATATTAGGCATATTTCAGGCGCACATGGGGGCGCTCTAAAATTGTAGCCATGGTGTGGGCAGGAAAGAGAATGGGATTCGGCCCTTCTCATTCATCATTTTCTACGTCTGTTTTAGGCATAGAAAATGGAAGCTGGCTTACATTTAGACTGGCGCTGGATGTGCCTAAGTTATGGAGAGGCGGGTGCTTCTTCAGAACTTTGTAGGATCATCTGCCAGCTATAGGGCTTTATTAAAACTGGTGTCTAAAACGTCAGTCTTAATACCTGTGCCCCTATATTTCTATGTTTTTTTTTGTGCCCTGAATGGCATACAATACTACACGTAAGGCCTGAAAAGTGATTTGTGTGGTGATGTGGCATTTTTGCTCCTTGATATCACCTGCGATCTTACCTGCCTTTGCAGATGCAACTTCCTGGCGCTAATTGATACAGTTTAGTTTTCTAATATCTTCAAATTCTTTTCCATGTCAATTTTACCTGATATACTCCCTTGAGTCCTAGTGGATTTTTTGTTTTTGCATTTTTGTTTTTCTCTCCCTTTCTTTCCTGAGCCATAACTTTCTTTTATCTTTTCTGTTAATATAGCCATATGATGGCTTTTTATGTTTTTTTGTTAAGACAAGTTGCAATTTCTAATTACACAATTTAATACTGCATACACTCCCCATGCGGTAAAAGTTTTATTCACTGGGTAAATACGATTACGATTCTATATTAATATAGTTTTTCTTATGTTCTAATACTGAAAAAAATTACTTTGAAAAAAATTTTTTCTTTGCGTTGCCATATTCTGACCATATTCTTTTTTTTATAGTTATATCTATGGAGCTATGTGGGGGTTAATTTTTTTGTGGAGTGATCTGTAGATTTTATTGGTATCATTTTGGCATATGTATGACTTATGTTTTTTATTTTTTATTTTGGTAAATGTTTTTCATAGAGAAATGCTTATAATTTTTGATAAATTTAAAAACCTTTTTGTATTTTTTTTAATTTTTTTTACTTTTTTAAGTCACCAATCATAAGATTGCAATTTCTTTTCAGTAATGGATTTTCATCATTACAATAGTAAATTTTGTATATTTGAATGGAGTGCTGCCACCTGAATGCCTGCATTGGATATACCAGGCTCTGAAGACTTATACAACCTTATACAATCCCATACATTACCCCCAAGTCTCTGCTTTTTAAAACCGCAGAAACCCAGAAGATATGGAGCCAGCAGACATCATATTTAAATAGATGACTGCTTCCTTACATGTGGTATAAAGGTGACAAGAGTTTATAAGAAACCTTTCACACAATGCAAGTAGGTTGTTATATGTTTTATGTTATAGAACAGGAGGAACCAAGCAAAATCATATAGTTTTATAAGAAAATACTAAGTATAATTTAATGATCTCTAGCTCCCCCCCTCCTGTATGAATATTTGCATCCACATTAGAGATGAGCGATGAGGTTATGAAATTCGTTCACGCTTCGTTTCTTGGTAAAAGGTGAATTGCATTATGGATTCCGTTACCACGGACCATAACGCAATTCTATGATGGAATACATAACGGAATGCCTTTAGAGGCGTTCCGTTATTCATTCCGTCATAATAGAAGTCTATTGGCTACAAAACTGATCTGTCCCGTTTCCGTTATGCAGGAGAGGACTCCCCTGCATAACGGAAATGGAATTTCATAGAATTGCGTTATGGTCCGTGGTAACAGAATCCATAATGCAATTCACCTTTTACCAGTAAACGAAGCATGAACGTATTTCAAAATATGAAATTCGCTCATCTCTAATCCACATATACTGTATCTGTCAGTGAGTAAAATTTCTAATTCCAGAATGATTAGTGAATAGTGTTGATTGCGAATATTCTAATGGCGAATTTTTATTGTGAATATTGGCACTTTGAGAATTATCAAATATCTAGAATATAGTGCTATAGTGCTATATCTTCGTATATTCTAGATTTTTTTTCCATCAGTACCCATGATCCCTCACTGCTTCTTTCTTGGGGGCCAATGAGAAGGCTGCAATAACTTTGACTTTAAGAGTAGTGTTGATCGCGAATTTTCGTATCGCTAATTTTTTATCGAAAATTTTCAGATTGCCGATTTTCGCAATCAAGAAAATTATGACGAGATCATGAATTCGCGAATTCGCGAATATATGAAGAATATTCGCCCAAATATTCGTAAAATATTGAGAATTCGAATAGTGCCCCTGCCACTCATCACTGTTAGGGAAATAAATCAATGAGATATATTATAATGAATATTCTCCCACATTTAATTATATCAATCTGCTTAGCTCCTCTATAACATACAGCACACTTTTTTTTTTTACTTCTTGAATATGAAAGGATCACCTTGACCCAACATTCATTGTTTTTAAATCTCATTAGCCACTTCTCTGCCCAAACCAATTTATCCATATCTGTAATATAGTATTGTCCTCTTCTAGTACTCAGAATATTGAACTGTAAGTCAAGAGTTTAAGAGATTAAAAATGTCACCCCTATAATTGCGTTCAGGAGATACCACACAATTAAGGACAAGCTAGTCCGTAGCAGGTTTCAAGAAAAGAAACCCCTTACCTGGTTGGAAAACTGGGTTCCTAAGGGTAACCGCAGGTGCGGACACTGCTCTTGCTGCAGGTTGAACCCCCAATGGAATGTACTTAGGTTTAGAGGAATTGAACATAGGGTGAAAACACTCATCACCTGCAAAAGTAAGTTTGTAGTTTATCTTATCAAGTGCGCCTGCGGTAGGTTCTACATAGGCAAGACGATAAGGACCCTCCAGGAAAGAATTAGGGAACATATCCATTCCCTTACCACAGGCAAGGGCTGCATGCGACTGATAGAACATGTGAGGAGTGAACATGCAGGGAACCACCTGACTCTCAGTTTTGCTGGTATAGAGCTGGTGCGTAGTCCACCACAAGGGGGAGACAGACATAGGGACCTTTTGAGGCGAGAAAGCAAATGGATCCTACGGGCATTGTACAGAAGCTATTAGGATATACGGTACTATTAGGAGTGAGGGGGGCATGTTTAATAACTTTTAATTGAATAATACATTTTATATTTGTATACTGGGGGGCGGGGGGCGGGACACGGAATCTGTGGATAACATCCGTGGATGGCACAGTTAATGGGTGGGGGTCTGTGGATGGCACTGTTATGGGCTGGGGGGGTCTGTGGATGGCACTGTTATGGGGTGGGGGGTCTGTGGATGGCACATATATAACAGTGCCATCCACAGATCCCCCTGTAACAGTGCCAGCCACAGATCCCCCTGTAACAGTGTCTGTCATCCACAGATCCCCCCATAACAGTGTCCGTCATCCACAGATCCTCCCATAAGTGTCCGTCATCCACAGATCCCCCCATAACAGTGTCCGTCATCCACAGATCCCCCCATAACAGTGTCCGTCATCCACAGATCCCCCATAACAGTGTCCGTCATCCACAGATCCCCCATAACAGTGTCCGTCATCCACAGATCCCCAGTAATAGTGCCATCCACAGACCACCATTAGTTCCAAACCCACCAAAAGCACACCTTTTGGTTAAAAAATTTTTTTTCTTATTTTCCTCCCCAAAAACCTAGGTGCGTCTTATGGGCCTGTGCGTCTTATAGGGCGAAAAATACGGTATCATTTTTTCATTTACATCTGCAACCCTGTGAATTGCTATGGGTACAGGGAGGAGGAGTTATCAGTGACTGGCAGCTATCCTTGTGCACACTTATCCACATAATGCCATCAATCACTAATAACATCTCCCTCCTGTACCGATGCTGTTCATAAATATATATCCAAATATATATAAATGCCAAATATATATCAATATGTTCTACTTCTCCTTCTCTACAACATGGTGCTGTCAGATTGCATTGCACTTTTTTGTGACAGGTCCTTTTTAGCTCCTAAGTTAAAGGGAGTCTGTCACCAGATTGTGACCTTATAGACCGCTTACATAGCGCTCTAGCATAGCAGTCTATGATTGTAATGGTACCTTTGATGTTTTCTTGTGAAGTTCCCCCAAGGCAAAAACAGACTTTTATTCATATGTAAATTAGGGCTCGCAAGTGCCCAGGGCGGCGTTCACCTCGTTGGTGCCCAGGCTGTTCTGCCTCTTTTCGTCATATCCCCGCCCCAGCCTCTTCCTCTGCCCGCCCCGCTCTTCCTTTGCGTCCTCCTTCTCTGGGCTATCCATTGCTTGGCCGGGGCATGTGCACTGCGATGACCATTGTGGGTGTCTCTGGTCCGCCTCCTCGCCGCTGTTTCTCGCCGTTGGCCAGCGTATGCGCAGTAGCTACTGCGATGCCGTGCCCACAATGGGCATCGCAGTGCGCATGCCCCGGCCAAGCAATGGATAGTGCAGGCGCGGGATCTCGCTGCAGAGAAGGAGGACGCAAAGGAAGAGCGGGGCGGGCAGAGGAAGAGGCTGGGGTGGGGATATGACGAAAAGAGGCAGAACAGCCTGGGCACCAACTAGGTGAACGCCGCCCTGGGCACTTGCGAGCCCTAATTTACATATGAATAAAAGTCCATTTTTGCCTTGGGGGAACTTCACAAGAAAACATCAAAGATACCATTAGAATCATAGACTACTATGCTAGAGTGCTATGTCAGCGGTCTATAAGGTCACAATCTGGTGACAGACTCCCTTTAAGCATATAAGGTTAGTTTGCAAGAACAACGCTTCAAAGAAAAAATGCCTGATATTAACTTCTACATTTAGTTCCATTCCAAGAGGAGGACACAAATTACCAACAAGTAGTTAAACCTATAGGCCTACAATTTCCTTGAATATTCTCAGTTCTTTGTAAGTATATACATTTTTAACAAATTGTACTAATCAAAATAGCTACCTACACCAGATAGAGCTGATGAATTTTCTATTTAGTCTTGTTAAGACCATTCTGAACTTCTTTTTGGGTTAAGCTGGCTATATTCATTAGATGGCTATTTGCCAAACCTGCCAAATTTAGTGGGTTCAACCGACCATTTTACATGTATATTGGTCTTCTGAATCCTCTTAGATGACTGATGTTGGGGAAAAAAGGATCAAGTTGGATTCAATTGCCCAATATTGTTGGCAGTGGGGAGATGCACATTGCTTGAACCCATCAACTTTGGTGAGACAAGCTGACAATCTAATGTGTATGGGGCTGCTGACTCTCCCCACATGTCAGGTGTCAGGGGAGATAAGAATTAGGCATATATATTCATAAATATGTGGAGTTGAGGAGAGATGCAGTAGCTTTCGAAGAAAATGAACACATAAATATATACTGTATATGGCATTAATAGATATCTACCTTCCAAAAATTCAAGTTATTTAACTAGATATGTAATTTTAATACCTTATTTCTCAAACTAGAGATGAACGAACCAGTTTGTAACTAAATGGGTTTGTTACGAACTTTACAAAATTTAATCAAGCATCCAAACCAGAAGCTTTTCAGGTTAGTTTTGGACTAATACATTAAAACAGTGCCCAGCACCATTTTACTGCACTTGGCTTAAGTTTGGGGAAATAGCATACATGTGTCTTACAATATGTTGTTCGTGGTGTAGTCACTGCCGTACCATTGTAGTAGTGCCTTGGCGGAGATTGCAGGCCACTACTTGTGATTCTTGCTGTGCTGCGTTAAGCTGCACTCCACAGTAGACAGCTGTTATGGGCAGGGACTGTAAATGTCATTCACTGCCCTCAACCTCCTCCTCCCTGGACACTCTCTCGTCCCCAACAACAGCAGGCCACAGAGTCATTACCACTCTCCTTCCTTCCTATCATGTGTCAAGTCAAGTGTTGCCATGACGTGTTGCAGCTGATCGGCCTGAGCGAGATTAGCTACACAAGCGAACAGTTGCTATGCTAAAGTACATTAAGCAGCAAACATCCAGCCAACATTCATCCCGTCGACTCCAACTGGGCCAGGCGGTCAGTGACAATGGCCACAACATCCTGGCCACCCTGAACCTGGAAATAACACATGCTTCTTGCATGGTTATTTAAAACACTGCAGTGGCTTGCACAAGGTACTGGTAATGTCCAGGAGACTGACCCTCTTTTTAGCCATTCTCATGTGGTGAGGAACGCTATCCTGGACTTGCAGCGACAGAATGGTCTGCAGCTACACCGCTTAATCCACAATGTTCCAACTTGCTGGAATTCAACATTGAACATGTATGAGCAGCATAAAGCTATGAATGCAAGGAGCATGTGTTGCTTACATGTTAGGAAGCTCATGCCGTTCATATTGCAGTTGTACCTCATTCCCCTCATGTGTATCTTAGAACAAACGCTGATGCTAATGCAATAGGTGGTGATGAAGGAGGAAGAAGAACAGCTAACCAATCTTGTTGTCCACCCTATAGCTGTTGGGGATCCATGGGGAGGAGGAGGATAAGGATGAGGTGCTACCACTGGAGGAAAAGGAGGAGTCAGAATTGGAAGAGCAAGAAGATGATGATGATGATGGTGACACAGGCCAGGAAACCCAATCGTCTCACAAGGGATGGAGTTGAAAAAACTGGTTCCTCATGCATGTTGGCCAGAATGGCAACCTGTACACTCACTTGCTCATGCAGTGACAGGCAGATAACTCACATAAAGCAGTCTAATGATTAATGGATAGTCATGCTTTTAGATTATCCATAGGGGAATGTTTTCCTGTCAAAGAAAGGGAAGCCAAATTACGTTATTACCAGGAAACACTGTGCCAGTTAGCTTTCAGCAAACATACGCCTGCCACCAGCTGCCCGTTTAATCTTCTCAACTTAGAAGACCACACCACAGTACCTAGGTTCAGACTGACCTACACTCTGGCCTGTCTCTGCCGCAAACCATATTTCCTGACCCCATGCGTTTCTGGGCTCAACTCTATGTCAAACCCTTACCAACATAAAGGTTTGCAATTGATTCACTGTACTAAAAGATCATGGCGATATACGCCTATATATTACCTTGTTTTTGTTTTATTTTTGAACCTAATAAAGTATATTCTTTGAACGCCTCTTCTCACCGCAACATAAAGGTTTACTAGATATCTCTCTCTCTCTCTCTATATATATATATATATATTATATATTTATATATTTATATATATATATGATAAACAAAGAGGTTTGGCAGCACTACTGTCCCACATAAGGGAAGGCCATTAGAAAAAATACCTTGAAGGTGATGGTGCACGCAGATGGGGACCCTGGCTGGTGATCCCAACTTCAGAATAAGAATACAAAGAATCCGCAGCACTCGTCAGTGTAATAAATCCAAGGTGGTTTATTCCATATACAGCAAGGTGGTGCGACGTTTCGACCTAACCAGGTCTTTCTCAAGCAACAAAATGAATTTAGTCAGTGTGTGTTTTATACCATACAAGGTGGGTGGAGCCATCACTCCCCCAGGTGAGGTGATTTATCCAAATACACATATATTCGTCATCATAATAATGAGGATCACTCCCGATCCAATCTAGTGAATAATCTTAGTGAGATATAAAAATATATACACTCCTATACGATAATAACATTGTCTCCTACCCTAAGGTGACGTCCCCGGGGTTTTGCTCCATGTCCGCAATGTTCATATAGCGCGCTGAACCCAGCGTCTCAGAAGTTGTACTGCACATGCGGTACAGGTTCGGATCCCTACATATTATACCTGGAGGAACCACGTATGATATGTAGGGATCCGAACCTGTAATCTAACAGGGTAATCTGAAATATACGGCCTAAGGACTGAGGATATTGACCTTTCACCCACCACCGTTTACCCTTATGTCACCTATATAATGAGGGGGTAGTACGTGGGATGACGCGGACGACCGATGATTTTGTTGTGTTGATGGCTGCGTCCCCATGGTAACTACCTACGTCATGACTTTGATCATCTGATCGTCTGATGTAGTGTCGGGAAGCACTTTTGCCTGCGGACGCTGACAACAGTTGACGCGATATCTGAAATTTTTCTATTGGCTGACGGCAGGCGGGGACGCATGTGCAGTACAACTTCTGAGACGCTGGGTTCAGCGCGCTATATGAACATTGCGGACATGGAGCAAAACCTCGGGGACGTCACCTTAGGGTAGGAGACAATGTTATTATCGTATAGGAGTGTATATATTTTTATTAGTGTTGGGCGCGAATATTCGCAATGCGAATATTTCGCGCGAATATCGCATATTCGCGATTTCGCGAATATTTAGAATATCGTTCTATATATTCGCGAAATCGAATATTCGTTTTTTTTCTTTTTTTTTTTATTATATTTTTTTCTTTCCCACTTCCCTAAAGTTGTTCTTACCTGTCCTTTGGATTCCTGGCTTCCTGGCTGCTCCAGTCAGTGGCGTTTTCAACTTACTGCTATATTCCATATTAGCTAAATTACAATCTAATCTATATGTGTATTTTACGAAATTTCGCAATAGTCGCAATTGCGATGCGAGTAATATAACATGAAATATTCGCATGAAGATTTCAACTTAGCACTGCTATACTCCATATTCTAGCCTAATATGGAATATAGCTGTGCTAAGTTAGCACTGCTATATTCCATATTAGGCTAGAATATGGAGTATAGCAGTGCTAAGTTGAAATCTTCATGCGAATATTTCGTGTTATATATTATATAACACGAAATATTCGCATGAAGATTTCAACTTAGCACTGCTATACTCCATATTCTAGCCTAATATGGAATATAGCAGTGCTAACTTAGCACAGCTATATTCCATATTAGGCTAGAATATGGAGTATAGCAGTGCTAAGTTGAAATCTTCATGCGAATATTTCGTGTTATATAAGTCGCATCGCAATTTCGACTTTTTCAAATGTTCTTAATATTGCTCTAACTTCGTCTTTTAGAAATTTCGTAATATTGCTCTAACTTCGTCTCTTAGAATATTACGAATATTCTAAAAGACGAAGTTAGAGCAATATTACGAAATTTCGTAAAATACACATATAGATTGTAATTTAGCTAAAATAGTGCTATAATCCCTTTTTTTTCCTGTAATTTTTTTTGCCTCTTCTGAACTTAAGTTTTGTAAAATATGTACACTATTAAAAATTATTACTATAGCAGTATATTAGCTTAAATACAATCTATGTGTATTTTCCGAAATTTCGTAATATTGCTCTAACTTCGTCTTTTAGAATATTACGAATATTCTAAAAGACGAAGTTAGAGCAATATTAAGAATATTTGCAAAAGTCGAAATTGCGATGCGAGTAATATAACACAAAATAGTCGCATGAAGATTTCAACTTAGCACAGCTATATTCCATATTCTAGCCTAATATGGAATATAGTAGTGCTAACTTAGCACAGCTATATTCCATATTAGGCTAGAATATGGAATATAGCAGTGCTAAGTTTAAATCTTCATGCGACTATTTCGTGTTATATTACTCGCATCGCAATTTCGACTTTTGCAAATGTTCTTAATATTGCTCTAACTTCGTCTTTTAGAATATTCGTAATATTCTAAGAGACGAAGTTAGAGCAATATTACGAAATTTCGTAAAATACACATATTAGCCTAGCCATAGTCATTAGCATAGGAACGTTGCCTTATACTATCAAGATAAATTTTCGCAATATGCGAAAAAATAATTTCGCGATAATTGAAATAATTGCGAATATTCGATTTCGACGAATATAACACGAATATTCATGCGAATATTCGCGAAATATCGCGAAATCGAATATGGCACCTCCCGCTCATCACTAATTTTTATATCTCACTAAGATTATTCACTAGATTGGATCGGGAGTGATCCTCATTATTATGATGACAAATATATGTGTATTTGGATAAATCACCTCACCTGGGGGAGTGATGGCTCCACCCACCTTGTATGGTATAAAACACACACTGACTAAATTCATTTTGTTGCTTGAGAAAGACCTGGTTAGGTCGAAACGTCGCACCACCTTGCTGTATATGGAATAAACCACCTTGGATTTATTACACTGACGAGTGCTGCGGATTCTTTGTATTCTTTATATATATATATATACACATACATTGTAATAATTACTTGAAACAGGCATGTTTAAAAAAAAATCTGAAAATTTTTGTTTAAAATGCATTACTTAGGCATTTAGAGAAAGTCAGTGGAAGAGGTTTTTCTACATATCTTGTGAGCCACAGTAAAATGTGCCTAAGATGCCGATGCCCCCTGTGTGCCAGAAGCAAATTGAGGCTGGCGTATACTTGAGCTACAATTAACATCACTTTCTGGCATAAATTATAGTAATCCTGGTGAGTTGTACAGGCTCTAGCCCTCCTTATAACCCCACTCCCTTTATTTCCCTATATTAAGAATATTTAAAAAAAAGTTTAAAATTATTATGCAAATATGGCATGCCCCATAATTTACTTTTTATTGCCACTTAAGTGGGGTTAACAAAATCTTCCCCATTATGTTTACAAGCAACCCATACTACAATTTAGCTGCAGTACAGCACAGTATAATTTAAAAATATTAAATAAAAATATTATATACCATTAGAAATAATAATGGGTCTAAATACCTGATCAGTATTGTTGGGAAGCAAATTAGTGTCATTTACTGTTGGTGCATCATCTGTGTCTATGAGATTATCAGTGGGAATGTTCTGCACTGGTTTCAGATAAGCAATTTCATTCTGCTTTGAGTCCAGAGTCACACACACATCATATGAGAATGGGAAAGGTAAACTTGTATCACTGATCTCAGAAGGACATCCCAAGGTGAATTGAGGGTACACATTTCGATTATATGCTCCAAAAGTAGTTGGGGTGTTGGCTTTTCTGTATTTGAAAATGACCGTAATGATAACAGTTATAATAAATAGACAAGAAATCAGAGCTATGGATATGACCAGATAGAAAGTGACAGATGTCTTCTCTGAATTTGTTGGTTGTCTTCTTATCTCTGGCATAACTTGCTGAAAATTCTCTGCAACAACTAAATTCAAAGTAACTGTAGATGACAGTGATGGGGATCCATTATCCTTCACCAGAACCACAAGTTTTTGCCTTAAATTATCAACATCTTGGAAATCTTTTAAAATCTTTATTTCACCAGTATGTTGACCAATTCCAAATAAAGATGAATCAGGAACTTGTAGTAAGTGATAGGAGAGCCAGGCATTGTGTCCAGAGTCAGCATCCACTGCAATCACTTTGGTGACCAGATAACCTTTCTCAGCAGAGTGAGGAATAAACTCGAATAATGCTGATCCCTCGGTGTCTGGTGATGGGTAGAGAATCTTAGGAGCATTATCATTCTTATCAATGATATATATCTTCACTGTGACATTACTGCTTAGAGGAGGAGATCCACTGTCTTTAGCCATCACCTGGAACTGAAATTCCCGCAACTGTTCATAGTCAAATGATCTCTGGGCATAGAGAATGCCAGTCATTGAGTTTACGGAAACATATGAAGATACCGGAATATTATCAATGTTGTTGTTCACAATGCTGTATGTAATTTTCCCATTGTCACCTTGATCAAAATCTGAAGCCCAAATATTTTGTATTGAAGTACCAGGTTGATTATTTTCTATAATGTAGACAATGTAGTTCATTCTCTCAAAAACTGGAACATTGTCATTCACATCTGAAATTGTTAACTGAATGGTTTTGTTGGTAGACAATGGAGGAGTTCCTTTATCCATACATTGAATTGTAACATTATATCCAGAATTCTTTTCTCGGTCCATGCTAGTTGCAGTTACAAGTTTATAATAGTTACTAGATGATGGTAACAGCTGAAATTCCTTTATATCCGAGTTCAAACAAACAACTTCTCCGTTCATGCCCGAATCCATGTCATGGATATTAATTATTGCTATGACAGTACCAGGTGGAGAATCTTCTGGAATGGTTGTTGAAAGAGTGGTAACTGTTATATCTGGAGCATTATCATTCACATCAATCACTTGTATTGATACCTTACAATGTGTGACATGACCTCCCCCATCTTTAGCTTCTACAGTCATTTCATAGCTATCTGATGTTTCATAGTCTAGACCACCTTTTATCTTTATGTCACCTGTTATGGAATCTATAGAGAATATTTTATTAGCATTTTTAGGGGTATGGCTAAAGGAATAAGATATGAGGCCATTTGTACCTTCATCTGCATCAGTTGCATTTAAATGGACCACCAGAAAACCAATTGGAACACTCTCAAGTAAACTTATCTGATAATTATCTTTCATAAACGCTGGAAAGTTGTCATTAACATCTTGAACAGTGATCTTAATTATGGCAGTGCCAGTTTTAGGTGGTTCACCCCCATCAAAAGCAGTTAGAATTAACTCATAGAAATTCTGCTTTTCTCTGTCCAAAGATTTTTTTAGTATAATTTCTGAATATTTTATTCCATCCTTCGTAGTTCTTTCTCCAATATGGAAGTATCCATCACCTATAAGAGTATAACTTTGTATAGAATTGGTGCCTAAATCTGGATCTTCTGCATTTCCTAATGGAAAATGTACTCCAGGTAAAGCAGATTCACTGATTCCAATATCAAAGTATTTCTTAGAAAATGTTGGTGCATTATCATTTAAATCCTGGATTTCTATAGTGATTGTGTAAAAAGTCAAAGGGTTTTCAATCACAGCTTCCAAGTTTAGAAAGCAGCTCAGTTTAGTTCCACATAATGTTTCTCTGTCAATTCTCTCTGATACAATTAAATCTCCATTTTCCATATCAATGCTGAAATATTGCTTTGTAACATAAGAAACTATTTGAAATTTTCTAACCACAAGCTCCTTAACATTTAATCCAAGATCTTTTGCCACATTCCCAACTACAGATCCCTTTTTCATTTCTTCAGGTATTGAGTATTGCAATTGACCTGAGATAATCTGGATGCTTAATGAAGAAAACCAGAACAATACTTGCCATATCACAGTCTGTTGTGTCCCAAGGTATCTTGTTATAGGTGTCATTGCTAGAAATATAAGTTCTTCGTTTAACAATTCAGAAGAAAACAGAATTGTAGGAGTCCAAAGGATTCTTGAGAAGCCGATAAGAGTAAAGAAAATTTCTGGTTGCATTAAAGAATAAAAAGCAGGATTTTCTGAGATCTGTGCTGTGAGGTTACATTATTTAGCAACAACAGAAAATACTACAGTCTGATGGCGGCACTCAGAGTTCAAATTGAGGTACTGCAAGTAACTGGTTAAAATCAACTTCTGTTATAATCAATATACTATATTTATAGGTGTATTTCTTATAATATTAAACTAATTGCATTAAATTATCACCCTCATCATTAGCAACTGTTGTCATACATACAGTAGGTTGCATGAAGCATTTATGTTCAAGACCATATCAGAACCATTATGCATAATATTTATTTGTTTTGCTTCATCAGAATTTTAACCCCATAACGCTATATGACTGATAAATATACTCGGCACGACACCAAGCTGTCACTGTGTCCATACACATGATAACAGTGCTGAGATTGCGGCTGTTACACAATGCCAGGGATCTCAGCTTACCAGGCTTGCCATGTATCAAAGCTTGAGAGACCCTGAGGGTGTGATCAGGCTTAGTGTGAAAAACTAGATGACTATTGCAATGCACTGTATAGCCATCAGGCCCAATGGATCTTAAATATCTAAGTGGGACTTTAAAAAAAAAGAAATAAGAAAAAAAGTGTAAAAAAAAAAAAAAGGTAAAAAAAAAAATGAAATAAACTGCCATTTCCCATATTCACTCCTTTATAATTGATTAAAAGTAAAATAAACTACGCATAAATGATATTGCTGCATCAGTAACAACCTGATATATAAAAGCATCATGTTACTAATACAGTGTAGTAAATGCCTTAGAAATAAGATTAAAAAACTATGACCTCACCTCACCTCCCAAAAATTTTTGAAAAAAAATGATCAAAAAGTCATAAATATCCCAACACAATACCAATAAAAACTATAGCCCGTCCAGCAAAAATTAACCCCTCACACAGTTACATTGGTGAAAAAATAAAAATGTTCTGGATGTTAGAACTGCTTTTTTTGGTGTAGCAGAGCTGTATGTGTGTGACAGAACTGTATGAGGGTAGCAGAGGTGTATGGGTATAGAAGAGCTGTGTGTGTTGCAAGGCTGTATCTGTGTCTAGCAGAGCTGTATGTGTATGGCAGTGCTATGTGTCTCGCAAAAAAAACTTAAATAATATCACCAAACGAGAAGCATGGCCGGACATAACAGAACAATGACAGGAGACATATATATTTGGATAGGTACTTTTAATGAGGTGACTACATGCATCACTGCTGGTTGATACAATAGTCAGCAGATGACACACTAAGGGTAATAGTGGTTGACCAAAACTGTTCCCCCCCCTGCTATACCCTAAAGTTATTGACCTCAATTTGACTCCTTCACTTCAGTAAAACATGGGTAAACCACATTGCCTTCAAAGAGGACCTAAAAATGTTTTTTTTTTTTTCATTTTCTAAACCCAGGGTGTGTCTTATAGTATCTTAGAAAAAAAAAAATGTGGTAATTTATTTTTAATATAAAAGCGATTTCAGGCTAAAAAGTAGTCAAATATAAAAACTATATAAATTTGGTATGACCATAACTGTATCAACCTATAGAATAAAATTATCATACCACACATGCCGCATGAACTACTTAAAAAAAAAAAGCACTGACAGAATTTACATTTTTGCCCACCTCACCTCTCAAAAATTTGTATAAAAAGTGTTCAAAAAGACATATGTACCCAAAATTGATATCAATAAAAACTACAGCCGTCGTACAATAAAAAGCCCTGACACAGCTACATTAGTAAAAAAAATACAATTATGGATGTTAGTATATAGCGATGCAAAATAGAAAATATTTTTAACACAATATAGCTTTTATGCTAAAACAAAGTAGTAAAACATAAAAACACCATATAAATTTGGTATCACCATAACCATATCAACCTACAGAATAAAATTATCATATCATATATTAAAGTATATATTTATTAAAGTATGGCAATCCTCTACAGTAGTAGCGCAATCCTCTGCACTTGTACTCACTATGAAACTCCAGTAGCAGGCAGGCCGGGAGTGTAACGTCACTCACTACATCATGCGCCTGCTCCACCTGCTTCATTCATAAAGTGGGAGGAGCAGTCGTGTGACGTAGTGAGTGACAAGTGACGTTACGCTCCCAGCCTGCCTGCTACTGGAGTTTCATAGTGAGTACAAGTGCATAGAATTGGGCTACTACTGTAGAGGATTGCCATACTTTAACAAACCTCTTGGCATTCTATGTCAGGTGTCCCTGCCTTCTGGATCGCTGCATACACAGCGCTCACCGAGCGCTGTGTATGCAGAGCAGGAAGCGCTATGCGCTTCCTTTTCCGGCCAGGCTGTCATGTGACCGCAGTGACCGGAGAGTGCAGGGGCGGTGTGAGGTCTTTCACAGACCTCGATCAGCCTTGCTCTGAGGCTGTACAGCGCAGAATTATGCTGTACAGCCTCTCTGGGGGGTGCATTTCTTCTGTAACTGGGGCTACTATGCCCCAGTTACAGGAGAAATCAACAGTGAAAAAAAAAGAAAAAGTGAAGCAAATGTCCCCCAGAGGTCTTGTATGACCTTATGGGGGACGAAAAGTGTAAAATAAAAAAATAAAAAATAAAGGGTTGAAAAAATAAAATAAAAAAAAGTTTCACATGTAAAAAAAAAAAAGTCCCCAAGTAAGGAATAAAAAATAAATGTTAAAAATAGAAAAATAAAATAAAATAGACATATTTGGTATTGCCGCGTCCGTAAAAACCAGCTCTATAAAAATATCACATGACCTAACCCCTCGGGTGAACACCGTAAAAAAAAAAAAAAAAAACTGTGTCAAAACAAGCAATTTTTGTCACCTTACATCACAAAAGGTGCAACACCAAGTGATCAAAAACGCGTATGTCCCACAAAATGGTACCAATAAAACCGTCACTTCATCCCGCAAAAAATTAGCCCCTACATAAGAAAATCTCTAAAAAAAATTTAAAAAACTATAGCTCTTAGAACATGGAGACACTAAAACATCATTTTTTTGGTTTCAAAAATGCTATTATTGTGTTAAAGTGAAACAAATAAAAAAAAGTATACATATTAGGTATTGCCGCGTCCGTAAAAACCAGCTCTATAAAAATATCACATGAGCTAACCCCTCAGGTGAACATCATAAAAAAAAAAAAAAAAAAAATGTGTCAAAACAAGCAATTTTTGTCACCTTGCATTACAAAAGGTGCAACACCAAGTGATCAAAAACGCGTATGTCCCACAAAATGGTACCAAAGAAACCGTCACCTCATCCCGCAAAAAATTAGCCCCTACATAAGAAAATCTCTCAAAAAATAAAAAAAACTATAGCTCTCAGAACATGGACACATTAAAACATAATTTTTTTGTTTCAAAAATGCTATTATTGTGTAAAACTTTAATAAATGAGAAAAAGTATACATATTAAGTATCGCCACGTCCGTAACGATCTGCTCTATAAAAATGTCACTTGACTGAACCCCTCAGGTGAACGCTGTAAAAATAAATAAATAGAAACTGTGCTAAAACAACCAATTTTTTGGTCACCTTGCCCCATAAAGTGTTATAATGAATGATCAAAAAATCATATGTACCAAAAAATAGTACTAATAAAACTGGCACCTTTTCAAAAATGGGGTCACTTCTAGTTTCAAAAATGGGGTCACTTCTTGGGAGTTTCTACTGTAAGGGTGCATCAAGGGGCTTCAAATGGGACATGGCATCTAAAAACCATGTGGAGTTCCTTTTCTTCTGCGCCCTGCCGTGTGCCCATACAGCAGTTTATGACCACATGTGGGGTGTTTCTGTAAACCGCAGAATCTGGGTAATAAATATTGAGTTTTGTTTGGCTGTTAACCATCGATGTGTTAAAGAAAAAATTGGATTAAAATGGAAAATCTGCCAAAAAAGTGAAATTTAAAAATTTGATCTCCATTTTCCTTTAATTCTTGTGGAACGCCTAAAGGGTTAACAAAGTTTGTAAAATCGGTTTTGAATACCTTGAGGGGTGTAGTTTCTACAATGGGGTCATTTATGGGAGTATCCACTATGTAGGCCCCACAAAGTGACTTCAGACCTGAACTGGTCCTTAACCCTTTCATGACCAAGGGTCATTGATGCCCTAATGTCCAGGTCAAAATTTACAAATCTGACATGCGTCACTTTATGTGGTAATAGCTTTGGAACACTTTTACTTATCCAAACCATTCTGAGATTGTTTTCTCGTGACATATTGTACTTCATGATAGTCATATATTTGAGTCAATATATTTCACCTTTATTTATGAAAAAATCCAAAATTTACCCAAAATTTTGAAAAATTCACAATTTTACAAATTTCAATTTCTCTGCTTTTAAAACAGAAAGTGATACCTCATAAAATATTTATTACTTAACATTTCCCATATGTCTACTTTATGTTGGCATCATTTTGGAAATGTCATTTTATTTTTTTAGGACGTTAGAAGGCTTAGAAGTTTAGAAGCAATTCTTCAAATTTTTAAGAAAATTGCCAAAACCCACTTTTTAACCCTTTCCCGACTGCAATCTGTATATATACGTGATAGCTGCACATGCCCCGTGCAGCTATCACGTCTATAAACGTCAAGACAGTTCTTTAATCCAAGCGCTGCAAAGCGCTTGGATTAAAGCTTCTGCCCCCGCACTGCTGCTGTCACGGACAGCATACAGTTCAGTAATGCCGGCAAGGGACCAATCAGAGTGGCCCCTTGCCGACAATCGATCCGATTGGTTAGTCTGTGCAGACTAACCAATCGGATCGCGGCAGTGGAAAAAATGCCGGTTTCAGGCTCTGATCTGCGCTCTGCAGATCACAGCCTGAAATCAGGTAGTGTCTCTGTGGCCCCCAATCTGTGCCCCCCGATCTGTGCTCCTCCAACACCCCCCTGTGCGCGCCTGCCCCTGATGAAGTAGTTTCCCCGCCCGATCCATATTTATGTAGTCCCTCCCTGATGCGGTCCGCCCCATGCTGTCTCCCCGCCCCTCCTGCCCCAGCCTCCCTCACCCTCAAGGTTAGCCGCCGTACCCCAATACAACCCCCCCCATTCCAGCGCTGCCCCCGATCCTGTGCCCCCGCTGTGTGTGATGGCGGCGGCTCCATTTCTGAGCCGCCGCCATCAGCAGCGAGTGTCAGCTCTATGGCGGTGGGTGGCGGCGGTGGGTGGAGACTAGAGAGTGAGACAGCAACGGCTCCGAGTCCGAGACTCAGTCAGATCAGATCATCAGATGTGAAGAAGATGTCCGGTAGGGCTGCCTAGTGCCTACGCAGTGCGCAGCACAGACCAACTAGTACCAAAATGAATGGGGGACATTTTAGTTGGGGGGGCACTTGGGGCAGCACAGCTTGATGTAGGGGGGGCCGTGGCCCCCTCTGGCCCCCCCCTGGCGACGCCACTGCCACTAATACATTACTAGTGGTAAAGAATATTTTGTTAGGTTTCATGTGCCTGACATGTTTTTAATGCTTTATGTTGTTTTTCAGTTTTACCTCTGCAGAGGAATACTATATTGTAATATTAAGTGTCCATTGGTAAAGCTGAAGCAGGGTCAGAGTGGCCCACCAGAGTATCATAGAATTCTCTGGTGGGTCAGTCAAAGCTCCGATATAATAATGGGCCTCAACGGTCCAGGAGAAAAGACTTATTTGGAGCTGCTTTTGGAGATAATCATTTGCCATGAGGGTCTATTTCTTTGATTCAAAACCCATTCAACATTTTTTATAATATAGAGGTTGAGCCTTAAGAATAATTTCCTCTGGTGGTGAACCCACGGAACCCCCTTCTGACACTGGGTTAAAACAAGTCCAATCGTTTATGTGTCTAGAAGGAGGGTGGTACAAAAGCTGTTATAGGTATCCCTCTCCTTTTTTATCAGAGTGAAGTTAATGTCAGGAGGTCTGTCTGTTCGGTGGCTATTTACAGCTGGGAATGAGTGGAATCAGGGGCATATAATCCCCTCATGCTTAAGAATGCACTAATGCAGTGTTTAGGGTTAAAAAAGTTAATGTAATACTGTCCTGGTATATGGGGTCTGTGAGGGGTGATTACTATTTGTTTACATTTACTTCCTGTAGATTGATTGTCTAGCCCCTGTGGCCCTGGTTCTGGAGTTGCCTGGCTATAGTGAGTTAAGACTTGATGGTTTTTCAGCTATCCCTTTAACGCATATTCATGTACATATACATCATACAGAGTGTTGAGCAAAGCATTTGAAGTGGAATTTGGTCTGAAGTTTAGGAAAACTTCAGTTCTAGTGTTGAGCAAGCATGCTCGGCTGAACTGCTGTTCGGCTGGAGCATCGCTATGATCTGCACATCGTAGTGCTCGGCCGAATACTGCGGGTACTCAAGTACAATTTAATATAATAAAAGTCAATGGGAGACCTGAGCATCAAACCAGGCACCCCTTATTTTGAAGAAGAGAGGGTGTCTGGTTCACAAAAAAAGGTTAGAAATGGATGGAAACCCCATCAAAATGGTTTGGAACCAGCATTAAGAGGATAGCTGGATGTGTCTTGGACTCCTATTATCTATGACATACAATAGACAACTACACAAAGGCTATATGCCAAAAGCCAGGTATATGCAAGCCATCAATCTATCCACCAGACAGATAACAGGCTGAGTCAGCATACCTTACAATGGCAGCCTTGTGCACTATGAGACACTCCAAACCAGCTCTCATCTGACTGAGAGTCAGTAAGCCTCAAAGGTGCTTCACATCTGTTGGATTGCTTGGGTGGACCTACGCACCTAGATCAATATCATTAGGGTGACAAAAAGTTTTCTGATTGTCCTAACATAATATTCAATAACCTTTCTATACAGTTTTTTTTATGTAAAAACGAATTTGCATAAACATGGGCATACAGGAAAGACATGCAAATGAGCAGAATATGCCTTGTTTTTCAGCTGAAAAACCAGTTGCATGGAAAATTTGCCATTTGCACTACTCATGAACAGCGCCATCTATTGGTTTCATAGTCTTATGACAAGACTATTAGTTTTGTCATAAGGCTATGAATCCAATAGATGGCGCTGTTTATGAGTAGTGTTGAGCAGGAATATTCGAATAGTGAATTTTTATCGCGAATATCGCCACTTCGAGAATTTGCGAATATTTGGAATATAGTGCTAAATATTCGTTATATCGAATATTCAGCATTTTTTTGCGGGGCATCCGAACACATGATTTCTCTCTGCTTCTTTCTTGTGGGCCAATGAGAATGAAGCAATGTCAAAATCACAACAATACTTAGTGCACCAATCAGTAATCTGTAGTCAGACCTGCTAAAATATGAAGTTGCACGATAAAATATTCTAATCATTGCCGATTAGCGCAATCGTGATTATATTGGAGCATTTGACTCTATCTGCATATAAAGCTATTCTAATGTTCTGCCGTGCCAACGATTTTCTCCAGTCTCAGGAAACTTATACCAGCTTGAAAAATGTAGCCAAAGTGACCCACGCCTGTATTTCGCGTTACAAATTTGCATTAAGTGATTTTTACATTGCCGATTAATCGCATTCAGTAAAATAATCTCGAATTCTCGAAATTCGCGAATATATGACGAATATTCTAAAAAATATTCGTGAAATATCGCAAATTCGAATATAGCCCCTGTAGCTCATCACTATTCATGAGTAGTGTAGAACGTGAATATCCTAATCTCAAATTTTTATAGCAAATTTTCTATGCAAAAGGCTACACTAATAGTCTTGTCATAAGACTATGAAACCAATAGATGGCGCTGTTCATGACTCATGAACAGCACCATCTATTGGTTTCATAGTCTTATGACAAGACTATTAGTCTTGACATAAGACTATGAAACCAATAGATGGTGCTGTTCATGAGTAGTGTAGATGGCAAATTTTCCATGCAAATGGTTTTTCAGCTTAAAAACAAGGCAGATTCTGCTAATTTGCTCTTTCCCATATGCCCATGAGTTTTTACATGACAAACTGTATAGAAAGGTTATTGAGTATTATGTTAGGACAATCAGAAAACTTTTTGTCACCCTAATGATATTGATCTAGGTGCGCAGGTCCACCTAAGCCATCCAACAGATGTGAAGCAACTTTGAGGCTAACTGGCTTTTAGTTAGATGAGAGCTGGTTTGGAATGTCTCATAGTGCACAAGGCTGCCATTGTAAGGTATACTGACTAAGCCTGTTATTTGTCTCATGGATAGATTGATGGCTTGCACATACCTGGCTTTTGGCATATAGCCTTTGTGTGGTTGTCTATTGTATGTCGTAGATAATAGGAGTCCAAGAGGCATCCAGCTATCCTATTAATTCTGTTTCCAAACCATTTTGATGGGGTTTCCATCAATTTCTAACCTTTTTTTTGTGAACCAGACACCCTCTTCTCTTCCGAGCAGGGGGTGCCTGGGGTTCTCCCATTGACTTCCATTGTGCTTGGGTGCTCGGTAGAGCACAAGAACATACTGATGTGTTCGGCCAGAGCACACAAGCATTTTGGTGCTCAATCAACACTATTCAATTCACAACAAATTTGTGGTAACTAATCAGGTTTTGCTAAAATGGCGGCTGCATGTGTTACAGTCATCTCTAGTAATATGTGCTAAATAGATCTATGAGGTGAGCTGAGCTTACGACATATATGGCGGGTGCCGACTGAATAATACAACAGATCCTGGTCATTTAACCCTTTAGATGCAACTGTCAATAGTGATCACAGGATCTGTGTGTTTAGCCAGAGGGAGGGGGCTCCTTCTGTCTTCCAATTGAAGCCTTAAGTAAAAATCAGAGGTTCCAATTGGTTTTCATGATAGCCTGGGGCTATTTTTGGTCACCTTTTCCCTCCAAAAAATTGAATAAACTGTGACCAAAAAGTCATACTTACTCCAAAATCGTATCAACAGTTCGCTCCAGCAGAAACAATTTCTGTAGACCCATATATAAGAAAGGTCTGGGAGTCACAAAATGATGAAGCAAAGAAATATATGCTTCACAGGTTTATTTTTTTTACTGAAACAAAATAAAAACAATATAAATTTGCTATTGCCATAATCATACTGACCAGTAGAATAAGGAAATAATTTTATTTTTACCGCACATTGAATGCCGAATTATCAAAGCCCAAAAAACCGTTGCGGAATAGTGGAGTTTTGTTTATTTCATGCCACAAAGATTTTCCAGCTAAAAATAAGCCCTCATATGGCTATGTTAACGGAAAAATTTCAAAATTATGGTTCTTGCAATATATTTATTAGTAGGAATAAAATATAGTTGGAAAACTGGGAAATGTGGTAATACTTTGCAATAACATATATAATTGACATGTAGCCATTTTTTCTCACCATACAGTGAGATGCACAGCGATTACAAAACATGGGGTGAATAGGGGACTGTATACATAGTGGTTATCCATTTCAAGCATATTCAGTTTGCTTGCAGTCTGACATATTGGATATGGGGGATCAGTGGCAAATTTGGAACTTTTTTTATGCTGCTGTAACTGAAAGTTAATTGAGCTTAGAGGGAGAGGCCATGGTCATACGCAGCTCTAAATTTGTACAATCATCAATGGAGGGGCAGCAGTAACTATAGGATGAACTCTAAATATTGCATGGAGTGGAATGGACTGCCTATGAGGACAAACATATTAGTTATAGTGCTTATTGCTTTGACTTGGTTTTGTATTCTGCCCCACCCTATCATATTTGTCTGTAACTTGCAATGCTGCTTATGAATATGTACCTTTATGCATTATTCCCATCAGCCCAGGTGAACTCCCATTGTTACTGCACCAAACCGAGGAGTGAGGGAGATTTGGTGGAGAATATCCCAGTCACCACCTACATCCTTTCCATTACAGATCCCATCCTCTCCATACTCCTCTGGGTTGCTACAATAGGTTTTGGTAATAGCAATCCATGTTCAGGTAGACCATGAAATGTTTCAGATATAACTACTGTACCATGACATATTAAAAAAATATATAAATTATGCTTAAACGGAAGCAAATTATACTTAAAATCTGTCACAATGAAATACAGTGCTATATGTACACAGCATGTTATTGAGTAGGAGGAGCTGAACAGTCTGATATATAGTTTTGTGGAAAAAGATTCAACAAAACAGATATTTTATAGAATTAAATCATTTTTTATGATTGCATTTTACTCAATTTGGTCTTTATTAAAAAATACTGAGCTGTTCTGTCACAAAGGCTTAACTGTTTGTCTAGCTGTGTAAAGTACTTTTTACTTTCAATTTGTGCTGGTCATCTAATAAACCTTATCTCTTACACATTGCAATGTACAGCATATTGTCTTGGAAGGAAGCGTTCCTTTCAGACAGTCGGCTGCTTGTTCAGTAAAGGAGACCGCTGCATGTATAATGATGAGGGATTACTATTACTCATCCCCATATAGCTGCACCGTTTCTGGGCAGCAAATCCCTGTTTAGACAGCAGGATCTGCTGCCTAGAAACAATAATTGGTGTGCCTACACAAATGACAGGATCACTCGATGTACAAGCGTTTTACTTGTTCATTGGGTGATTGGTGGCACATTTAGATGGGCGGAATGTCATTAACAAGCGTTCACAGGAATGTTTGTTCCCAATAATCTGCCTGATATTCGGGTTTTGTAAATCCACCTTTAAGCCACATTTTTATCAGTAAGATAAGAACTGAGCTATAATAAGTGTTTATAAGGTCAGAGATCAGAGATAAAGAGCCAGTCAGGTGATAGGGCAAATAGAAAATAGTTATGTCTGATTACAAATACTGCTGGTTGACAGTTGCTGTGTAAAACAGTACCATGTAGTATTTAAAGACCCTACATACACATTATATTTACAATAGATGTTGCTAAGGAGCTGAGCAAAATGGGCTAAATGGTAGATTTGTTTAAAAAGCCACTACAAAGCCAACAATACATTCTCAACATCTCTGAAACAAAATAATTTGTGGTGATAATGTCATCATTTAACTTTATAGTAATAACTATAACTGCTAAGACAGAAGAAGAGTCAAGAAGGCCTATGAAGAGAAGCATACCATAGGTTCTGTGAAGCATGTAAAGAGTCAGGTCAAAATTTTTCAGCACAGGTGTCGTCTGTTAGTAAACAGAAGAAAAGAGGCGCACCATAGGGTGATAACTTTCTATAGAGGTGAGTATTGTGCTCCAAAATAGGAGGCTCATCTTGAGGGGTTGTGCAAACCTTAGGCACAACTCTAGAAGAAGCTTGTCTCAATGGTGTAGGGTGGATCCCAGGAAAGGTGGTATGCAGCCACAGATGTCGTTCTTCTTAACGGAGATGCCTGATTCCCCAAAAAGATTCGGACGTGCTCACAAACAGGAGAACATCCCTCAGCACAAGGAACCAGCCAGAGGATCCAGGTTGATGCAGGTTTTTGATGATTTATTGAGCAGAATAAAACAATGTGTTTCAGGGAGTTATCTCCACTCATCAGGTAAAAGCTGCATATAACCTATTGGTAATTGAAGCAGATATATACCATGTATATACACATAGTAACACATGAACAAAAAACGCCAAAAAAGGGTCAAAGGTCAAGGTGAGGGGGGTCCAGGGGAGTAAAGGACATTCCCCCATGATAAACACAAAATAAAAATCAAACTGATAAGGCTCCTTTCACACTAGAGTTTTGGCTTTCCGTTTCTGAGATCCATCATGGGCACTCACAAGCGGTCCAAAACGAATCAGTTTTGCCCTAATGCATTCTGAATGGAAAAGGATCCACTCAGAATGCATCAGTTTGCCTCCGTTCAGTCACCATTCTGCTCTGGAGGCGGATACCAAACTGCTGCATGCAGTGTTTTTCTGTCCCCGATGTGGTGCAATACAACCGGACCTATTCATGACGGATGCATGCGATTGTATTATTGTAATGGAATTGTTTTTGCTGATCCATGACGGATCCACAAAAAATGCTAATGTGAAAGTAAGACATGCGGGTAGATAAAATCCAAATAGACATTATGGTACAAGTGGTTAACCACAGAATTTATTAAAGCATATTAGAATTATATCAATATAGAAAATGCTGTGGAGAGTCACATGTTCACTGCCGACATAATGTGTTGTCTAGTTGTCTAAGTAACCAGACACTGACTGCACATACTCATCCAGACGGATAAAATGTACCGTCGGATATGAGGACCTAGGAGGAGCCTTGCCCATTATTAAGTTCATGTGTATATGTGGGTATGTGTATGCATCTGTGTTTGTGTATATATGCATATGCATGTGTATATATATTTATATCTATATCTATATTTTTTGTCATATTTCCCATTTATACATCATATATTCCCTTAGTAATACCTTTTATCATATCAAATTATGTAACTATCCAATCACATATTTGTGATCCTTCTTCCCCACCCTTTCATTTAGGCTAAATCATAAGGACCAATCATTGTTTTACCCATTGCCATTCATTCATTTTTATATTTTTATTTATATTTTTACTAATAACGACCATCCATGCTTCTCCGATTTAAGGGAAACATATGTCACAACCAGAACAACAGCGTCATCTGATATTTCTCTATGATCTACCTGAGATATTGCCCCGAGCATCAGCGTCTGAATACCAAGCAACGTGCCCCCCACATGATCCCCTTTGCGGTCATGTGATCGCAGCACTCCGCTCCCTGGCATCTCCTCCTCCTTGGTCCTCATATCTGACGGTACATTTTATTAGTCTGGATGAGTATGTGCACTCAGTAGTGTTGACCGAGCACCAAAGTGCTCGGGTGCTTGGGTCGAACACCTCGGGATAGTTGGGTGCTCAACCGAGCACTTGAGCACAATGGAAGTCAATGGGAGAACCCGAGCATTAAACCAGGCACCCCCTGCTCTAAAGAGGGGAGGGTGTCTGGTTCATAGGAAAAGGTCAGAAATTGATGGAAACACATGCAGGAACAGCATGGGGAGGATGTCTGGATACATCTTGGACTCCCAGGTCGCTGCTGGGAACGATGTTGTCCGAGTAGTAAGCCACTTTTACAGACTGACACTAATACGCACAAAACCGAAGATAAAATCGATTTTAGAGGAAAAATTGTTAGGAAACATTCTTTCTTATATATATTTACTTGTATATAAAGTGCAAGTCCTGCCAAAAATTACAAGGAAGAGGCTCTCAGATACAACCTGTATATCACATAATGGAGGACCTCATTTACATTGTGGTACAAGTGTTCAGGTAGTGGGACTCCTACACTCATAAGGCCTATGCACTAAGTGAAATGGCTTCCAAAAATTACAAGGAACCGACACTCCAATACATCTTTATTACACATAAAAGAGGGCATCATACACCCTTGAAAAATTAGGATTGATGGCCTGCTGGTGACCCCCAAAAACATTAGGAGCAAGGGCCTGCTGGTGACACTCTAAAACATTAGGGGCGAGTGCCTGCTGTTGATCTGAGCATCGAAAAAATTATGGTCGATTGCCTGCTGCTGAGCTGACCATTGGAAAAATTATGGGCGAGTGACTGCTGCTTAGCTAACAATTAAAAAAATGGACGAGGGCCTGCTGGTGAGCTGACCCTCTAAAACATTACATGCGAGGGCATGCAGGTGAGCTGACCCTCTAAAAGATTGTAGGTGTGGGACTGAGGTGAGCTGACCCTCTAAAACATTATATGCGAGGGCCTGCAGGTGAGCTGACCCCCTAAAAGATTGTAGCTGTGGGCCTGCTGGTGAGCTGACCCTCTAAAAATTACATGCGAGGGCCTGCAGATGAGCTGACAAGCTAAAATATTATTTGCGAGGGCCTGCCGGTGAGCTGACCCTCTACAGATTGTAGGTGAGGGCCTGCTGGTGAGCTGACCCTTTAAAACATTACATGGGAAAGCCTGCAGGTGAGCTAACCCTCTAAATGAGTGTAGGTGAGGACCTGCTGGTGATCTGACCCTCTAAAACATTATATGTGAGGGCCTGCAGGTGAGCTGACCCTCTAAAAGATTATCTGCGGAATTTCTCTTGTGTAACGTTTGCGAATCCCAAAAATATCAGTGACATAAAGTGTACTTTTTTCGTAGACGGTGTCTGCTGCGGACAGTGACATTACCTGTGGTACATCTCCTGTGTAATGTTTCCACATCTAAAATACCTGTGACATTCCCTGTAATTTTATATTAGCAGCTGGTGACATCAGTGACATTATTTGCGGTATTTCTCCTGTGTAACGTTTTCACATCAAAAATACCTGTGAAATTCCCTGTAATTTTATATTAGCCGCTGCTGACATAAGCGACATTATCTGTGATATTTCTCCTGTGTAACGTTTCCACATCCAAAATACCTGTGACATTCCCTGTAATTTCGCTGATGTCACCAGCGCCTAATATAAAATTACAGGGAATGTCACAGGTATTTTTGATGTGGAAACGTTACACAGGAGATGTAGCACAGCTAATGTCACTGTCTTTAGCTGACACCGTCTACGGAAAAAGTACACTGGATGTCACTGATATTTTTGGGATGCGCAAATGTTACACAAGAGAAATTCCACAGATAATGTCGCTGATGTGACCAGCGGCTAATATAAAATTACAGGAAATGCCATAGGTATTTTGGATGTGGAAACATTACACAGGAGATGTACCCCAGGTAATTTCACTGTCCGCAGAGGTCACAGTCTACTGAAAAAGTACATTGGATGTCACTGATATTTTTGAGATACGCACACGTTACACAGGATAAATACCGCAGATAATGTTGCTAATGTCACCAGTGGCTAATATTAAATTACAGGGAATGTCATAGCTATTTTGGATGTGGAAGCGTTACACAGGAGAAATACCGCAGATAATGTCGCTGATGGCACCAGCGGCTAATATAAAATTACAGGGAATGTCACAGGTATTTTGGATGTGGAAACGTTACACAGGAGAAATACCGCAGATAATGTCACTGACGTCAGCAGTGGCTAATATAAAATTACAGGAAATGTCACAGGTATTTTGGATGTGGTAACGTTACACAGGAGAAATACCGCAAATAATGTCGCTGACGTCAGCAGCACCTAATATAAAATTACAGGGAATATCACAGGTATTTTGGATGTGGTAATATTACACAGGAGAAATACCGCAGATAATGTTGCTTATGTCAGCAGCGGCAAATATAAAATTACAGGGAATGTCATAGCTATTTTGGATGTGGAAGCGTTACACAGGAGAAATACCGCAGATAATATCGCTGATGGCACCAGCGGCTAATATAAAATTACAGGGAATGTCACAAGTCTTTTGGATGTGGAAACGTTACACAGGAGAAATACCGCAGATAATGTCACTGACGTCAGCAGTGGCTAATATAAAATTACAGGAAATGTCACAGGTATTTTGGATGTGGAAATATTACACAGGAGAAATACCGCAGATAATGTTGCTTATGTCAGCAGCGGCAAATATAAAATTACAGGGAATGTCATAGGTATTTTGGATTTGGAAACATTACACAGGAGAAATACTGCAGATAATGTTGCTGATTTCACCAGCGGCTAATATAAAATTACAGGGAATATCACAGTTATTTTTTATGTGGAAACATTACACAGGAGATGTAGCGCTGCTAATGTCACTGTCCGCAGCGGACACCGTCTATGAAAAAAGTACACTGGATGTCACTGATATTTTTGGGATGTGCAAACGTTACACAGGATAAATACCACAGATAATGTTGCTAATGTCACCAGCGGCTAATATTAGATTACAGGGAATGTGATAGGTATTTTGGATGAGGAAACGTTACCCAGGAGAAATACCGCAGATAATGTCGCTGATGTCACCAGCGGTTAATATTAAATTACAGGGCATGTCACAGGTATTTTGGATGTGCAAATGTTACACAGGCGATGTACCCCAAGTAATGTCACTGTCAGCAGCGGACACCGTCAATGGAAAAAGTTTACTGGATGTCACTGATATTTTTTTAATGTGCACATGTTACACAGAAGATGTAGCAAAGCTAATATCACTGTCCGCAGAGGACACAGTCTACGGAAAAAGTAGACTGGATGTCACTGATATTTTTGGAATGTGCACACGTTACATAGGAGAAATACCACAGATAATGTCGCTGATGTTAGCAGCTGATAATATAAAATTACAGGAAATGTCAAAGGTATTTTGGATGTGGAAACGTTACACAGGAGATGTACCCCAGGTAATGTCACTGTCCGCAGCGGACACCGTCTCCGGAAAAAGTACACTGGATGTCACTGATATTTTTTGGATGTGCCTATGTTACACAGGAGATGTAGCGCAGCTAATGTCACTGTCCGCAGTGGAAACCGTCTACGGAAAAAGTACACTGGATGTCACAGATATTTTTGGGATGCGCACAAGTTACATAGGAGATGTAGCGCAGATAATGTCGCTTTCTGCAACTGCCTAACAATTGCACGCTATCTAAAAATAGATATTGCTGCCACACACAATAGTCCTTAAAAGGACTTTTGGTTCTGTAAAGTTTTAGCAATTTAGCGCAGGTTGCGCTAAAAATAGATATTGCTGCTGCCACACACAACAATAGTCCTTAAAAGGACTTTTGGGTCTCTGACATGTTTCTCTACTGAAAAAATAAAAATTCACTCCCTACACTATCTTTTCCTTCCTCAGAACAGCTCTCCCTGACTAACAATGAGCCTAACGCATGTCATCGGGTGCTATATAGCACCCGATGACGCGTTCCAGACAGCCATTCACTGTAATTCCAGTAACCAACATGGCTACGGCATTACAGTGAAGGGCAGTACTTACCTGCACGTTTTTTGGCTGCGTAGCAGGCAAGAATTGTGCGGGGAGGAGATTCAATCATTGCGCTCGAGCACATGCGGTATTCAGCCAAATACCGCAATGTGACGAGCGTCGAGATGCTTGAGCCGAACTGGTGTTCGGCCGAGCATGCTCGATCAACACTAGCACTCAGTGTCTGCTTACTTAGGCAACCATACATCACATGATCTTCTCTGCAGTCACATGATCTCGGTGACTCTTTACAGCATTTTCTATATTGATATTATTCTAATATGCTCTAATAAATTATGTGGTTAACCACTTGTACCACCAATGTCTATTTGGATTTTATCTACCCGCATGTCTGTTCTATCAGTTTGATTTTGATTTTGTGTTTGTCGAGGAGGAATGTCCTTTACACCCCTGGAGCCCCCACCTCCCCTTGACCTTTGACCCCCCTTTTGTGGCATTTTTTTTAAATGTGTTACTATGTGTATGTACAGTATATATCTGCTTCAATTACCAATAGGTTATATGCAGTTTTTATCTGATGAAGGGGAGATAACTCCCCGAAACATATTGTTTTATTCTGCTCAATAAATCATCAAAAACCTGCATCAACCTGGATCCTCTGGCTGGTTCCTTGTTCCCAGGGATGTTCTCCTGTTTGTGAGCATTGGTCAAAATTTTTGACAGGCTGAAGACATTGTCTTTTCACAAAATACTGGAGGAGAATTTGTATTCAACAGAGATATAACTGCTTTGGAGCTCACTGGGGCTCTCTAACATGACAATGCTCTGAGCAAAAGAGCCAAATCAAGACTTTAGTGGCTGTAGCAAAAAAGAAATTGAAGTTTCAGGAATGGCTGTCATAGCCCCCTGACATCAACAATTCCAGGATCTGGAATGTTTTTACTAAGAGAAATAGGCAGCTTTACCCAAAGAAAAAATATAACAACTATCACAAAAAAATACAATACAATACAATACAATACAAGACTTCATTGATTAAAAAAGAAAAATCTTATAAACTAAAGGTGTGTAACTAATCTATACTGATAAAAATATAGACTTGATAAAATTTGCTTATAATTAACATTTTTAAAGAGCAATTTAGCAAGTTATAAAAAAGTTACTTGTTTTAATTAATTAAAAAATAATCAAATACAAAATAAAATATTAAATATTAAAATACCTGATCAATATTTCTATGTGGCCCCTCAGTGTTTGCTGAACCATTTGCTGCTGTAGAGTCATCGGTGTCTATGAGATTGTCTGTGGGAACATTCTGAACTGGCTTCAGATAATCAATTTCATTCTGCTTTGAGTCTAGAGTCACACACACATCATATGAGAATGGGAAAGGTAAACTTGTATCACTGATCTCAGAAGGACATCCCAGGGTGAACTGAGGGTACACATTTCGATTATATGCTCCAAAAGTAGTTGGGGTGTTGGTGTTTCTGCACTTGAAAATAGCCGTAATGATAACAGTTATAATAAATAGAAAAGAAATGACAGCTATGGATATGACTAGATAGAAAGTTACATTAGATGTTTTGTTTGAATTTGTTGGCTGTTTTCTTATTTCTGGCACAACTTGCTGAAAATTCTCTGCAACAACTAAATTCAAAGTAACTGTAGATGACAGAGATGGGGATCCATTATCCTTTACCAGAACCACAAGTTTCTGCCTCAAATTATCTGTATCTTGTATATCTCTGACAATCTTTACTTCACCAGAGTGTTGACCAATTCCAAATAAAGATGGATCAGGGACTTGTAGTAAGTGATAGTAGAGCCAGGCATTGTGTCCAGAGTCCGCGTCCACTGCAATCACTTTGGTGACTAGATAACCTTTCTCAGCAGAGTGAGGAATAAACTCGAATAATGCTGATCCCTCAGTCTCTGGTGATGGGTAGAGAATCTTAGGAGCATTATCATTCTTATCAATGATACATATCCTCACTGTTACATTACTGCTTAGAGGAGGAGATCCACTGTCTTTAGCCATCACCTGGAACTGAAATTCCCGTAACTGCTCATAGTCAAAAGATCGCTGGGCATAGAGAACACCAGTCATTGAGTTTATGGAAACATATGAAGATACCGGAATATTATCAATGTTACTGCTCACAATGCTGTATGTAATTTTTCCATTGTCATCTTGATCGAGTTCTGAAGCTAAAATATTTTGTACTGAGGTCCCAGGTTGGTTATTTTCTTTAATATACACAATGTAGTTCATTCTCTCAAAAACTGGAACATTATCATTCACATCTGAAATAGTCAACTGAATGGTCTTATTGGTAGACAGAGGAGGAGTTCCTTTATCCATGCATTGAACTGTAACATTATATTCAGAAGTCCTTTCTCGATCCATGCTAGCTGCAGTTACAAGTTTATAGTAGTTGTTGGATGATGGTAACAGCTGAAAATCCTTTATATCAGAGTTCAAGCAAACAACTTCTCCGTTCATCCCCGAATCCATATCATGGACATTAATTATTGCTATGACAGTACCAGGTGGAGAATCCTCTAGAATTGCTATTGCAAGAGTAGTAACTATTATCTCTGGAGCATTATCATTTACATCAATTACTTGTATTGACACTTTACAATGATTAACAAGGCCTCCACCATCTTTAGCTTCTACAGTCATTTCGTAACTATCTGATGCTTCATAGTCTAAACTTCCTATTGTGTTGATATCTCCTTTCAATGAGTCTATAGAGAATATTTGTCCCGTAGTTTGTGTAATATGACTGAAAGAATACGTTATTCGGCCATATAAGCCCTCATCTTCATCAGTTGCATTTAAATGGACGACTAAAAAGCCAATAGGTGCATTCTCTTGTAACCTAATGTGATATGTATCTTGGGCGAATGTTGGAAAGTTGTCATTAACATCTTGAACAGTGATTTTAACTATGGCAGTGCCAGTTTTAGGAGGTTTGCCTCCATCAAACACAGTTATGATTAACTCATATAAATTCTTCTTTTCTCTGTCTATTGGTTTTTCTAGTATAATTTCTGGATATTTAACTCCATCCTTTGTGGTTCTTTCTCCAAGACTAAACCATTCATTACTAGTAAGAGTATAACTTTGAATAGAATTTGTGCCTAGATCTGGATCATCTGCATTTCCTAATGGAAAATGTACTCCAGGGACTGAAGACTCACTGATACCTATATCAAAATATTTCTTAGAAAATGTTGGTGCATTATCATTCACATCCTGGATTTCTATAGTGATTGTGTAAAAGTTCAAAGGGTTTTCAATCACAGCTTTCAGATTTAGAAAACAGCTGAGTTTAGTCCCACATAATGTTTCTCTATCAATTCTCTCTGATACAATTAGGTCTCCATTTTCCATGTGAATGCTGAAATACTGCTTTGTAACATGTGAGACAATTTGGAATTTTCTAATTTCAAGTTCCTTAACATTTAATCCAAGATCTTTTGCCACATTCCCAACTACAGATCCCATTTTCAGCTCTTCAGGTAATGAATATTGTAATTGACCTGACACACTCCTGAAGTAAAATGAAGAGAAACAGAATAATACTTGCCATATCACTGTCCATTGTGTCCTTCGATGTCCCATGTTATGCGTTATGGTTAGAACTGTATGTTCTTCTTTTAAGAATTTAGAAGAAAACAGGATTGTAAGATTTCAAAGAGTTCTTGAGAAGCAGATTTGAGTAAACAACCTGCTTAATGCATTAAAGAATACATGCAGGATTTTCTATAGATCTGTGGTATGAGGCTTCATTAGTTCCCTCATACAGCCAGAAAAAATACTACAGTCTTATGGCGGCACTCAGAGTTCAAATTGAGGTACTGCAAGTACAGTAACTGTCCAAAAGCTTGATCTGTTATAATCAATATACTTTTCATAATACTATTTTTAATATAATTACTATTGCCATAATCAATGACAACTGCTGCATTAACTGCAAGTATCCTTCTTCAATATTCAAGATGCAAAGTATGGTGGTTGTTATTATGTTGCTACCATTTCACTTAATAATAACCGTTTGCCCGTGTAGCAGTTTACAACCACATATGGGGTGTTTCTATAAACTACAAAATCAGGGCAATAAATATTGAGTTTTGTTTGGCTGTTAACCCTTGCTTTGTTAGTGGAAAAAATGGATTAAAATTGAAAATCTGCCAAAAAAGTGAAATTCTGAAATTTCATCTCCATTTCCCTTTAATTCTTGTGGAACACCTAAAGGGTTAACAAAGTTTGTAAAATCAGTTTGGAATACCTTGAGGGATGTAGTTTCTAAAATGGGGTAACTTTTTTGGAGTTTCTACTCTAGGGGTGCATCAGGGGGTCTTCAAATGTGACATGGCAGCTTAAAATTATACCAATGAAATCTGCTTTCCAAAAACCATATGGAGTTACTTTCCTTCTGCGCAATGCCGTGTTCCCATACAGCAGTTTACGACCAAATATGGGGTGTTTCTGTAAACTACATGATCAGGGCAATAAATGTTGAGTTTTGTTTGGCTGTTAAACCTTGCTTTGTTAGTGGAAAAAAAATTAATAAAATGGAAAATCTGCCAAAAAAGTGAAATTCAGAAAAGTTATCTCCATTTTCCATTAATTCTTGAGGAACACCTAAAGGGTTAACAAAGTCTGTAAAATCAGTTTTGAATACCTTGAGGGTTGTAGTTTCTAAAATAGGGTCATTTTTGGGTGGTTTCTATTATGTAAGCCTCACAAAGTGAGTTCAGACCTGAACTGGTCCTTAAAAAGTGGGTTTTGGAAATTTTCTGAAAAATTTCAAGAATTGCTTCTGAACTTCTAAGCCTTCTAAAGTCCCCAAAAAACAAAATGGCATTCACAAAACGATCCAAACATGAAGTAGACATATGGGGAATAGTGTTGATCAAGCACCATAGTGGTCGGGTGCTCGGGGGCTCTAGCTGAACATATCAGGGTGCTTGGGTGCTCTACCGAGCACCCGTGCACAATGGAAGTCAATGGGAGAACCCGAGCATTAAAGCAGGCACCCCCTGCTCTGAAGAGGGGAGGGTGCCTGGTTCATAAGAAAAGGTCAGAAATTGATGGAAGCACCACCAAAATGGTTTGGGAACAGCATGAGGAGGATGTCTAGATGCATCTTGGACATCCAGGTCGCTGCTGGGAACGATGTTGTCCGAATGGTACGCCACTATTACAGACTGACAATAATACGCACAAAATCAAAGAAAAAAATCGATTTTAGCGGACAAATTGTTATTAAACATTCTTTCCTGTATATTTACTTGTATATAAAGTGCAAGTGCTGCCAAAAATTACAAGGAAGGGGCACTCTGATACAACCTGTATATCACATAGAGGAGGGCCTCATTCACATTGTGGTACAATTGTTCAGGTAGTGGGACTCCTACACTTATAAAGCCCATGCACTAAGTGAAAGGGCTGCCAAAAATTACAAGAAACTGGCACTACAATGCACCCTTTGTTACACATACACAGCCTTGAAAAATTATGATTGATGGCCTGCTTGTGAACCGCAAAAACATTTGATGCAAGAGCCTGCTGATCTGACCCTCTAAAACATTATGGGTGAGGGCCTGCTGATGCTTTGGGGACTCTAGATAACCTGGCCCCGATCGCATTTCCCCGTGACAGCGATGATCCATTCGGATGTCTGCCCTATCAACTTTCGATGTTATTTTCAGCGCCAACCACGGTGACCACGGGTAACGGGGAATCAGGGTTTGATTCCGGAGAGGGAGCCTGAGAAACAGCTATGGCTACCACTTCCAAGCAAGGCAGCATGCATGCAAATTACCTATTATGTATAATTAGGCTAGGGCCTTCAGGTGAGATGACCCTCAAAAAGATTGTAGGTGAGGGCCTGCAGGTGAGCTGCCCTGTAAAAGATTGTATGTGAGGGCCTGTAGGTGATCTGAGCCTCTAAAAAATTATATGCGAGGGCATGCTGCTGAGTTGACCCTCTAAAACATTATGGTTGAGGGCCTGCTGCTGAGCTGACCATTAAAATTTTTTGGGGAGAGTGCCTGCTGCTTTGCTGACCATTGCAAAAATTTACAGTGTTCCAAGTAGGCCGGGTCGCCTGAATTCGGCATTTGGCAAAAGATTTTTCCTTAATCAAAAACTAAAGTCGGAGGTTCAAAGACGATCAGATACCGTCGTAGTTTCTACCATAATGCCGTGATCCGGCGGTGTTATACCCATGACCCGCCTAGGAGCTTCCGGGAAACCAAAGTCTTTGGGTTCCAGGGGGAGTATGGTTGCAAAGCTAAAACTTAAAGGAATTGAAGGGAGGAAGGGAGGGCACCACCAGGAGTGGAGCCTGTGGCTTAATTTGACTCAACACGGGAAACTTGACAGATTGATAGCTCTTTCTCGATTCTGTGGGTGGTGCATGGACATTCTTAGTTGGTGGAGCGATTTCTTTGGTTAATACCGATAGCAAACGAGACACCTCTATAATTACTTGTTACGCGACCCCCAACGGTGAGGATTGTGTTGACCAGACTCTTGGATAGTGAGATTGGACTTGTAGATGAGGGCCTACTGGTCAGCTGACCCTCTAAAAAATTATATGCGAGGGCCTGCAGGTGAGCTGACCCTGTAAAAGATTGTAGGTGAGGGCCTGCTGGTGAGCTAACCCTGTAAAAGATTTTAGGTGCAGGCCTTCTGGTGAGCTGACCCTTTAAATCATTATATGCAAGGGCCTGCTGGTGAGCTGACCCTGTAAAACATTATATGCGAGGGCCTGCTGGTGAGCTGACCCTGTAAAAGATTTTAGGTGAGGGACTGCAGGTGAGCTGACCCTCTAAAAGTTTGTAGGTGTAGGCTTGCTGGTGAGCTGACCCTCTAAAACATTATATGCGAGGGCCTGCAGGTGAGCTGACCCTCTAAAAGATTGTAGGTGTGGACCTGCAGGTGAGCTGACCCTCTAAAACATTACATGCGAGGGCCTACAGGTGAGCTGACCCTCTAAAAGATTGTAGGTGAGGGAATGCTGGTGAGCTGACCCTCTAAAACATTATATGCGAGGGCCTGCAGGTGAGCTGACACTCTAAAAGATTGTAGGTGAGGGCCTGCTGGTGATCTGACCCTCTAAAAGATTGTAGATGTGGGCCTGCAGGTGAGCTGACCCTCTAAAACATTATATGCAAGGGCCTGCTGGTGAGCTGACCCTCTAAAAGATTATCTGCAGAATTTCTCTTGTGTAACGTTTGCGAATCCCAAAAATATCTGTGACATCCAGTGTACTTTTTTTGTAGACGGTGTCCGCTGCAGACAGTGACATTACCTGTGGTACATCTCCTGTGTAATGTTTCCACATCTAAAATACCTGTGACATTGCCTGTAATTTTATATTAGCAGCTGGTGACATCAGTGAAATTATTTGCGGTATTTCTCCTGTGTAACGTTTTCACATCCAAAATACCTGTGCGGCACTGCTGGTGAGCTGACCCTTTAAAACATTATATGCGAGTGCCTGCTGGTGAGCTGACACTGTAAAATATTTTAGATGCAGGCCTGCTGGTGAGCTGACCATCTAAAAAATTATATGCGAGGGCTTGCTTGGCAGCTGACCCTTTAAAACAGTATATGTGAGGGCCTGCTGGTGAGCTGACCCTGTAAAACATTGTAGATGAGGGCCTGCCGGTGAGCTAACCCTCTAAAAAAAAATTGGATCCGCACACTTTACACAGGAGATGTGGCGCAGCTAATGTCACTGTCTGCAGCGGACACCGTCTACGGAAAAATTACACTGGATGTCAGATATTTTTTGGATGCGCACACTTTACACTAGAGATGTGGCGCAGCCAATGTGACTGTCCGCAGCGGACACCGTCTATTGAAAAAGTACACTGTACAGGGAGTGCAGAATTATTAGGCAAGTTGTATTTTTGAGGATTAATTTTATTATTGAACAACAACCATGTTCTCAATGAACCCAAAAAACTCATTAATATCAAAGCTGAATATTTTTGGAAGTAGTTTTTAGTTTGTTTTTAGTTTTAGCTATTTTAGGGGGATATCTGTGTGTGCAGGTGACTATTACTGTGCATAATTATTAGGCAACTTAACAAAAAACAAATATATACCCATTTAAATTATTTATTTTTACCAGTGAAACCAATATAACATCTCAACATTCACAAATATACATTTCTGACATTCAAAAACAAAACAAAAACAAATCAGTGACCAATATAGCCACCTTTCTTTGCAAGGACACTCAAAAGCCTGCCATCCATGGATTCTGTCAGTGTTTTGATCTGTTCACCATCAACATTGCGTGCAGCAGCAACCACAGCCTCCCAGACACTGTTCAGAGAGGTGTACTGTTTTCCCTCCTTGTAAATCTCACATTTGATGATGGACCACAGGTTCTCAATGGGGTTCAGATCAGGTGAACAAGGAGGCCATGTCATTAGATTTTCTTCTTTTATACCCTTTCTTGCCAGCCACGCTGTGGCGTACTTGGAAGCGTGTGATGGAGCATTGTCCTGCATGAAAATCATGTTTTTCTTGAAGGATGCAGACTTCTTCCTGTACCACTGCTTGAAGAAGGTGTCTTCCAGAAACTGGCAGTAGGACTGGGAGTTGAGCTTGACTCCATCCTCAACCCGAAAAGGCCCCACAAGCTCATCTTTGATGATACCAGCCCAAACCAGTACTCCACCTCCACCTTGCTGGCGTCTGAGTCGGACTGGAGCTCTCTGCCCTTTACCAATCCAGCCACGGGCCCATCCATCTGGCCCATCAAGACTCACTCTCATTTCATCAGTCCATAAAACCTTAGAAAAATCAGTCTTGAGATATTTCTTGGCCCAGTCTTGACGTTTCAGCTTGTGTGTCTTGTTCAGTGGTGGTCGTCTTTCAGCCTTTCTTACCTTGGCCATGTCTCTGAGTATTGCACACCTTGTGCTTTTGGGCACTCCAGTGATGTTGCAGCTCTGAAATATGGCCAAACTGGTGGCAAGTGGCATCTTGGCAGCTGCACGCTTGACTTTTCTCAGTTCATGGGCAGTTATTTTGCGCCTTGGTTTTTCCACACGCTTCTTGCGACCCTGTTGACTATTTTGAATGAAACGCTTGATTGTTCGATGATCACGCTTCAGAAGCTTTGCAATTTTAAGAGTGCTGCATCCCTCTGCAAGATATCTCACTATTTTTGACTTTTCTGAGCCTGTCAAGTCCTTCTTTTGAACCATTTTGCCAAAGGAAAGGAAGTTGCCTAATAATTATGCACACCTAATATAGGGTGTTGATGTCATTAGACCACACCCCTTCTCATTACAGAGATGCACATCACCTAATATGCTTAATTGGTAGTAGGCTTTCGAGCCTATACAGCTTGGAGTAAGACAACATGCATAAAGAGGATGATGTGGTCAAAATACTCATTTGCCTAATAATTCTGCACGCAGTGTATGTCACAGATATTTTTTGGATGCGCACACCTAACACAGGAGATGTGGCGCAGCTAAAGTCACTGTCCACAGCGGACACCGTCTACGAAAAAGCGGTCTAACTATTGTACGCTATTTAGCACAGGGTGCGCTAAAAATAGATATTGCTGCCACACACAATAGTCCTTAGAAGGACTTTTGGGTTTGTAAAGTTTTAGCTATTTAGCGCAGGTTGCGCTAAAAATATAGATTGCTGCTACCACACACAATAGTCCTTAAAAGGACTTTTGGGTCTCTGAAAAGTTTTGGTGGTAATAATAATCTTAAATCACTCCCTACACTGTCTGTCCCTTCCTTAGCACAGCTCTCCCTGACTAAGAATGAGCCGATGACGCGTTCCAGCCAGCCAATCACTGTAATGTTATCAGCCAACATGGCTACGGCATTACAGTGAGGGCAGTGCTTACCTGCAATTTTTTTGGCTGTGTAGCAGCCAAAAAAATGCGTGGGACGGATCATCACTAATGGGGAATGTAAAGTAATAACTATTTTTGGAGTTATTACTATCTATTATAAAAGTACAGAAACTGAAGTTTGGAAATTTTAGCATTTTTCTAAATTTTTGGCAAATTTGGTATTTTTTTTATAAATAAAAATGATGTTTTTTGACTCAATTTTACCACTGTCATGAAGTACAATATGTGATGAGAAAACAATATCAGAATGGCCTGGATAAGTAACAGCATTTTAAAGTTATTACCACATAAAGTGACACGCCAGATTTGTTAAAAATGGCCTAGTCCTTAAGGTGTTAACATCGTCAACCATGCATTTATCCATAGACAAAGTTTAGGTTGTATTTATTCATACCTGAGTTGAATCTTCCAACTGAGTTGTTAGAATTGGACCCAGAACAAATTTCAAATAACTTGCTCATCTCTAGTAAGAAGATTTCAGAATATTTACAGAGAAGAAGATAACAATTCCCCATGACAGATATATTATTCCCTTGTTTGTACCATTGATTGATGAAAAAATATAAACAATAGTTAAAGGGAACCTGTCATCAACTTTAAGCTGACCGTACTGAGGGCAGTATAAAGTAGTGACAGAAATGCTGAGATATGTGTCTAATCCTGTCATAGAGTATGTGATATTGTCTGTAAGGGCATGTATCTAATCTTATTGATACTGTCTGCTGACCTGCTATATTTAATCCTAACATCTGTCATACTGTACTTTGAGCTTTGTATGTAATCCTGCCACCATACTCCAAATGAATAATAGATAAAATTCAAAAACCCTTACCCACTACCACCACTACAGTCATCCTCTGCCCTGCCTGAAATGACTGATATCAGGAAGTGATAGATTGAATTCACCAGTCGTACAATGGCTGATAACAGAGGACAATAGTTTCCCCTTGCGTACAGTTAGCCTTTTTCAGACAACGGTTTGTAGGGACAGTCATTGAAAGAAAATTTATATCAAAGAATGACTGCTGAGCAGACCCCCATATGTTTTCCAATCAAAAAAACATATAGTTAAATGGGTTACTGAGCTAAATGTGGTACACTCCACACCCGGTGGTTGTGATGTGAATTACAGCTTCTCCAGAGCTTGGATACCATCTCATGAGATACTACTACTGACCTTTCATAATGAATTGTATTCTTTAACAACATTTTAGAACAGTTTAGAGTGGACACCACTGAATTTATTAAATAGTAACACTAGATTTTTTCATTTATTTTTTCATATAATCAACTTATGATATATATATATATATATATATATATCACGGTCGGCATGACTATCACATACGTGACACAGAGGGAGGGAACGAGGAAGGCCCTGCCCAAGTGAGAGGGAAGGTGGTGACCCCTGACTCACCTTGCGGCTGGCACCTGGCTGCCCTGACGTCCCTAGACGGGTCCCTCACCCGTACGCCGATCACGTGCCTAAAGCCCTGGCTTTCCCTGAGCTGAGCCCTAGATAGTGAACAGGGCGGTGGGAACACTAGTCCGCACCACTAGCTCTAAGGGAAAACACCAAGGGGAGGACAGACAACACAGACTCAACATATAATCCCAGGTGGGCGACAACAGGAGACAACAATAAGCCCAACAGGGATCCGGAGGGTAGCACTCTGGAACGACAACCAGGCTTCACCACTCCAGTGGGTCAGTATGGATGTCCAGGCAGGAAGCTCTATAACTGGCAACTAGAGAAGTGTGAGGGGAGAATATAAGGAGGTTGGGAGTGGCAGACAAGAAACAGCTGAGGAGGAGAAGCTACGGATCCCTGAGTGAGACAAAAAGGATAGCAAGGCAAACACAGAAAACAATCACTAAGAAACAACGTGATCTTTAGATATAGAGCGCGCAGCCACCCGCTGCGACTTCCTGACTCCGGGTATAACGGAGTCAGACGTGGCTCTTGATAACCTCGTGACAGTACCCCCCCCTTTCACGAGGGGCCTCCGGACACTCAGGACCAGGTCTCTCCGGATGAGAGGCATGGAAAGCCTGAATTAACCTGTTGGCGTTTACCTCTGACGCTGGAACCCACATTCTTTCCTCGGGACCGTAACCCCTCCAATGTAACAGATACTGAAGAGAGCGGCGGACCCGACGAGAATCAACAATTCTGGCTATTTGAAACTCCAGATTACCAGCCACAATAACAGGAGGAGGTGGCAGCGGTGATGGTTCTAGAGGTGGAACATACTTCTTGAGTAACGATTTATGGAAGACGTTATGGATCTTAAAAGTCTGAGGTAGCTCCAGGCGAAAAGCCACAGGGTTAATGACGGCTACTATTTTATAGGGACCAATGAACCTAGGGCCCAGTTTCCAAGAAGGAACCTTCAACTTAATATTCCTAGTAGACAACCACACATAGTCATTCACTCCTAGGTCCGGACCTGGCGACCGTTTCTTATCGGCCATGCATTTATATTTACCACTCATCTTTTTCAAGTTAACTTGCACCTTCTGCCATACCGATGAAAGAGATGAAGAAAACCTTTCCTCTTCGGGAACCCCAGAAGACCCCCCCTCTTTGAAAGTACAAAATTGGGGATGAAAACCGTATGCACCAAGGAATGGTGACTTGCCAGTGGACTCCTGATAATGATTATTTATGGCAAACTCAGCTAACGGTAAATATGATGACCACAACTCTTGGTTTTCAGACACAAAACACCTTAAATATGTTTCTAGGTTTTGGTTGGTACGCTCAGTCTGTCCATTCGACTGAGGATGGAAAGCTGAGGAAAAGGACAAGTGAACCCCCAAACGGGAACAAAAAGCTTTCCAAAACTTAGAAATAAACTGGGTTCCCCGATCCGAAACCACATCGGAAGGGACCCCGTGAAGCTTCACGATTTCACTGATAAACACCTGAGCAAGAGTTTTAGCATTAGGAAGTGCGGGTAGCGCAATAAAGTGTACCATTTTGCTAAACCCGTCTACTACTACCAAGATAACTGTTTTACCTGCCGACAACGGTAAGTCAGTGATGAAATCCATTACATCCTGACGCAACCTTGGCCACCAAAAACGACGAGATAATAGCTCCAAGGTTGCTTTACTACCCGGGTGCACAGCAAGTGCCGAATTATGATGTTCTTTTAATAATTCAAGACGCAGGTTTAACGGTACAAACAATTTCTCTGAGGGGCAAGAGGCCGGGGCGTCCCCCTGGGCCTCTAACACCTTTCCCTCTAGAACAGAGTGTACAGCAGAGACAACCACTCCTCTTTGTAAAATAGGTACCGGATCACTAACATTACCCCCTCCAGGGAAACTACGAGATAATGCGTCTGCCTTGGTATTTTTTGCCCCAGGACGATAGGTGATTACAAAGTTAAATCTGGTAAAGAATAGCGACCACCTAGCTTGTCTAGGGGTGAGACGCTTAGCCGATTCTAGGTACAAAAGGTTTTTGTGATCCGTAATCACCGTGACGGGGTGGATTGCTCCCTCTAAGAAGTGACGCCACTCTTCAAGCGCCAGTTTAATCGCCAACAGTTCCCTATTTCCAATATCATAATTCTTCTCTGCAGAAGATAATTTTTTGGAAAAGAAAGCGCAAGGACGCCATTTGCCAGGAGACGGACCCTGAGACAATACAGCCCCTACTCCCACCTCTGACGCATCTACCTCGACAATAAAAGGCTGGGAGACATCAGGTTGAATTAGAACAGGTGCCGAGGTAAACCTCTCCTTTAGAGAGGAAAATGCATTTTTAGCGGCGTCAGACCATTTGGAAAAATCAGTCCCCTTCCTAGTCATGTCGGTAAGGGGTTTAACGATCACTGAATAATTTTTAATGAACTTTCTATAGAAATTTGCGAAACCCAAAAACCATTGTAGGGCTTTAAGGTTCTCAGGAAGATCCCAATCTAAAATTGCCTGGACCTTCCCAGGATCCATGCGGAAACCTGAAGCAGATAATAGATATCCCAGGAACTGTAATTCCTGAACGGCGAAGACACATTTTTCAATTTTCGCATATAATTTATTCGTCCGTAGGACCTGCAGTACTTGCCTGACATGCACCTCATGTGTTTTCAGATCAGCCGAATAAATTAAGATATCATCTTTGTATATGACTACAAACCTGCCGATGAGATGACTAAAAATATCATTAACGAAATGTTGGAAGACAGCAGGGGCATTGGTCAGACCGAAAGGCATAACTAGATTTTCATAATGCCCCTCAGGGGTGTTAAAAGCTGTCTTCCACTCATCCCCTTCCTTGATTCGAATCAGATTGTAGGCCCCCCTAAGATCAAGTTTGGAGAACCACCTAGCACCCGCAATCTGATTAAAAAGGTCAGGAATGAGAGGAAGAGGGTATGGGTCTCGGATGGTTATCTGGTTTAACTCACGGAAATCTAGGCAAGGACGCAGGCCCCCATCTTTCTTTTTAACAAAGAAAAACCCTGCAGCCACGGGTGAAGAAGAGGGTCTGATGTGTCCCTTAGCCAGACTCTCGGAGATATAATCTTTCATGGCTTGTCTCTCGGGACCCGAAAGATTATACAACCTGGACTTGGGTAATTTTGCACCGGGAATCAGGTTAACCGGGCAATCATAAGGACGATGAGGTGGTAGCTTCTGACAACCCTTTTCAGAAAAAACGTCCTCAAAGTCCGAAATAAATGTAGGTAGGGAAGCTATGGAGGCGATTAAGCAATTGTTATTTAAGCAATTCTCTCTGCAATGCTCACTCCACTCCAATATCTCCCTGGCCTGCCAATCCACCACTGGATTGTGCGCTACCAACCAGGGAAGACCCAATACCACCGGAGAGGGAAGGCCCTCCAGAATGTAACATGAAAGACACTCATTATGGTGGTCCCCTACCCGAAGGTGTAAATTATGAACAATGTGGGTGAGGTTTCTCTGAGACAGAGGAGCAGAATCTATAGCGAATACGGGAATAGGTATCTGCAGCGTACAGAGAGACAAACCCATAGTGCGGGCAAAATGGGCATCAATCAAGTTTACCCCTGCTCCACTGTCTAGAAAAAAAGAAATAGACTCCGTCTTAACACCAAAAACAATGACCGCTGGTAACACAAATTGAGATGTTCGTATGGAGGAAACGTATACCCCCCGGCTGACATCCTCCGCACAGCCTGGGGTTAGTAGTTTTCCGACAGTCTTTTGTTTTTGAGAAAGGAGGGACAGACATTAATGAAATGACCCTTCCCCCCACAGAAAAAACAAGCCCCCCCCCCTACGGCGAACCTCGGGAGGACGGACCTGACGAGAAGTTCCGCCTAGCTGCATAGGCTCATCTAAGTCAGTACAGACTGACTGTTGCTTGGGCGAGGTAACCAATTGCTCAGGAATTTTCGATCTCTCCCTAAGACGTCTATCTATTCTGATAGAGAGGGACATAACAGCATCAAGGGAAAGGGGGGTCTCATACAGCGCCAGTGCATCCTTAACCCTTTCAGATAACCCAGAGCAGAACTGACTCCTGAGAGCCGGGTCGTTCCACTGAGTATCCGTAGCCCACCTACGGAACTCTGAGCAATATTCCTCTGCTGACCGATCTCCCTGTAGGAGTCTCCGTAACTTCGACTCAGCCAGGGCGACTCGGTCAGGGTCATCATATATGAGACCCAAAGCCCCAAAAAATCCCTCCACTGACCGAAGAGCCTGAGAACCAGGGGGTAACGAGAACGCCCAGGATTGCGGATCCCCCTGAAGCAGGGAAATGACAATCCCTACCCGCTGTTCTTCATTACCTGAGGAGTAAGGGCGCAACTTAAAATATAATTTGCAGGCCTCACGGAACGTCGCAAATTTGTCCCTTCCCCCAGAAAATCTGTCAGGAAGAGCAACCTTGGGTTCTGTAACAACCTGGTTACCCATAGCAACCGCTGGGGGTGCGGTCTGCTGCATTTGCTGCTGTTGTTGGAAAACAGACGCCTTCAATCCTGCCACCTCCAAAGACAGGCCTTGAAGCTGTTTTGCCAAGGCAGCAATAGGATCCATATTGGATTCTAAGTAGAGAAAAAAAACAACAAAAAAAAAATTATATTTTTTTTATTATTAATTTTTTTTCTCAAAAAGTAAAGGCCAGTTATAATATCACGGTCGGCGTGACTATCACATACGTGACACAGAGGGAGGGAACGAGGAAGGCCCTGCCCAAGTGAGAGGGAAGGTGGTGACCCCTGACTCACCTTGCGGCTGGCACCTGGCTGCCCTGACGTCCCTAGACGGGTTCCTCACCCGTACGCCGATCACGTGCCTAAAGCCCTGGCTTTCCCTGAGCTGAGCCCTAGATAGTGAACAGGGCGGTGGGAACACTAGTCCGCACCACTAGCTCTAAGGGAAAACACCAAGGGGAGGACAGACAACACAGACTCAACATATAATCCCAGGTGGGCGACAACAGGAGACAACAATAAGCCCAACAGGGATCCGGAGGGTAGCACTCTGGAACGACAACCAGGCTTCACCACTCCAGTGGGTCAGTATAGATGTCCAGGCAGGAAGCTCTATAACTGGCAACTAGAGAAGTGTGAGGGGAGAATATAAGGAGGTTGGGAGTGGCAGACAAGAAACAGCTGAGGAGGAGAAGCTACGGATCCCTGAGTGAGACAAAAAGGATAGCAAGGCAAACACAGAAAACAATCACTAAGAAACAACGTGATCTTTAGATATAGAGCGCGCAGCCACCCGCTGCGACTTCCTGACTCCGGGTATAACGGAGTCAGACGTGGCTCTTGATACCCTCGTGACAATATATATATATATATATATATATATATATAAGTTTTTTCTTCACTAGTCAATGAATAGTTAGGCATGGTCTGGCTTCTGCCTTACAAGGAGGAAGAGGCTTCTTAACCCCTTAGTGACCACCAATACGCCTTTTTTACTGTGGTCAATAAGGGGCCTTAAGCTGGTCGGTCACTTTTTCATAGCTGGAAGCGGGGACTTGGCTCTCACATTAGAGCCGCACTCCTGCTCTAACAGCCAGGACCAGCAGGAGTGCGGCTACCACAAGTAAACTGGACTCCCTCTTTCTCCCATCAGCACCTTGCAAATGCGATCGCGGGGTGCCGCTGTGTGTAAAGGCTGGCCAGAGTCTGGTATAGGCCCCAAGCCAGCCTTGAGTATTTTCTAGCAGGCTGCACCTCCCTGGCGCAGGCAGCTGGTTAATGTCAGTAAAGCGCTGACATTAAATTGCAATGCTATATAGGCGTAGTGCATTGTATTTTAAAAAACAATCAATTTTTTGGTTATAGTTCCCTTTTGACTAAAAAAAATAAAAATAAAAATATAATTTTTAATGAAAAGAATTGCAAAAATAAAATTCTCCTCCATATGTTTAGTATTACTCCATACATAATGACCTGCACAACATAAATATCATGTAAATGACAGAATTGCTAATTTATTCTTAGTTGCCACTGACAAAACATTATAACAAGTGATCAAAAAGTGTAATTTACTCCAAAATGAAGCAAAAAAACAAAATACAAGTCATCCCGCAAAAATCAACCCTCACACAACTTTATAGAAAATAAAATAAAAAAGTTATGGATCTTGGGAAGCAGCAATGCAAAAAGATTTTCTTCCTTTAAAAAAGGGGTTCTATTGCACAAAAGTAGTAAAATGTTAAAAAAACTAAATGTATTTGATATCGCTGTAATCATACTGACCCAGAGAATAAAGATATTATGTTATTTATTATTTATAATAAATGAATGCTATACAATTTGTAACGTAAAAACTCGATGGCAGTGCTGTTTTTCCCATCTCTCTCCCAGAAAGAGTTAACAAAAGTTAATCAGAAAGTTATGTGTACCCCAAAATTACGCCATTAAAAACTACAACTTATCCTGCAAAAAACAAGCCCTCATACAGCTGCATAGATGGAAAAATAAAAAAGTTATAGCTCTTGGAAGGCAACAATGAAAAAAGGAACAAAAATACTTGGTCAGTAAGGCCCAAAACAGGTTGGTCGTTAGGGGGTTAAAGGTCAATGATCCCGGATTAAAATATGTCTGCAACTAGAATCTCTCTAAAAAAAGTGGTGCAAATTGACCTAATTTGACAAAACTAGAGCTTCAACAACTTTTATGACTTGGTATTAAAGGGGTTGGAAGGGACAGTGATTCACGGGAAATAAGGTGTGGCTTAAGATGCAACATTTTTCTCCTAAATTTCACTACTATTCTGCCTTACAATTCTTTCTCAAAGTAAGTATCAACCTAGACAAAAGTATCTATCACTGCACCACATTTATCATGTAGTCTGAGCAACTATGATAAATAGGAGGTTTAGACAGCCTGTCTAAGTCTGTGTATGTAGAAAAAATACATTTCATAGTGAGGACCCAGTTCCAATATGCTGCTTATTTAAAAGCCAAATATATATATATATATATATATATATATATATATATATATATATATATATATATTCTATGATATAAAGAACAATACATTATAATAAGAAAGCAACTAATTTGATGAATCTTACAAACAATTTACATTAATTTAGTACAATCATATTTCTAACTATAAAATCTGAAAACTATTTAGAATAAATGTCAACATTTAAATACCTGCTCAATACTGTTAGGAGGGAAGTCAAGGCTTACAGGATCTTTCATAGCTGTTGAATTGTCTGTGTCTATGAGATTGTCTGTGGGGACGTTCTGCAGTGGTTTCAGATAAGCAATTTCATTCTGCTTTGAGTCCAGAGTCACACACACATCATATGAGAATGGGAAAGGTAAACTTGTATCACTGATCTCAGAAGGACACCCCAGGGTGAATTGAGGGTACACATTTCGATTATATGCTCCAAAAGTAGTTGGGGTGTTGGTGTTTCTGCATTTGAAAATTACCGTAATAATAACAGTAATAATGAATAAACAAGAAATCAGAGCTATGGATATGACTAGATAGAAAGTTACATTAGATGTCTTGTCTGAATTTGTTGGTTGTCTTCTTATCTCTGGTATAACTTGCTGAAAATTCTCTGCAACAACTAAATTCAAAGTAACTGTAGATGACAGAGATGGGGATCCATTATCCTTCACCAGAACCACAAGTTTTTGCCTTAAATTATCAACATCTTGGAGATCTCTTAAAATCTTTATTTCACCAGTATGTTGGCCAATTGTGAATAAAGATGAATCAGGAACCTGTAGTAAGTGATAGGAGAGCCAGGCATTGTGTCCAGAGTCAGAGTCCACTGCAATCACTTTGGTGACCAGATAACCTTTCTCAGCAAAGTGAGGAATAAACTCAAATAATGCTGATCCCTCGGTGTCTGGTGATGGGTAGAGAATCTTCGGAGCATTATCATTCTTATCAATGATACATATCCTCACTGTGACATTACTGCTTAGAGAAAGAGATCCACTGTCTTTAGCCATCACCTGGAACTGAAATTCCCGCAACTGTTCATAGTCAAAAGATCGCTGGGCATAGAGAACGCCAGTCATTGAGTTTATGGAAACATATGAAGATAACGGAATATTATCAATGTTGTTGTTCACAATGCTGTATGTAATCTTCCCATTATCATCTCGGTCAAGATCTGAAGCAAGAATATTTTGTATTGAAGTACCAGGTTGATTATTTTCTATAATGTAGACAATGTAGTTCATTCTCTCAAAAACTGGAACATTGTCATTCACATCTGAAATAGTTAACTGAATAGTTTTGTTGGTAGACAGAGGAGGAGTTCCTTTATCCATACATTGAATTGTAACATTATATCCAGAATTCCTTTCTCGGTCCATGCTAGTTGCAGTTACAAGTTTATAATAGTTACTAGATGATGGTAACAGCTGAAATTCCTTTATATCTGAGTTCAAACAAACAACTTCTCCATTTATTCCTGAATCCAGGTCATGAACATTAATTATTGCTATGACAGTACCAGGTGGAGAATCTTCTGGAAGTGTTTTTGCAAGAGTGGTAACTGTTATATCTGGAGCATTATCATTCACATCAATCACTTGTATTGATACCTTGCAATGTGTGACAAGACCTCCACCATCTTTAGCTTCTACAGTCATTTCATAGCTATCTGCTGCTTCATAGTCTAAACTACCTATTATCTTCATGTCACCTTTTAAGGAATCTATAGAAAATAGTTCATTTGCTTTTTCGGGAATGTGGCTAAAAGAATAAGTCACTAAGCCATTTGTACCTTCATCTTCATCAGTTGCATTTAATTGAACCACTAAAAGGCCAATAGGTGCATTTTCAGATATTTTATAGTGATTTATGGCTTGGGTAAAAGTTGGAAAGTTGTCATTAACATCTTGAACAGTGATCTTAATTATAGCAGTGCCAGATTTTGGAGGTTTACCCCCATCAAAAGCAGTTAAAATTAAATCATAGAAACTCTGCTTTTCTCTGTCTAATGATTTTTCAAGTATAATTTCTGGATTTTTAATACCATCGTTAGTGGTTTGTTCCCCAAGTGTAAAGTATTCATTACTACTAAGAGTATAACTCTGAATAGAATGCATGTCTAGATCTGGATCTTGTGCATTTCCTAATGGAAAATGTACTCTGGGAACAGACAATTCACTGATTCCTATTTCAAAATACTTTTTAGAAAATGTTGGTGCATTATCATTTACATCCTGGATTTCTATAATGATTGTATAAAAATTTAAAGGGTTTTCAATTACAGCTTCTAGGTTTATAAAGCAGCTGAGTTTAGTCCCACATAATGATTCTCTATCAATTCTCTCTGATACAATTAAATCTCCATTTTCCAATATAATATTGAAATATTGCTTTGTGCCATGAGATACAATTTGAAATTTTCTAAATGCAAGTTCCTTTACACTAACTCCAAGATCTTTTGCTACATTGCCAACGACTGATCCTTTTTTTAGTTCTTCAGGTATTGAATATTGTAATTGGCATGAGATATCCCTGGACCAAAATGATAGAAGACAAAGTAATACTTGCCATATTATTGTCCATTGAGATCCTTGGAGTCTTGTGTTTTGTTGCATTGTTAGCAGGATATTTAATATAGGCTGTTTCAGATGAAACTACAATGGAATTCCAAGACTTAAGGTTCTTGAGCAGCAGAAAAGAGTAAAGCAAATCACAAGATGTATTGAAGAATAAATCTAGGAGTTTCTAGAGATATATGCTATGAGGCTGCATTTTTTCTCTCATTCAGCTAGAATAGAAAATACTACAGTCTTATGGCGGCACTCAGAGTTCAAATTGAGGTACTGCAAGTACCAGTGAAAAGTATTTGCTTTTCAGTTCTTATCTTGATGGATTTGTTTTAGGTATACTTATATTAGTTATCACAGTGATATATTTCACTCAGTTTTAAGATTTATGTTAATACTTAACCAAAGAAACCAGAAAATCAATGAAACTTTAACATCTAAGCTTAGTGCATTGTGCACTAGCGATAGAGGTACAATGCAAAGAATGTTTCGCATGAAGCACAAAGAAACCCAATCTAGAATGTAGTTTGGATTTTACAATTTTTTAATTGTGAAAAATTACCTAATTAATTATTCTGTGTAAACTTTTATCCGTTGTATATTACTTTGTGTTTTTTCCACTGAAGATAGTGGACCATTGTACAAAGCAAGCACTTTTTGTTTCTTCCACATTTCCTCATAGATTGTAATGTAAGTGTAAAGGACCCTCATTCCTGAATTCCTCATTCCTGAATTGTTAATATGATTATTATTTCATAATGTATGATGAATGTAGACTGCTGCCGAATATGTTTATATATGTGTTTTTTTTTATCCTACATGAAACTTTCCATTTACTTCCATTTTCCTTGCATCTCCTTTTTGTTAGTATTGCAATTTATATACTTTTTATTATGCTTCAAATGAAGGCTAAAGATTTGTGCTGTCTTCACACAAACCAGCAACCATGCTTATGCTTCTGGTTAGGGATGATCGAAGTGAGCTTTGGATTCTAGATCCGAAGTCTCTCTAAACTTTGTTTTAATGCTGTATGAAGATTTGTTTCCGTACAATATAAAAATGTATGGGCGCCATCAAGGCAAAGTCATTATCATCAAAGTCTCACAGGTTGCACTACGGTGAATAAGTGAATAACTTCAGTATTTGACTTTTGTACTTGAACGATTTTAAAACATGGTTCCAAAGCCAACTTTGGATACCTGTTTTAAAATGATTTTTAAGTTTAATAATCAAATGCCGAAGTCATTCACTGAAGTTTCGGTGAAAGCTCATTTTGCCACGCCGAAGCCCATACATTTTAATGCTGAACAGAGACGGATCTCCGTACAGCATTAAAATGAAGTTTGGAGCAAAGCAACTTCGGATCTAGGATCCAAAACATGCTTTGCTCATCCCCAGTTGTGGTACCTGTGATCACTGCTACCAATTTGATATATAAGTAGGGGTCTATACTATACATAGTATTGATATAAAATTTATCAGATGCATACTATAACATACTGTAACTGAAAGTTACTGGGACCCAATGCAAAATCTGAAACAGGCCCCTATCTACCATATACCTTTTATAATACTAATTTGGAACAGGGGCATTTGGGTCCTCTCAGACACCAAGACCCAAGTCTCCATACACATTGGTGTATTGTCAGCTTAACCTGCCAAGAACTGCAGATTCGGTTTACAACATAATGTGTAAAGGAAGCTCCCAACTCTCCCAGAAAGATGATGTTGAGAGATAGAAGGATCTGGGAAATTTTTTCACTCAATTAGTGTTGAGCAAACCAGTACTGTCAAGTTCAGGCCGTACCGAACTTTGCGAGTTCGGGTACCCAAACCAGAACTTTGCCAGGAAAGTTGGGGTTAGAGTTCGGTGTTCGGGCATTTAATAAAGCTTTGCACCCCTGACACAGAAATATAAGAATTAATCTGGCTGTTAATTCTGTGGGTGACCTATAGTGATTTTTTAGTGGGTGCAACGCACCAATTTTGTACCCCTGACACAAAAATATAATAGTTAATCCGCCTGTTAGTTCGATGGATGACACATACTCATTTTTGGTGTGAGATACACATGCACTTTATAAGTGACAGGGAAATTAATATAGTTAATCCGTCTGTTAGTTCGGTGGGTGACATATTCCCATTTTTGGTGTGAGGTACACCTGCACTGCATATGTGACTGGGAAATTAATATAGTTAATCTGACTGATAGTTCGGCCGGTGACATATACCCAATTTTGGTGTGAGGTACATATACCAGGTGGTATATGTTTTATGATAAATTTAGTGTAAAGTACACTAACGCAGATTCAAGCAAAACTGACTTCAAATATTACCCTCATGATAAATTTCTTTCATATGTTTTGTAAGATCAGGGACTAAGAATAAGGCCTACAAAGGGTAAAATGCCGAAAAAGTAGGATATATGTTATATTACAGGCAAGTATCCCTCATTTACACAAGACGCAGTCTAATAAGTCGCCAATTACATGTTGGTATGCTTTAAACCTTTCAAGATCCTGGGATTTTCGTTTTTTGTGTTTTCATTTTTTACTACCTTCCTTCCTGCAGCCATTTTTTTTATATTTTTTATATTCATCTAATAGTATAATGCTTTGTTTTTTGAGGGACACGTTGTACTTTCTAAAGGCACCATTTACTAGTTGCATACAATGCAGTAAGAAGCTGTAAAACAATTTCAAATAGGTGGAATTAGAAAAAATTTGGAAAAAGAATTTCTAACACAGTTTTATGGGTTTTGTTATTATAATGCTCCATATGCATGCTCAGCATTGTCTGGGTAAGTACAATTACAACAATATCATATTTATATAGTTTTTCTTTTGTTTTAATGCTGAAAAAAACACCATATTTTGACCCCCATAACTTTTTTATAATTAGATCTACGGAGGGCTTATTTTTTGCAGGATGATCTTTTGTTTTTATGTATGCAATTTTGAAGTGTGTGGGACTTTTTTGGGGGGTATTTTTTTTCCATTACATCGTTCACCCTATGGGATAAATATATTTATAAAATATATATATATTTTAATAGCCAAGGCATTTTGGGAAGTGATTATACCTATAATGTTTATTTTTATGATTTATTTTTCTGGTATATACACACATATATATATATATATATATATATATATATATACAGTGGGATGCGAAAGTTTGGACAACCTTGTTAATCGTCATGATTTTCCTGTATAAATCGTTGGTTGTTACGATAAAAAATGTCAGTTAAATATATCATATAGGAGACACACACAGTGATATTTGAGAAGTGAAATGAAGTTTATTTGATTTACAGAAAGTGTGCTATAATTGTTTAAACAAAATTAGGCAGGTGCATAAATTTGGGCACCACAAAAAAGAAATGAAATCAATATTTAGTAGATCCTACTTTTGCAGAAATTACAGCCTCTAAACGCTTCCTGTAAGGTTCCAATGAGAGTCTGGATTCTGGTTGAAGGTATTTTGGACCATTCCTCTTTAGAAAACATCTTTAGTTCATTCAGGTTTGATGGCTTCCGAGCATGGACAGCTCTCTTTAAGTCACACCACAGATTTTCAATTATATTCAGGTCTGGGGACTGAGATGGCCATTCCAGAACGTTGTACTTGTTCCCCTGCATAAATGCCTTAGTGGATTTTGAGCAGTGTTTAGGGTCGTTGTCTTGTAGAAAGATCCAGCCCCGGCGGGCGCAGCTTCAGCTTTGTCACTGATTCCTGGACATTGGTCTCCAGAATCTGCTGATACTGAGTGGAATCCATGCGTCCCTCAACTTTGACAAGATTCCCAGTCCCTGCACTGGCCACACAGCCCCAGAGCATGATGGAACCACCCCCATATTTTACTGTAGGTAGCAGGTGTTTTTCTTGGAATGATGTGTTCTTTTTCCTCCATGCATAACGCCCCTTGTTATGGCCAAATAACTCAATTTTAGTTTCATCAGTCCACAGCACCTTATTCCAAAATGAAGCTGGCTTGTCCAAATGTGCTTTAGCCCACCTCAAGCGGCACTTTTTGTGCTGTGGGCGGAGAAAAGGCTTCCTCTGCATCACTCTCGCATACAGCATCTCCTTGTGTAAAGTGCGTCAAATGGTTGAACGATGCACAGTGACTCCATCTGCAGCAAGATGATGTTGTAGGTCTTTGGTGCTGGTCTGTGGGTTGACTCTGACTGTTCTCACCATTCGTCGCTTCTGTCTACCTGAGATTTTTCTTGGTCTGCTACTTCGAGCCTTAACTTGAACTGAGCCTGTGGTCTTCCATTTCCTCAATATGTTCCTAACTGTGGAAACAGACAGCTGAAATCTCTGAGACAGCTTTCTGTATCCTTCCCCTAAACCATGATGGTGAACAATCTTTGTCTTCAGGTCATTTGAGAGTTGTTTTGAGACCCCCATGTTGCTACTCTTCAGAGAAAATTAAAAGAGGAGGAAACTTACAATTGACCCCCTTAAATACTCTTTCTCATAATTGAATTCACCTGTGTATGTAGGTCAGGGGTCACTGAGCTTACCAAGCCAATTTGAGTTCCAATAATTAGTTCTAAAGGTTTTGGAATCAATAAAATGACAACAGTGCCCAAATTTATGCCCCTGCCTAATTTGTTTAAACAATTATAGCACACTTTCTGTAAATCCAATAAACTTCATTTCACTTCTCAAATATCACTGTGTGTGTCTCCTATATGATATATTTAACTGACATTTTTTATCGTAACAACCAACGATTTATACAGGAAAATCATGACGATTAACAAGGTTGCCCAAACTTTTGCATCCCACTGTATACATCCTACATAATAAAAGCGCTATGTGAGTGCATTGTGTCCATGTTTGTGTGCCGTTTGTCATACCAAGCATGCGCGGCACGGGGGGCACAGTAGGGTCTGCTGGACGTGGCTGTGATGACTATAGGGCTCCAGGTATGTGACTACACCGCCATATAATGGGCTTTATGTGTACGGCTGCATACAATAGGGTTCTATGCAGAACCGCAGCACAGGGGGAACAATAGGGGTCCATATATTTGCCATGGACGCCTCGGTACAGCAGCTGTGGCCCTCACCGGGCGTCAGAGCACCTACTTCCCAGCCGTGTTCAGCGGTCGGTTCGCCATGCTGAGAGCGATACACACTGGCCCTGCAAAATACACTTCCCTGCTGCGTCTAGCTCCACCCATCTGCCTACACACAGCCAATCACAGAGGGGCACACAATGCACCAATTGTTGACGGCAGCTTATGTGCATTCAGTATGATAGTGCAAGTGCAAGAAAGGAGAGCTGTGATTGGTCGCTGGCAGAACTATAGGGGATATAGAAAACACAAAGCTAATGAGAGAAGGTTACTGTGGAGTAGCCGGGAGGTCAGGAGAGCGGGCACAGGGGACGGGTGAGGGGAAGCTGTATACACACACACACACACAGATGTAATCTATACTAATAAAAGCCCTGTGTGCGTGCTGTGTGTCCGTGTGTGTGTGTCGATAGTTGAAGTGCGTGGTACGCTGACCAATCATCACACGGCGCTCCACATGCCATCCGCACCACCTACACCTGCGAGCCAATCGCCACCTCCTATGGTGTGCTCTCCACATCGGGGCACCACCATTACTTGCATCACAGAGCCGCACAGTCCCAATACTGTCAGCCACAGACAGCAGCTGCTGACAGCAGTATGAGCCACTAGTCAGTGCCAGCAGTCTCAGCACCACCAGTCAGTGCCAGCAGTCAGTGCCAGCCGTCTCAGCTATCAGTCAGTGCCACCAGCCACAGCCACCAATCACAGTGCCAGCAGTCTCAGACACCAGTCAGTGCCAGCCATCTCAGCCATCAGTCAGTGCCACCAGCCACCAGTCATAGTGCCAGCAGTCTCAGACACCAGTCAGTGCCAGCCGTCTCAGTCATCAGTCAGTGCCACCAGCCACAGCCATCCAGTCACAGTGCCATCAGTCTCAGCCACAGCCACCAGCCGCAGCCAGCACTCTCAGCCAGCAGTCAGTGCCAGCAGTCTTAGCCACAGCCACCACTCTCGGCCACCAGCCACAGCCACCAGACAGTTCCAGCAGTCTCAGCCAATCTGGTCAAGATTCCTTGCCATTTAATATAGACTGTTCCTACTAATGTTTATGCACTACTGTTCTAGCGCCCATTATTGTAACGGGCTTAATGCCTAGTATATATATACAGTATAGACCAAAAGTTTGGACACACCTTCTCATTCAAAGAGTTTTCTTTATTTTCATGACTATGAAAATCGTAGATTCACACTGAAGGCATCAAAACTATGATTTAACACATGTGGAATTATATACATAACAAACAAGTGTGAAACAACTGAAAATATGTCATATTCTAGGTTCTTCAAAGTAGCCACCTTTTGCTTTGATTACTGCTTTGCACACTCTTGGCATTCTCTTGATGAGCTTCAAGAGGTAGTCCTCTGAAATGGTTTTCACTTCACAGGTGTGCCCTGTCAGGTTTAATAAGTGGGATTTCTTGCCTTATAAATGGGGTTGGGACCATCAGTTGCGTTGAGGAGAAGTCAGGTGGATACACAGCTGATAGTCCTACTGAATAGACTGTTAGAATTTGTATTATGGCAAGAAAAAAGCAGCTAAGTAAAGAAAAACTAGTGGCCATCATTACTTTAAGAAATGAAGGTCAGTCAGTCAGCCGAAAAATTGGGAAAACTTTGAAAGTAAGGGCTATTTGACCATGAAGGAGAGTGATGGGGTGCTACGCCAGATGACCTGGCCTCCACAGTCACCAAACCTGAACCCAATCGAGATGGTTTGGGGTGAGCTGGACCGCAGAGTGAAGGCAAAAGGGCCAACAAATGCTAAGCATCTCTGGGAACTCCTTCAAGACTGTTGGAAGACCATTTCAGGGGACTACCTCTTGAAGCTCATCAAGAGAATGCCAAGAGTGTGCAAAGCAGTAATCAAAGCAAAAGGTGGCTACTTTGAAGAACCTAGAATATGACATATTTTCAGTTGTTTCACACTTGTTTGTTATGTATATAATTCCACATGTGTTAATTCATAGTTTTGATGCCTTCATAGTCATGAAAATAAAGAAAACTCTTTGAATGAGAAAGTGTGTCCAAACTTTTGGTCTGTACTGTATATAATTCGCTTTGCCAAATTTCCCAAAACATTTAATTCAATTTGAATTAATTTGGCTTACCGGGCCAAAACTGATCAAACAGATCATGTGTAAACTCAGCCTTACAGGTCAATGTTAGCATCAAATATAAAGGACTTAACCGTGCCATGGCCCAAGAGTTTACTATAGAGTGAAAGAGTGCTCTCCCTTTTCACCATGTGCGGACTTCACAGATTGCTACAGAACCTGTTCATCCCAAAATCTGTACTATCAGACCACAATTTCACTCAAATTACAGAATCAAGGATTAATGGACTTATTTATGTATAAAAAAAAAAGGAAATACACACCAAAATCAGTAGTATCAGACTGCAAGGATTAACAGATTTATGTATGAAAGAACAAGAACCCCAAAATCTGTAGTATCATGCACAATTTCACCCCAATTACAGAATCAAAGATGACTGCATTTACTTATGTATAAAAGAATGTGAACACCCCAAAATCAGTAGTATCAGGATGCAATTTCACCCGAGAATCAAGGATTAATCAAGGATTACTTATGTACAAAGGAATGTGAACACCTCAAAATCAGGAGTATCAGATTGCAATTTTACCCCAATTACAGAATCGAGGATTAATTGAATTACATATGTAAAATAACGATGTAAACCCCCCAAAATCAGTAGTAGCAGACCGCAATTTCACCCCAATTACACAATCAAAGATTAATGGAATTACTTACATATGTAAAAAAGAATGTGAACAACCTAAAATCAGTAGTGTTAGAACACTTTTTAACCCCAATTAGTGCAGAATGGTGTGATAGAGTGGCTTCTCTATTAGTCAAGCTTTACACTGTTCTATTGGCCCCTGCACTCTCCCTATAGTGTGGATAAAGTCTCCCTATTATATCCCTACACTATCTCTGTGCTGTTCCTGAACTGTTCAAAAATCAAAAGTAATATTGTTCGAATAAAGTCTTTCGTAATCACTTTCGCTAGCACTCACATCTGTCTCTATGCTCAGTTTCCTGGAAAATGGTGAAGACAGGGCAGGATGAGGCTTTTTTGACAGTTTTGAGCTATGGCTCAATATGTAATATTATATTAACATTATTATAAACTGTGAAGAACCCTGGACTTTTTACAAAATGTATCATCCAGTAGAATAAAATATTATCCAAAATAAAATAGCGCCAACACAATGATCCCTTGATTTCATAAAAAAAATATAAACATATGGTGAAACAATTGGTAGTATGGTGTAAAATGTGTTTGCTTTTTCCCAGAAACAGTGCCACTCTTGTCTATTTACCATGTCAGGTATTCAGTCTTATTCCCTCTTATACAATTACATATACAATTGCTTTAAATTAACACAATATCATGCATTTTGAGTATTTACAATTATGAGTAATGCTTTTGCTGCAGCAGTTTCATTTTTTTAGTTGAAAGTCTACCAATATGGTAACTGCAATAAGTAAGGTAAGATTCATGTAAGTTATATCAAAGGATAAGTATCTACAATATCTATCTTATCTATCTTATGGAAGCTAAAAAAAAAACATGTGTTTCTTGAAGAGGAACTGTCACCCTTCCTGAATGGACTATTTTACTAAATAATATTATTCCCAATGTTATTATTGCTGCTAGAAGATTATTAATGAACCTGTAACTTGGTGTTACCAGTTGGGGTGGTGTCACACTATGCAGTCAGTGCAGTTTTGCAGACTATGCAGAGGCACACTCACAATTGTAGAAGATATATTATTAAGCTACTACAGTAGTAGCAATAATGCTCAAGAATTTGTAAAGTCCAGAGAAATGCAAGTAGTTACTAAAACACATGTTAGGAAAGGAAATGTGACAGGTCCTCTTTAACTTCAGCACTTTAAATATTCCATTGATAAGAACATTTTAAAAATAAAAATGTAAATAGGTAATTAAGTATTAATTGAAAGTAATGATAAAAGTAACAAGAAGATAACCCTGCATCCATTGTAAAAAAGGGATTAACACCCCAAAAAAATTGTGCTAGAAACTTGCCCTGAGTGGCCCAGGTGGTTGTGGGGAGGGTGGGCAATAGCATAGGGGCGCCAAGGTAAAGGTGAGATGGATGGGATAGGTGTACATGTACGCCCCCAAGAAAAAATCACTCACTTCAATTACTCAGGCCAATTACTACACCGAAACAAATCAAAAGGAAGGGAAGAGAAAACAGAGGAGACTAGGATACAGAGGAGGCCAGAAACGCTCGCACCTCTAAAAAAGCAAAACCCTGTCAAGCCCAAACCCTCCATCAACTCCCCCAACACTCTGAAATCTAAGGGTATTTTCAACTTATCTAACCATATTCTCCAAAGAGACGGAATAGAAGTACTTAGCAAGGGCCTCTCCTTTTGCCCCACCAGTGGAACGGACATATTTGAACTATTCGTAGACCTGAACCGTTTCATTCGTAATCTAACCCTACAGCGACACTATACTGTTAAAACCCGTCATTATCAAAAATTCTCCATAAAGCCCCCTAACACACCCACAGAAATCGATACGCGGATAGTGGATAATGGATAATTCAGACTTGGAGTACGAAGACTTCTCGTTGAGGAAATCATTAACCATCCCTTCCTTAATGAGTTGAAGGCCACTTTCTCCCCCACCAATAGGGAGCAATTACCCACCTATACCCATAATCTGTCTAGTGATCAAAGGAAAGCCATCACCGGGCTAGCCAAAAACAATAAGATTGTCATTTGAATAAGACCACTGTGGTACTCAGCAGAAGTGGCCCAAATCATTAAAAATAAAAAGCTAGCATTTTGTAATTATAAAAAAAAAAACAGAGCAATGAAGATAAGGAAATCTACAAGATTAGGCAGAGAGAGGCCAAGCAAGTTATAAGAACTTCTAAAGCGCAGGCAGAAGAAAAACTAGCTCAGTCTATGAAAAAAGAGGATAAGACATTCTTCAGATATATAAATGAAAAAAGGAAATTAAAACAAGGAATAACTCAATTAAAAACAAAGGACGGAAGGTATGTAGAAGAGACTTAATGAATACTTCTGTTCAGTTTTTACAAAAGAAAAAGGAGAAGGACCTCCACTAGAAAGGATGACTAATAAATCATTTGATGCATGTATCTTTACAGAGGAAGATGTTCTAAGTTTGCTGTCTAAGGTGAAGACAAATAAGTCACAGGGGCCTGATGAGATACACCCAAAATTATTAAAAGAGCTTAGTGGTGAGCTGGCAAAACCGCTAACAGATTTATTTAACCAATCATTAGTAACAGGAGTCGTCCCGGAAGATTGGAAATTGGCAAATGTCGTGCCCATTTACAAGAAAGGTAGTAGGGAGGAATCGAGCAACTATAGACCAGTGAGTTTGACATCAATAGTAGGCAAATTAATGGAAACCCTATTAAAGGATAGGATTGTGGAACATCTAAAATTCCATGGATTGCAAGATGAAAAACAACATGGGTTTACTTCAGGGAGATCATGTCAAACAAATCTTATAGATTTTTTTGACTGGGTGACTAAAATAATAGACGGTGGAGGTGCAGTAGACATCGCATATCTAGATTTTAGTAAGGCTTTTGACACTGTTCCACATAGAAGACTTATCAATAAACTGCAGTCATTGAGCATGGACTCCCATATTGTTGAGTGGATTAGGCAGTGGCTGAGTGACAGACAACAGAGGGTTGTAGTCAATGGAGAACATTCAAAACAAGGTCATGTTACCAGTGGGGTTCCACAGGGATCTGTACTGGGACCAATTTTGTTTAATATCTTCATAAGTGATATTGCAAAAGGCCTCGATGGGAAGGTGTGTCTTTTTGCAGATGACACAAAGATATGTAACAGGGTTGATGTTCCTGGAGGGAAACGCCAAATGGAAAAGGATTTAGGAAAACTAGAAGAATGGTCAGAACTCTGGCAACTGAAATTTAATGTGGATAAGTGCAAGATAATTCACCTGGGGAGTAAAAACCCAAGGGCAGAATATAGAATATTTGACACAGTCCTGACCTCAGTATCTGAGGAAAGGGATTTAGGAGTAATTATTTCAGAAGACTTAAAGGTGGGAAGACAATGTAATAGGGCAGCACGAAATGCCAGCAGAATGCTTGGATGTATAGGGAGAGGTATAAGCAGTAGAAAGAGTGAAGTGCTTATGCCGCTGTACAGAACACTGGTGAGACCTCACTTGGAGTATTGTGCGCAGTACTGGAGGCCATATCTCCAGAAGGATATAGATACTCTAGAGAGAGTTCAGAGAAGAGCTACTAAACTAGTACATGGATTGCAGGATAAAACTTACCAGGAAAGGTTAAAGGACCTTAACATGTATAGCTTGGAAGAAAGAAGAGACAGAGGGGATATGATAGAAACTTTTAAATACATAAAGGGAATCAACTCGGTAAAGGAGGAGAGCATATTTAAAAGAAGAAAAACTACCACAAGAGGACACAGTTTTAAATTAGAGGGGCAAGGGTTTAAAAGTAATATAAGGAAGTATTACTTTACTGAGAGAGTAGTGGATGCATGGAATAGCCTTCCTGCAGAAGTGGTAGCTGCAAGTACAGTGAAGGGGTTTAAGCATGCATGGGATAGGCATATGGCTATCCTTCATATAAGATAGGGCCAGGGGCTATCCATAGTATTCAGATATATTGGGCAGACTAGATGGGCCAAATGGTTCTTATCTGCCGACACATTCTATGTTTCTATGTTTCATTAAGAGTGCTGACAAAGGTGGGGGGGTAATAATGGACTCCGAGTATTATCCCAAAGAGGCCTTAAACATCCTCTTGGATACAAATTATTATCAAATGCTGAAAACTGGCCCCACAGATCCTTATAAGAAAAAACTATCTGACTTGATACAGGTGGGGAATACACTAAAAACACTAAACAAGCAAGAAAATAATTTTATTTTAATAGAACACCCATCCATCCCCTATTTTTATTTCCTCCCAAAAACCACAAAACATTGCACAACCCACCAGAAAGGCCAATCATATCCGGCATCGACTCCATAACCTCCAACCTATCAGCTTATGTAGATAATCTTTTGCAGAAATATGTTGTCAAACTCCCAGCTTACCTCAGGGATTCCAGACACCTCATCACATTACTGGATGATATCCCCTGGTCAAACGATATGTTCTGGTCACCCTAGACGTATCAGCACTATATAGCAACATCATCCACGAGCTGGGCATAAATGCAGTTGACAGGTTCCTTTCAGCGGATCCTTTTATGCCCTCGACACAGAAGAATTTCATTTTAGATTCCATCACTTTTATTCTCAATGCTCTAGACCAATACGTCTTGAATCTTAATTCCAATAAGATCTGGAACTAACAATACAGGACAACCGAATCGAAACAAGCACACATTTTAATACGGTCGATACCAATAGTTACCTTGACTACAAAAGTTGTCATTACCACAAATGGAAACGGAACATCCCATATGGTCAGATGCGAAGGATAAGAAGGAATTGTTCGAACAACCAGGTGATGCGGAAACAACTAGAAACCCTACAAATTGGATTTCTAGAGAAAGGCTATCCGAAAGGCTTAATTGAGGATTCACTTAGAAAAATTGAAAAAGAAAAGCAAGCAGACTGTCTGAAAACAACGGAAAAACGATCTAAAAGTAAAGACCCGCCTATAACATCACAAACAGGTGACGAGAATAAATATAAATACAATTTCATAACCCGTTACAACTCAGCACAGCACAAAATTAGGGAAATACTAAACCGCCACTGGTTTATTCTACAGAGGGACCCCATTTTAGTTGGAACAGTGGCCAGCCAACCACACCTAACCTTTCGTAGAGCAAGGTCACTAAAAGAGATGGTGGCTCCATCATGTCCAAAACTCAGCTCATCCACCTATACCACCACCATTACCACCACCAAAAGTAGGGGCTCCTTCAAATGCGGACACAAACGCTGAAAATGTTGCTCAATAATTAGTGACGGGCTTCAGGAAGTTGAGATTACCACCACGGGGGAAAAAAAAAAATCACACTTCGGAGGCACATGGACTGCAGCACATCCAATGTAGTGTATATGCTCCAGTGCCCTTGCGGACTTCAATACATGGGCCGGACCACCCATCTGAGGGACCGGATAAATTCCCACCGTTCCAACATCACAAAGAAATATATAAAACATAGTGTATCCAGACACTTCGCAGAAATCCACTCCGGCGATGCATCCATTCTGAGGTTGACTCCTGTAGAATGGGTCCCCGACTCTTTCCCACAACTATGGGAATGGGCAGATAAGTGGCAGATGAGGTTTAACACTGACAAATGTAAGGTTATGCACATGGGAAGGAATAATGCAAGTCACCCGTACATACTAAATGGTAAAACACTCAGTAACACTGACATGGAAAAGGATCTAGGAATTTTAATAAACAGCAAACTAAGCTGCAAAAAACAGTGTCAGGCAGCTACTGCCAATGCCAATAAGATAATGGGTTGCATCAAAAGGGGCATAGATGCCCGTGATAAGAACATAGTCCTACCACTTTACAAATCGCTAGTCAGACCACACATGGAGTACTGTGTACAGTTCTGGGCTCCTGTAAACAAGGCAGACATAGCAGAGCTGGAGAGGGTCCAGAGGAGGGCAACTAAAAGGAGGGCAACTAAAGTAATAACTGGAATGGGGCAACTACAGTACCCTGAAAGATTATCAAAATTAGGGTTATTCACTCTAGAAAAAAGACGACTGAGGGGAGATCTAATTACTATGTATAAATATATCAGGGGTCAGTACAGAGATCTATCACATCATCTATTTATCCCCAGGACTGTGACTGTGACGAGGGGACATCCTCTGCATCTGGAGGATAGAAGGTTTGTACACAAACATAGAAGAGGATTCTTTACCGTAAGCGCAGTGAGGCTATGGAACTCTCTGCCTGAGGAGGTGGTGATGGTGAGTACAATAAAGGAATTCAAGAGGGGTCTGGATGTATTTCTGGAGCGTAATAATATTACAGGCTATAGCTACTAGAGAGGGGTCGTTGACCCAGGGAGTTATTCTGATTGCCTGATTGAAGTTGGGAAGGAATTTTTTATTCCCCTAAAGTGGGGGAAATTAGCTTCTACCTCCCTTCCCCCCCCCCCCCCTATCCTATGGATCAACTTGCAGGATGACAGGCCGAACTGGATGGACAAATGTCTTTTTTCGGCCTTATGTACTATGTTACTATGTTATGCCGAAAAGAAATGTACTGGATCTTCCGTTTCAATTCTCTTAATCCCCTTGGTTTTAATGAATGTCTACTGTAGAACACAACTATTAATGAACCTTCGATCCCAGTCCCGGCACCATTCATCATAAGTTCCCTCTTTTTATTTCTTACCACACCTTTCTATGCACATATTACATAATCACGCCAGATTAGTAGTACCCAATGATGGAAAAAAGGTGGTCACTTATATGAACTAGTGATAACTTACACTCAGTCCAGTATATACACAAATTAGCGAAAATGATTGGTCTATCTGTTTTTATTCATCTATTTATTTCATCAACCAGTGAGACTGTACCCCATGTATTCATATAATAGCCATTACATAATCAGATTGGTATGACCACCTAGTGGGTGTAGTACCCAATGACGGACAAAAGGTGATCCCTCATATGAATTAGTGATAACTTACACTCGGTCCAGTGCATACACATACTGGCCAAAAGGGATTGGTCTATTTGATTCTATCATGTGTATATATATATATATATATATATATATATATATATATATATAAATAAATATATAATTATTATTTTTCCTTTGTTTATTTATCAATCAGTGATATTGCACTCAACCATATCTGACTCATTTGTTCTTTTAACTGTATACGATCCATGTATCTATTTGTTATTTATTATTTATATCTTTTAACCTATGATACTATGCCTATTGTATTTATATAATCGGCATATTTGTTTGTTTATTTATTTCTCAACCAGTGATACTGTGCCCATTGTATTTATATAATTGCCATTCGTGATATTTGTTTGTTTATTTATTTTTTAACCAGTGATACAGTGCCCATTGTATTTATATAATTGCCATTTGTGATTTAATCCTCCTATCAACCAGTAATATTTTATAATATTTTATATGGTGCTCACTATATCTGCCCCTATATACACTTTGACTTTTATTTAATATATATTCCAATGATCAAATGATCCCATGTACATTTACCCATTATGCCCACAGTGTACATAGACTTTCCTTCTTTCTCCCTAAATTTTGGCTCCCCCATTGGGCTCCACCAGGTGTCCCTGCGTTCCAGCCCGGAATGCACTGGACTCTGCCCCTCTCTGCCCCGCGATGTATCCCGCCCCATGGTGCGTCCCATAGTGAATAACAAAGCGGCCCTGCCTCCGGCTGTCATCAGTTCCTCGGCTCCTCCCGCAAATGCATTCCACTGTTGGAACTCACTGTGCACTTCTGCTCTAGACCCCGCCACCGGAGCCGAATGCATACGTTCCACTATGGAACGCATCGGAAGCTATCTGAGCCAGACGGAGCCACTTAGACTGGCGCCCCATACCACCTTACCTGGGCATACCCCTATACTTCTATACATGTGCAAAAGCACACTATATATATTATATATACTACAGGGTGGGCCATTTATATGGATACACCTTAATAAAATGGGAATGGTTGGTGATATTAACTTCCTGTTTGTGGCACATTAGTATATGTGAGGGGGGGAAACTTTTCAAGATGGGTGGTGACCATGGCGGCCATTTTGAATCCAACTTTTGATTTTTCAATAGGAAGAGGGTCATGTGACACATCAAACTTATTGGGAATTTCACACGAAAAACAATGGTGTGCTTGGTTTTAACGTAACTTTATTCTTTCATGAGTTATTTACAAGTTTCTCTTTGTTTACAACCATTGACATGTCGCCGAGGTTAACACGTGAGGAGCGGATAGAAATTGTGTTGATGTCTGGTGAATGCTGTAACCGGGTCATTGCAGCAGATTTCAATGCAAGACACCCTACGAGACCACCCATCTCCCATGCTACAGTTAGCAAACTATACTTGGCACAAGTACACTTCATGTGATGTGTTTTATTCCACACTGCTCTTGATAAAGGGGAGATACTCCGAAACGCGTTGAGCTTTTAATTAATTTATTTGCTTATCCTATACCTCCCTCCCTGGTGAAGTAAGTACCCCTTCGTTTTAATTTTTTTTAACACCGGTTAACATTTTAAAGTACCCCCACAGTGATACATGCTCCGCCATATATTGACACTGTGAAACAGAATCAATAAATAAAATAGTATATGCGCAGTGATATATGCTCTGCCATATATCGACACTGTAAAATAGAATCAATAACTAAAATAGTATAGGCGCAACTTTCAATTGACTCACTGCACTGCACCTATCCCATCCATCTCACATTTACCTTGGCGCCCCTGTGCTATTGCCCACCCTCCCCACAACCACCTGGTCACTCAGGGCAAGTTTCTAGCACAAATGTTTTCTTGTTTCAATCCCTGAATTTGCCTTGCAGTGTTCCCACGTACACTGCTTTAGGGTGCAGGCTCGGTAACGATCCATCACTACCACCACTTACCCCACCCCAAACACCCCGGCATATACCAATAGTCCTCCTGGCACTCCTTAATCCACTTCTCCATCATTTTTTACTGCCCATAATTATTTTTTCTCCCTCTTCAACAATCCATTGTAAAAAAAAACTGGGATGGGTCTCCTACTACTGTACATACAAAATAGTAGGGGAAGTCTCTCAGCAGTTAAAAATCTGACAAAGACAAGATTGTGAGATCATGAAGGGAAAGGTAGAAGAGTTGATCTATTGGTGGTCTCTTATCTCTAATGGGTGTCTGATTGGGGGTCTTGAGGTCTAATAGGGGTCTTATATGGAGGTCTGGAGGTCTAATAGGGGTCTTATATGGAGGTCTGGCGGTTTAACGGGGGTCTTATCTAAAGTCTTATATTGGAGCGGGGTCTGACAGAGGTCTAAAGGGGGTCTGGTCTGAGATATGAGGGGGGTCTCATCTGGGGTTTGATATGGGGGTCTGATCTGAAAGGTAAGGGGGTATTTTTTGTACTGCCACACTATCTGTGTGGTACCAGTATTTTCAAGGGACTGTTTCTGCAATATAGTATTGGGGGGTGGGGGGGGGTCAGGATGGGGTGTTGAGAAGGTAAGAATGATGGAAAAGTAGGAAAGTAAGATGTCTGTTTGTTAAACTCTGCAGAGACAAGACGTGGCTAAAAGAAATCATCATGGCGGTCTAGTCTGAAAGGAGAAGTTGAGGAAAGAGAATATCTACATCAAAGGAGACATCACTGGATGTAAGAGGTACATATGTGGCTCTGTATTACCCTGTATGTTCTGAAGCGCTGTATGTAATGTTTTCCAAGTATGTCTTTAAAGGGGTTGTCCACATATTTTTCGTAAGAGCGCTGCTTTCTCTGCTCTATTTACCTGCTCACCACTGCAATTGTAGCGGTGAGCAAGTGAACAGAGCAGAGTCCCATATAAGCGCTGCCCTCTCTTAAAACAGCTGATCGGTGGGGGTGCAGGGAGATGCCCGCCGGTCTGATATTGATGACCTATCTTGAGGATAGGTCATCAGTAGTAAAAAGAGGACAACCCCTTTAACAGCACGACTGGAGGGAATGGGTTAGGTTGAGAATTTAGCATGGGGGGAACATTTCAATTTTTGCCTCAGGAAGCAGAAAGGCTAGGTGCACCCCTGTTCCTTGCCATAAAGCACTGAGGGAAGGTGGGAGGGGGCAAGCTGAACTCTTGCACCAGGGCCAATGAGCCTTTAGCTATGCCCCTAATTGCAGTATTTTACAAAATATGACACAATGAGGGGATGAGCTTCAACATTTGAGAAACTCAGCATTTAATTTTCATCAGTCACTATGTGTTCCCTTCTGTCATTCCCCACATTTTATAGTTATGTTTGATTAAATCAAATCTTTGATAATGTGTTGCTTTGAAAGATTGCACTGCATTCTTTCGACAGTATTGGAGTTATGCTGTGTTGCATGTTTTATGTAGGCATGTGTGCATCTTTCTCTATAAAATAATTTATAATAAAATGAGGGGATGATTAATAGAAGATCTTGGTAACATTTTAATCTGTGTATACATAGTAATCCTTTAAACTTTTAAAACTATTGTTTGTTTGCTCTGGCAATTTGTTCGTCTCTTTGGAACAGGAACTAGCAGTAAAAAAAATAGGTAAACAAAAAAGTTTTAAAATTATAAATATATTTGCTGATACAATAATTTAATCACTGAAAAAAATAAGAAATTCTTTCTTATCATAAACATATGTTCATACCTGTCCAACACTGCTGGATGACAACTTAGCGTTTTCAGACTGATTCACCATTGCCAAGTCATCTGTGTCTATTAGATTGTCCGTGGGGACATTCTGCACCGGTTTCAGATAAGCAATTTCATTCTGCTTCGAGTCCAGAGTCACACACACATCGTATGAGAATGGGAAAGGTAAACTTGTATCACTTATTTCAGAAGGACATCCCAGGGTGAATTGAGGGTACACATTTCTATTATATGATCCAAAAGTAGTTGGGGTGTTGGCGTTTCTGCATTTGAAAATTGCCGTAATGATAACAGTTATAATAAATAGACAAGAAATCAGAGCTATGGATATGACTAGATAAAAAGTTACATTAGATGTCTTGTCTGAATTGGTTGGTTGTCTTCTTATTTCTGGCATAACTTGCTGAAAATTCTCTGCAATGACTAAATTCAAAGTAACTGTAGATGACAGAGATGGGGATCCATTATCCTTCACCAGAACCACAAGTTTTTGCCTTAAATTATCAACATCTTGCAGATCTCTTAAAATCTTTATTTCACCAGTATGCTGGCCAATTCCAAATAAAGATGGTTCTTGAACTTGTAGTAAGTGATAGGAGAGCCAGGCATTGTGTCCAGAGTCAGCGTCCACTGCAATCACTTTGGTGACCAGATAACCTTTCTCAGCAGAGTGAGGAATAAACTCAAATAATGCTGATCCCTCAGTCTCTGGTGATGGGTAGAGAATCTTAGGAGCATTATCATTCTTATCAATGATATATATCCTGACTGTGACATTATTGCTTAGAGGAGGAGATCCACTGTCTTTAGCTATCACCTGAAAATTAAATCCTCGCAACTGCTCATAGTCAAAAGATCTCTGGGCATAGAGAACTCCAGTCATTGAGTTTATGGAAACATATGAAGATACTGGAATATTATCAATGTTGCTGCTCACAATACTGTATGTAATTTTTCCATTGTCACCTTGATCAAGATCTGAAGCAAAAATAATTTGCACTGAGATTCCAGGTTGGTTATTTTCTATAATGTAGACAATGTAGTTAATTCTCTCAAAAACTGGAACATTGTCATTCACATCTGAAATAGTTAACTGAATAGTTTTATTAGTAGACAATGGAGGAGTTCCTTTATCCATACATTGAATTGTAACATTGTATCCAGAATTTCGTTCTCTGTCAATGCTAGTTGCAGTTACAAGTTTATAATAGTTACTAGATGATGGCAATAGTTGAAAATCCTTTATATGTGAGACCACACAAAGTATCTCACCATTCATCCCAGAATCCAAATCACGGACATTAATTACAGCCATGACAGTACCAGGTGGAGAATCTTCTGGAATTGTTGTTGCAAGAGTGGTAACTGTTATATCTGGAGCATTATCATTCACATCAATCACTTGTATTGACACCTTGCAATGTGTTACAAGGCCTCCACCATCTATAGCTTCTACAGTCATGTCATAAGTATTTGATATTTCGTAATCTAAACTTCCTATTATCGTAATGTCTCCTTTGCTGGAATCTATCGCAAATATTTGATTAGCATTTTTAGGTATGTGGTTAAAATAATAGGCCAATAAGCCATTTGTACCTTCATCTTCATCAGTTGCATTTAAATGGACCACTAAAGAACCAATCGGCATATTCTCATGCAGTCTTATGTTGTATGTATCCTGGGCAAATGTTGGAAAGTTGTCATTAACATCTTGAACAGTGATTTTAATTTTGGCGGTCCCAGTTTTAGCAGGTTTGCCTCCATCAGAAGCTGTTAAAATTAAATCATAAAAGTCCTGCTTTTCTCTGTCTAATGATTTTTCAAGTATAATTTCTGCATACTTTATTTCACTCCTCATAGTTCTTTCTCCTAGACTAAAGTGCTCAGTGTCACTAAGAGTATAACTTTGTATAGAATTTGTGCCTAGATCTGGATCTTCTGCATTTCCTAATGGAAAATGTACTCCAGGTAAAGCAGACTCACTGATGCTTATTTCAAAATGTTTCTTAGAAAATGTCGGAGCATTATCATTCACATCCTGGATTTCTATAGTGATTGTGTAAAAGTTCAATGGATATTCAATGACAGCTTCAAGGTTTAGAAAGCAGTTCAGTTTTGCCTCGCATAATGTTTCTCTATCAATTCTTTCTGATACAATTAAGTCTCCATTTTCAAGATTTATATTAAAATATTGTTTTATATCATGAGAAACTATTTGGAATTTTCTAAGTGCAAGTTCCTTTACATTAATTCCAAGATCTTTTGCCACATTCCCAACCACAGATCCCAATTTAATTTCTTCAGGTATTGAATATTGCAATTGGCCTAAGACATCACTGAAGCAAAATGAAGAGAATAATACTTGCCATATCACTGTCCATGGTTTGCCTCTAGTGTTACCTTTCATTGTTAGAAAAGTCTTCTTTAAAAAATTTTGAAGGAAACAGAGTTAAAACATTCCAAAGGATTCTTGAGAAACAGATGAAGCAGATCAAGCAAAATGCACTAAAGAATGAAGGATCTTAAAAAAATAATCTGTGTTGTGAGGCTGTATTAGTTCTCTCTTATAGCTGAGCTAGAAAATACTACAGTCTAATGGCGGCACTCAGAGTTCAAATTGAGGTACTGCAAGAAGCTTGCTGTTTCTGTTATCAATACAGATATTTTTTCAAAAATTTTATAATTTAATTTCATAGATTGTTAATACATTTTAGTTTCTACACTTTTAAGCACAATATTTATGAACTTTATCAAAATTGTATAAAAGGGCACGACTAGTACAGATATTGGTCTGGTCACTAATCATAGTAGTAAATATGTATTCTGCAAATAAATGTTTTGCATATTGCAAATTGCCAATTTATTACAGATTAGTACTTTTTTAAATCATTTTAGCTTTCTTTAAACAGACTTGTCAGCTCTCCTTACATATCTGTTACAATTATTATTGAAATATCTATTCTAGAACAACTGTGCTTAGGACTTGTGCTGTTCATCTGTTTTCCCTCCTGAAAATGTAAGAATAAATTGCTAACTGAGCTTTACAATTACGATTTTTAGAGAAGAGTGAATTGATTCCAAAGAGACAGAGATACATTTTCACACAAATAGAACACTTTTGATTCGGGTTGAATTTATTCAGACCTTATTTTAGTGGTACGATCGATTTGGCTAAATTGGCCCCAAATCGAATCTTAAAAAATTTGCTTATCTCTATGTTTCTCAAAAATTTCATATTGCCAGCACAAACTGGATTATTTTGATGGGGACATGCGGACAGATTGTCTTTGAAGCATATCTACAATAGACCAAATTCCAGCAAAATATAACCCTAAAAACTCATATATTTTATTTAAATTAATTAAAAATCTGGGAATCGGTCTCCCAAGAAAATACAGACAGTAATCAATGAAGGTCTAATCGATAAAGACCCATAGTAAGCACCAGAGTAAACAGGGGGAAATGGGGAATCTGTCCCTTGTCTTTCCCTACTCTTTCCCTTAGCCCAGGGATGGCCCCTAATGGGGGGAACTCCCTGTCCTCGAACCTGGGCTGTTATTACCCTCAAAAGACCCTTAAAGGGAACCTGTCACCAGTTTTATGGTGTCCTAACTAAGGGCTACATAAATAAGTGACTGATTCTCTTAGCACAATGCTGGGTCACTTTCTTTAATTGACCCAGTCAATCTGCCAACATCTTGTATTGAAAATCTCCAGCTCATAATGATGAGTCCTGAATATTCATGAGCTCCTGACTCTCCCCGCCCACCTGCTGCTGAATGACAGTTTGTTTCCATATGAACCAGAAGCAGGTGGGCAGGGGAGTGGCTATAGCTCTGAATTAAATATACGCTGGACTCAATGACATCACACCGGATTAAAATCAGCTCGTTAGCATGCGGCATGCGGCATCTTTGTGTGTATATTATGAGATAACCATCTGTCACACCAGTAAGTGAATACATCTAAGGTACTTTTTAGTAGTTAATGATTGTATATAATTAGTTAGATTATAATCAAATATCCACATGACAGGTTCCCTTTAAGGGTATATAGAAGAGGGTGTAAATATCCATGATACCCTAAAAAAAGGAGGTGCTTACCAAAAATAGATATAGAAAACAAACACAAAAAACAACACACAACCCTGTGTAAAAAGGGCCTAATGGTGGATCACATTTATACTTTCAGTCACGATATTGTAGAGGACCTATGAATGAATGTGTAACCACCTCTTAATTTAGATAATGTATGCAAACCCCGATGCATTTCCCCCATTTGCGGGTTCATCAGGGGGTCAATAGGATTAGGGTGATGGATACCAAAATAGATAATATGGCATCTGTAGCTAAAGAAATGATACCAAACAATATAAACCAGGGCTCCAATAATCGATGACAAGAGGAACTTTCATTTACTAGACAAAAAGCATGGCAGTATGACCAAAGGACCAGCACCAGTCAGCAGTAATGCCCGTCCCGGGACCTACCTGAAGTTCACTGCAGATATCTGTAAACAAAAGATACAAAGTAGGAGGAAATGATACCACAAAAACACCTCCAACAATTCCCATAAGAATAGGAAGAGACTTACAGTCTGCATAGGATGCCATAAAACGTCCACGGGTGCGTTCCATGCATTACTTCAGTTCAAACAGATAGCCCATGCTGCAACAGGACAACAATTGCCAGCAGTCAATGTCTACCATGATCTAACAGGCAGATGGGGTATAAATGCTCCAACTTACGATTGTCTGTATAAGGATCCAGTGGTCCCCATGCCTCCTCAGTCACATTCAAGACAAATAAGGAGCCCCCTTATATATACTCACACATTCATAAGTGCCGCCATGAGTTTACAGACACCAAAACGGTCACTTCCGGTCACATGATGTGCAAAGATGTGCAACTTCCGGCCGGTGGAACGCATGTCAGTGCACTCATGTAATCGCTTCCGATCATGTGACATTTCAATATATCGGACCGTGGAACGCATGGGGAAAATGGAGATAGAATCACCCAGTGCGTTCCACAGCGCATAATTAAGACATCATCCATAAGGTAGAAGCGTCAAATTTCAATGCGCAATCATAGGATAAATACTTGCCCAAGTCTGATCGCTATTATCCGTATAAGTGCAAAATAAGCCAATATCAATTAAATAAACTACATATATCTCATGTTGTTATGTGCATAGAAATAAACCACAAGCAAATACAAATAAACCTGGATCAGGACCGGGCATTTAAAAAACACATGGTGGATCGATGAAGAAGTGATACATTAAATAAATGTGATGAATAGCAAAAATAAAATTAAAAATAAAAGACCTTCACCAAAAAGCCATCAGACAGCCTCAGAAGATAAAGGGCTGTCATATTCTAACAGACGAACAGTCAAGTTCGCAGACCCTGATATTAATCAAATCTAGATGCTTCCCGTATCTGGCCAAATTTAGGGCACTCAGATTTCACCGGGCCTGGCAGCACATGACAGTAGACTATCCAGTACAGAAACAAATCTAAAGGTCATCAAGACTATGATCAGACGGATTACAAAAAGCAGGCAAATGTTAATCTCTCATTAATGCCGATGGGGGACTGGAATCGGAAACGATGAATCCATTCACATTCCTTTTGCAGGATCTTCCTATCCCAGTCATCTCCCCGGGGGATGGTGGAACAAGCTCCAAAATAGAAAACCTCAGACAGCTAGCTATCTACAATAGCTATCACTTAAAACATCAGCAGCTCATAGAGATTGGATTTGCAAACAAATTTAACCCTGGGCAGTCGGGTTTATCTCTGTTTGGACATTTTGAAACGTCTTTTCAGAGATCACAGCTGCATGCTAGACTTGCAGTTGCCCCTGCCTTCTAAATCGCTGCATACACAGCTCTCAATGAGCGCTATGTATACAGCTGAGGAAGCGATCTGCCGCTTCCTGTCCCGGCCCAGTGGTCATGTGACAGCTGGGGCTCGGGGAGTGCAGGGGCTGTCAGGTCTTCCATAGACCACTATCAGCCCTGCACTGAGGCTGTACAGCGTAGTATTATACTGTAAAGCCTTTCTGGTGGTGTATTTCTACTGTAACTAGGGCTACTATATCAGCCCAAGTTAAAGGAGGAATCAATAGTAAAAAAAAAAAAAATATGACGTTAAATGTCACCCAGAGGTCTTTTATGACCTTATGGTGGACACAAAGTGTAAAATAAAAAATTAAAAAATTTAATGTTTAAAAAAAAAAAAAGAAATCTGTCATTTAAAAAATGCAAAAAATAGAAGAAAAAAAATTAAATAGACATATTTGATATCACCGCATACACAACGACCGGCTCTATAATAATATCACATGATCTACCCCATCAGGTGAACGCCATAAAAAAATGTAAACATTGCACCAAAGCAGATTTTTTTTAGTTAGCTCACCTCCCAAAAAACATAATTTTAATAAATCACAAAGTATGTACCCCAAAATGGTGGCAATTAAAACGTCACCTCGTCCCACAAAAAAATGAGTCCCCACATAAAATCATAGCCAGAAAAAAAAAATGGCTCTAAGAACATGATTTTTTTTTTAAATGCTTTTTTTGTAGAAAATGTAAAAAATAAAATAAAAAAGATTATAGGTGAGGGTCTACTGGTGAGCTGACCCTGTAAAACATTATGGTTGAGGACTTGCTGCTGAACTTACTCTCAAAAAAATTATATGCGAGGGCCTCCAGGTGAGCTGACCCTTTAAAATATTGTAGGTGAGGGCCTGCTGGTGAGCTGACCCTCTAAAACATTATATGCTAGGGCCTGCAGGCGAGCTGACCCTCTAAAAGATTGTAGGTGACGGCCTGCAGGTGAGTTGACCCTCTAAAAGATTGTAGGTGAGGGCCTGCTGGTGAGATGACCCTGTAAAACATTATGGTTGAGGGCCTGCTGGTAAGCTGACCCTCAAAAACATTATATGCAAGGGCCTGCAGGTGAACTGACCCTCTAAAAGATTATAGGTGAGGGCCTGCTGGTGAGCTAACCCTCTAAAACCTTACATGCGAGGGCCTGCAGGTGAGCTGATCCTCTAAAAGATTGTAGGTGAGGGCCTGGTGGTGAGCTGACCCTCTAAAGCATTACATGAGAGGGTTTTGCAGGTGAGATGACCCTCTAAAAGATTGTAATTGAGGGTCTGCTGGTGAGCTGACCCTCTAAATTTTAGAGTCTAAAAGATTGTAGGTGAGGGCCTGCAGGTGAGCTGGCCCTCTAAAGGATTGTAGGTGAGGGCCTGCAGGTGAGCTGACCCTCTAAAACATTAGGAGCGAGGGCAGACTAATAAGCATGTAGATATGATGGCAGAGGAGGAGGATAAGAAAAGGAAGATTGAACCATATACCCTTTTGTTGTGGTGGAAAGGGTGCATGGGAATACAGTGTATTCAATGCACCATTAAAGCCATATTTAAAGTGCCTTTATGTTCAGCCGCTTTCCTCTGGTGGAGTAGAGAAGTCAGGGGCAATCCAGGCCTTGTTCATTTTGATAAGAGTCAACCTGTCAGCATTTTCCATTGACAGGCGGATGCGCTTATCAGTTATTATGCCCCCAGCATCAGTAAATACCCTCTCTGACAAAACGCTGGCGGCAGGGCCGGCCAGAACCTCCAAGGTATAGAGCACCAGTTTGTGCCATGTGTCCCAGCTTGGACAACCAGTAGTTGTAAGGCACAGAGGGATCACTGAGGACGCTGACACGGTCTGCTACGTACTCCCTTACCATCTTCCAAAACTTTTCCCTCCTTGTGACACTAGGCCACACATCAGGGTGAGGGTGCTGGCGGGGTGTCATGAAACTGTCCCAGGCCATGGAGAGTGTTGCCCTGCCTCTGTTGGAACTGCTGTGTGTTCCCATCGTCTCCCATGCTCGGTTGCCAAGGAACTACGTACTCTGCCGCCAGCGTTGTCAGCTGGAAATTTTTGGAGCAATTTTTCCTCAAGGACCTTCTGGTATTGCAACATTTTGCTAGTCCTCTCCACCACAGGAATGAGAGATGAGAAGTTCTCTTTGTAGCGGGGGTCGAGAAGGGTGAAGAACCAGTAATCAATGTTGGCCAAAATGAGCATAATGCGAGGGTCACGGGAAAGGCATCATAACAAAAAGTCAGCCATGTGTGCCAGAGTCCCAACAGACAAGACTTCGCTGTCCTCATCAGGAGGATGACTCAATCTCCTCATCCTCTTCCTCCCCTTCTGTCCATCCACGCTGAATAGATGGAATTAAACTTCCATGGGTACTACCCTCTGTAGCGGAGGCAACCGTTTCGTGCTCCTCCTCCTTCTCCTTATCATTCCGAAGAGAAGACGAACTGAGAGAGGTCTGGCTATCACCCTGTGTACTGTGGTCCCCCATTTCCACCTCTTCCACATACAAATCGTCCGCCTTCATTGTGAGCAGCGAGCGTTTCAGTAGACACAGAAGTGGGATGTTTACGCTGATAATAGCGGCATCGCCGCTCACCATCTGTGTTGATTCCACAAAGTTGCGTAAAACCTCACAGAAGTCAGACATCTGTGCTTAGTAGTCACTTGTGAAGAGCAGAAGCTGACTGGAAAGGCGACGACCATGTTGCAGCTGGTATTCCTCTACTGCCCTCTGCTGCTCACAAAGCCTGGCCATCATGTGGAACGTGGAGGTCCAGCACATGCTCATGTCACACAACAGTTGGTAAGCTGGCAATTGCAAGCACTGCTGCAGCATTGCCAGACCGGCGGTAGCTGTAGATGACTTTCGGAAATGGGCACACATGCAGCGCACCTTCACCAGTAGCTCAGTAAAATTAGGGTAAGTTTTGAGAAACCGCTGAACCACTAAGTTGAACACATGGGCTAGGCATGGTATGTGTGTGAGCTTGCCAAGCTCCAAAGCCACCGCCAAGTTACGGCCATTATCAGACACAACCATGCCTGGATGTAGGTTGAGTGGCGAGAGCCACAGCTCAGTCTGGTCCCTTATCCCCTCTCACAGATCTGCGGCTTTGTGCTGTTTATTACCTAAGTTAATTAGTTTTAGATTAGTTTTAGAACGGCCTGTTGCCGCTTCCCCACTGCAGTGCTACACTGCTTCCAGCTACTGACTGATGGCTGACTGGTGCTGCAAGATGAGAATTCAGAGGTGAAAGTGTAGGAGGAGGCGGAGGAGAGGGAGGGTTGCAGCCACTAATGTAGGTGGTGGCGGAAATCCTGATGGAAGTAGGGCCCGCAATCCTTGGCGTCGGTAACACCTGTGCCATCCCAGGGTACGACTCGCTCCCAGCCTCCTCAACGTTTACCCAGTGAGCCATCAGGGAAATGTAGCGTCACTGGTGAAAAGCAATTGTTAATGTGTCAGTGGTTAAGTGGAATTTCTGAAAAACTGCATTGGTCAATGCACGTGTGATGTTACGGGACACATGCTGGTGTAAGGCGGGGACGGCACACCTAGAAAAATAGTGGCGGCTGGGGACTGAGTAATGAGGGACGGCCACAGGCCATCAGGCCGCGGAAAGCCTCAGTGTCCACAAACCTAAAAGGCAACTTTTCCAGGGCCAGCAAATTGGAAAGGTGCGCATTTAGTGCTATGGCCTGTGGGTGGGTGGCTGGGAATTTGCACTTTCGTTCAAAGGCCTGGGGTATGGACATCTGTACGCTGCGCTGGGACACAGAAGTGGATGTTCTAGCTGATGGTGCTTGCGAAGGTCCAGGTGCAGGGTGGGAGGCATCCGGGCCTGCATCTTGGACAGTGAATTGGCCAGCACGTAACACAGGGGAAGAGGAGGCAGTGGTGTGACCCACAGACACTGATTGTGGACCCAGGCGTTCGGCCCACCTATTAGGGTGCTTTGATGCCATTTTGCAGATCATGCTGGTGGTGGTGAGGTTGCTAGTGTTCATTCCCCTGCTCATTTTGGTACGGCACAGGTTGCAAATGACAATTCTTTTATCCTCCGAACTTTACAAAAAAAAGCGCCAGACTGCGGAACACTTATCCCTTGGCAAGGGAGATTACCGCAAGGGGGTGCTCCAGGGATCAGTTGCGACCTGTTTGGTGTGGCCCTCCTTCTCCCTTTGCCACCCTTTTCCAATCTGTTGCGGTGCTGCGGATCCCTCCCCCTCTGTACTGCTGTCCTCGCTCTACTTGCCACCTTCCCAGGTTGGGTCAGTGATTTCATTGTCCACAACCTCCTCTTCCACTTCCTCACTCTGGTCATCCTCCTGACTTGTTGACGTAGCAAGAACCTCACTTATTGACAACTGTGTCTCATCCTCATCATTAACCTCTTGAGACACAAATTGCCATTGACTTATTGCCAACTGTATCTCATCATCATCATCCACCTCGTGAAACACTAATTGCCGTTCCCCACCGTCATATTCTTCTGACTGTGGATGCTCAAGAGTTTGTCAACATGAAGACAGGACAGCACCACTTTTTAACCTGTTTTAGTCCAGATATGGCGGTGGTGCTCATAGTGTCAGGCCCCAACCTGAGGGCCCCCTTGGTAACCAGAAAAAATAAGTAAAAACCGCAGCACTCCAAGTCTTGAATCCAATCTTGTGTTTATTGACACCGAAAAAGATAGCAACGTTTTGACCCCAAGATCTTTTTAAAGCTACAGATATCTGTAGCTTTAAAAAGACCTTGGTGTCGAAACGTTACTATCTTTTTTGGTGTCAATAAACACAAGATTGGATTCAAGACTGGGAGTGTTGCGGTTTTTACATATTTTTTCTGGTGCTCAATAGTTTGGAAATCAGGGCACAATATCTCCTCATGTCCCTCTTGAAGCGGGCTTGGCGAGAGGCCCAAATCAAGGAATGGCGATGAAAAGAGCTCCTCGGAATATCCGAGTGTGGGATCATTTGTTTGCCAAGACTCTCTATGGTGGGAGGAAGGAGGATCAGGGTGAGGATTCTGTTGACCAGACTCCTGGCTACTGAGACTGGACTTTGTGGAAGACAGGGTGGTGCTTTGCTTTACTGACTGGAAGCATTATCTGCTGCAACCCACTGACCACCTGGTCGCACTTGTCTGACTTCTAGAGTGGTGTTCTGCGCCCCCCTGCAAACCCCCCTGGGACATGAAGCTAGGTATCGTGAATGAGTGTGCTTCTTGCGCTCTGGCAGCACGCACAGTTTCACCGCGCCCAGGGCCACGGCCTCTGCGTGCACCATTCGCAGCATGGCCACCTCCCCTCCCTTACTTCTCGCCTTGAGCATATTAAATGGTATATATGCCTGCAAGTATGTGACACGTACAAAGCGCAGGTTTTGTAAGTGTATGCGCAAATAAATTACACTGAATGTCACAGATATTTAGGATGCGCAAACGTTATTCAGGAGATGTAGCGCAGGTAATGTTGCTGTTACCAGCGGCTAAGAAAAATTACACTGAATTTCAGATATTTAGGATGCGCAAATGTTATACAGGAGATGTAGTGCAGGTAATGTCGCTGTCACCAGCGGCTAAGAAAAAATGACACTGAATGTCAGATATTTATGATCCGCAAACGTTATACAGTAGATGTCGTGCAGGTAATGTTGCTGTCACCAGCGGCGAAAAAATGACACTGAATTTCACAGATATTTAGTATGCGCAAACGTTATACAGGAGATGTAGCGCAGGTAATGTCGCTGTTACCAGCGGTGAAAAAATTCCACTGAATGTCACAGATATTTAGGATGTGCAAACTTTATACAGGAGCTGTAGCACAAAAAAAAATTACACTGAATGTCACAAATATTTATGATGCGTAAACGTTTTACAGGGGATGTAGTCAGGGCCGGCGTCAGAACCCGGCATACACGGGCAAGTGCCGGGGCCCACTGTAAGTTAGGGGGCCCACTCGTTTCCGCGGCGCGGCCCCTTTAACATTTTTACATACTTCAGTTAGTAGATAGTTCATGCTGCGCAGCGTCCGGCCCCTCTCTCACATGATCTCACTTCAGGCAGAGCGTCTGTGCACCGCACAGCGGGAGTATATTTTCCACAGCGCACAGGCACAGACTGTACAGTGTAAGCCGGCCCTCAGCCAGCAGCAGGACTCGTCTCGGCTCAGCTGCAGAAGATTCAGACAGGACGCATAGCCGAGCCCAGAGAAAGCCTGGCCAAGCCGACTGCCGAGCCCAGAGGAAACCTGGCTGAAGCTCAAGATGAATGCTGCTGGACTCGTTTTTAATTTAGAATTCAGGTACTACAACAGACAGACCAAGACCAGTTCATGTAGTATGTTACATGGGGGCCTGTCTGCCGCCTGGGGCTATGTACAGTGTCAGTGTACACCAAAATAAAGGCTCAAAGGAGCCAATAATTGAATAGAGGACAATTACCATGTGTTGCTTTGCTCAGCAGCACACATGCCAAAACACAATATAAACTCCTATACGAAAATACCAGAACACATGAAATTAATTATACAGTTTATTGGCAAAAATTCATAAGAGGAAATTTTTCTCTTATGAATTTTTGCCAATAAAGTGTATTATTGATTATTATTTTCTTCTAGGAGTTTATGTTTTAGGCCTCATGCACACGGCCGTTGTGTGCCCACTGCCCATGGCTGTATTGAGGCCCGCATACGGGAGGTCCGCAACGCACTACACGGGCATAAGCCCATGTGCACTCCGCATCACAGATGCGGACCCATTCACTTGAATGGGTCCCCAATCACAGAGATGCAGAACAAACGCATGGATCGGAACCCCATGGAAGCACTATGGAGTGCTTCCATGGTGTTTCTGGCCGTGCCTCCTCACCCCAATAAAATAGAACTTATTACATTTTTTCGCAGGTGGCAGACGGTTAACAGACCATTCAAGTTGAATGGGTCCGGATCCTTCCCGGCCGCTGCACGGACGTTGCCCGTGCATTGGGGACCGCAATGGATGCACAACGGCCGTGTGCATGAGGCCTAAGGGGCCGTGCGGGTAATCCGCTGTGTGAAAGAGTGCCAAGCCCCACTCCGGACAGCAGAGACACGGAGCATTAACATGATTGATGATGCTTCGTGCGTCTGTGACATTTTTACTACAAAATCACAGTGAGATACAGTTGTCACCATGATTTTGTAGCAAAAATATCACAGAGAGGCAAAGAGCATTATCAATCATGTTAATGCTCCGTGTCTCTGCTGTCCGAGACGGGGCTTGGCATCTTTCACACAGCGGATTACCCGCACGGCATCCGCTCGTATAAAAGAGCCCTTAGGCCCCGTGCAGACTAGCGTTCCTCCCGCAGCGAGTCCACATCGCAGCACCCGGCCTGACCTCCCAGCGCTGCCGGAGGTCACATAGCATTATATTGATTGATCTAACCCTTAAAGTTCTGGAATGTATTGGATAACACTGGCATAATGCTGTTAGTGTCATCTAATACATTCCAGGACTGTAAGGGTTACATAGCATCATAAATCAATATAATATATATGTGACTCCCGTCAGTGCTGGGAGGTCAGGCCGGTTGCTGCGATGCGGACTCGCTGCGGGAGGAATGCTCATCTGCAAGGGGCCTTAGCACAGGGGGGCCCATTGAGGCTTTATCGCCCAAGGGCCCACATGAACTTGGAGCCAGCCCTGGATGTAGTGCAGGTAATGTCGCTGTCACCAGCGGCGAAAAAATTACACTGAATGTCACAGATATTTATGATGTGCAAACATTATACAGGAGATGTAGCGCAGGTAATGTCACAGTAACCAGTGGCTAAGAAAAAATTATACTGAATGTCACAGATATTTAGGATACGCAAACGTTATACAGGAGATGTAGCGCAGGTAATGTCACTGTCAGAAGCGGCAAAACAATTGCGCTGAATGTCACAGATATTTAGGATGCGCAAATGTAACACAACAGATGTAGCAGAGGTTGTGTCACTGTCAGCAGCGGCCAAACAATTGCACGCAATTTAGCGCAGGTTGCGCTAATAATATATATTGCAGCCAGATAAAACAATAGTCCTTAAAAGGACTTTGGGTCTTTAACACCTTTCAACACTAAACCCTGCATAAAAAATAAAAAAAATTCCTGTCCATACACTATATAGCACCCGATGACACATTCCGGCCAGCCAATCATTGTAATGCCAGTAACCAACATGGCTACTGCATTACAGTGAGTGCCAATACTTAGCAGCCAACAAATGAGTGGGGAGGAGACTCTAGCATCGCACTCGAGCACACGCGGTATTCGGCCAAACACAGCGATGTGCCGAGCATCGATATGCTCAAGTCAAAATAGCGTTCGGCCGAGCATGCTCGCCCCCCAACACAAAGGCCTCACGCGCATATTATGGCTCCATACAACCTCATATTTTAGGTTTCTATAGGCCTTGTTTTCACTTCATATGAATCGGATTCATACAGGGCACAGAGATTTTTTTTTCAAATTCCTTATTATTTTTTATTATATGACCCAATAATTCATTGCCACAGAGACTGTAGAAAAATTACCTGCCTCAGTGTTAATGAGGTGTAAATCTATCTTTAAGGCTATCTTCACACTCTGTGCTACCGCAAGTCCAAACATGCCGAGAGGTGACCGGACAAAAACTGCAGTGTGCTGTATTTTTATTCCGGACTTCTCCCGACATGTTTACCGTACTGCGGCCCGACCTCTGGACCGCCTCATTATAGTGAATGGGGCCGGAGCAGACTTCCGCCAGCACAGTGGACTTGCAGTAGCACAGAAAAGGCTACCACAAGTGGTAAAGTGCCCTAAGTAATCTTGGCTTTTAAAACTACACTATACACTTGATAATAAAACATATAATGAAATATCATATAAATAAGTTATGAATGGTTCTTCTCCTTGAAAGAGTTCAAGAAGTAGTAATGTAACTTGTTTTCATGATGTATAGGTGTGCTAACAAATTACTACAGAGATTGAGTGAATTATCATATTCATTTTCTTCACAGATAATATATACAGTCGTGGCCAAAAGTTTTGAGAATTACATAAATATTGGAAATTGGAAAAGTTACTGCTTAAGTTTTTATAATAGCAATTTGCATATACTCCAGAATGTTATGAAGAGTGATCAGATGAATTGCATAGTCCTTCTTTGCCATGAAAATTAACTTAATCCCAAAAACACCTTTCCACTGCATTTCATTGCTGTCATTAAAGGACCTGCTGAGATCATTTCAGTAATCGTCTTGTTAACTCAGGTGAGAATGTTGACGAGCACAAGGCTGGAGATCATTATGTCAGGCTGATTGGGTTAAAATGGCAGACTTGACATGTTAAAAGGAGGGTGATGCTTGAAATCATTGTTCTTCCATTGTTAACCATGGTGACCTGCAAAGAAACGCGTGCAGCCATCATTACGTTGCATAAAAATGGCTTCACAGGCAAGGATATTGTGGCTACTAAGATTGCACCTCAATCAACAATTTATAGGATCATCAAGAACTTCAAGGAAAGAGGTTCAATTCTTGTTAAGAAGGCTTCAGGGCGTCCAAGAAAGTCCAGCAAGCGCCAGGATCGTCTCCTAAAGAGGATTCAGCTGCGGGATCGGAATGCCACCAGTGCAGAGCATGTTCAGGAATGGCAGCAGGCAGGTGTGAGCACATCTGCACGCACAGTGAGGCAAAGACTTTTGGAAGATGGCTTGGTGTCAAGAAGGCCAGCAAAGAAGCCACTTCTCTCCAAAAAAAACATCAGGGACAGATTGATCTTCTGCAGAAAGTATGGTGAATGGACTGCTGAGGACTGGGGCAAAGTCATATTCTCCGATGAAGCCTCTTTCCGATTGTTTGGGACATCTGGAAAAAGAAAAGGTGAGCGCTACCATCAGTCCTGTGTCATGCCAACAGTAAAGCATCCTGAGACCATTCATGTGTGGGGTTGCTTCTCATCCAAGGGAGTGGGCTCACTCACAATTTTGCCCAAAAACACAGCCATGAATAAAGAATGGTACCAAAACACCCTCCAACAGCAACTTCTTCCAACAATCTAACAACAGTTTGGTGAAGAACAATGCATTTTCCAGCACGATGGAGCACCGTGCCATAAGGCAAAAGTGATAACTAAGTGGCTCGGGGACCAAAACGTTGACATTTTGGGTCCATGGCCTGGAAACTCCGCAGATCTTAATCCCATTGAGAACTTGTGGTCAATCCTCAAGAGGCGGGTGGACAAACAAAAACCCACTAATTCTGACAAACTCCAAGAAGTGATTATGAAAGAATGGGTTGCTATCAGTCAGGAATTGGCCCAGAAGTTGATTGAGAGCATGCCCAGTCGAATTGCAGAGGTCCTGAAAAAGAAGGGCCAACACTGCAAATACTGACTCTTTGCATAAATGTCATGTAATTGTCGATAAAAGCCTTTGAAACGTATGACGTGCGTGTAATTATATTTCACTACATCACAGAAACAACTGAAACAAAGATCTAAAAGCAGTTTAGCAGCAAACTTTGTGAAAACTAATATTTTTGTAATTCTCAAAACTTTTGGCCACGACTGTACATGCCTGATAGATGCTTCAAAAAGTCTAGTTATTAAGAAAATGAGTAAATTATTTCAATAAACAGTATAAGAAAGTAGGTTTTTAGATAGAAAATCAACGTTAAATTAAATTACCTGGTCAATATTGCTGGGGGGCAAATCATTTTTTACAGAATCATTCCGAGCTGCTGAATCCTCAGTGTCTATGAGATTGTCGGTAGGTACATTCTGCATGGGTTTCAGATAAGCAATTTCATTTTGCTTTGAGTCCAAAGTCACACACACATCATATGAGAATGGGAAAGGTAAACTTGTATCACTGATCTCAGAAGGACATCCTAGGGTGAACTGAGGGTACACATTTCTATTATATGCTCCAAAAGTAGTTTGGGTGTTGGCTTTTCTGCATTTAATCATGATTGTAATGATAACAGTAATAATGAATAGACAAGAAATCAGAGCTATGGATATGACTAGATAAAAAGTTACATTGGAGGGCATGTCTGAATTTATTAGTTGTCTTTTTATCTGTGGCACATCTTGCTGAAAATTCTCTGCAACAACCAAAATCAAAGTGACTGTAGATGACAGAGAAGGGACTCCATTGTCCTTAACCAGAACCACAAGTTTTTGCCTTAAATTATCTGTATCCTGAAGATCTCGTCCAATCCTGATTTCCCCAGTATATTGTCCAATATTGAATAAAGATGGTTCTTGAACTTGTAGTAAGTGATAGGAGAGCCAGGCATTGTGTCCAGAGTCAGCGTCCACTGCTATCACTTTGGTGACCAGATAACCTTTCTCAGCAGAGTGAGGAATAAACTCAAATAATGCTGATCCCTCCGTGTCTGGCGATGGGTAGAGAATCTTAGGAGCATTATCATTCTTATCAATGATACATATTCTCACTGTGACATTACTGCTTAGAGGAGGAGATCCACTGTCTTTAGCCATCACCTGGAACTGAAATTCCCGCATCTCTTCAAAATCAAATGATCTCTGGGCATAAATAACTCCAGTCATTGAATTTATGGAAACATATGATGATATTGGAATATTCTCTATGTTGCTATTTAGGATGCTATAGGTAACTTTTCCATTTTCATTAAAGTCAAGATCTGAAGCATGAACATTCTGAATTGAAATCCCGGGTTGATTATGTTCTCCTATGTAGTTAATGTAGCTTGTTCTATCAAACACAGGAAAGTTGTCATTTATATCAGAAACAGTCAGCTCAATGACTTTATTACTAGATAGAGGGGGTGATCCACTGTCCACACACTTTATTGTAGTGTTGTAAATAAATGTCCTCTCTCTGTCCATTCTAACTGAAGATACTAATGTATAGTAATTGCTGGATGATGGTATTAATTGGAAATCTAGTGTATCTGAGATTTCACAATGAACTTCCCCATTTACTCCAGAATCTCTGTCATGAATATTTATTATTGCTATAACAGTTCCTGGCGGGGAATCCTCTTGTATAGTAGTTGAAAGAGTAGTGATTATTATTTCTGGGGCATTATCATTTATATCAGCTACTTGTATAGCCACATTGCAATGTGTGACATGACTACCTCCATCTTTAGCCTCCACAGTCATTTCATAAGCGTCTGATGCTTCATAGTCCAAAGTCCCAATAATCTTGATTTCACCAGTTAAGGAATCTAGAGCAAATACTTCCTGTGCTTGTTCAGGTATATGGCTGAATGAATAACTAATGAAGGCATTAGAGCCTTCATCCTCATCAGTCGCATTTAAGCACACTACCAGAAAACCTATTGGCACATCCTCAGACAACTTTATATTATAAGTGTCCTGAGTAAATATGGGAAAGTTATCATTAAAATCCTGTACAATAATGTTAACAATAGCAGTGCCAGTTTTTGGAGGTTTTCCTCCATCAAAAGCAGTTAAAATTAGTTCATAAAAACTCTGCTTTTCTCTGTCAAGGGCTTTTTCTAGAATAATTTCTGGGTACTTAAGTCCATCTCTAGTGGTTTTTTCTCCAAGAGTAAACTGCTCATTGCCACTTAATGTATACCTTTGTATGGAATTTGCTTCTAAATCAGGGTCTTTTGCATTCCCTAATGCAAAATGTGCACCAGGTAAAGTGACTTCACTAATTTCTACATTAAAGTGTTTCTTAGAAAATATAGGTGGGTTATCATTTACATCCTGGATTTCTATTGTGACTGTGTAAAACGTCAAAGGATTTTCAATAACAGCTTCTAGGTTAATAAAGCAACTGAATTTCACAACACATAATGTTTCTCTATCAATTCTCTCTGATACCAGTAAATCTCCTTTTTCCAAATTAATACTGAAATATTGCTTCATAGCATAAGGAAGAATTTGGAATTTTCTTAATGCTAATTCCTTAACATTTAATCCAAGATCTTCTGCCACATTCCCAACCACAGATCCCTTTTTCAGTTCTTCAGGTACTGAGTATTGTAATTGAGCTGAGATATTTCTTAATCCAAAAGATGCAAAACAGAACCATACTTGCCATATCAGAGTCCACTCCGTCTCTCTGGATCTTGTGTCATGTTTCATTTTTTTGTAGAAAAAGTGAAATGATCCTTATTCCGCAATTCCTTAAGAAAAGTACTTAAAATTGCAAAATCCAAATGAGATCTTGATAAAGTAATTAACCTGAAATGCAAGCTGCAGTGTGACAATCATATAGGATTCTCTGTAGATCAACACTGGGAATCTGCTTTAGTTTCTTACATTGAGCACAAAATAAAATACTGCAGTCTAATGGCGGCACTCAGAGTTCATTTTGAGGTACTGCAGCTTGCCCACTTATAGTTCAGTAAAGCGTTTTATTTTCAGATCTTTATTTTATATTATAATAAAGTATTTTTTCATAATTATCACCACCTTTATCTTTAGCAACCATCATGATAAAAATAGTTATAAGAACCTATATCAACTTGTATGTGATATTCGGTGTAGTGTCCCCCTAATTATTAGAATATTAGAAGACATCAAGCTCTTTTAACATATAAAAGCAAGAGATTACAGGATGAGTGCATTGACTCATAAAACTCATAGCACAATTGTAATTGTTACAAAATTTACAGTATGCGTATGCCATTATTTATAACTAGAGATGAGCGAATTTTTTAAAAATTCGATTCGCTGGTTCGCCAAATCTTTTGGGAAAAATTTGGTTCGATCCGAATAAATTCACGGCGAATTATGTAAAAAAAAAAGCTATTTCCTGGCTGCTGAGAGCCTTTATAGTGGTGTAGAACACTGTGCCTTGTAGTAACACGCATAGGGAGTCTGCTTTAGTAGTGAAATAATACTGTATGACATGCAGATGACAGGCTAAATAAAAAAAATTATGGCTGCACACACACATATAAGCAGTAAAGCTGAGAAATGGGGATCATTCTAAATTCAAGTGGTACTATAACTACTATTGGAATCAATGGAAGCTCTTAGCGCAAGAGCTTCCATTGATTCCAATAGTAGGTATAGTACTACTTGAATTTAGAATGATCCCCATTTCTCAGCTTTACTGCTTATATGTGTGTGCAGCCATTATTTTTTTATTTATTGTGTTTGCCTTATGGATGTGCACCCATGACTATGATTATGAATAAGAATATGCCAGTCTAAACTTTCTTGTAATGCAGATGACAGGCGTTGCTCTTCGAATCACTGCGCACATCTCTTATTTGGGCAGTCACGGGACCAAAACTGACCAAATAACTCAAGTATGAACGCCTTACAGGTCAATGTTAGCGCCAAGAAGAAGCGCACTCCTTTTACACCGTCGCCAGCTGATTCCACATCGATGTCAACAGAACCTGTTCTATTAAATGCGTATACAAGTAGAGCCCTCCTGACATAGTGGAGACGGTGTCAGGAGTATGTTTGTGTTGACGTCACTGATTAATTTGCCCTTCCTCTGATCCGTCAGAACAATAACCCACAAAAAACGGATCCTGTCTGTGAAGCATACGTCTTCACTAGGTCAGCATTTGCTCAATAATCCATCAGTATTGCTAAAGCCCAAAAAAAACTGGAGTGGATGTAAAACAGAGATGACACATGAATGGAATATTTGCATGTCTTCTGTGTTTTGTACCCACTCCTGCTTTAGGCTACCATATCTTAAGCCAATTCTGATGGGACCATACAGACCTTACAGCTGCTACACAGAAAGGATCCATTGTGCGTCTCATTTTTCCTTCCTTATGACAGATCAGAAGAAAGGTCAAATAAATGATGATGTCAGCCAGGTCGAAAGCCAAAATAGTGGAGCAGTCATGGTGCGGGGAGGGTGGGAACAGCATGAGAAGTCCACAGAGTGGACCTATGACATAGTGGTGAGGTGGAAGCAGCATGAGGAGACCACAGAGTGGCAAGGTGACATAGTGTGGAGATGGCAGCAGCATGAGGACACCACAGAGTGGCAAGGTGACATAGTGTGGAGATGGAAGCAGCATGAGGACACCACAAAGTGGAAAGGTGACATAGTTTGAATATGGCAGCAGAAGGAGGAGACCACAGAGTGGCAAGGTGACATAGTTTAGAGGTGGCAGCAGCATCCAGAGACCACAGAGTGGCAAGGTGACATAGTGTGGATATGGCAGCAGAATGAGGACACCACAGAGTGGCAAGGTGACATAATGTGGAGATGTCAGCAGCAGGATACCACAGAGTGGCAAGGTGACATAGTGTGGATTTGGCAGCATCATCAGGAGATGATTAACTGTTGAATGGATAACTATTTGGCGTACTAGGAGAAATGGAGATGGCAGTAGCAGCAGCATCAGGAGGATACCACAGAGTGGCAACGTGACATAGTCTGGAGATGGCAGGAGCAGGTGCATTAGGAGACCACAAAGTGACCCGGAGTGGGGCGGTGGGTGGCAATACCAGTACCCGCTGACGATGGTGGGTGAAATAAGGAGCACTTGGCCTCAGATATGTGGCATCAGGCGGGTTGCAGCATCAAAGTAGTAGCTGAGGCAGGTAATAAGAAGAAACCAATCTCTTGTATCAAAGTGTTGGTGTGGCACCATGGATGATCTAGTCTGATGCATCAGGAATTGGTGGTTGGAAATCATGGCTGATCTACGCCTGATTCATCTTGACAAAGGTCAGTCTCACCACATTTTTTCCAGGGCAAAATCTGCCAGTTGTGGCCACAAATCCAGTTTGGCTACCGAGTAGTCCAGTGGATCTTCAATATGGGGTGGCAGGGTGCTGTCCAAGTATGCCACTACCTGCTGGTTTAGGTGCTGCTCCAGGTATACCTGCTGATGCAGCTGGTGAGTAGTTTCTTCACTATGCAGGTGAAGAAAGCTACTCATCAGCGACTGTAGACTCAGGCTGCTCCTGATGGAGCTGGTACTGCTCCTGTCACCCCACTCCTCCCCATAAACCATGGCAGTGGAACGTGAGCGCAGAGGGCCCCCCCCTGGTCAGACCTGAGAGAGGATGGACAATGGCACAGATAGGCAGCGGACAATCTGACTATATAGGATGTCTCTGTAGTAGTTCAGTTTGTCCACCCTCAGGCTGGGTGTAAAAAAGTCCCTCATTCTGGACCGGTAGCGAGGGTCCAACAAGGTGGAAAGCCAGAATTCATCCCTCTCCCGATTGGTGACAATTCAGCTGTCACTAAGCAAGCAAGTGAGCATGCATCGTGCCATTTGAGCAAGTGACTCGGAGGGACTCCCTGCCTCCATCTCCACTGCATACTGCCACGGTGTGTCTGGGTCCTCTGCCTCATCTTCCTCATTGCCCTGTAGCTGCTCTTGCTGTTCCTGCTCCTCCTGTCAGCAGAGTAGAAAAACCACTCATTTGGCTACACATTGAATGCTTAAATGTCCTCCTCTCCCTCCTCCTTCTCTTCCAGTTCAGCCCTCACAGGGCTCATGTGGCCGTGAGATTGAGGCACCACGTCTCCTGTCCCCTGACCAGCCATTGTTACCAGCATCTGTTACAGGACATGAAGCAGTGGAATGACGTTGTTTATCTTGTAGGCATGGCGACTGACAAATAACGTGGCGTCCTAAAAGGCCCTGAGCAAACGGCAGGTGTCACGCATGAGCTGCCACTGGCTGACATTAAAGTTACACAGTGGAGTACTCCTATCCGCTTGCATCAAGAAATCGTTGATGACATTTCTATGTTCATATAGTCAGTCCAACATATGGAGGAAGGAATTCTAAGAAACGTTGCATATCAGCCTATGTTGGAGGATGCTGTTATGCCGCTGCAGCTCAAGGAGGATGCGCTTTGCGGTATACGAGTGGCGGAAGTACATGCAAAGTTTTCTGCCCATTTTTAGGATGTTTTGCAGATGGGTGGAAGACTTCAAGAATAGAGATGGCCTTGCGGTTTGCCCGGCGGTCGCTTTGCTCATTTGCGGTTCGCCGAACAGGCGAACATATAGCGATGTCCGCCAGCACCATATTCTTTTGCATTGTGCAGAAGTGTGACCCATTACACATCCATCAGGTGGGACAGGACAGCCAATTGAGATGTTTCAGCACATGGACACACCCACTACCCTATAAATAAACCCGATCGGGCCGCTATTTTACATTCAGTCATTTGCCAGTGTAGGGAGAGGTTTCTGTGTGGAGGAGGGACAGATGGTTAGGGACACCAAACGCTAGCTAATAGGGCCACAAAAATCCTTTAAGGACTGGTATAGGTGTGTTGTTGATAGCTAGGACATACTGAGAGGTGTGATATACTTATAATATACTTTCTAACATAGAAAGTATAATATAGTGCATTTATATTGTTCAGCAGTTGTGTGCAGTTCTGCTGCGATACTGCAGCTATACAGAGGGACAAACACTATTGGAACAACTAATTGTAACTGGTGTGATATACCAGTTGCCCCCCCCCCCCCAATAAACTGATTGAGGCAGGGGTGTGATATACCTATAATATACTTTCTATATAGTGCATTTCTATTGTGCAGCAGCTATGTGCGGTTCTAATGAGATAAAGCAGCTATACAGAGGGACAAACGCTATTGGAACAACTAATTGCAACTGGTGTGATATACCAGTTGCCCCCCAAAAAAAACGGATTGAGGCAGGGGTGTGATATACCTATAATATACTTTCAATATAGTGCATTTGTATTGTGCAGCAGTTGTGTGCGGTTCTGCTGAGATACCGCAGCTATACAGAGGGACAAACGCTATTGGAACAACTAATTGCAACTGGTGTGATATACCTGTTGCCCCCCCAAAATTTTTTTTATTGAGGCAGGGGTGTGATATACCTATAATATACTTTCTATATAGTGCACTTGTATTCTGCAGCTGTTGTGTGCAGTTCTGCTGAGATACCGCAGCTATATAGAGGGACAAACGCTATTGGAACAACTAATTGCAACTGGTGTTATATACCTGTTGCCCCATAAAAATCTGATTAAGTGTTTTGATATACGGTACTTGCAACTAGCATAAATTCATTAAGAGGTTCTATATATCTGCTTCCACAAATACTGATCTTCTATAGGGACTTTGTCACAGGGTCATTTTGAAAATGACAGGCAGAGGAAGAGGCAGGCGATTCCGCAGGTGTGGTAGGGGTCGGGCAGGTGCACCAGGGAAGGTGCGTGCGATTACGTCAAAGGATGCACCATAGTTGGTTGAGTGGCTCACTCAGTCTTCCGCTTCTCCACCCTCCTCATCCTCTGTATCTGCACCCTCCTCACTCTTTGCTGTGTGCACCCCCAAAGACACCACCAACACCACCACCACCACCATAGCCCCTCCACTCAGTCAGAGGAATTATTTTCCCATCTATTCCCAGACCTTACCGATGTGCAGCCATTATTGGCATCGGATGAGGAAGAGGAGGTAGCAACGGCCGCCACCCAGCGGTCTGACGACAGTACCCAGATCAGCCCAAGGAGGGTGGTCCCTGCTGTTGCTCCCTACTCCGAGATCTCTAATGTCAGTGGTGGTGAAGGAGAAGATGATGTGTCGATGGATGTCACATGGTTGCCCACAAGAGAGGATGAGGAGGGGAGTTCAGAGGGAGAGACAGAGAAACAGATAGGGAGGAGAAGAAGGCAGAACTCGCAGTGCACAGGAGGCAAAAAGCAGACTGAAAATGTATCTGGAGCGAGCAATCCACCATGCACTGTCATATCTGGCACTACCAGGATGCCATCTTTTTTTAATGTGTCAGCTGCTGACAATAGTCTGCCACCTGCAGCCTGTGCTGTCAATGCATAAGTCGTAGTAAGCCCAACACTCAGCTAGGGACGACTGCCTTAAGAAGGTACCTAGCCTCCCATCACCGAGCCCAGTGGAAGCAACACCATCAGAACCCACAAAGCCACACTCCCGGTGCTCCACGTCCTGCCTCTTCCCCTTCTCCTCTCTCCTTCCATTTGTCCTCCACTCCACCTTCCACTGTGCCTATCTTTGTGTTTATCTGGCAAAAGGCAGGCTTCCGTAGCCCAAATGTTCGAATGTACAAAGTTGATGATGACGCCGGATAACCCTCTTGCCCAATGGCTGACCACCGGCTTGTCAGAACTGCTAGCCCGTCAACTACTGCTATATAAACTGGTGGACTCGGCGGCATTTAGAAAATTTGTGGCCATTGGCACACCGCAATGGAAGGTCCCCAGAAGGAAATATTCCTCCCAGAAGGGCATCCCAGAGATATATGGCCATTTTTCAGCAGCAAGTGAAACTGGGTGAAACTTCTGACGGTTGTCAAGCATGTAACCTGAGGCACCAGTGTGGATTTAATCTTACCGACACGGATTGCATGCAGGCCTGCCTCTTCCTCTCCTCATCCTACTCCATCCTCTGTCTCCTCTTTGGCTGACTCCTCCTTTTCTACTGCTACTGCCTCTTCCGCTGCATGGGGGGTGCAGCAGAAGAGGCGGTAGCAGTGGAAAAGTATGCTCCCCAGAACCTATTCGACGTGCCAGGGAGACGTTGCCATGCTGTGCTGTGGCTGTTGTGCCTGGAAGCCAAGAGTCACACCGGTCCTGCACTCCTTTCAGCTCTTCAGTCACAGGCCGATCAGTGGCTAACTCCGCCCAATTTGACAGTTGGTAAAGTAGTGTGCCACAATGGTGTCAATCTGCTGAGCATGCTGAAACTGGGCAAAATGACACACGTGCCATGCATGGCACACGTCCTGAACTTAGTCGTGCATCGATTCGTTGCCAAATACCCCGGGGTCCAGGACGTCTTGCGGCAGGCCAGGAAAATCTCTAGCCATTTTAGAAGATCTTATACGGCCATGGCTCACCTTGCTGAAGTTCAGTGGCGACACCACTTGCCTGTCAGATGTCTGATTTGTGACTGCCCAATGCGCTGAAACTCCACTTTATATATGCTTGATAGGCTGCTCCAGCAGAAACGTGCCGTTAACGACTACCTGTACGAACTCTGCGGCAGGACAGGTTTTGGGGAGCTTGTTTTTTTTTCAACGCGCCAGTGGCTGCTCATGCGCGATGCATGCAGACTTCTGCAGCCATTTGATGAGATCACCAAACTGGTCAGTCACAGCCAGGGCGCCATCAGTGACATTGTACCTTACGCCTTCTTTCTGGAGTGTGCTTTGCATTGTGTCATTGATCAAGCCGTCGAGGAGGAGGAGCAGGAAGATGAGGAAGTCGCAATGCTGAATGAATTCCCAGGGGGGGCTAATCCATCTGAGACAAGTCAGCAGGAGTCTGAAGAGGAGTCAGATGATTATGGTGCCTGGGGAGGAGGAGGATAAGCAAGAAGAGCAGGATTTAAACTTTTCTGGGATCCCTGGTTTTGTCCGTGGATGGGGGGAAGAGACCGAGGACGACATTCTCATGGGCGATGAGCAGGAGCCAGGCCGCTCCACCGCTTCCAATTTAGTGCAAATGGGGGCCTTCATGCTCCAGTGTTTGAAGAGGACCCCCGTATAAAAAGCATAATGGCAGACATGTTACCAGCATCACAGAGGGCTGTTAGAATGCAGCATTTCCAGGCCTTGCTTCGAGAGACAAATCACTATAAAAGGTGCACCTTTTGCAGTGATTTTTGTATTTGTATATTTTCATCCACACACTATTCCATCTTGTGTAGGATGCCTTTGTGGTGCATGTGGTCCGCAGCCGACATCCTCCATTGTATGCATTTTTGCTGGGGATTGCCGCTAGCAACGGACCACATGCAAAGGAATTGCTATAAACAAGCTACAGTGTTTGGGGTTTTTGAGCATTTCCTCCCATTTAGGCCACTTTATTTTAATGATTTTTCTTGCTCCAAGAGATGCATCATTCTGCTGTTGCGGGCACTGGCAGAGGAATTTCCACCCACAGAGAAACAGTTGCGAGTACCAATCCTACAGCGCATGCAAGAAGAGGGCAGTTTGAAGATGTGTTTGTCACAGGGCGCCGGCGACGTAATCTTCCTGCGCTTCGCTGCCGGCGTCCTTCCTCTCTCCCTGAGCAGCGTCGCATGCTGCATCCACATCTCCCAGGTAGCAGGGGGCGGAGTCGACCCGACTGCACTACTGCTGTCTGTGCGGTCTGCGTCCTCCGTTCCCCTGGCAACAGTATCAGGCTGAGCACCGAGCTGGCCACTCGGTGCTCGGCTTCTGTGTCTGAGCGGGTCATGTGACGCTGGCCACATCACATGACCTTAGCCTTTCACTATTTATACAGGCAGCCTGCTGGCCACAGGTTGCCTGCGATTTTGGTCTTGTGCCTAACTGCTATTACTCTGTGCTTCTGCTACTCTGGATTTTTACCCTTGGCTTTTGTTCCTGACCCGACCTCGTCTGCCCTTGTGTACTGACGTTACCTCCAGGTTTGACCCTCGGCTTGTTCTCTGACCCGTCCTTGCTATTCCTTGTGTACTGACGTTACCTCCAGGTTTGACCCTCGGCTTGTACTCTGACCCGTCATTGCTGTTCCTTGTGTACTGACGTGACATCCTGGTTTGACCCTAGGCGTGTTTGTTTACCGTCCTTGTTACCCCTGCTCGCCTACGTTAGTGTTTATCTCTGGCATTTCAGTATTGCTCCTGACACTTTACGTGACTTCGGATCCATCTGCAGGGTTCCCTCCTACTGCCTCTACCTGGCTATATTCTGTCTCTGTCCGCTCTGCCTCTCTGCACTTATAGAGGTTAGGGACCGTCGCTTAGTTACGCCCCGTCGCCTAGGACGGGTACTGTAAGTAGGCAGGGACAGAGGCGTGGGTGGCAGCTAGTGGGTGCACTTCCTCTTCCCCACTCCCTAGTGCATGACAGAATCGCAGGCCTTATTTCCCTATGGACCCCCTGCAGAGCCTTACTGACCATGTCCAGAACCTGGCCCAGATTGTGCAGAATTTGAGGGAGAGGTTACAACTCCAAGAATCCGCTCAATCTCTCCCTACTTCTGATCTACATGTACTTCAGGCAAAACCCCATGTCAAACTGCCTGATAGATTTTCTGGGGACCGCAAGTGTTTTTTGAACTTCAAGGAGGCTTGTAAATTATACTTCCGCCTGCGGCCCATTTCGTCTGGGTCCGAGCCGCAAAGGGTGGATATTGTTATTTCCCTCTTACAAGGGGACCCTCAAGAGTGGGCGTTTTCTTTGCCTTCCGACTACGATTTTTTCAGGCCCTAGGGGTCCTTTATGATGAACCTGACAGAGCATCCGTAGCTGAGTCCCAGCTTAAGACCCCCGTTTCGTAAATGGTGCATTCCTTCTGGCTGGAATGAACCGGCGTTCAAAAGCCAGTTCAGGTCCGGACTCTCTGAGAAACTTAAGGATATGCTGGTGTGTTATCCCTGTCCCGAGTCCTTAGAGGACACTATGACTCTGGTTATTAGATTGGACAGACGTGTTCGGGAGAGACAGCGGGAACATTTCTTTCTTTCACAGACTGTCCCTAACCCTGATTCCGTTCCAGTGGGACTCAGGGTGGAAGTGCTGACTGAAGAACCTGTGGAATTAGGTATGACCAGAAGGGAACAATGCCGACAACAAGGTATCTGCTTCTACTGTGGTGGCACTGAATATTGGGTCCGTCAATGTCCTAAGATTCCTCCCTCCGAAAGCTCATCCATTCCTGAGGGATCCAAAGGCAAGTTACTTCCTGTGGTGGTAAGAAAAAAGTTGCCGGTTCCCATTACTGTTGTTTTTGGGCCTAATAAGGGTTCAGGTAATGCTTTTATTGATTCCGGTTCTGCCGCTAGCTTTCTAGATCTAGGGTTCGCCCTACAAGTGGTAACCTTGTCCACTCCTATAAGTCTTGTAGCCATTGACTCTACTCCTTTGCGGGGGGGTAGGGGGACGGTCAGATATTGCACCCCAGAGATAACCTTGTCCGTGGGAGTGTGTCATACTGAGAAATGCTCCCTATTCATACTGGAGAATTTGCTCGTTGAAGTGGTCTTAGGAATGCTGTGGCTCCAAGTTCACAACCCGACGATCAACTGGGCAATGGGGGAATTAGAAAGGTGGGGTCCTAACTGTTGCTCTTGTGTATCCTTAGTGGTAGCAGGGGTTGCTTCTAGCCCTATGGCCATTCCTCCATATATTGTAGACTTCCACAATGTTTTTTCTACCTCCGAGGTCGAGGAACTTCCACCCCATAGGTCTTACGATTGTGCTATTGAGTTGGTGCCGGGATCCAGGTTTCCCAAAGGTCGTATTTTTAACTTGTCTGGGCCGGAACGTGGTGCCATGAAAGATTATATTAAAGAGAGCCTAAGTAAGGGGCATATCAGACCATCTACTTCTCTATGGGGGCTGGTTTCTTTTTTGTTAAAAAGGACGGTGGCCTCAGACCCTGTATTGATTACAGACAATTGAACAAGATCACCGTTAAAAATCAATATTCCCTCCCTTTGATTCCTGACTTGTTCAATCAGGTTCTGGGAGCATTGTGGTTTTATAAACTTGATTTAAGAGGGGCATATAACCTGATTTGTATCAAGGAGGGAGATGAGTGGAAAACTGCCTTCAATACTCCGGAGGGACATTTTGAGTACCTGGTAATGCCATTCGGACTCAGTAATGCCCCAGCAGTTTTTCAGAATTTTATGAATGACATCTTCAGGGAATTTATCGGCAGGTTTATGATTATTTATCTGGATGACATCCTTATTTTGTCTGCGGATTGGGATTCCCATATGTCCCATCTTAAACTTGTGCTCTAAGCTATCCGCCAAGTTAGAAAAATGTGTGTTTGGGGTACAAGAGATATTGTATCTGGGTTATGTTCTTACCCCTCACCCATTTAAGATGGATCCGGGGAAGGTGCGGGCTATCCTGGAGTGGGTGAGACCATCTTCCCTAAAGGCATTACAGCGTTTTTTGGGGTTCTCAAACTATTATAGAAAATTTATTAAAAATGTTTCTGTTATTGCCAAGCCGCTAACCGACCTAACCAAGAAAGGGGCAGATCTTGTTAATTGGCTGACTGAGGCCATCGAAGCCTTTGAAACCCTTAAGAAGTGCTTTCAAGACGCCCCAATCTTGATTCAGCCGGATCAGGAGAGATCTTTTGTGGTTGAAGTTGATGCTTCTGAGGATGGAGTGGGGGTGGTTCTTTCTCAGGGATCGCCTAAGCTCACCAATCTAAGACCCAGTGCTTTTTTTCCCCGTAAATTTTCTTCTTCTGAAAGGAATTATGACATTGGGAATCGTGAATTACTGGCCATTAAGTGGGCATTTGAGGAATGGAGACACTATTTGGAGGGGGCCAAACACTGTGTCACGGTTCTCACTGATCATAAAAATCTATTCTTCCTTGAGTCCGCTAAACGTCTCAATCCTAGGCAAGCCAGGTGGGCTTTGTTCTTTACTAGGTTTAACTTCTCTATCACTTTCAGACCAGGAAGTAAGAATATTAAGGCTGATGCCTTATCTCGAAGTTTTTGTGCCTTCCAACCTCCTGAACCCATCTTACCAGCTAACTTCATCATAGCATCATCATAGCATTTCTTCGGAGATTAAATCTGCACAACATCTCGCTCCTGCACGAACACCCACAGATAAGTTATTTGTTCCGGGCCATTTCTGTCTCCGACTTCTTTGTGAGTGCCATGATTCTGTGCTCTGTGGTCATCCTGGTGTTGAAGCCACTAAGAAATTGGTATCTAGAACCTTCTGGTGGCCTACATTATTTAGGGACATCAGTTTGTATGTGTCCGCCTGCGAGATATGTGCAAGGTCCAAAACTCCTAGAACCCGTCCTGCGGGTGAGTTGCTACCACTACCTATTCCGAGTAGACCTTGGTCACACATCTCTATGGATTTCATCACTGACTTGCCACCCTCCGAAGGAAAGTGATCTGGGTAGTGGTAGACAGATTCAGCAAAATGGTACATTTTGTTCCTCTAAGTAAACTCCCTAGTGCCAAGATTTTGGCTTCCTTGTTTATTGATCACATTGTTCGGTATCATGGAATTCCTGAGAATATTGTCTCTGACAGGGGTGTCCAATTTGTTTCCAGATTCTGGAAACCCTTTTGCTAGAGATGCAAAATTTCATTGTCCTTTTCGTCTGCCTTTCATCCTGAGACTAATGGGCAGATGGAACGCTTGAATCAGGCTGTCGAACAATTCCTTAGGTGCTATATCTCTGACAACCAGCGTCTGTGGGTGAAATACCTTCCATTAGCAGAGTTTGCCATTAACAATCGGGTGAACTCATCCACGGGGGTATCTCCGTTTTACTGCAATTTAGGGTTTCATCCTCCTTTTGGTCCTTGTTCTTCCGTGGCTTCGCCTAACCCTGAGGCGGATGTGGTTACTTCAGAACTATGCACAGTCTGCGCCCAGGTTCAGTTGAACCTGGAGAAAGCTTGCTTTTTCTGAACCTCCTGGGATAACAGGAAACGCACTAAGGGAGCTAATTTTGAGGTTGGTGAGAAGGTGTGGCTATCCACCAAAAATCTGTCCTTGAAAGGGGTGTCTAGGAAATTTGCTCCACGCTTTAAAGGACCATATGAAATACTTGACATTGTTAACCCGGTATCTTTTAAGCTGAAACTACCAGACACGTTTCGAATTCACCTGTTCCATAAATCTTTGCTCAAAAAGTACGTTTCGCCTGTTGTTCCTCCACAGGAATCTCCATCTCTGGTGGAGGTTAACGGTCAAGATGAGTTTGTTGTTTCTAGGATCATTGATGTTAGGAAGGTCCGAAACTCACTGCAATACCTGGTTCATTGGAAGGATTTTGGACCTGAAGAAAGGTCCAGGGTACCTGCTCATAGAATACATGCTGATAGGTTGATTAAGAGGTTTCATCTTGAAAACCCAGGGAAGCTGTCTCCACTGTCCTTGGGTCCTGAGGCCCCTCGTGAAGGGTGGGTACAGTCACAGGGCGCCGGCAACGCAATCTTCCTGCGCTTTGCCGCCGGCGTCCTTCCTCTCTCCCTGAGCAGCGACGCATGCTGCGTCCCTGTCTCCCAGGTAACAGGGGGCGGAGCGGACCCGACTGCACTCCTGCTGTCTGTGCGGTCTGCAGCCTCCGTTCCCCTGGCAACAGTATCAGGCTGAGCACCGAGCTGGCCACTTGGTGCTCGGCTTCTGTGTCTGAGCGGGTCATGTGATGCTGGCCACGTCACATGACCTTAGCCTTTCACTATTTATACAGGCAGCCTGCTGGCCACAGGTTGCCTGCGATTTTGGTCTTGTGCCTAACTGCTATTACTCTGTGCTTCTGCTACTCTGGATTTTTACCCTTGGCTTTTGTTCCTGACCCGACCTCGTCTGCCCTTGTGTACTGACGTTACCTCCAGGTTTGACCCTCGGCTTGTTCTCTGACCCGTCCTTGCTATTCCTTGTGTACTGACGTTACCTCCAGGTTTGACCCTCGGCTTGTACTCTGACCCGTCATTGCTGTTCCTTGTGTACTGACGTGACATCCTGGTTTGACCCTAGGCGTGTTTGTTTACCGTCCTTGTTACCCCTGCTCGCCTACGTTAGTGTTTATCTCTGGCATTTCAGTATTGCTCCTGACACTTTACGTGACTTCGGATCCATCTGCAGGGTTCCCTCCTACTGCCTCTACCTGGCTATATTCTGTCTCTGTCCGCTCTGCCTCTCTGCACTTATAGAGGTTAGGGACCGTCGCTTAGTTACGCCCCGTCGCCTAGGACGGGTACTGTAAGTAGGCAGGGACAGAGGCGTGGGTGGCAGCTAGTGGGTGCACTTCCTCTTCCCCACTCCCTAGTGCATGACAGAATCGCAGGCCTTATTTCCCTATGGACCCCCTGCAGAGCCTTACTGACCATGTCCAGAACCTGGCCCAGATTGTGCAGAATTTGAGGGAGAGGTTACAACTCCAAGAATCCGCTCAATCTCTCCCTACTTCTGATCTACATGTACTTCAGGCAAAACCCCATGTCAAACTGCCTGATAGATTTTCTGGGGACCGCAAGTGTTTTTTGAACTTCAAGGAGGCTTGTAAATTATACTTCCGCCTGCGGCCCATTTCGTCTGGGTCCGAGCCGCAAAGGGTGGATATTGTTATTTCCCTCTTACAAGGGGACCCTCAAGAGTGGGCGTTTTCTTTGCCTTCCGACTACGATTTTTTCAGGCCCTAGGGGTCCTTTATGATGAACCTGACACAGCATCCGTAGCTGAGTCCCAGCTTAAGACCCCCGTTTCGTAAATGGTGCATTCCTTCTGGCTGGAATGAACCGGCGTTCAAAAGCCAGTTCAGGTCCGGACTCTCTGAGAAACTTAAGGATATGCTGGTGTGTTATCCCTGTCCCGAGTCCTTAGAGGACACTATGACTCTGGTTATTAGATTGGACAGACGTGTTCGGGAGAGACAGCGGGAACATTTCTTTCTTTCACAGACTGTCCCTAACCCTGATTCCGTTCCAGTGGGACTCAGGGTGGAAGTGCTGACTGAAGAACCTGTGGAATTAGGTATGACCAGAAGGGAACAATGCCGACAACAAGGTATCTGCTTCTACTGTGGTGGCACTGAATATTGGGTCCGTCAATGTCCTAAGATTCCTCCCTCCGAAAGCTCATCCATTCCTGAGGGATCCAAAGGCAAGTTACTTCCTGTGGTGGTAAGAAAAAAGTTGCCGGTTCCCATTACTGTTGTTTTTGGGCCTAATAAGGGTTCAGGTAATGCTTTTATTGATTCCGGTTCTGCCGCTAGCTTTCTAGATCTAGGGTTCGCCCTACAAGTGGTAACCTTGTCCACTCCTATAAGTCTTGTAGCCATTGACTCTACTCCTTTGCGGGGGGGTAGGGGGACGGTCAGATATTGCACCCCAGAGATAACCTTGTCCGTGGGAGTGTGTCATACTGAGAAATGCTCCCTATTCATACTGGAGAATTTGCTCGTTGAAGTGGTCTTAGGAATGCTGTGGCTCCAAGTTCACAACCCGACGATCAACTGGGCAATGGGGGAATTAGAAAGGTGGGGTCCTAACTGTTGCTCTTGTGTATCCTTAGTGGTAGCAGGGGTTGCTTCTAGCCCTATGGCCATTCCTCCATATATTGTAGACTTCCACAATGTTTTTTCTACCTCCGAGGTCGAGGAACTTCCACCCCATAGGTCTTACGATTGTGCTATTGAGTTGGTGCCGGGATCCAGGTTTCCCAAAGGTCGTATTTTTAACTTGTCTGGGCCGGAACGTGGTGCCATGAAAGATTATATTAAAGAGAGCCTAAGTAAGGGGCATATCAGACCATCTACTTCTCTATGGGGGCTGGTTTCTTTTTTGTTAAAAAGGACGGTGGCCTCAGACCCTGTATTGATTACAGACAATTGAACAAGATCACCGTTAAAAATCAATATTCCCTCCCTTTGATTCCTGACTTGTTCAATCAGGTTCTGGGAGCATTGTGGTTTTATAAACTTGATTTAAGAGGGGCATATAACCTGATTTGTATCAAGGAGGGAGATGAGTGGAAAACTGCCTTCAATACTCCGGAGGGACATTTTGAGTACCTGGTAATGCCATTCGGACTCAGTAATGCCCCAGCAGTTTTTCAGAATTTTATGAATGACATCTTCAGGGAATTTATCGGCAGGTTTATGATTATTTATCTGGATGACATCCTTATTTTGTCTGCGGATTGGGATTCCCATATGTCCCATCTTAAACTTGTGCTCTAAGCTATCCGCCAAGTTAGAAAAATGTGTGTTTGGGGTACAAGAGATATTGTATCTGGGTTATGTTCTTACCCCTCACCCATTTAAGATGGATCCGGGGAAGGTGCAGGCTATCCTGGAGTGGGTGAGACCATCTTCCCTAAAGGCATTACAGCGTTTTTTGGGGTTCTCAAACTATTATAGAAAATTTATTAAAAATGTTTCTGTTATTGCCAAGCCGCTAACCGACCTAACCAAGAAAGGGGCAGATCTTGTTAATTGGCTGACTGAGGCCATCGAAGCCTTTGAAACCCTTAAGAAGTGCTTTCAAGACGCCCCAATCTTGATTCAGCCGGATCAGGAGAGATCTTTTGTGGTTGAAGTTGATGCTTCTGAGGATGGAGTGGGGGTGGTTCTTTCTCAGGGATCGCCTAAGCTCACCAATCTAAGACCCAGTGCTTTTTTTCCCCGTAAATTTTCTTCTTCTGAAAGGAATTATGACATTGGGAATCGTGAATTACTGGCCATTAAGTGGGCATTTGAGGAATGGAGACACTATTTGGAGGGGGCCAAACACTGTGTCACGGTTCTCACTGATCATAAAAATCTATTCTTCCTTGAGTCCGCTAAACGTCTCAATCCTAGGCAAGCCAGGTGGGCTTTGTTCTTTACTAGGTTTAACTTCTCTATCACTTTCAGACCAGGAAGTAAGAATGTTAAGGCTGATGCCTTATCTCGAAGTTTTTGTGCCTTCCAACCTCCTGAACCTATCTTACCAGCTAACTTCATCATAGCATCATCATAGCATTTCTTCGGAGATTAAATCTGCACAACATCTCGCTCCTGCACGAACACCCACAGATAAGTTATTTGTTCCGGGCCATTTCTGTCTCCGACTTCTTTGTGTGTGCCATGATTCTGTGCTCTGTGGTCATCCTGGTGTTGAAGCCACTAAGAAATTGGTATCTAGAACCTTCTGGTGGCCTACATTATTTAGGGACATCAGTTTGTATGTGTCCGCCTGCGAGATATGTGCAAGGTCCAAAACTCCTAGAACCCGTCCTGCGGGTGAGTTGCTACCACTACCTATTCCGAGTAGACCTTGGTCACACATCTCTATGGATTTCATCACTGACTTGCCACCCTCCGAAGGAAAGTGATCTGGGTAGTGGTAGACAGATTCAGCAAAATGGTACATTTTGTTCCTCTAAGTAAACTCCCTAGTGCCAAGATTTTGGCTTCCTTGTTTATTGATCACATTGTTCGGTATCATGGAATTCCTGAGAATATTGTCTCTGACAGGGGTGTCCAATTTGTTTCCAGATTCTGGAAACCCTTTTGCTAGAGATGCAAAATTTCATTGTCCTTTTCGTCTGCCTTTCATCCTGAGACTAATGGGCAGATGGAACGCTTGAATCAGGCTGTCGAACAATTCCTTAGGTGCTATATCTCTGACAACCAGCGTCTGTGGGTGAAATACCTTCCATTAGCAGAGTTTGCCATTAACAATCGGGTGAACTCATCCACGGGGGTATCTCCGTTTTACTGCAATTTAGGGTTTCATCCTCCTTTTGGTCCTTGTTCTTCCGTGGCTTCGCCTAACCCTGAGGCGGATGTGGTTACTTCAGAACTATGCACAGTCTGCGCCCAGGTTCAGTTGAACCTGGAGAAAGCTTGCTTTTTCTGAACCTCCTGGGATAACAGGAAACGCACTAAGGGAGCTAATTTTGAGGTTGGTGAGAAGGTGTGGCTATCCACCAAAAATCTGTCCTTGAAAGGGGTGTCTAGGAAATTTGCTCCACGCTTTAAAGGACCATATGAAATACTTGACATTGTTAACCCGGTATCTTTTAAGCTGAAACTACCAGACACGTTTCGAATTCACCTGTTCCATAAATCTTTGCTCAAAAAGTACGTTTCGCCTGTTGTTCCTCCACAGGAATCTCCATCTCTGGTGGAGGTTAACGGTCAAGATGAGTTTGTTGTTTCTAGGATCATTGATGTTAGGAAGGTCCGAAACTCACTGCAATACCTGGTTCATTGGAAGGATTTTGGACCTGAAGAAAGGTCCAGGGTACCTGCTCATAGAATACATGCTGATAGGTTGATTAAGAGGTTTCATCTTGAAAACCCAGGGAAGCTGTCTCCACTGTCCTTGGGTCCTGAGGCCCCTCGTGAAGGGTGGGTACAGTCACAGGGCGCCGGCAACGCAATCTTCCTGCGCTTTGCCGCCGGCGTCCTTCCTCTCTCCCTGAGCAGCGACGCATGCTGCGTCCCTGTCTCCCAGGTAACAGGGGGCGGAGCGGACCCGACTGCACTCCTGCTGTCTGTGCGGTCTGCAGCCTCCGTTCCCCTGGCAACAGTATCAGGCTGAGCACCGAGCTGGCCACTTGGTGCTCGGCTTCTGTGTCTGAGCGGGTCATGTGATGCTAGCCACGTCACATGACCTTAGCCTTTCACTATTTATACAGGCAGCCTGCTGGCCACAGGTTGCCTGCGATTTTGGTCTTGTGCCTAACTGCTATTACTATGTGCTTCTGCTACTCTAGATTTTGACCCTTGGCTTTTGTTCCTGACCCGACCTCGCCTGCCCCTGTGTACTGACGTGACCTCCAGGTTTGACCCTCGGCTTGTACTCTGACCCGTCCTTGCTATTCCTTGTGTACTGACGTTACCTCCAGGTTTGACCCTCGGCTTGTACTCTGACCCGTCATTGCTGTTCCTTGTGTACTGACGTGACATCCTGGTTTGACCCTAGGCGTGTTTGTTTACCGTCCTTGTTACCCCTGCTCGCCTACGTTAGTGTTTATCTCTGGCATTTCAGTATTGCTCCTGACACTTTACGTGACTTCGGATCCATCTGCAGGGTTCCCTCCTACTGCCTCTGCCTGGCTATATTCTGTCTCTGTCCGCTCTGCCTCTCTGCACTTATAGAGGTTAGGGACCATCGCCCAGTTACGCCCCGTCGCCTAGGACGGGTAGTGTAAGTAGGCAGGGACAGAGGCGTGGGTGACAGCTAGTGGGTGCACTTCCAATTCCCCACTCCCTAGTGCATGACAGTGTTGGTCACTTCGGATATGAGAACATTCTTGCATCCATCCCATCGACAACTGCCCTCTGGAACCAGCCTCAGGGAACGCCTAGACCGACAGGTGAATGAATAATTTTATGTAGTCAACTGGCCTGCAGTAAAATTGATATCCAATGACAGTCTAATATACCTCAAGCCACATAATCACTTGATGTTTTCTGTCTGGTGAATGAATAATTTTTGGTGCCTGTAGTCCACTGGCCTGCAGTAAAATTGATATCCAATGACAATCTAATATACCTCTAGCCACATAATCACTTGATCTTTTATGTACGGTGAATGCATAATTTTTGAGGCCTGTAATCTAACTGGCCAACAGTAAAATTGTTATACGGTGACCGCCTAATGAACCTCCAGCCACATTATCAATTGTTCTTTTCTGTAGGGTGAATGAATAATTTTTGGGGCCTGTAGTCCACTGGCCTGCAGTAAAATTGATATCTGTTGACCGTCTAATATACCTCCAGCCACATAATCACTTAATCTTTTCTGTACGGTTTTTGTTGGGGCTTCGGAGGAATTCAACACCTGTGACGACCACGTATTATCGAATTTCACCTATTATGAGTTGGGGTTTATTCAAGAGGGGGGATTTCATTAGCTATGTTTTTAATCCAATTTTATATTTTCAGTTCTTTTAAACATATGTATTTGACATGTATTTGTACTGGCCTGAAGTAAAATTGTTATCCAATGACCGTCTAATATACCTCCAGCCACATAATCACTTGATGTTTTCTGTCCAGTGAATGCCTAATGTTTGGGGCCTGTACTTCCGTGGTCTAAAAAAAAAAATTCTAGGCACCAGCAGGGCACATTTTTTACAGTTTCCCTTTAAGACACATAAAAATGGCCCCTGATTAAAATACATATTTTTTGTGTGAATTTTTTCCATTGGTCCCCCCCCCCCCAACTGTCCATGTTGTGGGTCGATCTATGCACTTCTAGTAAGTATTTGGTGGCTGCAAATATGACCTGAAGGTTTTTGAGGTTTGCCTGCCATTATAGTGAATGGGGCCCACCGCAAACTTGCGGTTCGGCAACATTTGATCGCGTTCACGAATTGTCCCGGCCAATGTTCGTCAATCACTATTCAGGAACCTCTTGACAACCAGATTGAGCACGACTCAGCCTTCTTTGATGCAGCGCCAACACCATGTTCTTCCTGTTGTCAGTCAGCATGGTTCCAATTTTGAGTTGTCGCGGAGAAAGCCAGGATTCGATTTCTTGATGTATCGGTAGCAGTTCCTCCCCTGTGTGACTCCATTCGCCAAGGCAAACCAGGTGCAGAACAATGTGACACCGCCGAGCCTGTACATGTGGTATGCTGGAGGGGCACTGTGATTTGTCCCTGCAGTGGAGGCTGAGGACATGGTGGAGGATGAGGAGGCAGAGGTGGACATTGTCGCAGGACCAACGGCGTGACAACGTGGAGGCGGAAGAGGCATGACCTGTCTAAGTTGCTGCTGTGGCTGTGCAAGAACCACATTCACCCAGTGGGCCGTAAAGGACATATATTGTCCCTGACCATAGTTACAGGTCTCTGCCACTCTTCTATGCATTGCCTGACATACTTGTAGCTGAACTAAACCAATGAAACGTAAATTAAAATACCCCTAAAAGCAACAAATATATTTTTCTTTTTCTATTGAAATAGGCCACTAAACGCACCACAATTAACTGTGGAAATGCACTGAGAATATATATTTCTTGAAGTACTGAAATACGTCCTTATACGCTTTCACCAGAAATCACTGCAGCAGTGCACTGAGAATCTATATTTCTTGATGGACTGAATTAGGCCCCTATACACTTTCATGAGAAAAAATTGTAAGAGTCAAGTGTTTATATATATTTCTTGCAGTACTGAAATAGGCCACTATACCCTTTCACCAGAAATCACTGCAGCAGTGTAGTGCATATATTTTTGTCTTTTTTTACTGAAATACCCCCCTATACGCTTTCAACAGAAATAACTGCAACAGTGCAGTGCATACCGTTTTTTTCGCCCCATAAGATGCACTTTCCCCCCTAAAAGTGGGGGGAAAATGCCCCTGCGTCTTATGGGGCGAATGCTGCCATTTTACATCGCAGTCTGCAATGCTGCAGCATCGCAGACTGCGATGTATCAGCTGGAGGGGGGAGGGGCCGGTGTCATGCAAATGCCCCGGGGCCGGTGCGATCACTGCACTCCGGCCCCGCCACTCACTCACTTCCTTATTGCCTAAACCTTTTATGATAACTTTAATTGAAGTTCCGATCCCCAGCCCCATCTGTACGACTTACTAAATGTCCTGTAGCAGACAGAGCAGGACGGCCTGCCATAACTCACTGACGTCACGTGCCTGCGCCGCCTACTTCATTCATAAAGCTGCCCGCCCTGCTCTACCTGCTACAGGATATTTAGTAAGTAGTACAGATGGGGCTGGAGATCGGAACTTCAATTAAAGTTATTATTATAAAAGGTTTAGGCAATAAGGAAGTGAGTGAGCGGCGGGGCCGGAGTACAGTGACCGCAGCGGCCCCGCCGCATTTGCATTCCACCAGCCCCTCTGTATATTAGGGCATCTGTGGATGCCACTATTATGGGGTGGAGGATATGTGGATGGCAACACATAGTGCAACAGCACTCTACAAACCAAAAGTAGAGTACAAAAGTATATTACATTGTAAATGTTATGGGGGGATCTGTGGGTAGCACTGTTATGGGGGGGAGATCTGTGGATGGCACTGTTATGGGGGTGATCTGTGGATGGCACTGTTATGGAGTAGGGGATATGTGGATGGCACTGTTATGGGGTGGGGGATCTGTGGGTGACACATATATAGCAGTGCCATCCACAGATCCACCCCCCATAACAGTGCCATCCACAGATCCCACTCCATAACAGTGCCATCCACAGATCACCCCCCATAACAGTGCCATCCACAGATCACCCCCCATAACAGTGCCATCCACAGATCACCCCCCATAACAGTGCTATCCACAGATCTCCCCCCTCCATAACAGTGCTATCCACAGATCTCCCCCCTCCATAACAGTGCCATCCACAGATCTCCCCCCTCCATAACAGTGCCATCCACAGATCTCCCCCCCATAACTGTGCCATCCACAGATCACCCCCCATAACAGTGCCATCCACAGATCACCCCCCCATAACAGTGCCATCCACAGATCACCCCCCATAACAGTGCCATCCACAGATCACCCCCCCATAACAGTGCTACCCACAGATCCCCCCATAACATTTACAATGTAATATACTTTTGTACTCTACTTTTGGTTTGTAGAGTGCTGTTGCACTATGTGTTTGTCAGATGTATATTTGCAGCCACACTAGCGACGTGCACCTGCACATTGGGATGTGCTGACCCCTCCCCCCTTTTTGTGTTTGTAGTATTATATATAGGACTAGTGGCTGACTCCTATGGTCGTGCACTCCCTTAGCCTCTTCTGCCTCACAGGCTGATTTTTAATTAGCATGAGTATATAGTCTGCTCAGCATGCATGCTGGTATTTGTAGTCCCTGGATTCCATGAAGGCCATTTTGGCTCCACACAGATATGGATCAACAGGGGCCCAGCATGCATGTGGGACCTGCACTTCCTGGATTTCATGATCGCTGTTATGGCACCCAACAGGTGAGTTTTAGTCTTAGGACCCGTCTTATAGAGATCGCCTTGGCGTGCAGCAGACGGGCTCAAATGATTTTGTACAAAATGTATTTGCTAAGCATCTCTAAGTTATTAGCATAGCATTTACAATGTAATATACTTTTGTACTCTACTTTTGGTTTGTAGAGTGCTGTTGTGTTTGTCAGATGTATATTTGCACCCCCATAACAGTGCAATCCACAGATCACCCCCATAACAGTGCCATCCACAGACCACCATTAGTTCAAAACCCACCAAAAGCACACCTTTTGGTTAAAAATATTTTTTTTCTTATTTTCCTCCTCAAAAACCTAGGTGTGTCTTATGGGCCGGTGCGTCTTATAGGGTTAAAAATACGGTATATATTTATCTTTTTTTAATGAAATACGCCCCTATACGCTTTCACCGGAAATAACTGCAGAAGTGACCTGAGAATATATATTTCTTGTTGGAATGAAATAGACCACTATACGCTTTAACCAGAAAACAATTAAATAGTGCAGTGCGTATATATTTTTCTTATTTTACTGAAATATGCCTCTATACACTTTTACCTGAAATGACTGCAACAGTGCCATGTGTATATAGTTGTCTTTTTAAAATTAAATACGCCCCTATATGCTTTTAACAGAAATAACTGCAACAGTGCAGTGCGTGTATATTTTTCTTATCTTACTGAAATACGCCCCTATACGCTTTCACCAGAATTAACTGCAGAAATGCACTGAGAATATATTTTTCTTTTTTTACTGTAATACGCCCCTATACGCTTTCACCAAAAATAACTGCAACAGTGCAGTGCGTATATATTTTTCTTTTTTTACTGTAATACACCCTATATGCTTTGACCAGAAATAACGCAGTGCAGTGCATATTGTAGGAAGGCGCAAGGGGCCATCATTGATGGAGGTATGTGTCACTGAGATTCCTGGCCTCGGTGAGGTAAGAGTCGGTAGTTTTAAATGTCAGCGGCAGCTAGTGCTGACTGACACTGTTTGTTGTTAGTGTGGCTGTAAAGCCGATCCAGGCCGACTCTTACTGGGAGTAGCCAAAGTGCTGGGTGGGTGGCTTCTCACCACGCTCCAGGCCGGGTCTTTTTTAGCCTATATAAAACCCAGCCAGCAGTCTCAGCTAGGTGTGGTTTATCCTCCATCTGACAGAGAAGCTGGTGTTGCCCACCAGAATGTTCTTGAGGTCATCTGGGAATGCAAAAAATGCAGGACCAGTTTCTACAGCAGTTTTACTAGCCCAGTGTGTTCAGAGAGGTAGAAGAATATTGTAAGTCTTGCCCAACCTGCCAGATAACGAGCCCCCAGACACATTTCCTTAGTCCCCTGGTGTCACGACCATGGTCATGGTCGTGACTCTGGACCCGCATGTGGTTGCCTGCGGTTTGGTAGTTGTCAACTACATGGTGAGAGCTACTTGTTTGTTGCCTCACGTGTGGTTGCCGCTGGCAACAAGTTTGTGTTTGGCGGTATAGCATCCTGAGCGGTTGCTAGTCAGCTTGCTGCCAAGTGCATGCGGTAGCTCCTGGTTTGGTTTGTATGGTGTGTACTGTTACACTTTCCGTCACTTGTGGTTGCCCGTGGCAACGTGTAGTATGGTGTGCGTGTGTGGCAGTGTCTCGGCCTGCTGGCTGATTCCCAGGACATGATTGCCACGCATGCCGTTGCCGGCGGTAACTGGTGCGTTGTGATATTTATGTGTGCACTTTCCCAGTTTGTTGTGTATGAGGTTTAGTTATGTATGCACTTTCCCTTTAAGTGGTTTCACTTCCCTCCTTGGTGTTGGAAGGGTTAATTCCCTTTCCACTGTGTGTCTGTGTGGGTGTGGCCACTTTGGGCTATATAGCCTCAGTTGAGACCTGATGTCTGAGGGGTACTCCAGCCTTGTTTGTAAGCTGGAGGCACCCTCCTGGTCCCTTATACCATCTGCCAGTGAGGGCCACCCTTGTGGTCATAAATGTTTATATGTGATGTTAAGTTGATGTGTTTTCCTTCCATGTTTAATGCAGCTATGGATCTGGGTTCCTGTGTGTGTGTGTATGTGTGTTTGCTGTGTCCGTTTATGTATGGTCTGGACATCAGCTTGTGAGCACGGGATCCAGTCAGCAAGGCTGTGGCAGGTAGGTTTGAACTAGAGTTGTTCTCCTGCCATATCCATAGGTCTGTTTATGTACCCCATCTCCTTGCAGCTTGGCCACTTCAGACTCCTGTTTCTCCGCGTCCAGGAGGAACGGGCTGTCTACCCAGCTCCTAGCTCAGGGATCTGCGGAGGGTTAGTAGGGATCCGAGGTTCCGGAGCATGAGCTGTCCTACCATCAAGGTCGGCTGAGGGAGCTAGGAGTCAGGGTCAGATTAGGGATGTGATAGGAGGTGACCTGCTCCCTAATTCTGTGGTCCTGGCCAAGTAGCGACCTACCATCTCCTGGCATCGCACGGCTGAGGGTTTCCCCCATCCTCAGCCGTGACACCTGGTACCCCTCACGATTATAGAGGTCCCATTCGAGCGAATCGCTATGGATCTCGTAGGCCCGATACCGAAGTCTGCTAGAGGACACCAACTAATCTTGGTTGTCCTCGACTACGCCACTCGGTACCCGGAGGCGGTGCCACTGTGGCATACATCAGCCAAACTCATAGATAAGGAGTTAATAGAGAGGTTTTCTCGCGTGGGTCTGCCTAAGGAGGTTCTGACTGACCAAGGGACCCCGTTTATGTCCAAGGTCATGAGAGAACTCTGTAAATTCCTCCACATAAAACTGCTACGGATGTCAGTGTGTCATCCGCAAACGGATGGCCTGGTAGAGAGGTTTAATCAAACATTAAAAAATATGCTAAAAAGAATGGTCTTTAAGGAGGGGAGGGACTGTGACCTTCTTTTGTCCTATCTCATGTTCGCAGTGTGAGAGGTGACCCAGGCCTCTACTGGGTTCTCTCCCTTTGAACTACTATACGGCAGACACGTCTGTTGGACGTGGGAAAAGAGGCGTGGGAACAGCAACCTACACCGCACAGAAGTATTGTTGAGTACGTCACCCAGATGCAAGGACGGATGGAAACAGTTTTACCTCTGGTTAGGGAGCATATGGAGGCAGTGCAACGAGCCCAGAGTAGGATCTATAATTGGCAGGCTCAGGTCCGGACCTTTAACCCGAGTAATCAGGTATCGGTTCTGGTACCAACCATAAACAATAAGTTCCTAGCTAGGTGGCAGGGGCCCTACGAGGTGCTTGAAAAGATGCGAAAGCCAGAGCAGGTGTACCATGTGAATCTGCTCAAACCCTGGAGAGATAGGGAAACCTGTACGGAAGACGGCCCACGACCAGGGTTCCTAGGAAAAGCGGTTTCAGCCCCTCTGTCTGAAGCAAGGGAAGCGACTGCCACAGTGAAAATTGCTGACAGCCTCTACTCTAAACAGGCTCAGGAAGCCAGGGAGTTCATTAGTTGGAACACGGATGTGTTCTCAGACCTCCCTGGACACACTTCTATAGTCCAACATGTCATTATTACTGAGCCTCAGGCAAAAGTCTGGTTAAAACCATACCGGGTACCCGAGGCTCGGCGACAAGTCATTGCAGAGGAAGTGCAGCTAATGTTTCAGCTAGGTGTCATCGAGGAGTCAAAAAGTGAATGGGCTAGTCCGATATTCTTAATACACAAGCCGGATAGGACATTGCGGTTCTGTATTGAGTTCCGCAAACTTAATTAGGTGTCCAAGTTTGACGCATATCCCATGCCCCGAGTGGATGAGCTTAATGAGAAGTTGGGCCAAGCCCCAGTATTTTTCTGTGTTGTACCTCACCAAAGGGTACTGGCAGGTACCCTTGACGGAGGCTGCCAAGGAAAAAAACTGCTTTCATCATGCCAGAGGGGCTGTGTCCGTACAAGGTATTACCATTTGGTCGACATGGCGCTCCCACCACTTTTTAAAGGCTCATGGACATTATACTCCGTCCACATCGTCGGTACGCTTCAGCGTAGCTGGACTATATCGTTATCCACAGCACCGACTGGGAAAGTCACCTACCTAAAGTACAGGCTGTAGTGGACTCCCTTAGGAAAGCTGGCTTAACTGCTAACCCAAAAAAGTGCGCGATAGAGTTAGAAGAGACCAAGTACCTGGGGTATGTAATTGGGCGCATAATTATCAAACCTCAGGTGAACAAAACTGAGGAAATCAGGCATTGGCCCCGACCTGTTACTACTCGGCTACAGTCGCCGCACCATTGACAGGCCTTTTGAAGGGACGCAAGTCAGTGACGGTTCAGTGGAATTCTGACGGTTCAGGTTAGGCTACTTTCACACTAGTGTCGGGGCTCCGCTTGTGAGCTCCGTTTGAAGGGTCTCACAAGCGGCCCCGAACCCATCCGTCCAGCTACCAATGCATTCTGAGTGGATGCGGATCCGCTCAGAATGCATCAGTCTGGCAGCGTTCAGCCTCCGCTCAGCAGGCGGACACCCGAACGCTGCTTGCAGCATTCGGGTGTCCGCCTGGCCGTGCGGAGGCAAATGGATCCGTCCAGACTTACAATGTAAGTCAATGGGGACGGATCCGTTTGTAGTTGACACAATATGGCTCAATTTTCAAACGGATCCGTCCCCCATTGACTTTCAATGTAAAGTCTGGACGGATCCGTCTGAACAACTTTCAGACTTAGAATTTTTTCAAAACTATAATGCAGACGGATCCGTTCTGAATGGATCCAAACGTCTGCATTATAGGAGAGGATCCGTCTGTGCAGACACCAGACGGATCCTCTCTGAATGCTAGTGTGAAAGTAGCCTTATCAAACATGATTTTGCTGTATTTATAAGGTGGACAGGGGTTATACTTATATGTTTTTAATACACATTAGAAGACCTATGCATGCATATATATAGCTAAATATGCTTATTGGGCCTGTCAGTGTCCCTTTAATATTACCCGAACACCGAACCCGAACTTTTACTGAAATGTATGAATCTTGTAAAAAATTTAAGATAACAAAACGGTGCCAAAACAGCAATTTTTTGGTTACCTTGCCTCACACAAAACGTAATATAGAGCAATTAAAAATCATATGTTCCTCAAAATAGTACCAATAAAACTGTCACCTTATCCCCTAGTTTCCAAAATAGGGTCACTTTTTGGGAGTTTCTACTGTAGGGGTGCATCAGGTGGGCTTTAAATGGGACATGGTGTCTAAAAACCAGTCCAGCAAAATCTGCCTTCCAAAAACCATGTAGAGTTCCTTTCCTTCTGCGCCCTGCCGTGTGCCTGTACATCAGTTTACGACCACATGTGGGGTGTTTCTGTAAACCGCAGAATCAGAGTAATAAATAATGAGTTTTGTTTGGCTGTTAACCCTCAATGTGTTAAAGAAAAAAATGTAATAAAATTGAAAATCTGCTAAAAAAGTGAAATTTAGAAATTTCATCTCCATTTTCCTTTAATTCTTGTGGAACACCTAAAGGGTTAACAAAGTTTGTAAAATCAGTTTTGAGTAACTTAAGGGGCGTAGTTTCTACAATGGGGTCATTTATGGGGGGTTTCCACTATGTAAGCCCCACAAAGTGACTTCAGACCTGAACTGGTTCTTAAAAAGTGGGTTTTGGAAATTTTCTTTTCAATTTTAAGAATTGCTTCTAAACTTCTAAGCCTTGTAACGTCCTAAAAAAATAAAATAACATTTCCAAAATGATGCCAACATAAAGTGTACATATGGGGAATGTTAAGTAATAAATATTTTATGAGGTATCACTTTCTGTTTTAGAAGCAGAGAATTTGAAAATTAGAAATTTGCTAATTTTAAAAATTTTTGGGTAAATTTGGGATTTTTCCATAAATAAAGGTGATATATATTGACTCAAATTTATGACTGTCATGAAGTACAATGTGTCACGAGAAAACAATCTCAGAATGGCTTGGATAAGTAAAAGCATTCCAAAGCTATTACCACATAAAGTGACGCATGTCAGATTTGTAAATTTTGACCTGGACACTGGGGCTTTAATGACCTTTGGTCATGAAAGGGTTAAATGACACCCTTTTTGGGCAAAATACAAAATTTTACAGCCCTTATTGCATCTGTCAGTGTGAAATACAAGCGTTAGATACTGCTGTCATATTCTGTTAAAAAAACACCCATTTACGGCTGCATCTGTCATAGTTAAATACATGCTTGAAATACTTCAATAATTTTCTGGGTTTTAAAAAATACCCATTTTTGGCAATACCCTTCATCTGGGGCCTATGCCGCATTAGTCAGTGTGCAATTTAAGCTTGAAATACAGCAATAATTTTCTGGGTTTAAAAAAGCACAAATTTTTGGCAATACCCTCCATCTGGGGCCTATGCAGCATAAGTCAGTGTGAAGTTTAAGCTTGAAATACTGCAATAATTTTCTGGGTTTTAAAAAACACCCTTTTTGGGCAAAATAAAAAAATTTACAGCCCTTGTTGCACATTTTAGTGTGAAATACAAGCTTTAGATATTGCTGTCATATTCTGTTATTAAAAAAACACCCTTTTTGGGCAAAAGAATACATTTTACAGCCTTTGTTGCATCTTTCAGTAGAAATACACGCGTTAGATATTGTTGTTCTATTCTGTTATTTTTTAAAAAAACACCTATTTTGGGCAAAATACTAAATTTGCTGCCTTTGCTGCATCTGTCAGTGTGAAATACACACGTTAGATACTGTTGTTCTATTCTGTTATTTAAAAAAAATAATGGGCCAAATACTAAATTTGCGGAGAATGAGGAGAGCGTCGAATAAGGGACGTGGCCCCGGTTATGGTGCTGCTGGTGGAGCTCCTGTTGCAGGGAGAAGACATGGTCGATCTGTGCCAGCTACACGCACAAGTGAAACACCTTCCTCAGGTGCGAGTAGGCGACAGAACCTTCAGCGTTATTTCAAAATATAGAGAAGATAACCAGGGGCACTACACCGAACCTATAGTTATGCTGGATACCAATACCGAGGAGTGATACTTCACGGTGGTGCTCAGCCTGTAGCAGCAGTAAAATGCAAAGTATCTTCAAGCGAAGGAGAAAACAAAACGAGCGGCACTCACCGATTGTAGAAGGTACACTTTATTCTAGGGCAGGAGGGGGGTGCATTACGTGCAAACACAGCATTAACAAGCAACAGCCGTTTTGCGCGTGTGTGCGCTTCCTCTTCCAGAAGAAGACAGACGATACACCCCCCCACAGAGGACAGCTTATCGTTGCCTCTGGGCAGCCTGGCACACATGAGCGATTACTAGTGATGAGCGGCAGGGGCAATATTCGAATTCGCGATATTTCGCGAATATTTGGCCGAATATTCGCCATATATTCGAAAATTCGCGAATTCATGATCTCCAGGCATTATTTTCTTGATTAGGAAAATTCGCATAAAATTCGCATAAAATTTTCGCATAAAAATTCGCATGGACTGGTATTAAAAAAAAAAAATGGAATATTCGCGATTACGAATATATTTAGCGATATTCTAAATATTCGCAAATTTTCGAAGTGCCGATATTCGCAATTAAAATTCGCAATTCGAATATTCGTGATCAACACTAGCGATTACATGCTGCAGTGTCTCCGCAACGACCGCCGAGTTGCCCACATTCTAACTTGTGCTGATTACTGGGTGGCCACGCTGCTGGATGCCCGCTACAAGTACAACGTACCATACTTAATTCCGTCACTGGAACGCGATCGTAAGATGCGCGAGTAGACGTGCTGCTTGTGGCATTCCCACCTGACAGCGGGGGCACAGTGGAAGCACAAGGCTAAGGCAGAGGAGGAGGAAGAGGTGGCCAACGCAGATGGGGCACCACCAGCAGCTCAGAAGGCAAGGTTAGCATGGCCAAAATGTGGAAAAGCTTTGTCAGCACTCCACAACAACCAGCACCACCAGCTGATATGGAACGTCTTAGCAGGAGGCAGCATTTCATCAACATGGTGGAGCAGTATGTGTGCTCACGCCTACACGTACTTAATGACGGGTCTGCCCCCTTCAACTTCTTGGTCTCCAAATTGGGCACATTGCCTAAGCTTGGCCTTTACGCCTTGGAGGTGCTGGCCTGCCCTGCAGCCAGTGTATTATCTGAATGTATGTTTAGAACGGCAGGGGGCGTTATCACAGACAAGCGCAGCCGCCTGTCCACAGCCAATGTGGACAAGCTCACATTCATTAAAATTAACCAGGCATGGATCCCACAGGACTTGTCCGTACCTTGTGTAGAACAGACATGTATACCGGCCTCACCCAGCCATTGTTATGCTACAGCGCAATTGCTCATTGTTGTATTTTTGATATTTCCCACTCTATTGGGGTGTACCCTAATAAAAAAATAAAAAGAATAAAATAAAAATAGTGTTGGCTACCTCATCCTCCACCACAGCTTCCACCTACACCGCTACGTCCACCACCTCCTCAACCTCCTACTCCATATGGACCTCCACCTCATACATCAAGATTATTTTTTTTAATTTGTACGTATTTTATTTTATGTGATTTCACTAATTTGTCTGTTACATTTTCGGGTGACATTCACCAATTTTTGGCTGTGATATACCCCTGCTCTACCTAGTAGACAGGTTAATACATTTCACAAATTTTTCTGTTACATTGTCGGGTGACATTCACCAATTTTTGGCTGTGATATACCCCTGCTCTACCTAGTTGACAGGTTAATAAATTTCACTAATTTTTCTGTTACATTGTCGGGTGACATTCACCAATTTTTGGCTGTGATATACCCCTGCTCTACCTAGTAGACAGGCTAATAAATTTCACAAATTTTTCTGTTACATTGTCGGGTGACATTCACCAATTTTTGGCTGTGATATACCCCTGTTCTGCCTAGTTGACAGGTTAATAAATTTCACTAATTTGTCTGTGACATACTGTAGTTGGGTAACATTCACCAATTTTAGGCTGTGATATACCCCTGCTCTACCTAGTAGACAGGTTCATAAATTTCACAAATTTTTCTGTTACATTCTTGGGTGACATTTTACAATTTTTACCATGAATAAATCCCTGCTCTGCATAGGTGACAGGGACCTAAATTTTTTAAAATCATCTGTTCCATTGGTGGGTGACCTTAACCCATTTCTGGCAATGAAAAACCCCTGCTCTGCCAGGTGACAGGGACTTAAATTTCTAAAATTTGTCCTTAATTGGCCCTTTCATTCGATCTTTCTGCTTTTAATAATTTGTCCCATATTTCAGCTTGATCACATTGCAGATATTGACCTCCCTTGGATGTGGTCTCCATTTCTCAAGCTCCCTCTCCGGCGTGGAACCCTGATTCGCCGCTAACCGTGTTTAACATGGTAGGTGCAGAAAAGATCATCAAAAGTTGATAGAGCAGATATCCAATTGGATCGTGGACATCACGGGGACGTGCGACATGGTGGAGCAGTATGTGTGCACACGCCTACACGTACTGACTGATGGGTCTACCCCCTCAACTTCTGGGTCTACAAATTGGGCACATGGCCTGAGCTTGTCCTTTACGCCTTGGAGGCGCTGGCCTGCCCTGCAGCCAGTGTATTGTCTGAACGTTTGTTTAGCATGGCTGGAGGGGGTTATAACAGGTTATATTTCCCAATGTTTTGGGATGTACCCTAATTTAAACAAAACAATATTTAATTTTTACATATTTTATGTTATTTGAAGTCTTTTCCCTATCCACATATGTTTGCAGAGCACTTGCCATGCTATTAACCACATTTTGCTGCCATTTGCAGCCTCTAGCCCTTTCCATGACTTTTTTACAGCCATTTTACTGCTCAAAAGTTCGGGTCCCCATTGAATTCAATGGGGTTCGGGGTCAAGTTCGGGTCAAGTTCGGGTGCCGAACTCGAACTTTTTTGTGAAGTTCGATCGAACCCGAACATCCAGGTGTCCGCTCAACTCTACTAAGGACTATTTGGATCTCCAAATAATCGTTCCCTGCACTTGGCAAATCACTTTCCTATCAATGTCCCTAGCGCATTCTGACATCTCTCCCTGCACTAAGATGCTGTGAAATGATTCCTCCCTATCCTTTCCCTGCACTTATAAATCCTTTTTTCACTTTTTTCTTTAAACATAGAGGTTTTTACAATAGCTGTCCCTAGCGCCTTCACATGTCTGTCCCTGCACTCTGAACGCTGGAAAATGGCAGAATCTAAAATGGCTGCCGCATTTATAGGGCTGTGACATCACAGGGCTGGCTGCTGATTGGCTGCATGCAGGCATGTCAATATGGGTGATCCCACCTTCCCAGAGTTCCATGCCCCATGTCCTCAGTCCTCACACGTGTAGCCGCGATTTTAGGCAAATTGCCATTCGTTGCGAATAGAATTTTTCCTGAAATTCTAAACAAATTCCACTTTGTCAGCTTCGATTTGCTCATCTCTATTTATAACATATACCTTTTTTGAACATACAATTTCTGTGAAAATTCCTCATAATTTTTAAGGATTTTGAGGCATGTACTGTATTTTTCGCCCTATAAGACGCACCTGCCTATAAGACGCACATAGATTTTGGAGGAGTAAAATAAGAAAAAAATATTTTGAACCAAAAGGTGTGCTTTTGGTGGGTTTTGAACTAATAGTGGTCTGTGGATGACACTATTATGGGGGGATCTGTGGATGACACACTGTTATGGGGATCTGTGGATGGCACTGTTATCAGGGATCTGTGGATGGCACTGTTATGGGGGATCTGTGGATGACACTGTTATGGGGGGATCTGTGGATGACACTGTTATGGGGGGATCTGTGGATGACACTGTTATGGGGGGATCTGTGGATGACACTGTTATGGTGGGGATCTTTGGATGACACTGCTTTGGGGGATCTGTGGATGACACATATTTAGCATCTTATGCTATATATGTGTCATTCACAGACCTCCCCCCCCCCATAGCAGTGTCCTTGTGTAGTGATCCCCAATACAGGGGGTGAAGGCCGGCAACTGATGTTGAAATCGCGGCGGGGCCCAGTGCAGTCACTGTACTCTATTACACAGAGCCCTGCACACAGCAGTATTCATATTTAAAGTGTATGCAATCTATATGTAAAGTGTAGGCAATCCATATGTAAAGTGTACAAATCTTCTGCAGTAGGGCAATCCACCTAGTACTCACTATGAATCTCTGGTACTAGCAGGCAGGCTGGCTGGTCACTCACTTCATCACACACATGCTGCTCCCACTTTATTCACGAAGCAGGCGGAGCATGTGCCTGACAGAGTGAGTGATCGGCCAGCCTACCTGCTAGTACCGGAGTTTCATAGTAAGTACTAGGCGGATTGCCCTACTGCAGAGGATTTCTACACTTTACATATGGATTGCCTACACTTTACATATTTATACTGCTGTGTGCAGGGCCCGGTGTAATAGAGTAGAGTGACTGCACCGGGCCCCAAGGTGATACCAGAAGTTGCCGATCTCCATCCCCTCCTCCCTCCCCACTGATACATCGCAGGCTGCGTTGTGTAGCATCGCGGCCCGTGAGGTATTAGTGTTAGGGTACTTTCACACTTGCGTTGCTGTATTCCGGCAGGCAATCTGTATGCAAACAGATCCCATTTGTAGACGGATCTGGATGCAGGTCCGTCTCACAAATGCATTGCAATACCCGATCCATCTCTCAGGTGTCATCCGGGAAAATGGATCCGGTATTTATTATTTTCACATTTTTAAGGTCTGCTCCTCTCTTGTAATGTCTTGTCAAACTTTGGCGAAGATACTAAATTGAATTTTTGAAAACTTAGCTAATTTTTCATTTTAACTACTGAAGCCTCCTGCTTTCACCATGCCTTTTTTTTTATAAAAGATAAAAAATTAATATTATTTATATTTTAAAGGATGGTTAATATTCGTAAAAAAAAAACAAAAAAAAAAAACAGCAGAGACCTGTGGCTAATGACCACGACCAGCAATAATGCCGATCAGTCATTAAAGCATTTAGATGCTGATCACGGCATCTAAAAGCTCAAAAACCCAGAAGCATGCGCAACTGAACTTCTTTCTGGTATCCCCTGCAGCCAACTGGGATGCCAGTAACTGACTTCAATAAATTGGGTCTCTCTGAAGAGACCCAGGGTATTGGAGCTGCAATTTTTATGTTGGCCTGCAGGTGGCAGGCCAATATGAGAAATGAACAATTCAGCCATTACCATGCTTGAAACATGGTAATATTTAATTATAAAAAAAATAGTGCATCTCAAAAACTAGCTAAAAAAACATAAAAAGTTAAAGAAAAAAAGAAAAATATAAATCACCCCCCTTTCTGTAGAATAAAATACAAAAATACATAAATAAAAAAAAAATTAAATTGTGGGAATCATCGCTTCCGGAAATGCCCATATTATTAAAACATAAAAATTATTTTCCAATACAGTGAAAATACAGAAAAAGGTGGATTCGCCATATTTTATCACTTTTTTACTTTTGTGATCAAAAAGTCACACACTCAAATATGGTATCAATAAAAACTACAGATTGTCCCACAAAAAATGAGCCCACAGAGCTCAGTAGCCATAACTATAAAAAAGTTATGGGGGTCAGAATATGGTGATGTAAAAAACTTTTTAAATTTATTTTTACACCATTTAGGCATAAAAAACCTATAAATGTGGTATAGTTGCAATCGTACTAACCCATTGAATGAAGAGCACAGGTCAGTTTTGCCAGAAAGGGAAGGACATAGGGACAAAACCTATAAAACGGTGGAGGAATTCCATTTTTTTTCCAATTCCACCCCATTTGGAATTTTTTGCCCGCTTCCCACTACATTGTATGCAATATTAAATGGAGGCATTAGAAAGTACAACTGGTCCTGAAAAATACAAGCCCTCATATGGATACATGAACAGAAAAATAAAAAAGTTATGGCTCCAGGAAGATAGGGAAGAAAAATGAAAAAACCTCCGGTATCCAAGGAGTTAAAGGCTATGTACATAGAGGCTATTTTTGGTTATGATTGTAGTTTACTCATTTTTTAAAATTGGCCTTTATTAAAAATATTAAGCTGTTCTGTCACAAACAGTTAACAGTTTTTCTAGCTATGTGACTGGTTGTGATGGACGAACATCTGCCGGGACGCGAACGCGCAAACTCGATCAAATGTTCGCGAACGTCCCATTCGCGGCGGGTCCCATTCATTTTAATGGCAAGCAAACCTGAAAAACCTTCAGCTCATATTTGCAGCCAAGAAATAATTACTAGAAATGCACAAATAGTCCCACAACATGGACAGTGACAAACCAGATGTATTATTCAAATTTTCTATCTCCATTCATTATTTTTTTCAATCCGAAATATCGGCAATATAATTTTCGCGTACGCGCATGCGCAAATGCACTGTACAGTACCCAAATGCACTATAAAGAAAGTATATTGGTATATAACACCCCGCTTCAATCAGTTTTTTTTGGGGGGGCAACTGGTATATCACACCAGTAAAAATGATTTGCTCCAATAACGCTTGTCCCTCTATATACCTGCAGTATCGCAGCAGAACCGCACACAACTGCCGCACAATACAAATGCACTATAATATACTTCCTAACATAGAAAGTATATTATAACATTGTACAAGGAAGGCAATCCATTAGAATATACATAAAGATAAAACATAACCTTTAATAATTTTACTATGAGGGTCCATTCACACGTCCGTAAGTGTTTTGCGGATCCGCAAAACACGGACCCCGGCAATTGCATTCCGCAATTTGTGGACCGCAAATCGCCGGCACTATAATAGAAAATGCCTAATCTTGTCTGCAATTGCGGACAAGAATAGGACATGTTCTATTTTTTTGCAGAAACGGAAGCACAGATGCGGAATTGCGGATCCACAAATGCGGATGCGGATCCGCAAATGCGAATGCAGACAGCACATTCCAGCCCCAAAAATTGCGTAACAGATGAGGACCCATTTTGCGGACGTGTGAATGGAAAAGATATCCCTCAAAATGAAAATAAATTAAATTATTAAAGTTAAAGGGGTTCTGCACTTTGTTTTAACTGATGATCTATCCTCTGGATAGATCATCAGCATCTGATCGGCGGGGAGTCCGACACCCGGGACCCCCGCCGATCAACTGTTTGAGAAGGCAGCGGCGCTCCAGCAGCGGCCGCGGCCTTCTCACTGTTTACCGCCGGCCCAGTGACGTCATGACTAGTATCAAATCAGAAACTATATGTCCTACCACAATCCGGGGGGTTCCAGTGCACATCCATGAATCCCGGAGGGAAAGCAAAAAACATCTATCCCTGGGCTAGATGATGATGTGGTATTGAAGGACAGGGTGAGCAAAAAACTGTCCCTGATATTGCCCTACAGGGGGGTGCTATTCTGGCCCTGATAGCCTAACCACAGACCACCCGCCATTGATAAGAGCGACCCCGTCCGGAACCTTACCCTATATAATAATTGCCGCAGTAAGCCCATAGCCCCTAGGCCCCTGACTTCCAGGTGATCACTATATTGATCTATGTGTTCTTGACTCATTATAAAAGTATATTATAAGTATATCACACCCCTCTGTGTATCACACGTATCGATAGCACACCTATACCAGTCCTTAAAATGACTTTTATGGCCTTATTAGCTAGTGTTTGGTGTCCCTAACAGCCTGTCCCTGCTCCACACAGCAACCTCTCCCTACACTGGCAAAACACTGAATGTAAAATGGCTGCCAGATCAGGTTTATTTATAAGGTAGGGGGTATGTCCATGTGCTAAAAATGTCTCAATTGGCTGTACTGTACCACCTGATGGATGTGTCATGGGTCAAAGTTCTTCATAATGTAAAAGAATATGGCAGGTCGAATTTCTCCATAAGTTCGCATGTTCGGTGAATCGCGAACACACAAAGTTCGTCGCGAAACAACCGCCGGGCGAACCGCAAGGCCATCTATAGTAACTGGTACTTTCACTTTTACTTTGTGCCAGTCACCTAATAAACCTTATCTCTAAACTAGTAAGAGGTCATAAACACTTATTTAAGACACATTTTTTATCAGTAAGATAAGAACTGTAATGAGTGTTTATAATCAGAGAGCAGAGATAAGGAGCTTCCTGGCTGACAGTATAGAGAGAAAATCCATAGGCTGCTACTAGAGCATCTCAGCTATCTACAGAATAAAGGACTCCATCATTTTTAATAAAGGCCAATTGAAAAAAAATAATTTTGTTCAAAAAAGGAACAATGTAATAATAAAATTAATTGCCCCCAAAGATGTATATAGCCCTTAAACCCTTAAGGACACGGCCATATTTCACCTTAAGGACCAGGCAATTTTTTGCAAATCTGACCAATGTCATTTTAAGTGGTGATAACTTTAAAACACTTTTACTTATCCAGGCCATTCTTATCCAGGCTTTTACTTATCCAAGCCAACGCTTTTACTTATCCAGGAGATTTTTTTTTTCGTCGCATATTGTACTTCATGACACTGGTAAAATGGAGTCAAAAAATTAACTTTTATTTATAAAAAAATACCATATTTACCAAAATTTTGGAAAAATTACCAAATTTCCAAGTTTCAATTTCTCTACTTCTATAATACATAGTAATCCCTACAAAAATAGTTATTACTTTACATTCCCCATATGTCTACTTCATGTTAGGATCATTTTGGGAATGACATTTTATTTTTGGGGGACGTTACAAGGCTTAGAAGTTTAGAAGTAAATATTGAAATGTCTCAGAAATTTGCAAAAACCAACTTTTTAAGGACCATTTCAGATCTGAAGTCATTTCACTTTTTTGGCAGATTTTCCATTTTAATATTTTTTTTTCAGTTACAATGCAAGTGTTAACAGCCAAACAAAACTCAATATTTATGGCCCTGATTCTGTAGTTTACAGAAACACCCTATATGTGGTCGTAAACTGCTGTACAGGCACACGGCAGGGCGAAGAAGGAAAGGAATGCTATACGGTTTTTGGAAGGCAGATTTTGCTGGACTGGTTTTTTGACACCATGTCCCATTTGAAGCTCCCTGATGCACCCCTAGAGTAGAAACTCCAAAAAAGTTACCCCATTTTAGAAACTACGGGATAGGGTGGAAGTTTTGTTGGTACTAGTTTAGGGTACATATGATTTTTGGTTGCTCTATATTACACTTTTTGTGAGGCAAGGTAACAAGAAATAGCTGTTTTGGCAGGTTAGATCATGTGGTATTTTTATAAAGCAGGTTGTCACGGACGCGGCGATACCTAATATGAATACAATACATGTATACATGCTTTTTTACACCGTTTATTTTTATTTTTACGGTGTTCACCTGAGGGGTTAGGTCATGTGATATTTTTATAGAGTCGGATCGATACGGATGCAGAGATACCTAATATGTATACTTTTTTTAAAATTTATGTAAGGCCTCATGCACACGACAATTGTTTTTCTCGGCCTCCATTCCGTTTTTTTTGCGGATAGGATGGGGACCCATTCATTTCAATGGGTCAGCAAAAAAATGCTGATAGTCCATCCGTTTGTGTTCCACGTCTGTTGTCCGTGTTTCCCTTCAGCAAAAAAAATAGTGCATGTCCTACTTTTTTCACATTTGCGGACAAGGATAGGCATTTATTACAAGGGATCTGTGGGAAAAAATGTATCCTCCAAAAAAAACGGATGCCGCATCCGTTTTTTGGGGCGGACGCAAAAAACAACTGTGGTGTGCATGAGGCCTAAGTTTTACACAATGATTTCATTTTTGATACAAAAAAAAATCATGTCATAGTCTGAGAGCCATAGTTTTTTCAGTTTTTGGGCGATTATCTTGGGTAGGCTCTCATTTTTTGCGGGATGAGATGACGGTTTGATTGGCACTATTTTGGGGTGCATTTTACTTTTTGATCACTTGCTATTACATTTTTTGTGATGTAAGATGACAAAAAATAGCTTTTTTTACACCGTTTAAAAAAAAAAATGAATTTACGGTGTTCACCTGAGGGGTTAGGTCATGTGATATTTTTATAGAGCCGGATCGATACAGATGCGCCGATACCTAATATGTATACTTTTTTATTTATGTAAGTTTTACACAATGATTTTATTTTTTAAACAAAAAAAATATCATGTTTTAGTGTCTCCATAGTCTTAGGGCTCTTTCACACCTGCGTTCTTGTCTTCCGGCATAGAGTTCCGTCGTCGGGGCTCTATGCCGGAAGAATCCTGATCAGGATTATCCTAATGCATTCTGAATGGAGAGAAATCCGTTCAGGATGCATCAGGATGTCTTCAGTTCCGGAACGGAACGTTTTTTGGCCGGAGAAAATACCGCAGCATGCTGCGCTTTTTGCTCCGGCCAAAAATCCGGAACACTTGCCGAAAGGCCGGATCCGGAATTAATGCCCATTGAAAGGCATTGATCCGGATCCGGCCTTAATCTAAACGTCGTTTCGGCGCATTGCCGGACCCGACATTTAGCTTTTTCTGAATGGTTACCATGGCTGCCGGGACGCTAAAGTCCTGGCAGCCATGGTAAAGTGTAGCTGGGAGCGGGGGAGCAGCATACTTACCGTCCGTGCGGCTCCCGGGGCGCTCCAGAGTGACGTCAGGGCGCCCCAAGCGCATGGATCATGTGATCGCATTGGACACGTCATCCATGCGCATGGGGCGCTCTGACGTCATTCTGGAGCGCCCCGGGAGCCGCACGGACTGTAAGTATACCGCTCCCCCGATCCCCGCTCCTACTATGGCAACCAGGACTTTAATAGCGTCCTGGGTGCCATAGTAACACTGAAAGCATTTTGAAGACGGTTCCGTCTTCAAATGCTTTCAGTACACTTGCGTTTTTCCGGATCCGGAGTGTAATTCCAGCAAGTGGAGTGCACGCCGGATCCGGACAACGCAAGTGTGAAAGAGGCCTTAGAGCCATAGTTATTACAGTTTTTGGGCGATTATCTTAGGTAGGGTCTAATTTTTTGCGGGATGAGATGACGGTTTGATTGGAACTATTTTGGGGTGCATATGACTTTTTGATCGCTTGCTATTACAGTTTTTTCAGTTTTTGGGCGATTATCTTGGGTAGGGTCTCATTTTTTGCGGGATGAGATGACGGTTTGATTGGCACTATTTTGGGGTGCATTTTACTTTTTGATCGCTTGCTATTACACTTTTTGTGATGCAAGATGACAAAAAATTGCCTTTTTTACACCGTTTAAAGAAAAAAAGAATTTACGGTGTTCACCTGAGGGGTTAGGTCATGTGATATTTTTATAGAGCAGGTTATTACGGACGCGGCGATACCTAATATGCATACTTTTTTTTATTTATGTAAGTGTTACACAATAATATAATTTTTTAAATTTTTTTCTCTGGGGGTGTATTTCCCCTGTAACTGGGGCTACTATGTGGAAGGAGGCTACTAGTGGAAGGAGGGGGAAAAAAAAAGTGAAGTTAGATTTCCCCCAGAAGTCTTACATGACCTTATGGGGGATGAAAAGTGTAGAATAAAAAAATAAAAAATAAAAAAAAGGTTTCACATGTAAAAATAAAAAAATCCCCAAGAAAAGAATTAAAGAACATTTTTTAAATAGAAAAAAAATGAATAAAATAGACATATTTGGTATTGCCGCGTCCGTGACGGTCGACTCTATAAATATATCACATGATTAACCCAGTACGATAAACACCATAAAAATAAAATAAAAACTGTCTCAAAAAAAGCCATTTTTGTCACCTTGCATCACAAAAAGTGCAACACCAAGTGATCAAAAAGGCGTATGTCCCACAAAATGATACCAATAAAACCGTCATCTCTTCCTGCAAAAAATGAGCCCCAACATAAAATATTGCTCAAAATAAAAAAAATATATAGCTCTCAGAACATGAACACATTAAATCATCATATTTTTGTTTCAAAAATGCTATTATTGTGTTAAAGTGAAATAAATACAAAAAAGTATACAGATTAGGTATCGCCGCATCCATAACAACAAACTCTATAAAAATATCACATGATCTAACCTCTCGGATGAACACAGAAAAAAAAAAGTGTCAAAAAAAGCCTTTTTTGTCACCTTACATCACAAAAAGTGCAACACCAGGTGATCAAAAAGGCGTATGTCCCACAAAATGGTACCAATAAAACTGTCACCTCATCCCGCAAAACATGAGCCCCTACATAAGAAAATTGTTCAAAAAATAAAAAAAAACGATATCTCTCAGAACATGGACACGTTAAAACATTTTTTTTTTCAAAAATGCTATTATTGTGTAAAACTTTAATAAATAAGAAAAAGTATACATATTAGGCATCGCCACGTTCGTATCGATCTGCTCTATAAAACTGTCACATGACCTAACCCTTCAGGTGAACTCTGTAAAAATAAATAAATAAAAACTGTGGTAAAACAACCAATTTTTTGGTCACCTTGCCCCATAAAAAGTTATAATGAATGATCAAAAAATCATATGTGCCCAAAAATAATACCAATAAAACTGGCACCTTATCCCCTAGTTTTCAAAATAGGATCACTTTTGGGGAGTTTCTACTGTAAGGATGCATCAGGTGGGCTTCAAATGGGACATGGCATCTAAAAACTAGTTCAGCACTAAGAACTCTGTAAAAATAAATAAATAAAAACCTACAAAATCTACCTTCCAAAAACCATGTGGCACTCCTTTTATGTGCCCTTACATCAGTTTGCGACCACATGTGGGGTGTTTCTATAAACCTCAGAATCAGGGTAATAAATATTGAGTTTTGTTTGGCTCAGCCTGTTAACCCTCGATGTGTTAAGGAAAAAAAATGGATTAAAATGGAAAATCTAAAGTGAAATTTAAAAATTTGATCTCAATTGTCCTTTAATTCTTGTGGAACATCTAAAGGGTTAACAAAGTTTTTAAGATCAGTTTTAAGTAAGTTGAGGGGTTTAGTTTCTACAATGGGGTCATTTATGGGGGTATCCACTATGTAAGCTCGACAAAGTGACTTCAGACCTGAACTGGTCCTTAAAAAGTGGGTTTTGACAATTTTCTTAAACATTTTAAGAATTGCTTCCACAATTCTAAGCCTTCTAACGTCCTAAAAATATAAAATGACATTTACAAAATGATGCCAACATAAAGTAGACATATGGGGAATGTTAAGTAATAAATATTTTATGAGGTATCGCTTTCTGTTTTTAAAGCAGAGAAATTGAAATTTAGAAACTTTTTGGTAAATTAGAGATTTTTTCATAAATAAAGGTGAAATATATTGACTCAAATTTATAACTATCATGAAGTACAATGTGTCACGAGAAAACAATCTCTGAATGGCTTGGATAAGTAAAAGCGTTCCAAAGCTATTACCACATAAAGTGACATATGTCAGATTTGCAAAATTAGGCCTGGTCAGGAAGGGGGCAAATGGCCCGGATGTGAAGTGGTTAAGCAAACATAAAGATTAGAATGTTATTTTTAAATCAATATATTTTAGCTACATAATGCCTTAATTAGTTTACTTGTTTATATTTGGTGGGAAAAATTGTGAAAATAGTATAATATTCACAATTTAAAAAAAAAAGTTTTTCAGTTGTCCACATTGGTTTATTTAGAAAAGTTTTTAAATAGAGTAAATAGCTTATTTTAATTTATTTTAATAATGAATTCATATATTATTTAATTCATTTAATATAACAGTCTAAAATAATATGACTTAAGTTACAATTTTCTCAACATTATAGCAAATAACTAATTGTTTTTCCATAAATTTCTGACAATCTAAGTAAACCAGTTCATGACAGAGCGATTTACCTCTCTTCCTGACCAGACATATTTACTATTTGTTTAGTACATGTATACACATACGTGTATATGTTCTTCAAAAGCCACATTTTTTTCCATTTAATTTATTTTTTTAAATCTTTTTTATAATACATTAGTATATATAGGTTTATGCCGTTTTTATCTTAAGATAAATTAAATTAACAAATTAAAATACTTGTTTATATTATGCAAAGAAATGTATTTTCCACTTACATGTTAAACATGATTAGAAACTAAGCAAAATCTATTTGATTGTAGCAGCCTTGTTTAGCCTTGTATTTAGCAATATGTTTTATTTACCATTTTAAATTTTTCACCCCTTATTGAGAGCCTGTTTTGGGCCTTACTGAACAAGCAATTTTTTTTTCATTTTTCATTATCGCTTTCCTAGAGCTATAACTTTTTTTATTTTTTCATCACTGCAGCCATATAGGTGTTTGTTTTTTGTGGCACAAGTTCTTTTTAATAGCACCATTTTAGGGTACACTTAACTCATTGATTACTTTTTATTAACTCTTTCTTGGGGATGGTTAAGAACATCAATAGTGCCTTATGCAGTACAGTGTATTATACTATCAGTGAGATAGTGACAGACACTATCAAGCTACACAGAGGCATATACTGAAGGCAGGCCCGGGGGACTTTACTCAAAAACATTGGCAAGCCAGTGATCATATTCATGGGGTGCTGATGCCTAGGAGAGGGAGCCCTCTCCTTCTAAACCTCTTAGATGCAGCATTTGCTATTGGCCACTAATGCCACTATCAGTAAAACAGCAGCCTTGATCGTTGCTGCTGCACTTCCAGCAGGTGCCTTCGTCTAATGAAAGCTGAACTTTGCTTATCGCTGCATGGGAGACCTATGCAGTACTTGAACTAGGCTGCCATAAAAAGGTAGCAGCCTAGCCTAATACTTCATAGTGACCATTGTAAAAAAGCATATGGGCAGTCACTAATAGGTTAGTTAGTTGTATTTTATATAATTGCATGCTAAAGACATTGAGGCAATATTAATAATCATGTCTAATATTTAGACAGTACAAACTTAGACTTTATAGTCTAAATATTTGCCACATTTATAAGAGTGGCTGATACTGGATGATAAGTTTGGTGACCTTTAGACAATTGTGTCTTAAGTTTGGCTACTTACTATATTTATTTGCATGTTTCTTAATAAAATTGTGACAAAAACATTTAACCTCTATGTATGTAGTAGCATTATTGTAAGACACTCTCCTGTTCCGAGATCCACTCGGGCCCCCAGGGGTCCTCGTGGGGTTCGACCTGCGGGGGACCCCGTTGGACTAGTGAGACAGGTCACGCATGTGCCTGGGGAGTCTTCGGTTCCGACTCCTTTGCGGGCAGACGCGGTAGTGCGTCCGCATGGTCACCGGAGGGGTAGACCGCCGGGGTCTCGGAGGCAGATTGACCGGACTGGTGGCAGCACGCAGCGGCCACTCCTGTCTCCGGTATCACCTGCGGGTTCCGTTCCGGCGTCCGTGCCGACACGATTGTGTATTCATGCTGGGCCGCTCGAGCGTCCGCGTGCACGCTCGAGAGGAGGTTCGCAAAAGGATACGCGGCTGAACATATGCGCATCTTATTCGCTACGCCGACCGCTGATGAGGAAAATACCTGTTCGTAAATTCTAGTTGATTAGAGGGCAGGCATGGGTTAAGTGATTAAGGACCAGCCTAGGCCGCACAAGTCTCAGGGATTAGGATCATTATATGACCTATGAAGAATAGACACATGGCATTTTGTAATTGGCTAGCAGGTACTTAAAAGGTGATCTCCCTGGCTGGTCAGTGCCCACTGTTTTGACAACCCGGGTGTATGTTGCAGTTCATATTCTCCCAGACTTACCTGTGCATGACCTCTGCCTTCCTCGATTTATCTTTAGAGACTGCCTCTGGATACCTCATCTTTGATGAACAGTTTGTCTCGTGTATGACCTTGGATCAGACCCTGGAAATACTGACATCTCATCCCTAGGTACCACGTTACACGGACTAATACTGCACATAAGAACTTTGGCCTGGTCACTGGCTGTCCCCTTGGTGTTTCCCTGCACAGGTTTATATTCAGGTTTGTTACCTGTATTTGCTTACTGGTTTGGACTGTACTGCCGTTTATTTATTAAATCCACTATTGTTTAACCTCTGTCTGGTTGCTTGGGGTTCTTACCATTACAATTATATGCTGTCATCCTATTCCACTAAAACACACCCCTTCTACTATACCACGCCAATTCCTTAATCACAGTGCACAATTGTAAGACACTTAAAAAATGTAGTGCACCGCATGTGTGCCAGAATTCTGGTTCATTTTTAACCGCAATTCTGGTGCATTATATGAATGGATTCTATAGGCAACAAGACTACTTTTTCTGTACTATAATTTTGATATATAAGGCCAAGTGATGATCAAATTGGGTCTGAACCAATTTAATTCCTGTTTGTTATATTGATAAGGAATCCCTCTCTCCATACATGTATATATTGTCTGGACAAAGCAGACCAAACATGACTTACTCATCACTAATAAGCCCTTAAGAGGTTATTTATCCTACATAATGAAATCCCTGTGTGAGTGCGCTGTGTCCTTGTGTGTGTGTCGATTATTCATGTACGCGGGGCACCAGCCAATCAACACACGGTGCTCCGCACGCCGCCAAGTCAATGCCGCCCCACATACTATGTACCAGTCCCTGCACAGAAGGCATCTGATACACATCAGCACAGCATCACAGCCACCCCCAGGTCAGCAGCCTATAAATCATCACCCCAGGAGCCCCCAGAAGAGAGGTCATCAAGAGCTGTACTGACACTTCTCCTACTTTGCTGCAGAGCAGGATGCAGCGAGACGGGCTCCAGTCAGGTTTCCTCCTAGCCCCGCATAATCAGGACAAAGCTGTGCTCCGGCAGTGCTCCATGTAGACAGCTCCCGGATTGGCCGCCGTCAGACGGCTAAAGTGATTGGGCCTATGACACAGGACTGGGAGAGGCCACATCCATCCCTCTGTGCCATCCTCTGTCATCCCGAGCTGCAGGCAGCAGATGCGGGGAAACAATAGTGCAACTTCCCCTCCCTCCCACCATTACTCTGACTACATCTGTACACTCCGGCCATGACATTAGAGAGAGCTAGGGAGGGGGCTACAGGGGATATATGATATATTATAGAGATGGAGGGGGATACAGGGATGTATGATCATAACATAGAGAGGGAGGGGGTATGCGATATACTGTAGATAGGGAGGGGAATACAGGGATATATGATATATTATAAAGAGGGAGGCTGATACAGGGATATATTATATAGAGGGAGGGGATACAGGGATATATTGTAGAGAGGGAGGGGGATACAGTGATATATTATAGAGAGGGTATTTGATATACTGTAGAGAAGAAGGCGTTATAGGAATGTATGATCATATTATAGAGAGGGAGAGGAATATAGGGATATATTATATACTGTAGAGAAGGAGGTGGTACAGGGATATATGATATACCTTAGAGAAAGAGGGGGTATATAACAGAGAAATGATATATAATATACTATAGAGAAGGAGGGAGGTATATAACATAGAAGAAATAGATATACTATAGAAAAGGAGGGATGTATAAAACAGAGGAGATATATATGATATACTATAGAGTAGGAGGGAGGTATATAACAGAGAAGGGATAGATATACTATAGAGAAGGAAAGGTGTCTATAACAGAGGAGATATATATGATATACTGTAGAGAAGAAGGGTTGTATAAAACAGAGGATATATATATGATATACTATAGAGAAGGAGGGAGATATATAACAGAGTAGGGGTAGATATACTATAGAGAAGGAGAGGTGTCTATAACAGAGGAGATATATATATAATATACTATAGAGAAGGAATTGGTATATACTGTAGCAGAGAAGGGATACTGTATATGATAGGATGGAAGTATATTACATAGAAGGGATATATGGTCTCAGCCACCAGTCAGTGCAAGCAGTCTCAGCACCACCAGTCAGTGCAACCAGTCAGTGCCAGCCATCTCATCCATCAGTCAGTGCCATCAGCCACCAGTCACAGTGCCAGCAATCTAAGCCACAGGCAATAGTCTCGGCCACCAGCCATAGCCACCAGTCTCAGCCACCAGTCAGTGCCAGCAGTCTTAGCCACCAGACAGTGCCAGCGTTTTAGCCATCAGTCAGTGCCACCAGTCACAGTACCAGCAGTTTCAGCCACCAGTCAGTGCCAGCCATCTCAGCCATCAGTCAGTGCCACCAGTCACAGTGCCAGCAGTCTCAGCCACCAGTCAGTGCCAGCAGTGTAAGCACCACCAATCAGTGCAACCAGTCAGTGCCAACCATCTCAGCCATCAGTCAGTGCCACCTGCCACCAGTCAGTGCAAGCAGTCTCAGCCACAGGCAACAGTCTCGGCCATAAGCCACAGCTACTAGTCTTAGCCACCAGTCAGTGCCAGCCATCTCAGCCACCAGTCAGTGCCAATGCCATTTAATATAGACTGTTCCTACTAATGTTTATGCACTAATGCTCCAGCGTCCATTATTGTAACAGGCTAAATGTCTAGTATTTTCAATAAAACTATTAGCTTTATGACAATTTAAAAAAAATTACCTAAAATTAATGTCCAGCTGAGAGTATTAATAAAAATTTACATCAGAACAGGTAGAAAAAAATCTATTGCAAGTAGTTATACTACTTAAAAAAAAAATCAGAAACAATGGAGGTCATTTATTTAGACCCCTATAGCTGGCTTACATTTAGACCATTTTATATGCCTAGAACAGCTATAGAAAATTATGAATGAGGTGGACCTGGCAGCCCATCTACCTTCCCTGCTCATGCCACACCCACTTTTTTCTGCACCAGAAATATGCCTAATATTTTTTGTTTTATATTTAGGCAAATGGGCAAACTGGGCAAATGGGCAAACTATAAAACATCAAGAAATCTAGAACTTATCAAAATAATATTGTAGCAAAAGAGAACATATTACAATCCAAATAAATTACACAAAAATCTAATCAAAATACTGAGATATACTGTTAACACAATATAAACTTTCCTAGATTTCTGCAAACTACTAAAAAAAAAAAAAAAAAAATGGTTTAACCCAATAGTATCATTAAATCTCTGAAGTCATAAACTTCAAGTTTCTGGTTTTAGGTTGTGTTTTTTTACCTATAATTGATTTAACTACATTTGATATAAAAGTATAATTGGGTTAACCTTATAATTATTGTCCTCGTAAGAAGATAATTAGCATTTGTATGAAATTATTAGATTAAAAAAGCAATATATAATACATAGAAAACTGTATTTGATACTTTGCTTATGCAATATTTAGAATGTAACACATTAAGTATCAGGAAAATCTCGGGTTTAGGACATCAATAATTTTGCATATTTACATTTCAATATTATGATAAATTTTTGCTGGAGGTATACTCTAGTTCATAATATATTCCCCACTTTTGGTAGATATACACTAGCATTTAATTCACACATGTGTCCTTCTACCTTTCCTCTTGGCTCAATATATCCCAAAATATGTTACACCAGATGACAATATTTGAACAATGCTGTTTCTTGAGATTTGTGTCCCATGTTTGAATTGCAGTTTGCCAGGGGTTTTGCTAGAATGTTGCCATTTTGAGTTTGTTACATTAGAAACTGTGTCATCCACATAAAGATTAAGGGGGACATTTATCAAGACTAGTATTTTCTTTGCCAGACTTGATTTCCCCTGCACAGCTGGAGAATGCACCTGATTTATGCCTAGGTGTAGACCATGTCATAGATTTGGTGCATCCTCCAGCAAGCCTTGCTCTTGTCTGAATTCTACAGCAGCCTCATAGCTAACAGACTTCTGTTCTTTATTCACATCAGAAAACTATGTGAAAAAGATAAATGTGCTGGGCTTGCTAGCCTACTCCTTTCCCGCCCTCACCATGCCCACTTTTTGGAAAATGGCAACAGTGGTGTGGAATAGAGATGGCCTTGCAGTTCGCCCGGCGGTCAGTTCGCGCCCGCCATATTCTTTTACATTGTGAAGAACTTTGACTAATGACACATCCATCAGGTGGTACAGGACAGCCAATTGAGACGTTTCAGCACATGGACATACCCCCTACCTTATAAATAAACCTGATCTGGGCGCCATTTTACATTCAGTCTTTTGCCAGTGTTCTGCTGTGTGGAGCAGGGACAGACTGTTAGGGACAAAAAACACTAGCTAATAGGGCCACAAAAGTCCTTTTAAGGACTGGTATAGGTGTGCTATCGATAGGTGTGACATACTGAGGGGTGTGATATACTTATAATATACTTTCTAACATAGAAAGTATATTATAGTGCAATTGTATTGTGCACCAGTTGTGTGCGGTTCTGTTGAGATACCGCAGCTACACAGAGGGACAAATGCTATTGGAATAAATAGTTTCTACTGGTGTGATTTACCAGTTGCTCCCCAAAAAAAACTGATTGAAGCAAGGGTGTTATATACCAATAATATACTTTCTATATAGTGTATTTAGGTGGTGCAGCATTTGTCTATGGTTTTGCTGCGTTAACGCATCTACACAGAGTGAAAAACACGATTGGAACCAATAATTTCTACTGGTGTGATTTACCAGTTGCCCCCCAAAAAAACTGATTGAAGCAGGGGTGTTATATACGAATAATATACTTTCTATATAGTGCATTTGGGTAGTGCCGCATTGGTCTGCGGTTTTGCTGCATTACCGCATCTACACAGAGTAAAATACACTATTTGAAGAAATAATTTCTACTAGTGTGATTTACCAGTTGCCCCCCCAAAAAAATTGATTGAAACAAGGGTGTTATATACCAATAATATACTTTCCATATAGTGCAATTAGTAAGTGCAGCATTTGCCTGCGGTTTTGCTGCGTTACCGCATCTACACAAAGTGACAAACACTATTGGAACCAATAATTTCTATTGGTGTGATTTATCAATTGCCCCCCAAAAAAACTGATTGAAGCAGGGGTGTTATATACGATTAATATACTTTCTATATAGTGCATTTAGGTAGTGCAGCATTTTTCAGCGGTTTTGCTGCGTTGCCGCATCTACACAGAGTGAAAAACACTATTTGAAGAAATAATTTCTAATGGTGTGATTAACCAGTTGCCGCCCAAAAAAACTGATTGAAGCAGGGGTGTTATATACGAATAATATACTTTCTATATAGTGCATTTATGCAGTGCAGCATTTGCTTGTGGCTTTGTGCGTTACCGCATCTACACAAAGTAAAAAACACTATTTGCAGAAATAATTTCTACTGGTGTGATTTACAACAAGTTGCCCCCCCAAAAAAACTGATTGAAGCAGAGGTGTTATATACCAATAATATACTTTCTATTTAGAGCATTTAGGTAGTGCAGCATTTGCTTGTGGTTTTGCTGCGTTATCGCATCTACACAGAGTGAAAAACACTATTTGAAGAAATAATTTCTACTGGTGTGATTTATCAGTTGCCCCCCCAAAAAATCTAATTGAAGCAGGGGTGTGATATACCAATTATATACTTTCTATATAGTGCATTTGGGTAGTGCAGCATTTGTTAGCGGTTTTGCTGCGTTACCTCAGCTACACAGAGTGACAAACGCCATTAGAACAAATAATTTCTACTTGTGTGATATACCAGTTGCCCCCCCAAAAAATTTATTAAAGCAGGGGTGTTATTTACGCTAAAATCATTTGCAGTCATTTCTTGTGAAAGAGCATAGGACGGTATTTCAGTAACGCACGAAACATTTAAACGCACTGCACGGTTACATTCATTTCTGCTGAAAGAGTATAGGGGCTTATTTCATTAAAAAAAAATTAATACATACGCACTGCTGGTGAAAGCGATTTTTGGCCTATTTCAGTCCAAGAAGAAATATATATTTTCAGTTCACTTTTGCAGTTATTTCTGTTGAAAGCGTATAGGGACGTATTTCAGTAAACAAAGAAAAATATATTCTCAGTTCACTTCTGCAGTTATTTCTGTTTAAAGCATTTAGTAGCCTTTTTCAGTCCAACAAGAAAAATTAATTTTCAGTTCACTTCTGCAGTTATTTCTGTTGAAAGCATATAGTGGCCTATTTGAGTCCAACAAGAAATATATATTCTCAGGTCACTTCTGCGGTTATTTCTGGTGAAAGCGTATATGTGCGTATTTCAGTACTACAAGAAAAATATATTCTCAGTTCACTGTTGCAGTTATATCTGCAACCGTGAACTTGCAGTTTGCGAACATTTGATCGCATTTGCGAACTGTCCCGGACGATGTTCATCTATCACTAGTGTGGAAGCGCCACTTGTGAAACCGCGCCTTTTAAAAAGTCATATTAGGAATGATAAATCATGTCTCATAAATAAATCTCTCAATAGCAATTAGATACAAAAGATATATACTATACTTTGACTTTAAATTTACAGGGGACTGTTGGTAAAGCTGAGTCAAATTAGAATGGTAAACATATTTGTGTCAATACAACATTCCTTTTTATATGCATATCAAGAGGTCAATGGTTTTTTCCATCAGTTTACAAAGGAATTCTTTCACATTTATGACCAAAAACTACATAATTGTGCCAGTATATTAATTAATTTAAAATGATCTTACGCTTCTTCAAAAAAGTTTAAGTTTTTACTGTACAGTGATATCATTATTCTACCACTCAAAACCGTTACTTCATTTCACTACAGTATATCCAAATGGTTAACAAGTGCACCAAACTGATATGTGAAATGCTATCTTTGGTAATGGGTTCAACCTAGTCCACCAAGGAATATAACTTACAAAAAAAGTTCCTGGCATAACCAAATAAAGCATAAGCCAAAAACTCAAATGTCTGGGCATATAGGCCTATATCAAACTATAGAAAGTAACCATAAAAAGAACATTGCTGTTTTGCTTATATGCTTAAAAAAAAAGCCGTTTACACTTCATTTTGTGGTGCCCTGGACTCTTTATTGCTCATGCCGATACATTTTTTGCTGCTAAATCCTTATGACGAAATATGTTAAATCAAGTAACCACTGACTTTTTCCAAAAGATTGGAGTTTTAATTCAGGGGTGCTTGTGTCAGGACAGATACTCTAAATGTGCATTATAGACTATAGCTATCTTTAACTGATTCCACAAGGGAGGAAGAAGACTGTTCACATGATCCTGGGAGGAAGAGGGGGGAGAGCTTTCCCTGTTTGGCTCAGAGACTGAAAAAAGCCTCATTAACCAATCAGGGGTGGCAGTAGGCAGGGCAGAATGAGTGGACATCATTCTGTGTTGAGCTGTTGATGAGGGTGGATGGGTCTATGCAGCGTCTGAGAGAAAATGATTTTATCTAGTATACAGAGGCACAATCAAGTATCTATTGTAATGTAACAGGTATAGTGTAGGGAAAAAATAAAAATAGATAATTGAAAGACTTTGATTATAGGAAGCTATAAGGGAGTGAGGGGCTGGGCACAGACTGCTTAATAAGGCTTAATATGGCTTCTGCTGTAGCAACTCATTCTAGCACTTCTGAGTTAAAAAAAACAACACCTACAAGTTTTTATATAGGCCTATTGCCAGCACAAAACCCTGACAGCATTATGCTGCTAAGCAATTTGATATTTTTTCAAAAGTATTTAAAAAATATGTTGCATAATAGCAAAAGCAATTTAAAGCAATAATGCCATTTTTATACCAATGAGGTTAAATGCAAATTACAAAGTAGACAAAAATCTTAAAGCCTTTCCTAAATCGTTATAATGGTGGTAGGGGAGGAACATTACCCTTACAAGTTACAATGTGTCTTAATATTGAGGAAACACATTTTTCGAATGCAAATAACACAGTAGGCAGAAATTTTACTACGCCAATACTGCAATATTTACAAAGTAAACTGTCAATATCAGTGAGTGTGTTTGTAAGTTTGGATAGATATATAATTGTGTTCTTGTCATTAAATTACAGAAAACACACTTGCAATTTTGCTCTAATAGTTCTATAGTTTGTGTGACTTTGTACCATGACTTTTCATTTAGGCACATTGGGACTTTTCATTGCAACTTATAATAAAATCTCTGGTACCAGCAACAGGCAGTCATAATAGTAGACCACAGTTCTGCCTGGCTTCTAAAAGGCACAATATTATTGTTCAGGATAAAGTTGAGGAGATTGTGGGCTGGATGGCTTACTCATCACAGTCACAACAGAATGACATGGAGGTAACATCTGACTCTGACCCTTTGCCTTAGAGCAAGTGGTCACATCATTCCTGCTGTTCCTCCTCCATGTAGCTCAATAGAAGCTTTTCAGTTTCATCATCTCTGTCTTCGCTGCTCCCTCCAACTGGGGCTCCTTTTTTTCCCCAAGAGGCAAAAGAAAAACACCACACACTATGGCAGATAGTCAAGAGAGTCTTCTTGCTGATTACTTCTGTGGGAACAGTCAGAATTTGTACTGCCAGGAGGAAGAAGTTCAGGGGAGGGAGGAGGACCTCATGAATAACTGTGTTACCGGTAGTGACAGCAATTGTAATCAGTAGTACTCTAGGCAAATACAGAGCAGAGAATCAGGAGTGTGGTCGAGGAGCGCACCATGAAATATTCCAGTATAATAACAGAGGCGGTGAGGGGGAGAACTATGACGATGATTGTGTATTCAACAGGACATGGGAGCTGAATTGGGTGCTAAGGAGGAGACATCGGAGGAGAAGGTAGGTGGCCAAGCAGTATGTATCGCTAAAACATCCAAAAGAACTGCCAGCATCAGCTATGCTGCTGGTGTGGTCAGCTTGGGAACTGGTCATGCAGCTGATATTAGGGATGCAGGCTCAAAATATGCCTGACCTAGGCCAAGCTTGGTTGCGGCAATCTTTGTGGGAGCAACTCGAATATGTCATTTTTTTCTCCACATGGCCAGCCCACAAAACAACATGGGTGTTCAAACACATTGATGGGTATCAGGCTCTATTGTAGCACATGAGCTGGCATCACCAGATCCTGTGGTAAAATAGAACTGGCCAGCATCCTCAATTAGAACAAGTCTTTCCTCCTTCTCCTGGTCTTCTTTGTGGCAGCCAGCCCGTTCTTTGTCCTCGACTATATCATGAGAAATCCCTAATGTAATGTGTAGCTATGAAAAAACTGTTCTTGATGAGCAATTATGTGCACACTGAACTCCCACCTGCCCAAATTGCTAGCTGTTCAGTTTAAGCCATTACCACTTTGTTATGGTTAATGTGGCACACTTCTGCACCTTAACCCAAATCAAATTTTTCTAAGGTGTGATCTGGGAGCTGTGCTGGGACTGACTCTTAGCCAGCCAAGCAAGAGTACCACTGCTATATGCAAAATTTTACTTGCCAGTCCTATATACATAATTTAACTTTTGTTGGTCCGTAAATATGGCACACTTTTGCGTCTTCACCTAAATTTTATTTTTCTGGACTATATATTCAAAATTTGACTAGTCAGTCCTATAAACAAAATGTAACACTTGCTGGACCTCAAATTTGGCACACTTTTGCGCCCCTGACTAAATGTAATTTTTCGAAGGTGTTGCCTAAATAGTGTGCTAGGACTGCCTCATGACCAGGCAAGCAAGAGTATCACTGCTATATGCAAAATTTGACTTGTTCATCCTACTGTATATACAAAATGTAAATTGTGGTGCAATTTGCTTAACCTAAATTAAATTTTTCTTGGCTCTGGCCTGGGTCGTGTGATAGGACTCTTGATGTGTGCATGTCACATGGGCAGGCATTCTGACGCTTTTTTCCCATAATGTTTGTGTTATAACTGTCCCTGATTAGGGGCAATTTTTGAAAGCTTTGTAATGTTAAAAAGCATAACATATACGATGGCGCAGTGTATTTTTAAACAAGATATTTTTTTATGTCATCTAGCATACGTTTACACATAGCTAGACACTCTGCCATTCTTATTTGCTATTGCTGTCATTCTGTTCAAGAGCTCAGGGAGGGGGAAGGAGGTAAAATAAAGTACTGGGAGAATAGAGGGTGTTATATACAAATTTTTTGGGAAAGCAGGAGAAACCTTTTTCAAGAGAAACTTTGGTTTGTGTAAAATTTATTTTAACCAGAACCAAATGTATTTCAAAATGCAGAGAACCGAAAACAAACCTAATCTCAAAAGGTTTACTCATCATTAATACATATTACTTGCTTAACTTTAAATTAATAAAAGTTAAAATTTCAGTACCATATTAATCATTGGATTTATATACAGAACAATGTATAAACCATTCATTTGCAACTTACTATGCCTTTAATGTATATTTCAATAAAATAATGAATAAATGAATATTAAGACATTGATTCATACCTGTTTTATGTTATCAGAAGGCATGATAGTTTGTGATGTTATATTTGCTGTTTCTGAATCATCAGTATCTATGAGATTTTCTGTAGGTACATTCTGCACAGGTTTCAGATAAGCAATTTCATTCTGCTTTGAGTCCAGAGTCACACACACATCATATGAGAATGGGAAAGGTAAACTTGTATCACTGATCTCAGAAGGACATCCCAGGGTGAACTGAGGATACACATTTCCACTATATGCTCCATAGGTTGTAGGGGAATTAGATTTCCTGCATTTTAAAGCTATTGTAATCAATACAGTTGCAATGAACAATATGGAAATAAGAGCTATGGAAACTACCAAGTAGAAGGTTACACTGGAAGAAGGGTTTGATGTATTAGGTTGTCTTCTTATCTCTGGTACAACCTGTTGAAAATTTTCAGCTACAACCAAATTAACTGAAACTGTAGATGACAGAGATGGGACTCCATTATCCTTCACCAGAACCACAAGTTTTTGTCTTAAAGACTCTATGTCTGGAAGATCTCTTCCAATCCTGATTTCTCCAGTATATTGGCCAATAGTAAATAATGGTTCTTGAACTTGTAGTAAGTGATAGGAGAGCCAGGCATTGTGTCCAGAGTCAGAGTCCACTGCAATCACTTTGGTGACTAGATAACCTTTTTCAGCAGAGTGAGGAATAAACTCAAATAAGGCTGATCCCTCCGTGTCTGGTGATGGGTAGAGAATCTTAGGAGCATTATCATTCTTATCAATGATACATATCTTCACTGTGACGGTACTGCTTAGAAATGGAGATCCACTGTCTTTAGCCATCACCTGGAACTGAAATTCCCGCAACTGCTCATAGTCAAATGATCTCTGGGCATAAATCACTCCACTAATTGAATTAATGGAAATATATGATGACACAGGAATATCTTCCACGTTGCTATTCAGAATGCTATAACTAATTTTCCCATTTTCACCATAATCAAGATCTAAAGCGTAGACATTGTGTATTGATGTACCTGGTTGATTATTTTCTCCAATATACAGAACATAGTTCATCTTCTCAAAGACTGGAGCATTGTCATTTACATCTGAGACATTGAGTTGAATGGTTTTATTAGTAAACAGTGGAGAAGATCCAGTATCCATACATTGTATGGTAACATTGTACAAAGAATTTCTTTCTCGGTCCATGCTAGCTGCAGTTACTAGTTTATAGTAACTACTAGAGGATGGAATTAGCTGAAAAGCCAATGTGTCTGAGATATGACAAGCAACTTCACCATTCATCCCAGAGTCCAAGTCCTGGACATTTAGTAACACTATGACAGTTCCTGGTGGTGAATCTTCTGGGATTGTTGATGAGAGAGATGTGATAGTCATTTCTGGGGCATTGTCATTGATATCTATTACTTGTATTGACACCTTGCAATGTGTCACATGACCTCCACCATCTTTAGCCTCCACAGTCATTTCATAAGTATCTGATGTTTCATAGTCTAAATTTCCCAACACTTTGATATCCCCATTTAATGAATCTATAGTAAATAACTGACTTGCTTTGTCAGAAATATGACTAAATGAATATGTTATTTGAGCATTGGAGCCTTCATCTTCATCAGTTGCATTTAACTGAATTACAAGGGATCCAATAGCTGAATTTTCATGTAGTCTTATGTGATATGTATCCTGATTAAACATTGGTAGGTTGTCATTAAAGTCCTGGACAATAATCTTAATTGTAGCAGTGCTTGATTTCTGGGGGTTACCTCCATCCAATGCTGTTAATATTAACTCATAGAAACTTTGTTTCTCTCTATCCAATGATTTTTGTAGTATAATTTCTGGGTATTTTATTCCATCTGTTGTAATTTTTTCTCCAAGGGAAAAGTTTTCATTGCCACTTAATGTATAACTTTGTACAGAGTTGGTGCCTAAATCTGGATCTTGTGCATTTCCCAAAGCAAAGTGTGCACCAGGTAAAGTAACTTCACTTATTTCTAAATCAAAACATTTTTTTGAAAATATCGGTGCATTATCATTCACATCCTGGACTTCAATGGTGATTGTATAAAAGTTCAAAGGATTTTCAATTACAGCCTCTAGGTTTATAAAGCAGGCAGATTTCATTTCACATAATATTTCTCTATCAATTCTGTCAGATACCAATACATCTCCATTTTCCAAATTAACATTGAAATAATTCATTTTTGCTTTTGAAATAAGTTGGAATTTTCTTTTTGCTAATTCCCTTGCATTCAATCCAAGATCTGCTGCCACATTTCCAATTACAGATCCTTGCTTCATTTCCTCAAATACTGAATATTGTAGTTGGCCATAGGTATCAATAATAGAGAAGAAAATAAAGCAAAATACCTGATTTATTTGCTTCCATTGTTTTCTTCTGTGTCTTGCTGTATCATTCATTGTGAAAAAGTGTTCATATAAATAGATCCTTTGCTATAATGCACAAGAAGAGGAATATGATACTTTGAAAAGGAAAATGAATTAATAAAGATGTTTCTTGATGCCCCAATGGCAGTGTGTTCTCTGGAAATGCTGCTTTGCTTCCCTATATCCAGTTTTGTGATATTGCTGTGAAATTTGTAGATCTTACTGTAGGTTGAGTAAAAATTGATACACAGTCAAATAGTGCCACTTAGTGTTCAAAAACAAAAACTACAACTGATCCGAAATATGAGTAGAATTTTAGTGGTCTTATAAATTTTCATTTATGGTATCTGGTAGTTCATAATTTGTAGTGCTAGAATTATATTAAAACATAACCGGATTATAAACAATTTAAATAAATGATGATATATGAAGAGTCAAAAATGAATTATGTTAGTTCAATAATGTGTTGAAAATTTATTTTTGTAATATAATCAGTATTACAAAAGAACCTGAACAAATATAACAAAACTTGTATTTCTAGTTTAACTGTAAATATATATTATACTTAATAAAAAAAAAAACTTTTAGACCCCTCCTTTAAAAACCTGCTTTATATTTGCCTGCTTAAATAGAAAAAAAAAACATTTAGTCTACACTTTTTATACAGTATTATTTCTTTAACCTCAATAAAAATAAATGCACTGTTTAAAATGTATAAAACAATATTAAAAAAGGTATTGTCAGTATGATATAAATGTACCTTAAAGGGAAATTTGTTTTCAGTAAAGTCATTATTATATAGATACAAAACCAATAGTTTCATCAAGTTATACTACTTTTGCAGAAAGTTTTTGTCACGAACCGGCAGGACAGGTAGTGAATCCTCTGCACCAGAGAGGCGATGGCGCGGGTTGTACTAGAGGACCGGTTCTAAGCAGTTACTGGTCTTCACCAGAGCCCGCCGCAAAGCGGGATGGATTTGCCACGGCGGTAACTACCAGGTCGTGTCCCCTAGTAACAACTCGACCTCTCTGGCAACTGATAAGGCGTGGTACACAGGGAGAAGGCAAGAGCGTAGTCGGACGAAGCAGCGGTCAGGGCAGGCGGCAAAGGTTCAAAGGCGAGTGGACGGTAGCAACGGGTACGGCAACAGGTAAGGCAAACTAACATCATAGGGAACGCTTTCTCTGAGGCACAAGGCACAAAGATCCGGCAGAAGGCTGTGGGAGGAGAAGGTATAAATGGGCAGTGCACAGGTGCAGCCTAATTAAGTCAGCACTGCCTCTCACAACCTTAACCCTTAATAACCCCTTTGGACCAGGCACCAATCACTGGTGCACTGGTCCTTTGAATCTAAGAGTCCCGGAGCGCGCGCGCCATAGAGAGCGAGGACGCACACGCCGAGACACTGGAGTGCTGCCTGGGGACATACGTTGTGAGCGCTCCGAGACCAGCAGGGGACCCGGAGCGCTCAGCGTAACAGTTTTTTTCTTTAAAAATGATTCAAAGATCTATAATATTTTATTTTAAATTGATGGCTACAACAACACTCTGCAAACACAAATAATAAAGTAAATACTATAGTGCCATTCTCATTATAGATAATATACTAATACTAGTGCTACCTTAGAAATGTGAGACTCTTGGCAAATACATTTTGTACAAAATTATTTGTGCCTGTCCGACAATGACAAGGTGATCTCTTTAGGACCGGATCCTACACTAAACACTACCCCCTCTGGTGCCATACTGACAGGTTCCTTTCCTAAATACAGGCTTCAGGGCAAACAGATAAGACATAGATCCTCTATTCCTATGTCATGGTATATGTCCCCAGGGGAAGGTTAACATTTTCTTCTATATATGTTATTAATATCGCTTCCCCCATCGATCAGAGAACATACTGTCACGATCAGTATGGGGGAAATGACAACACTGAATACAGGAGGGAAGGGGAACAGTAACTGGACCTAGAAACTAGGGAATGAATAGGACACCTTCTAAACAACCCTGATCCGGGCCCTAACTACCTATCAATATAAATAGACCTCGAAGGTAGGAATATTCATATGCAGGATACCTAGGCCCTTGTTTCCCTATAAGGCCCTGGAATAAGGTTAGGACCAGAGACAACCCATTCCTCACCAGATGGATGAATGGAAGTTCTCTGTCTCAGGCCCAGATACAAACAACAGGGAATAATACAAAAATACAAATAAACGCGACACTTAACTTCTGAAGAGAGGGATGAGCAGGAACACCAGAGATGACCTCACACCAGCTTAGCCAAACCCAAATAAAGCTATCTACCGCATAGTCAGAAGGGAGTGGTCAGACTATAAAGGGTAGAAGTGATTACCATTGAGCAACAGCTGAGAAAAGGGAAGTGGTCATTAACCTGTCAATACTGAATCAAGAGAAATCAAGGAGGCTGATAGATTCCTCCATGCTCAGCCAGTCTTCTTGATCTCCTGACATCAGTCACCTGAGGGACCGTGACACATTATTGCTCGCTGATTGATACAGAAAAGGAATAAGAAGAGCGCTTGTTTCTCTTATCACCCATGTATTTACTTAAGCTGTTTATTGATGGTATGACCCAGACAATTACCAGTGCCTAAATCGTGGTGTCAGTTAAGGTTCACCATGTAGTTGCACTCCTCACACAAACATCAGTAAAGTTTCCATTTTACACTGTTCCTATTTTGTACATACCAGACCTTTACTGTAAAATATGCAGACCTAGTGATTAGAGTTGAGCGGACACCTGGATGTTCGGGTTCGACGGGTTCTGCCGAACTTCACAAAAAAGTTTGAGTTCGGGACCCGAACTTGACCCAGAACACGAACCCCATTGAAGTCAATGGGGACTCGAACTTTTGAGCACTAAAATGGCTGTAAAAATGTAATGGAAAGGGCTAGAGGGCTGCAAATGCCAGCAAAATGTGTTTAAGAGCATGCCAAGTGCTCTGCAAACAAATGTGGATAAGAAAATAACATAAAATACATAAAAATAAAAAATTATAATCTTGATCTAGGAGGACGAGATCCATATGGAGTGGGAGGTTGAGGAGGCGGTGGATGTGGCGATGGAGGTGGAAGCGGCGGTGGAGGATGAGGAGGAAGCCTACACTGCTTTTTGGTTTTATTTATTCTTTTGTTTTAATTAGGGTAGACCCCAAAACTGTCACGGAACCATGAACCAGACGTACAACAAGAGATAAGTGAAAATAAGAAGGCTTTATTGCAAATCAAGCTATAAAGCAAAAGTCCAAACGGATGGTGAAACCGAAGCAGAGTCTTTGCGTAGCCAGAGGTCAGGAAACCGGAAGGGTAGTCAGACGAAGCCAGGATCAGGAACCAGCAGGGTAGTCAGACGAAACCAGGATCAGGAACCAGCAGGGAAGTCAGACGAAGCCAGGATTAGGAACCAGATGCAGCAGCAGTCTAGAAGCATGTGAACACAGGAGGACCAAGCAAGGAACTGACGCCACAGACCTCCTATATATATGAGCTAGGCATCCAGCTCCTCCCAGTGGGAAGGAGGAGCCGCGGGGTGGAAGGCTACAAGAAACCCAGAAACCAAGATGGCCGCCAGCACATGTCAAACGAGGGAGAACAGCAAGAAGGTAAGACCATGACAGTACCTCCCCCTCAAGGGCCCCTCCTCCGCGGAGCAAAAAACGGTTTCTGAGGGAAGCGTGCGTGGAAGGCTCGGAGCAAGGCAGGAGCATGGACATCTGCGGAGGGAACCCAGGAACGCTCCTCTGGACCATAACCACGCCAATGAACCAAAAACTGCACCCGACCGCGGACCAGGCGTGAGTCCAGGATATTGCTCACCTCATACTCCTCACGATTGCCCACTTGGACCGAACGAGGCCGAGGAACCGAGGAAGTGAAACGATTACACACCAGTGGCTTCAACAGGGAGACATGAAACACGTTGGAGATCCGCATGCCAGGGGGAAGCGCAAGGGCATAGGCTACCGGGTTTACCCTGCGAAGCACTCGGAAGGGACCAACAAAGCGAGGAGCCAGCTTGGGAGTGGGCACTCGAAGGTTGAGGTTGCGGGTGGACAACCATACACGGTCTCCGACCTGGTAGGAAGGAGCAGGCGCTCGTCTGCGATCAGCCTGGAGTTTCTGGCGCTGCGCAGAGACCTCAAGGGACTTCTGGATCTGTACCCAAGAAGCACGTAGGACGGAAAGGTGATCCTCCACAGCAGGAATATCCTGGGGAGAGAATACCTCCGGTAAGACGGCAGGTTTGAACCCATAATTGGCCAAGAAGGGAGACGTCCCAGAGGAAGAGTTCACCGCCGTGTTCCTGGCAAACTCAGCCCAAGGCAGGAGGTCAACCCAATTGTCTTGGTGATCGGAGACATAGCAACGAAGGAATTGCTCCAAGGCCTGATTGGATCGTTCTGCGGCCCCATTGGACTGAGGGTGGTAGGCCGAGGAGAAGGAGAGATGAATCCCCAACTGGGAGCAAAAGGCGCGCCAGAACCTGGACACAAACTGACTCCCCCGATCCGACACAATCTCCTTGGGCAAACCGTGCAACCGGAAGACCTCCCTGGCAAAAATCGTGGCCAACTCTTGTGCAGAGGGTAACTTCTTGAGAGGAACACAGTGGCACATTTTGGAAAACCGATCCACAATCATGAGAATGACCGTATGGCCTCGGGATGCAGGGAGGTCCACAATGAAATCCATCCCCAGGTGTGACCATGGGCGCTCCCCGGTAGCTATGGGTTGCAGAAGCCCCAACGGAAGGTGCCGAGGGGACTTACTCTGGGCACAAACGGAGCATGCCGCTACATATGCGGCGATGTCGGAACGTAGGGAAGGCCACCAGAACAGACGTGAAACAGCCCAGGACAGCTGATTCTTTCCAGGATGCCCCGCGGTCTTGGAGTTATGGTAGGTTCGCAACAACCGAGTGCGCAACTCCTCAGGCACAAAACATCTGCCGTTGGGTCTCCCAGAGGGAGCACCAGATTGAGCCGCCAAAATCTGCTCACCCAGAGGAGAGGTCAGGCTGGTGCGAATGGCAGCCAAGATCTGATTCGGAGGTATGACCGAGGTCGGAATCGACTCCTCCCTGGACAGCTCGGAGTACTGCCGTGATAAGGCATCCGCCCTGATGTTCTTGGAACCGGGTAGGTAGGAGACCACGTAATTAAAACATGACAAGAACAGAGCCCATCTGGCCTGACGTGGTGTCAATCTCTTGGCCTCAGAAAGGTAGGTCAGATTCTTGTGGTCCGTCAGGATGAGAACCGGAACCACCGAACCCTCGAGCAAGTGCCTCCATTCTTTAAGGGCCTGCACGATGGCCAATAACTCCCTGTCACCAATCTGATAGTTGCACTCCGCGGGAGACAGTTTCCGGGAGTAAAACCCACAAGGAAGCAGAGGACCCTCTGGTGTTCTACGCTGAGACAGAAGGGCGCCTACTCCCGTCTCAGACGCGTCCACCTCGAGGACAAAGGGCAACCCAGGGTTGGGATGCGACAGAATGGGAGCCGACACAAAGGCGGATTTTAGGGTCTCAAAAGCTCGGATGGCCTCGAGCGGCCAGACCTGGGAATTACTGCCCTTCCTGGTTAGATCCGTGAGAGGCTTGGCCAGCATGGAAAAGTCCCTGATGAACTTCCGATAATAATTGGCGAAGCCCAAAAAGCGCTGCAGGGAACGAAGACCACTGGGCTGGGGCCACTGTAAGACAGCCGAAACCTTCTCAGGATCCATGGAGAACCCCTCAGCGGAAATGATGTACCCTAAGAAGGTTACCTGGGATCGGTGAAATTCGCATTTCTCAAGCTTACCGAACAGCTTGTTCTCTCGTAACCGTTGCAACACTCGTCTGACATCCAGAATGTGGGCCTCCATGGATTCAGAATATACCAAGATGTCATCCAAATAGACCACCACACACTGCTGAAACAGGTCACGGAAAACATCGTTGATGAATTCCTGAAAGACTGCGGGCGCATTGCACAACCCAAAGGGCATAACCAAGGATTCATAATGACCGGTCCTGGTGTTAAACGCGGTCTTCCACTCATCGCCCGCCTTGATCCTTACCAGGTTATATGCCGCCCTCAGGTCGAGTTTGGTAAAGACCGTGGCCCCTTTAAGGCGATCGAACAGCTCGGAAATCAAGGGTATCGGGTAAGCGTTCTTGATCGTGATGCGATTGAGACCCCTGTAATCGATGCAAGGCCTCAACTCACCGCCCTTCTTTTTCACAAAGAAAAATCCAGCCCCTGCCGGGGACGAGGATTTGCGAATGTGTCCGCGTGAAAGCGCCTCCCTCACGTACTCCTCCATGGCCTCATTCTCCGCTACCGACAGTGGATAGACCTTGCCACGAGGAGGAACGGCACCAGATTGTAACTCTATGGCACAATCGTATGGGCGGTGCGGAGGTAGGGCAACCGCACGCACCTTATCGAATACATCCCGGTACTCCTCGTATTCAGGAGGCAGCAGAGAGTCCGAGGAAGTACACAGCAACTTGGCAGGCCCATGGATGCAACTAGCCCCACACTGCGGTGACCACGAGAGGATCTCGGCCGATCTCCAATCGAAAGTCGGATTATGCTTCTGGAGCCAGGGGTACCCCAAGACCACCGAGTAGTGTGGAGACGAAATAACCTGGAGGCAGACCGACTCTCTGTGAACGGCACCAATGGCTATCCCCACTGGAAGGGTCTCATGAGTCACGTGTGGCGGCAGAAGGGGTCTGCCGTCTATCGCCTCAAGAGCCAGTGGGGAACCTCGAGCTTGCAGAGGAATGGAATTGGCGGCAGCGAACATACTATCAATGAACAAACCACCAGCACCAGAGTCCACCAACGCCTGGGTCGTCACCGAGCCCCCGACCCAGGAGAGGACAACAGTGATCAGTGGTTTGTCAACACGGGAAACCGGGGACGAGGAGACTCCACCCAAGATCTGCCCCCGACAGGATCTCAGGTACGAGCGTTTTCCCGGACGGTTCGGACATGCCAACCGAAAATGCCCACCGAGACCACAGTACATGCATCGGCCCTCGCGTCTCCGGAGTGCCCTCTCCCCCTCGGACAGGCGAGCAAACCCCAGCTGCATGGGTTCACCCCCAGACAAGTCATCCCCAGGAGGCGTGGGAGGAGAGGGAGGCACGGGTGGGATAGCAAACGTAGGCGCCAATCTGTTAGAAGACCTCCGCAGGCTCTCCTTAAAGGAAGGTCTCTCCCTGAGTCTGGTGTCAATCAAAATCAGGAAAGAAATAAGAGCCTCGAGCTCCACTGGTAGGTCCTTAGCTGCAACCTCATCCTTCAAGGCATCCGAGAGACCATGAGAGAAAGCAGCGACCAGAGCCTCATTATTCCAGCCCACCTCTGCTGCCAGGGTACGAAACTCAATGGCGTATTCGGCTACGGATCGTGAACCCTGTCTGATGGACATAAGGAACTTCGCAGCAGAGGCAGCACGAGCCGGCACATCGAATACCTTCCGAAGAGAAGCAATGAAACCGGAAAACTCGGCAACCACCGGATCGTTGTTCTCCCATAAAGGGCTGGCCCAGGCCAAGGCCTTGTCTGCGAGCAGCGAGATCAAGAAGCCCACCTTTGATCTCTCAGTAGGAAAGGCATGTGGCAGCAACTCGAAATAAATGCCCACCTGGTTAAGGAAACCTCGGCACTGAGTTGGCTCTCCCCCAAAGCGCTGTGGAAGAGGGGCAGAACCGGACATACCCCGAAACACCGCAGGCGCAACAACAGGTGTCGGGGTAGACTCTGGCGCAACAACCGGAGCGGCAGTAGGAGCGAAATGAGCCGTGCGTTCAAGCAGGGTTTGCAACGCCACAGCGAACCGACCCAACAGGTGATCCTGCTGATCAAGTCTGGCAACCAGCGTGGGTAGCGAGGATGGCCCTGTACCGTCAGAATTCATGGCTTGGTCCTAATGTCACGGAACCATGAACCAGACGTACAACAAGAGATAAGTGAAAATAAGAAGGCTTTATTGCAAATCAAGCTATAAAGCAAAAGTCCAAACGGATGGTGAAACCGAAGCAGAGTCTTTGCGTAGCCAGAGGTCAGGAAACCGGAAGGGTAGTCAGACGAAGCCAGGATCAGGAACCAGCAGGGTAGTCAGACGAAGCCAGGATCAGGAACCAGCAGGGAAGTCAGACGAAGCCAGGATTAGGAACCAGAAGCAGCAGCAGTCTTAGAAGCATGTGAACACAGGAGGACCAAGCAAGGAACTGACGCCACAGACCTCCTATATATATGAGCTAGGCATCCAGCTCCTCCCAGTGGGAAGGAGGAGCCGCGGGGTGGAAGGCTACAAGAAACCCAGAAACCAAGATGGCCGCCAGCACATGTCAAACGAGGGAGAACAGCAAGAAGGTAAGACCATGACAAAAACATTGGGAAATATAACCTGTGGAGGCGGAGGAGGTAGCCTACACTGCTTTTTGGTTTTAAATTTATTTTAATTTTTTAAAATTAGGGTCCACCCCAAAACATTGGGAAATATAACCTGCGATAACCCCCTCCAGTTGTGCTAAACAAACGTTCAGGCAATACAATGGCTGCAGGGCAGGCCAGCACCTCCAAGGCGTAAAGGGCAAGTTCAGGCCATGTGCCCAATTTGGAGACCCAGAAGTTGCAGGGGGCAGAACCATCAGTCAGTTCGTGTAGTCGTGTGCAAACATACTGCCCCTCCATGTCGCGCGTCCCCGTGATGTTCACGATCCAATTGGATATCTGCTCTATCAACTTTTGATGTTCTTTTTTGCGCCTACCATGTTGATCATGGGTGGCGGGGAATCAGGGTTCCAGGCCAGAGAGGGAGCGTGAGAAAGAGAGACCACATCCAATGGAGGATTCATTTTTTCAAATTTAAAATTAGAGTTGAAATATGGGAGAAATTATTAAAGCATAAAAGTGTGACAACTTTTCAAAGTTTAAGCATTGAATAAAAGGATGTGGTGCGCATTAATTACTGAATAATTTATATAAAATTTTATTCCCTGTCACCTATGCATAGCAGGTGTTTATTCACGTATAAAATTGTATAATGTCAATTGGTGAATTTCAGCCGAAAATGTAACTTTTTTTTTTAACCTGTCTACTAAGTGTAGCAGTGGTACATCACACACAAAAATTGGGGAATTTCAAACGAAAATGTAACAGACAAATTTGTGAATTTTTTTAACCTGTCTACTAGGTATAGCAGTACATTGTCCTTGTAATGGGGATCCAGCAGCGTGGCCACCCAGTAATCAGCACAAGTTAGAATGTGGGCAACTTGCAGGTCGTTGCAGAGACACTGCAGCATGTAATCGCTCATGTGTGCCAGGCTGCCCAGAGGCAACGAAAAGCTGTCCTCTGTGGGAGGTGTATAGTCTGTGTCGTCTGTATCCCCCCAGTCACGCACCAGTGATGGCCATGAGCTAGTCTGGGTGCCACCCTGCTATTAACATGGTTCCTTCTCCTCCATCTGCTCCTCCTCATCCTCCACCTCGCCATTCTCCAGAACTGTGCCCTGGCTGGACAATTGTGTACCTGGCGTTTGTGGGTGCAGGAACCCACCCTCAGAGCCACTTGTGAATGACTGGCCAGAAACCCTATAAAATGACCCCTCTTCCTCCTCCTCCTCCTGTGCCACATACTCTTCCATCATCGCCAGCATTGTTTTTTCAAGGAGGCATAGAAGTGGGATAGTAACGCTGAGAACGGCGTTATCGGCACTGGCCATGTTGGTGGAGTACTCGAAACAGCGCAACAAGGAACACAGGTCTCGCATGGAGGCCCAGTCATTGGTGGTGAAGTGGTGCTGTTCCGCAGAGCAACTCACCCGTGTGTGCTGCAGCTGACAGGCGAGCAGTAGCAGGGTGAGAACTCCGAAAGCGCTCACAAATGGCCCGCACTTTATGCAGCAGTTCTGACATATCGGGGTAATTTTTAACCTCTGCACCACCAAATTCAGCACAGGCGCCAGGCAAGGAATGTGCGTCAAACCGGCTAGTCCCAGAGCTGCTACGAGATTTCAGCCATTATCTCACACCACCAGGCCTGGCTTGAGGCTCACTGGCACCAACCACTCATCGGTCTGTTGTGCCATGCCCATCCACAGCTCCTGCGCAGTGTGGGGTTTGTCCCCCAAACAGATAAGTTTTGAAACTGCCTGCTGTCGTTTACCCCTGGCTGTGCTGAAGTTGGTGGTGTAGGTGTTATGCTGACTGGATGAGGAGCCAGTAGAGGATGAGGAAGAAGAGTAGGAGGAGGAAGCAACAGGAAGAAAACTGAAGCGCCCTGCAATCCTCGGTGGTGGAAGGACATGCGCCAAACTGCTATCCGCCTCAGGCTCAGCCGCCACTGACCGTGCTTACTGGTCCAGGTATCCGTAGTTTGGTGGACCTTGCCACAGGTGGCGTTTCACAGTGCACACCTGATTTTGTTCCCCACTTGGTTGTGCAGGGAAGAGATGGCACGCCTGGAAAAGTAGTGGCGGCTGGGAACGACGTACTGTGGGACAGCCACCACCATAAGGCTTTTAAAACTCTCAGTCTCCACCAGACGGAAAGACAGCATTTCAAAGGCCAGTCATTTTGAAATGCTGGCATTCAGGGCCAGGGATCGCTGGTGGGTAGGGGGGTACTTCCTCTTCCACTCCAGTGTTTGCGAGATGGAGAGCTGAACACTTCAGTGGGACATTGTGGAGATGTTTGGTGACCCAGGTGCTGGTGTTGCTGGTAGATCCTCTGTTTGCGGGGTGGCAGGTGGCACTGTCACTCTAGAGGTGGATGAAGAGGCCGAGACTGCAGCAGAAGAGGAAGCAGGAGTTAACCAGAGACCTTTCTTGGTTTTTGAGGTGTCTACTCCACTGCAGCTCGAGCTTTGCACTTAGATGCCTGGTCATGCAGGTTGTTCTCAGGTTGAGAACGTTTATGCCTCGCTTCAGGCTCTGATTGCACAGCATCCAAACCACTGGTGTTTTGTCGTCAGCACATTTTCTAAAGAACTGCCACACCAGGGAACACCTTGGAGCTGGCTTTGGTGTGCTCAGTCCCTTGCTGCGGGGGGCAGTAGCAGGCGTACTGTCTAGGGAACGGCCGCTCCGCTTTTGCACCCTGCTCCCTCCCCTGCTGTGCTGGTGGCTCTGTGCGACCACCGCCTCTTCCTCCGAACTACACAGGGCACTCGCATGACCTTGATTCCATGTGGGGTTGAGGACCTCATCGTCCTCCACATCATCTTCCACCCAGTCTTCACCCCCGCCCTTCTTTTCGGTCTGCACACTTTTGAAAACCACAGCAGTTGGCACCTGTGTTTCATCATCATCCAAGACGTGCTGCAGTGGTCCTCCCATGTAGTCATCTTGAAAGATAAGTGGTTGGGCATCCGTGCACTCAATCTCTTCCACTTCTGGGGCAGGGCTATGTGGATGGCCCTGGGAAACCCTGCTAGCAGAGTCATCAAAAAGCAGAAGAGACTTCTGCATGATTTGGGGCTCAGACTGCTTGGCCGATTTGCAAGGGGGTGAGGTGAAAGACTGATGGACATCGGCTGCAGGTGCCAACTCTGATCTTTCAGCAGGAGACTGGGTGGGAGACATGTAGGCACTGTCAGCAACCTAATCTACTATCGCCTGTACTTGTTCTGGCCTCACCATTCGTAGAGCCGCATTAGGCCTGACCAAATAACGTTGAAGGTTCTGTCGCCTACTGGCACCTGAGGAAGGTGTTTCACTTGTGCGTGTAGCTGGCACAGACCGACCACGTCCTCTCCCTGCAACAGGAGCTTCATCAGAGCAGCACCACAACTGGGGCCACGTCCCTTATTTGACGCTCTCCTCATATTTCTCAAATTTAGGATCTGTTATTTTAACAACAGTAGAACCACAGTATTTAACGCGTGTATTTCACACTAGCAGATGCAGCAAAGGCTGCAATAGTCAGTAATTTTCCAAAAATGGGTGTTTTTTTTAATAACAGAATAGAACACCAGTATCTAACGCGTGTATCTCACACTGACAGATGCAGAAAAGGCTGCAAATTAATTTTTTTTAACCAAAATGGGTGTTTTTTTAAACTCTGAATATTATTGCTGTATTTCAAGCGTGTATCTCACACTGACAGATGCAGCAAAGGCTGCAAATTTATTATTTTGCCCAAAATTTGTGTTTTTTTAAACCCAAAATATTATTGCAGTATTTATAGCTTGTATGTCAAACTAACAAATGCAGATGTAGGGTATTGCTAAAAATTAGTGTTTTCTTTAAAACCCTGAATATTATTGCAGTATTTCCAGCTTGTATCTCACAACTGAATAGAACACCAGTATCTAACGCGTGTATTATTACAGTATTATTGCAGTATTTCTAGCTTGTATGTCACACTAACAAATGCAGTATAGGCCCCAGATGTAGGGTATTGACAAAAATGGGCATTTTTTTAAACCCTAAATATTATTGCAATATTTCAAGATTGTATCTCACACTGACAGATGCAGCAAACGCTGCAAAATTAAGATTTTTGCCCAAAATAGGTGTTTTTTTAATAACATAATAGAACAGCAGTATCTAACGCGTGTATCTCACACTGACAGATGCAGCAAAGGCTGCAAATTTCGTTTTTTGCCCAAAATGGGTGTTTTTTTTAACCCAAAATATTTAAACCCAGAAAATTATTGCAGTATTTCAAGATCGGATTTCACACTGACAAATGCTGCAAAGGCCCCAGATGTAGGGTCTTGCAAAAAAATGGGGGATTTTTTAGAACCCAGAAAATTATTGAAGTATTTCAAGCTTCTATTTCACACTGACAAATCCTGCAACGGCACCAGGAGGATATTGCCAAAAATGGGTGTTTTTTTTAAACCCAGATTATTATTGCAGTATTTCAAGCTTGGATTTGAATGTCAGAAAAGCACATATGCTGTGCTGGTGCACTGAGCTTGCATACAATTGCCGCCACTGCCCACCTAACTAACAGACGGATAAACGTTCTTTATTCTGTGTCACTGGGCTCAAGGCAGGGTAAAAATATTGTGCACTGCACCCACAAAACTGAATCTAGGTAGATTGCTGAGTTAACAAGCACTTCTGATTAAAGATTATTTCCTATCCTCTCCCTCACAGCAGCAGTATCCTCTCCCTACACTAGTAACAGCAGAGTGACGTGCAGCACTACGTGACTCCAGATTATATAGAGGCTGGGTCACATGCTGCACTGGACAATCACAGCCATGCCATTTGTAGGCATGGCTGTGATGGCTTCTAAGGGCACAGAGTTAAATGCTTGTTGATTGGCTGCTCTGCCGCCTTTCAAAAAGCGCCATAAAATAGCAGGACACCGAACACGAACTTTTACTGAAAAGTTCGGGTCCGGGGTCCAAAAATCCTAAAGTTCGGTACTTTACAGTTTGTGTTCGCTCAACCCTACTCACAAAGTGACTTCAGACCTGAACTGGTCCTTAAGAAGTGGGTTTGGAAATATTTTGAAAAATTTCAAGATTTGCTTCTAAACTTCTAAGCCTTCTAATGTCCCAAAAAAGGAAAATGTCATTTTCAAAATGATCAAAACATGAAGTAGACATATGGAAAATTGAAAGTAATAACTATGTTAGGAGTTATCAGCAGAGAAACTGAAATTTTTTACATTGCAAATTTTTCAAAATTTTTGTTAAATTTGGTATTTTTTTATAAATAAAAATGAAATATTTTGACTCAAATTTACCACTGTCATGAAGTAAAATATGTGACAATAAAACAATCTTAGAATGGCTTGGATAAGTAAAAAAGAGTTTTAAAGTTATCACCACTTAAAGTGACATATACCGTATTTTTCGCCCTATAAGACGCACTGGCCCATAAGACGCACCTAGGTTTTTGGGGAGGAAAATAAGAAAAAAAAATTTTTTAACCAAAAGGTGTGCTTTTGGTGGGTTTGGAACTAATGGTGGTCTGTGGATGGCACTATTACTGGGGATCTGTGAAGGACACTGTTATGGGGGATATGTGGATGACGCACTGTTATGGGGGATCTGTGGATGACTGACACTGTTATGGGGGGATCTGTGGATGACGGACACTGTTATGGGGGGATCTGTGGATGACGGACACGGTTATGGTGGGATCTGTGGATGACGGACACTGTTATGGGGGGGTATCTGTGGATGACGGACACTGTTATGGGGGATCTGTGGATGACGGACACTGTTATGGGGGGATCTGTGGCTTGCACTGTTACAGGGGGATCTGTGGCGGGCACTGTTACAGGGGGGATCTGTGGATGGCACTGTTAGAGGGGGGATCTGTGGGTGGCACTGTTAGAGGGGGGATCTGTGGGTGGCACTGTTATATATGTGCCATCCACAGAACCCCCACCCCATAACAGTGCCATCCACAGACCCCCCCAAACCATAACAGTGCCATCCACAGACCCACCACCCCTTAACTGTGCCATCCACGGATGTTCCCCATAAAACTTTCATCCACAGATACCCCCCCCCGCGCTCCAGTATACAAATATAAAATTTCTTATTCAATTAAAAGTGATTACACATGCCCCCTCACTCCTAACAGTACTGTACATCCTAACAACTTCTGTACAACCCAGGCAGGCAGGCCGGGCGGCCGGCGCATCACTCACTGACGTCACTTGCCTGCGTCTCCTGCTTCATTCATAAAGTAGGCGGCGCAGGCACGTGACATCAGGGAGTTACGCTGCCGCCCGCCCTGCCTGCCTGCATTCTACCGAAGCTGTTAGGATGTACGGTACTATTAGGAGTGGGGGGGGCATGTGTAATCATTTTTAATTGAATAAGACATTTTATATTTGAATACTGCAGCACTGGAGCAGCGTGGCTATAGTACAGTGACTGCACCGCCCCGCCACTATTGCAGGCCCCCAGCTTCTCGTCCCAGTCCCTCCCCGGTCACTCGTACATCGCAGCCTGCGATGTAAAACGGTCAGCATTCGCCCCATAAGACGCAGGGGCATGTTTCCCCCATTTTGGGGGGAGAAAAAGTGCGTCTTATGGGGCGAAAAATACGGTATCAGATTTTCAAAAAATGGCCTGGTCCTTAATGTGAAAAATAGCAGGGTCCTGAAGGGCTTAAAGGAAATATGTCACCATTTTATCTGCCAGTTAAAACCCAGCTATCAACACATGCTTTTTTCTAACCTATTTTAATTTTCTGATTGCAGATTATTTTCTTGTACAAGGAAAAAATAGATACGATTTCACAATGACCTATTGTGAATGGTGGATCCTGTTGTATCTATACACAGAGGTGGTATTATTGGCAGGATTAGAGTGACTGATAAGCAGGTTACAGCAGTAAAGTGTTCTGAACAGACCAAGACATGGTGCCTATTATTAGGTTTAGTGTTAAAGCAGGATTTTATGGTTTTTGTTAAAATATAGATATTGACATGGCAAATTAAAATATAATCAAAAAGTATTTTAAAATACTTTAAATATAAAAACGTGATTTATACAATAGGTCACTTATGGATGACACATCCCGTTTAATTTAATTGACCGGGACACTATCTTAAAAAATAACAGTACAGACACTAAATGGGATATCTTTAAACGTATCATAACTTTTCATTATTACAAATATAAGATACATATCTCAAAGAAATTAAAAGGCTAGGAACAGATATAAAAAGAAAACAATGGAGATAAATAAAAATACACTAAAAACTATGAAACCAACCTAGGAAAAGCATACCAAGTCATTGGCAAACAGGTTAAAACTAAATAGAGTTGAGCGAACCCGAACTGTAAAGATTGGGTTTGTACCGAACTTTAGGTTTTTCGGCACTCGGACCCAAACCCGAACATTTCCGTAAAAGTTCTGGTGCGGATTCGGTGTTTGGCGCTTTCTTGGCGCTTTTTGAAAGGCTGCACAGCAGCCAATCAACAAGCGTCATACTTCTTGCCCCAAAAGGCCATCACAGCCATGCCTACTATTGGCATGGCTGTGATTGGCCAACTTCAGCATGTGACCCAGCCTCTATTTAAGCTAGAGTCACGTAGCGCCACCCATCACTCTGCTCGGATTAGTGTAGGGATAGGCTGTAACTGCTTTGAGGGAGAGATCAGGAAGAAATCTTATGAAGAGCTGCTTTTTTACTCAGCGATCTACAGCAAATGTGTTTTGTGGGTGCAGTGCACAATTTTTTTAAGCTTGCCCTAAACCAACTACTACTGAAAACGAACTTTTTTTACTTCAGTTTGTCAATATCAATACATAATCGGCAGCCATTTTATGCAACGATAGTGCACCAGCACAGGATATCTGCATGTCTGCAAGTCCAGAAATACAGCTTTGCTTACTGGGGTTAAAAAAAACTCTCATATAGTGCACATGTAGGATTAGACGTGCATAAGTGAGTGTCATATTTAGGCCAGAAATACAGCTTTTTGCTTACTGAGGTGAAAAAAAAAAACATCTGTTTCATATAGTTCACATCTGGGATTAGACGTGCATAAGTGAGTGTCACATTTAGGCCAGAAATACAGCTTTTTGCTTACTGGGGCGAAAAAATATATCTGTTTAAAATAGTGCACATCTAGAATTAGACGTACATAAGTGAGTGTCACATTTAGGCCAGAAATACAGCTTTTGCTTACTGGGGTGAAAAAAACCCATCTGTTTCATATAGTGCACATCTAGGATTAGACGTGCATAAGTGAGTGTCACATTTAGGCCAGAAATACAGCTTTTTGCTTAATGGGGTGAAAGAAAAACATCTGTTTTATATAAACAGTCTTAGTATAGATACTAGCGCTGCCGTCTAAATTTTTTGGGGGGCGGTGGAAAGTCACCAGTGCTGTAATACAGATACAGAGAGGTGTGTCGCTGCAGGGTTCTAATGAGGGGATAATTGCCAAAAAACCCCGAAATGATAGAACAAGCTAGAGAAAGATATAAATGAACCCGCGCTGACTATGTTTCCGTTTAGAACAACGAAGTGTATCAGAAAAAAAGGGGGCCTTTTGTAGAGTGAAAATATAAACTGGGCTATTTCACATACACTGTAGTAGTATCAGTGTTTCAAGTCCGTCCCAAAAACTGTAAATCGTTGGACTTAAACAAAAAAAGCAAAATAAATATAAAAAGAAGTCAGTAGTTACTTACTGATTAACAGGCTTGAAGTTGGATGTCTTTACTGCTGCTTGGTTAATTCCCCGTTTTTGCCCGGTGAAGTTCTTGCGGCTGATTTCCTTTCAGTGTCAGCGTCTCTCCTGGTCCTGTCTTCAGCTTTCCTCGTGGTACGCGCGTAACCCCGGCCGGTAGTTCGCGCGCGCACTTGGAAGCAATGCTTGGTTGTTGTCCTGGAAACCTAACGTGTGACGTCACACATGAAGCTACGGAAGCTTCACTGGTCCACAATACCTCCAACGCGTTTCGGAATAATCGTATTCCTTCCTCAGGGATAATTGTGGATCCTGCTGCATTAGTTTATATGCATGTTGGTTTCCATGGAAACAGCCATTTGTTTATAGGGCCGCGCTGAAGCAGAAAAAAGCACTTTATGGCTCAAAGGGGAGGATCAATGGGGCGTTTATCACTCATGTTGGTTTCCTTACAGGGTTTTCGAATATTTGTTCTATTATCTGTGTCCATCATGTAATTTTCCAATAAACAGTCGGCATTTGTTTTTCATCATTTTATTTTATTTTGCTTAATATCATATATATTTAATCATTTTCCTTTTATGGGCCCGTAATTTTGCGCTTAATTATCGGTTATCACAAAGTACTAGCTACAAAAAGGCGAATAACTCTATTTCTTGATTAAGGCCAGTAGGAGCCAGGGTGTTTAAATTATAGATCCATTCGCTCTCCTTGCGCAAAATGACTTTGCTAAAATCTCCTCCTCTTAGGTCAGAAATACGGGTTTTTGGATACTGGGGTTAGAAAAAAAAAAACATGTTTCATATAGTGCACATCTAGGATTAGACGTGCATAAGTGAGTGTTACATTTAGGCCAGATATACAGCTTTTTGCTTACTGGGGTGAAAAAAGAAACATCTGTTTCATATAGTGCATGTCTAGGATTAGACATGCATAAGTAAGTGTCACATTTAGGCCAGAAATACAGCTTTTTGCTTACTAGGGTGAAAAAACCCTCTGATATACTGCACATCTGGGATTAGACATACATAAGTGACTGTGACATTTAGGCCACAAATATGGTTTTCTCATACTAGGGCATACTGGGGTGAAAAAAAACCCATCTGTTTCATATAGTGCACATCTGGGATTAGACGTGCATAAGTGAGTGTCACATTTAGGCCAGAAATACAGCATTTTTGCTTACTGGGGTGAAAAAACCCTCTGATATACTGCACATCTGGGATTAGACGTGCATAAGTGAGTGTCACGTTTAGGTCAGAAATACAGCTTTTTGATTACTGGGGTGAAAAAAACCTCTTATATCCTGCATATCTGGGATTAGACATGCATAAGTGACTGTGACATTTAGGCCACAAATACGGCTTTCTCATACTAGGGCATACTGGGGTGAAAAAAAAACCATCTGTTTCATATAGTGCACATCTAGGATTAGACATGCATAAGTTAGTGTCACATTTAGGCCAGAAATACAGCATTTTTGCTTACTGGGGTGAAAAACCCTCTGATATACTGCACATCTGGGATTAGACGTGCATAAGTGAGTGTCACATTTAGGCCAGAAATATAGAATTTTTGCTTACTGGGGTGAAAAAACCCTCTGATATACTGCACATCTGGGATTAGACGTGCATAAGTGAGTGTCACATTTAGGCCAGAAATACAGCTTTTGCTTACTGGTTTGAAATAAAAACATCTCTTTCTTATAGTGCACATCTAGGATTAGACATGCATAAGTGAGTGTCACATTTAGGCCAGAAATACAGCATTTTTGCTTACTGGGGTGAAAAAACCCTCTGATATACTGCACATCTGGGATTAGACGTGCATAAGTGAGTGTCACATTTAGGCCAGAAATGCAGCTTTTTGCTTACTGGGGTTATAAAAACCCTCTGATATACTGCACATCTGGGATTAGACATGCATAAGGGAGTGTCATATTTAGGCCAGAAATATAGAATTTTTGCTTACTGGGGTGAAAAAACCCTCTGATATACTGCACATCTGGGATTAGACGTGCATAAGTGAGTGTCACATTTAGGCCAGAAATACAGCTTTTGCTTACTGGTTTGAAATAAAAACATCTCTTTCTTATAGTGCACATCTAGGATTAGACGTGCATGAGTGTCACATTTAGGCCAGAAATACGGATTTTTGGTTACTAAGGTTAGAAAAACCCTCTGATATACTGCACATCTGAGATTAGACATGCAAAAGTGAGTGTCACATTTAGGCCAGAAATACAGCTTTTTGCTTACTGGGGTGAAAAAAATACATCTATTTCATATAGTGCACATCTAGGATTAGACATGCATAAGTGAGTGTCACATTTAGGCCAGAAATACAGCTTTTTGCTTACTGGGGTGAAAAAACCCTCTGATATGCTGTATATCTGGGATTAGACGTGCATAAGTAAGTGTCACATTTAGGCCAGAAATACGGCAATTTGCTTACTGGGGTGAAAAAAAAACATCTGTTTCATATAGTGCACATCTAGGATTAGACGTGCATAAATTAGTGTCACATTTAGGCCAGAAATACAGCTTTTTGCTTACTGGGGTGAAAAAAATACATCTGTTTCACATAGTGCACATCTAGGATTAGACGTGCATAAGCGAGTGTCACATTTAAGCCAGAAATGCGTTTTTTTTGCTTACTGGGGTTATAAAAACCCTCTGATATACTGCACATCTGGGATTAGATATGCATAAGTGAGTGTCACATTTAGGCCAGAAATACAGAATTTTTGCTTACTGGGGTGAAAAAACCCTCTGATATCGGCACATCTGGGATTAGACGTGCATAAGTGAGTGTCACATTTAGGCCAGAAATACAGCTTTTGCTTACTGGGTTGAAAAAAAACCATCTCTTTCTTATAGTGCATATCTAGGATTAGACGTGCATGAGTGTCACATTTAGGCCAGAAATGCGGATTTTTGGTTACTAGGGTTAGAAAAACCCTCTGATATACTGCACATCTGGGATTAGACATGCAAAAGTGAGTGTCACATTTAGGCCAGAAATACAGCTTTTTGCTTACTGGGGTGAAAAAAATACATCTTTTTCATATAGTGCACTACTAGGATTAGACGTGCATAAGTGATTGCCACATTTAGGCCAGAAATACAGCTTTTTGCTTATTGGGGTGAAAAAAAAACCATCTGTTTCATATAGTGCACATCTGGGATTAGACGTGCATAAGTGAAAAAACCCTCTGATATACTGCACATCTGGGATTAGACATGCATAAGTGACTGTGAAATTTAGGCCACAGATACGGCTTTCTCATACTGGGGCATACTGGGGTGAAAAAAAAAACATCTGTTTCATATAGTGCACATCTAGGATTAGACATGCATAAGTGAGTGTCACATTTAGGCCAGAAATACAGCTTTTTGCTTACTGGGGTGAAAAAAATATATCTATTTCAAATAGTGAACATCTAGTATTAGACGTGCATAAGTGATTGTCAAATCTAGGCCAGAAATACAGCTTTTTGCTTACTGGGGTGAAAAAAAACCCATCTGTTTTATATAGTGCACATCTGGGATTAGACGTGCATAAGTGAAAAAACCCTCTCATATACTGCACATCTGGGATTAGACATGCATAAGTGACTGTGAAATTTAGGCCACAAATACGGCTTTCTCATACTGGGGCATACTGGGGTGAAAAAAAAAACATCTGTTTCATATAGTGCACATGTAGGATTAGACATGCATAAGTGAGTGTCACATTTAGGCCAGAAATACAGCTTTTTGCTTACTGGGGTGAAAAAACCCTCTGATATACTGTATATCTGGGATTAGACGTGCATAAGTGAGTGTCACATTTAGGCCAGAAATACGGCAATTTGCTTACTGGGGTGAAAAAAACACATCTATTTCATATAGTGCACATCTAGGATTAGACGTGCATAAGTGAGTGTCACATTTAGGCCAGAAATGCGGCTTTTTGCTTACTGGGGTTATAAAAACCCTCTGATATACTGCACATCTGGGATTAGACATGCATAAGTGAGCGTCTTATTTAGGCCAGATATACGGCTTTTTTGCTTACTGGCGTGAAAAAACCCTCTGTTATACTGCATATCTGGGATTAGACGTGCATAAGTGAGTGTCACATTTAGGCCACAAATACAGCTTTTTGCTTACTGGGGTTATAAAAACCTTCTGATATACTGCACATCTGGGATTAGACGTGCATAAATTACTGTGAAATTTAGGCCATAAATACCGCTGTCATATAGAGTTTTAAAAATAAAATTGAGTGCAATACCCTGCATCAGGTTTTTTATTGGCGGTTAATTATTTTTAACAGACTTAACCACTTTTTACTTTGCTTGGTGAACGCTGACTATGAGGCAAACATCTAATAAGAGACGCAGTCTTGGTCATGGTGGTGGTGTTGGTGGAGCCTCTGGTGCAGGGAGAGGACGTGGCCGTTCTGCCACAGCTACACTTCCTACTGAACCTACTACCTCAGGTCCGAGTAGCCGCCAGAATCTACAGCGATATTTGGTCGGGCCTAATGCCGTTCTAAGGATGGTAAGGCCTGAGCAAGTACAGGCGCTAGTCAATTGGGTGGCCAAAGGTGGATCCAGCACGTTCACATTATCTCCCACCCAGTCTTCTGCAGAAAGAGCACAGGTGGTGCCTGAAACCCATGCCCATCAGTCTGTCACATCACCTCCGTGCATATCGGGGAACCTGTCTGAGCCTCAAGTCATGCAGCAGTCTCTTATGCTGTTTGAAGACTCTGCTGGCAGGGTTTCCCAAGGGCATCCACCTAGCCCTTTCCCAGGGGTGGAAGACATAGAATGCACTGACGCGCAACCACTTATGTTTCCTGATGAGGACATGGGAATACCACCTCAGCACGTCTCTGATGATGACGAAACACAGGTGCCAACTGCTGCATCTTTCTGTAGTGTGCAGACCGAAAAGGAGGTCAGGGAGGAAGACTGGGTGTAAGACGATGCAGCGGACGATGAGGTCCTAGATCCCACATGAAATGAAGGTCGTGCCACTGACTTTCAGAGTTCGGAGGAAGAGGCAGTGGTGAGACCGAGCCAACAGCGTAGCAAAAGAGGGAGCAGGGTGCAAAAGCAGAGCAGCCGTCGCCAAAACAGTTCGCCTGCTACTGGCCACCGTCACCAGGGAACGAGCACACCAAAGGCAGCTTCAAGGAGTTCCCTGGCATGGCACTTCTTCACACAATGTGCTGACGACAAGACCCGAGTGGTTTGCACGCTGTGCCATCAAAGCCTGAAGCGAGGCATTAACGTTCTGAACCTTAGCACAACCTGCATGACCAGGCATCTACATGTGAGACACGGGCTGCAGTGGAGTAAGCACCTTCAAAACCAAGAAAGTGCTCAGGCCCCTCCTGCTCCCTCTTCTGCTGCTGCCTCGGCCTCTTCCTCCGCCTCTGGAGGAACGTTGGCACCTGCCGCCCAGCAAACAGAGGATGTGCCACCAACAACACCACCTCCGTCACCAAGCATCTCCACCATGTCACACGGAAGCGTTCAGCTCTCCCTCTCACAAACCTTTGAGAGAAAGCGTTCATTTCCACCTAGCCACCCTCGATCCCTGGCCCTGAATGCCAGCATTTCTAAACTACTGGTCTTTGAAATGCTGTCATTCAGGCTGGACAGCTTCAAACAGCTCATGTCGCTTGCTGTCCCACAGTACGTCGTTCCCAGCCGCCACTACTTCTCCAGGAGAGCCGTGCCCTCCCTGCACAACCAAGTATCGGATAAAATCAAGTGTGCACTGCGCAACGCCATCTGTGGAAAGGTCCACCTAACCACAGATACGTGGACCAGTAAGCATGGCCAGGGACGCTATATCTCCCTAACTGCACACTGGGTACATGTAGTGGCGGCTGGGCCCCAGGCGGAGAGCTGTTTGGCGCACGTCCTTTCGCCGCCAAGGATCGCAGGGCATCATTCTTTGCCTCCTGTTGCCTCCTCTTCCTTCACCACCAACTTCAGCACAGCCAGGGGTAAACGTAAACGTCAGCAGGCCGTTCTGAAACTGATGTGTTTGGGGGACAGGCCCCACACCGTGCAGGAGTTGTGGCAGGGTATAGAACAACAGACCGACAAGTGGTTGCTGCCAGTGAGCCTCAAGCCCGGCCTGGTGGTGTGCGATAATGGGCGAAATCTCGTTGCAGCTCTGGGACCAGCCGGTTTGACGCACATCCTTTGCCTGGCGCATGTGCTGAATTTGGTGGTGCAGAAATTCATTCACAACTACCCTGACATTTCAGAGCTGCTGCATAAAGTGCAGGCCGTCTGTGCGTGCTTCCGGCATTCTCATCCTGCCGCCGCTCGGCTGTCTGCTCTACAGCGTAACGTCGGCCTTCCCGTTCACCGCCTCATATGCGACGTGCCCACCAGGTGGAACTCCACCTTGCACATGCTGGAGAGACTGTGCGAGCAGCAGCCGGCCATAGTGGAGTTTCAGCTGCAGCACGCACGGGTGAGTCGCACTGCGGAACAGCACCACTTCACCACCAATGACTGGGCCTCCATGCGAGACCTGTGTGCCCTGTTGTGCTGTTTCGAGTACTCCACCAACATGGCCAGTGGTAATGACGCTGTTATCAGCATTACAATACCTTTTCTATGTCTCCTTGAGAAAACACTTAGGGCGATGATGGTAGAGGATGTGGCCCTGGACGAGAAGGAGGAAGAGAGGTCATCTCTGACACTTTCAGGCCAGTCTTTTAGAAGTGGCTCAGAAAGAGGATTTTTGCAACATCAGAGGCCAGGTGCAAATTTGGCCAGCCAGGGCCCACTACTGAAGGACGAGGAGGAAGAGGATAAGGAGGAGGAAGATGGGGATGAAGCATGTTAACAGCGGCGTGGCATCCAACGCAGCTCGGGCCCATCACTGGTGCGTGACTGGGGGGATACGGAGGATGCAGACGATACGCCTCCCACAGAGGACAGCTTGTCCTTACCTCTGGGCAGCCTGGCACACATGAGCGACTACATGCTGCAGTGCCTGTGCAACGACAGCAGAGTTGCCCACATCTTAATGTGTGCTGACTACTGGGTGGCCACCCTGCTGGATACCCATTACAAAGACAATGTGCCGTCCTTAATTCCCTCACTGGAGCGTGATCGGAAGATGCGCGACTACAGGCGCACGCTGGTAGACGCGCTCCTGAGAGCATTCCCGACTGACGCCGGGGGACAAGTGGAAGCACAAGGCGAAGGCAGGGGAGGAGGAAGAGGTCGCCAACGCAGCTGTGTCAGTGCCAGCACCTCAGAAGACAGGGTTAGCATGGTCGACATGTGGAAAAGCTTTGTCACCTTGCCTCAACAACCGGCCCCAACTGCTGATATGGAGCGTGTTAGCAGGAGGCAGCATTTGAACAACATGGTGGAACAGTACCTCTGCACACGCCTACACGTACTGACTGATGGTTCTGCCCCATTCAACTTCTGGGTCTCCAAATTGTCCACATGGCAAGAGTTTGCCCTGTATGCCTTGGAGGTGCTGGCCTGCCCTGCAGCCAGTGTACTCTCTGAACGTGTATTTAGCATGGCAGGAGGTGTCATTATAGACAGACGCAGCCGCCTGTCCACAGCCAACGTGGACAAGCTCACGTTCATTAAAATGAACCAGGCTTGGATCCCTCAGGACTTGTCTGTACCTTGTGCAGAATAGACAGTTCTAACAGCCTCAACCATCCATCCTTGTACTCAAGTGCACTTATTCCTTTTTTTTTTTATATGTCCCAATATTTTGGGGGATAACCCTATGTAAAAATGCAAAATAAAAAAAGCAAAATAACATACTGTGTTGGCTACCTATTCCTCCTTCACCGCTACTTCCACCTAGACTGCCACGTGAGCCTACACAGCCACATCCACCGCCTCCTCAACCTCTTCCTCCTACATCATTCCTAAGTTCTTTGATGTTTTTTTAATTCATTTCCCTATCCACATTTGTTTGCAGAGCATTTGCCATACTCTTAAGCACATTTTGCTGCCTTTTCCAGCCATCTAGCTGTTTCCAGGGCTATTTTAGATCCATTTTAGTGGCCAAAAGTTTGGGTCCCCATTGACTTCAATGGGGTTCGGGGTCAAGTTCGGGTAAAGTTTGGGTCCCGAACTCGAACTTTTTTTTTAAGTTCGGCCGAACCTGCCGAACCCGAACATTCAGGTGTCCGCTCAACTCTATCCCTAAAATGTTCTTCAATTATATAATTGGCAAAAAAGTTAAAATGGAAATGTTGGCTTTTTTAAGTGGTTGAGAGAGGAGTTATAGCTGGTGATAAAGAGAAAAAAATATTATTTTTTCCCACTGTGTTCGTACATGTCTGAACCAGGAAAAAGTGTAATGTCAACTTAAAAAGAGTAAAATAAACAAAAACAAATCACAGGGTCCAGATATAAGATACATAACCTAAGCAAACTAAATAAAGTGATATATGTTATATTTATCATATTCAAGAACTCTAGAATGACAGGGCCAGACCCATAGAACTGATGCTAAGCAAATGTGGTGCCAAAATTTAACAATAGGCCAAAATTGAACCTGGAAGCTATAGGACTATAAGTTTAAGCTTTATTGTAAGCAAAATGTTTTAAGGCTTTCCTGGATTATGTCTAATATACATAAATAACTTCATATCATCATGGGTTTATAAGTAGTTACATTCTAGACTGGATTGGGGTGAATCACTGAATGGAATAGATTCCGATTTTGTCACACATTGTTTCAATATTGTGCTACTTAAAATGTTGGTATATAAATTTGAATGCTTGGACTTTGGGAAACTGTGTGTAAGTGGGAAAGTAACTAATTGGATCAGTATTTGGCCCCATATATTTCTACATGATCTGGTAGAACAGAGTGCATGATATCAGGAGAATGATATCAATAACATTTATAAGTAAAGCATATGTTATCATATCATTTTTTCACCATCCCTTGATACAGAACATAAGGAATTTTCAACATTGGTTTACTAAGCTCAATAAAAATAGTAGGTACTATGTGTCATAACAGTAACTATAAACAATATGCCACCAAAATGCATCCCAGCATTGTCAAATCTAAGAGTATAGGGACATACCTGATTATTTAAACTTTCTCAGAACTGCAACATCTTGCCACTTGCCTCAGCATCAAACATGCCTGATTCTTGCTTATTTGTGAAGATGTTTGGGTTGCTTGTATAGAATTAACAAAAATGGTCTCTTAACTTAGCATTTTAGCTGCCTATATTGAACACTACGTTAAATGTTTGGTTGTGTTTCATGAATTCTATCAGATAGCTGTCTGCTATATACTGTGCAATATACGCCCCACTGGCATCATATGTTTCACAATGATTAATACATATATGCCTCTTAATAATTGTGGTCCACCTCAGCAAGTCTGCACACCAGAGCTAAATCGACACCAGATACGATTTGGTGTAGACTTCTGATATAATTTGCTAGTATAAATTATAATAAATATGTTGGTCTATCTAGCCTCAGGCCTGCAGATGTCCATTTGCCACCCCAAGCAGACCACTTAAAAAAAAAAGTGGTTAGCATAGTGCAAACACTCAAAAAGTCACACATTTTTGCTTATGTGGGTTCACACAAACATTTGCATTTTCTAAGCCATATAGGTGGAGAAGTGGTTTGATAAGTGTGCAAATATGTGTTATGTTAGAACATATCAGATTTCTTTCTATGACATTGTTTCCATTTATCCACTCTGCTACCTTGGTTCAGAAATAACATATGCAAGATATTATTATTTGTCAATAAAAGCTATGTGAATGTAAACAGAGGACAATCTGCACAGTCATATCTGATGAGCATTAAATTGAAACAAACAAATATTAGACATTAGACTTCACTGATGAAAGTTAATCCATTAAGTAAATTTAACATTCATATTCAGAGTCTAAACTCTTTGGTAGACTCAGATTGATTCAAGTATTAAAATGAAAAAGTGATTAAGAAAACATTACTATTTCATACCTGAGCATTATTATTAGGATTCAGATCATTGCAGGAATAATTTCTTGCAGCTGTAGAATCATCTGTATCTATTAGATTCTCTGTGGGAACGTCCTTCAGCGGTTTTAGATAAGCTATTTCATTCTGCTTTGAGTCCAGAGTCACACACACATCATATGAGAATGGAAAAGGTAAACTTGTATCACTGATCTCAGAAGGACATCCCAGGGTGAACTGAGGATACACATTTCCACTATATGCCCCATAGGTTGTAGGAGAATTAGATTTCCTGCATTTTAAAACTATCGTAATCAATACAGTTACAATGAACAATATGGAAATAAGAGCTATAGAAACTACCAAGTAGAAGGTTACATTGGAAGAAGTATTTGATGCATTAGGTTGTCTTCTTATCTCTGGTACAACCTGTTGAAAGTTTTCAGCTACAACTAAATTAACTGAAACTGTTGATGACAGACATGGGACTCCATTATCCTTCACCAGAACCACAAGTTTCTGTCTTAAAGACTCTATGTCTGGAAGATCTTTTCCAATTCTGATTTCCCCTGTATATTGGCCAATAGTGAATAATGATGGTTCTTGAACTTGTAGAAAGTGATAAGTGAGCCAGGCATTGTGTCCAGAGTCAGCGTCCACTGCAATCACTTTGGTGACCAGATAACCTTTCTCAGCTGAATGAGGAATAAAGTCAAATAAGGCTGATCCCTCAGTGTCTGGTGATGGGTAGAGAATCTTAGGAGCATTATCATTCTTATCAATGATACATATCTTCACTGTGACATTATTGCTTAAAGGAGGATATCCACTGTCTTTAGCCATCACCTGGAACTGAAATTCCTGCAACTGTTCATAGTCAAATGATCTCTGGGCATAAATCACTCCACTAATTGAATTAATGGAAATATATGATGGTACAGGGATATCTTCTACATTGCTGTTCAGAATGCTATAACTAATTTTCCCATTTTCACCATAATCAAGATCTGAAGCATAGACATTGTGTATTGATGTACCTGGTTGATTATTTTCTCCAATATACAGGACATAGTTCATCTTCTCAAAGACTGGAGCATTGTCATTTACATCAGAGACATTGAGTTGAATGGTTTTGTTGGTAGACAATGGAGGAGATCCACTATCTATACATTGTATGGTAACATTGTATGACGAATTTCTTTCTCGGTCCATGTTAGCTGCAGTTACTAATTTATAGTAACTACTAGAGGATGGAATTAGCTGAAAAGCCAAAATGTCTGAGATATGACAAGCAACTTCACCATTAATCCCAGAGTCCAGGTCCTGGACATTTGCTAATGCTATGACAGTTCCTGGTGGTGAATCTTCTGGGATTGTTGATGAGAGAGATGTAATAGTTATTTCTGGGGCATTGTCATTGACATCTATTACTTGTATTGACACCTTGCAATGTGTCACATGACCTCCACCATCTTTAGCCTCCACAGTCATTTCATAAGTATCTGATATTTCATAATCTAAATGCCCTAACACTTTGATATCCCCATTTAATGAATCTATAGTAAATAATTGGTATGCATTATCAGGAATATGACTAAATGAATATGTTATTTGAGCATTAGAGCCTTCATCTTCATCAGTTGCATTTAGCTGAATTACAAGGGATCCAATAGCTGAATTTTCATGTAGTCTTATGTGATATGTATCCTGATTAAACATTGGTAGGTTGTCATTAAAGTCCTGGACAATAATCTTAATTGTAGCAGTGCTCGATTTCTGTGGGTTACCTCCATCCAATGCTGTTAATATTAACTCATAGAAACTTTGCTTCTCTCTATCCAATGATTTTTCTAGTATAATTTCTGGGTATTTTATTCCATCTGTTGTAATTTTTTCTCCAAGGCCAAAGTTTTCATTACCACTTAATGTATAACTGTGTACAGAGTTGGTGCCTAAATCTGGATCTTGTGCATTTCCTAAAGCAAAGTGTGCACCAGGAGAGGTAAGTTCACTGATTTCTAAATCAAAATGTTTTTTTGAAAATGTCGGTGCATTATCATTCACATCCTGGATTTCAATGGTAGCTGTGTAAAAGTTCAAAGGATTTTCAATTACAGCCTCTAAATTTATAAAGCAGGTAGGTTTCATTCCACATAATGTTTCTCTATCAAGTCTGTCTGATGCAAATATATCCCCAGTTTCCAAATTAATATTAAAATATTGTTTTTTTGCATTTGAAATAAATTGAAATTTTCTGCTAGCTAATTCATCTACATTTAATCCAAGATCTTTTGCCACATTCCCAATTAGAGATCCTTGCTTCATTTCTTCAAGTACTGAATACTGTAACTGGCCATAAGTATCACTGATAAAGAAGAGAATAAACCAATATACCTGATAGATCTTCTCCCATTGTTTTCTTCTGTGTCTTGCTGCATCATGCATTGTCAAAAAGCTTAATCCTCAAGAATCAGAATAAAATTCTAGAAAAAGGGAAATCCTTTATAAAGCTTTTTTGTAGTCCAGACTGTAGTGTTCTCTGGGAATATAGTCGTCTTTCTATACAAACTGTACCATTAGTATAGTAGGTTATTTTCTAGGTTGAATAAAAAATTATTCACAGTCTAATAGTGCCACTTAGTGTTGAGAAATAAGAACTACAACTTCTTCAAGACATTTCTGATTAGTTTTAAATATTTGTTATCTTTCTAATTCTAGTTTTGTTTGAATAACAGGATGATATTAAAATATATCACAATTATAAACAGTTTAAAATGAATAATGACATTTAACTACTATTAAAACAATAGTGGATGAAATGTTAATAGTTTTTATATGATTTAGCATAATGCATGAATCCAGTATATATAACAGTATTTGTTTTCCTTTTGATTTCTTTTTTTAACACTTGACTTTATTTCTTTATATTTAATTATTAGGATTCTTCAAGTTTTACAATTTTTTGGGTAGATTTGTCTCCAAAATTTGGAAATGCTATCATTACAATTGGTACACTTCTATATATTGCTTCATTATAAACATTATCCAGGGTAAGTACTTTGTCCCTCAAAAGCAGTTGGTATTCATATGTTTACTGTGAGTTCCCGCCATCCATGCCATCCATGGCTATAGCCAAAAATGAGACCATTTGTATACAATAGGTCATTTTCTATAGATTTTATCATAGATTTCATTTTAGATGTTTACCTTTCAAACTTGGTCTTTTTGGATAAAATTTCCAAGCAGGGGCCAGTTAAGTGTATCAAAGGTCTGAGGCTTTTTTCTATCTTGAGCCCCCTCCTTCCATTTGACTTAACCATCCCCACTTTCACATTGTACCCCATATTTATTTATTTTCATAAATATTAAATAAACCTATACAATATATATAGTAATATAACACCTCCAGCCCTTCATAGTCTATAGCACAGAAAACTTCACTATGCAGTATAAAGTATGTATGTATATATATATATATATTGTGGGGATCAGCTCAATAGTAGTAGGCACAGCAGTCAGAGACAGTGACACAATGGCACAGTTCACACAGGGGTTTGCCTGTTTTCTTTATTCTCGTCCACAAACAAAATATAAGGCCTTTACACTCAGGCAAAGATACAAAATAAATTCCTGCTCGGCTGAGCACTAACTATACATAAAATCACCCTTTCTATACGGGCGGCCTACTACCAGCCACACGACACAATTCAAAATAAACTCACAGTGTCCTTTTTGTTGTTTGCACAGACTTCAGCACCAATGGTGAAAGCCAGTCAGTTCAACCAGTCCCCACCCAGACATGCTCATAGTGCAAACCTTTATAGCCCAGAAATGAGCTGAGCTCCATCACCTGGCTGAGAGCTCTATATGAAACCTGTTCTGGACAGGAAGGGAATGAGGAGCCCCGCTACCAACCTGCATCCTCATTCCATTGAAATCCAGGCCCGACAACACAATTTACCAAAGTCCTCAGCAAACTATGCTTTGCTAAAGCAGACCATCTTTTCCTGGATTTCTGATATCTCACCCAGGTTTCCTAGTTGAGATATCCACCTCCTGTAGCATAGTACATGGTATACGAAAGAAACCTAGGGGAAATATAACGATTCTCTACTACTTTTCCAGTCACTCTCTCACATACCCTCCCTCTTTGTTCGAACCTGTGGGGCCGAACACTTTTACTCACCAAACAGTGTGTTCTGGACAGGGCATCGGCATTCCCTTGCAGTTTGCCTGACCTGTGCTCAACCAAAAATTTAAAGTTTTGTAAAGTCAGAAACCACCTTGTGACTCTCGCGTTTTTCTCCTTGGCCTGACTCATCCATGTAAGGGGGGAATGATCTGTCACCAACCTGAACTGTCGACCCAACAAGTAATATCTTAGAGTCTCTAGAGCCCATTTAATTGCCAGACATTCCCGTTCAACAATACTATAATTTTTCTCCGCAGGAGTAAGTTTTCTACTCAGGTATGTCACGGGGTGTTCTTCTCCCCCAACCTCCTGTGACAGGACTGCCCCTAAACCAACATCAGAGGCATCCGTCTGTACAGTAAACACCTTTTTGAAATCTGGGGTCATCAACACTGGTTGTCTACAAAGGGCAGACTTTAACTCCTGAAATGCACTCTCAGCTTCTGTGCTCCATTTTACCATGGCCGACTTACTTCCCTTGGTGAGGTCTGTCAAGGGTACTGCTACACTAGCAAAGTTTGGGATAAACCTACGGTAATACCCCACAATTCCCAAAAAGGCTCTCACTTGCTTTTTGGTTATGGGCCGGGGCCAATCTTGGATGGCTTCTACCTTATTCACTTGAGGTTTTATTACACCTCTCCCAATTATATACCCTAGATAACGTGCTTCCTCAAGACCTAAAGCACACTTCTTAGGGTTTGCTGTTAACCCGGCTGCCCGGAGGGAATCCAACACCGCCTGCACTTTTGGTAAATGACTTTCCCAGTCATCACTAAAAATGATGATATCATCTAGATAAGCAGAGGCATATCTACGATGAGGTTTGAGGATGACATCCATTAACCTTTGGAAGGTTGCTGGTGCCCCATGTAACCCGAAGGGCATGGTGACATACTGAAAAAGGCCTTCTGGAACGACAAAAGCTGTTTTTTCTTTAGCACTGTCAGTAAGGGGCACTTGCCAGTACCCCTTGGTTAGGTCAAGGGTAGAGAAATACCTTGCATGGCCAAGTCTCTCAATTAATTCATCTACTCTTGGCATTGGGTATGCGTCAAACTTTGACACTTCATTTAATTTTCGGAAGTCATTACAGAACCTCACTGTACCATCTGGCTTTGGGATTAGGACTATGGGATTGGACCACTCACTTTGCGACTCTTCAATCACCCCAAGTTCTAACATCTTTTTTACTTCTTCAGATATAGCTTGTCTCCGAGCTTCAGGTACCCTATATGGCTTCAAGTGAACTCGTACATGCGGCTCAGTGATTATGTCATGTTTGATAACTGAAGTGCGCCCAGGCAAATCTGAGAACACATCAGTGTTTCTTGAGACAAATTCTTTTGTCTCCTGCATTTGAAACTTGGACAAGGACTCTGAAATATGCACACCTACAGTATTATTACAAGGGTTGTTTATCCTATTTGCCGATAAATCTGGGGCAACACTGCCAGGGGAACTCACTGCTGACAGAGTCTCTCTGTCCTTCCAGGGTTTGAGCAAATTTATATGATACAACTGTTCAGGCTTTCGTTTACCAGGCTGGTAAACTTTATAATTTACCTCTCCCACTTTTTCTATTACCTCGTATGGCCCTTGCCACTTAGCCAGGAATTTACTTTCTACAGTGGGCACTAGCACCAACACTCGGTCACCGGGGTTAAAGGTTCTAACTTTAGCTGACCGGTTGTAGACACAACTTTGTGCCTCTTGAGCCTGCTCTAAGTGTTCTTTGACGATGGGCATGACAGCAGCTATTCTGTCTTGCATGAGAGCAATATGCTCTATTACACTTCGGTAAGGGGTGGGTTCCTGTTCCCAAGTTTCCTTAGCAATGTCAAGGAGACCACGTGGGTGTCTGCCATAGAAGAGCTCAAATGGGGAGAAACCTGTTGAGGACTGCGGTACTTCCCGAACTGCAAACATCAAATAAGGTAATAAACAATCCCAGTCCTTTCCATCCCTGCTAACCACTTTTTTTAACATGCCCTTCAGTGTCTTGTTAAATCTTTCAACTAGGCCATCAGTTTGAGGGTGATACACGGAAGTACGCAGGTGTTTAATCTTCAAGAGCTTACACATTTCTTTAGTGACCTTGGACATGAAAGGAGTCCCCTGATCCGTAAGGATCTCCTTTGGTATGCCTGTGCGAGAAAACATGTAAAAAAGCTCCTTGGCAATAAGCTTAGCAGAGGTGTTTCGTAAAGGCACTGCCTCAGGATAGCGTGTGGCGTAATCTAGTACTACAAGTATATGTTGATGTCCCCGTGCAGATTTTACAACAGGGCCTACCAAATCCATGGCCACCCTTTCAAATGGTACTTCTATAATGGGCAAGGGTAAAAAAGGACTTCTAAAACGTGACACAGGAGAGGTTAGTTGACACTCTGGGCAGGATTCACAAAACCTCTGTACCTCAGAAAAAATACCTGGCCAAAAAAAACGCTGGAGGATGCGTTCTCTGGTCTTTTCAGACCCAAGATGACCTCCTAGCACATGCTTGTGTGCTAGATCCAATACCAGTCTGCGATACGGTTGGGGCACCACCAGTTGCTCAACAATTACCCCACGTATTTTATCTACCCGGTATAATAGATCCTGGTTAACAGCCATATGGGGAAACTCACCATCAGCACCTGGATACTGTGGTACACCATTCAACACCTTCACATTTTCCCTTGATCGTGTCAAAGTGGGGTCTCTGAGCTGAGCAGTCCCAAAATTGTCACGAGACACCTCTAAATTAGGCATATCAGGAACCCCCCCCCCCACATCTTCAGTATCACCAGCTAGAACGGCTAGAGGAAAATTATCAACTTCGTCAGTGGTCACCCCTACTGTGGGAACCTCAGAATCGGGGTCATAGGGTTCCGGGGTAACCTCAGTACACACATTATTGTCATGGTCTTACCTTCTTGCTGTTCTCCCTCGTTTGACATGTGCTGGCGGCCATCTTGGTTTCTGGGTTTCTTGTAGCCTTCCACCCCGCGGCTCCTCCTTCCCACCGGGAGGAGCTGGATGCCTAGCTCATATATATAGGAGGTCTGTGGCGTCAGTTCCTTGCTTGGTCCTCCTGTGTTCACATGCTTCTAGACTGCTGCTGCATCTGGTTCCTAATCCTGGCTTCGTCTGACTTCCCTGCTGGTTCCTGATCCTGGCTTCGTCTGACTACCCTTCCGGTTTCCTGACCTCTGGCTACGCAAAGACTCTGCTTCGGTTTCACCATCCGTTTGGACTTTTGCTTTATAGCTTGATTTGCAATAAAGCCTTCTTATTTTCACTTATCTCTTGTTGTACGTCTGGTTCATGGTTCCGTGACATTAGGACCAAGCCATGAATTCTGACGGTACAGGGCCATCCTCGCTACCCACGCTGGTTGCCAGACTTGATCAGCAGGATCACCTGTTGGGTCGGTTCGCTGTGGCGTTGCAAACCCTGCTTGAACGCACGGCTCATTTCGCTCCTACTGCCGCTCCGGTTGTTGCGCCAGAGTCTACCCCGACACCTGTTGTTGCGCCTGCGGTGTTTCGGGGTATGTCCGGTTCTGCCCCTCTTCCACAGCGCTTTGGGGGAGAGCCAACTCAGTGCCGAGGTTTCCTTAACCAGGTGGGCATTTATTTCGAGTTGCTGCCACATGCCTTTCCTACTGAGAGATCAAAGGTGGGCTTCTTGATCTCGCTGCTCGCAGACAAGGCCTTGGCCTGGGCCAGCCCTTTATGGGAGAACAACGATCCGGTGGTTGCCGAGTTTTCCGGTTTCATTGCTTCTCTTCGGAAGGTATTCGATGTGCCGGCTCGTGCTGCCTCTGCTGCGAAGCTCCTTATGTCCATCAGACAGGGTTCACGATCCGTAGCCGAATACGCCATTGAGTTTCGTACCCTGGCAGCAGAGGTGGGCTGGAATAATGAGGCTCTGGTCGCTGCTTTCTCTCATGGTCTCTCGGATGCCTTGAAGGATGAGGTTGCAGCTAAGGACCTACCAGTGGAGCTCGAGGCTCTTATTTCTTTCCTGATTTTGATTGACACCAGACTCAGGGAGAGACCTTCCTTTAAGGAGAGCCTGCGGAGGTCTTCTAACAGATTGGCGCCTACGTTTGCTATCCCACCCGTGCCTCCCTCTCCTCCCACGCCTCCTGGGGATGACTTGTCTGGGGGTGAACCCATGCAGCTGGGGTTTGCTCGCCTGTCCGAGGGGGAGAGGGCACTCCGGAGACGCGAGGGCCGATGCATGTACTGTGGTCTCGGTGGGCATTTTCGGTTGGCATGTCCGAACCGTCCGGGAAAACGCTCGTACCTGAGATCCTGTCGGGGGCAGATCTTGGGTGGAGTCTCCTCGTCCCCGGTTTCCCGTGTTGACAAACCACTGATCACTGTTGTCCTCTCCTGGGTCGGGGGCTCGGTGACGACCCAGGCGTTGGTGGACTCTGGTGCTGGTGGTTTGTTCATTGATAGTATGTTCGCTGCCGCCAATTCCATTCCTCTGCAAGCTCGAGGTTCCCCACTGGCTCTTGAGGCGATAGACGGCAGACCCCTTCTGCCGCCACACGTGACTCATGAGACCCTTCCAGTGGGGATAGCCATTGGTGCCGTTCACAGAGAGTCGGTCTGCCTCCAGGTTATTTCGTCTCCACACTACTCGGTGGTCTTGGGGTACCCCTGGCTCCAGAAGCATAATCCGACTTTCGATTGGAGATCGGCCGAGATCCTCTCGTGGTCACCGCAGTGTGGGGCTAGTTGCATCCATGGGCCTGCCAAGTTGCTGTGTACTTCCTCGGACTCTCTGCTGCCTCCTGAATACGAGGAGTACCGGGATGTATTCGATAAGGTGCGTGCGGTTGCCCTACCTCCGCACCGCCCATACGATTGTGCCATAGAGTTACAATCTGGTGCCGTTCCTCCTCGTGGCAAGGTCTATCCACTGTCGGTAGCGGAGAATGAGGCCATGGAGGAGTACGTGAGGGAGGCGCTTTCACGCGGACACATTCGCAAATCCTCGTCCCCGGCAGGGGCTGGATTTTTCTTTGTGAAAAAGAAGGGCGGTGAGTTGAGGCCTTGCATCGATTACAGGGGTCTCAATCGCATCACGATCAAGAACGCTTACCCGATACCCTTGATTTCCGAGCTGTTCGATCGCCTTAAAGGGGCCACGGTCTTTACCAAACTCGACCTGAGGGCGGCATATAACCTGGTAAGGATCAAGGCGGGCGATGAGTGGAAGACCGCGTTTAACACCAGGACCGGTCATTATGAATCCTTGGTTATGCCCTTTGGGTTGTGCAATGCGCCCGCAGTCTTTCAGGAATTCATCAACGATGTTTTCCGTGACCTGTTGCAGCAGTGTGTGGTGGTCTATTTGGATGACATCTTGGTATATTCTGAATCCATGGAGGCCCACATTCTGGATGTCAGACGAGTGTTGCAACGGTTACGAGAGAACAAGCTGTTCGGTAAGCTTGAGAAATGCGAATTTCACCGATCCCAGGTAACCTTCTTAGGGTACATCATTTCCGCTGAGGGGTTCTCCATGGATCCTGAGAAGGTTTCGGCTGTCTTACAGTGGCCCCAGCCCAGTGGTCTTCGTTCCCTGCAGCGCTTTTTGGGCTTCGCCAATTATTATCGGAAGTTCATCAGGGACTTTTCCATGCTGGCCAAGCCTCTCACGGATCTAACCAGGAAGGGCAGTAATTCCCAGGTCTGGCCGCTCGAGGCCATCCGAGCTTTTGAGACCCTAAAATCCGCCTTTGTGTCGGCTCCCATTCTGTCGCATCCCAACCCTGGGTTGCCCTTTGTCCTCGAGGTGGACGCGTCTGAGACGGGAGTAGGCGCCCTTCTGTCTCAGCGTAGAACACCAGAGGGTCCTCTGCTTCCTTGTGGGTTTTACTCCCGGAAACTGTCTCCCGCGGAGTGCAACTATCAGATTGGTGACAGGGAGTTATTGGCCATCGTGCAGGCCCTTAAAGAATGGAGGCACTTGCTCGAGGGTTCGGTGGTTCCGGTTCTCATCCTGACGGACCACAAGAATCTGACCTACCTTTCTGAGGCCAAGAGATTGACACCACGTCAGGCCAGATGGGCTCTGTTCTTGTCACGTTTTAATTACGTGGTCTCCTACCTACCCGGTTCCAAGAACATCAGGGCGGATGCCTTATCACGGCAGTACTCCGAGCTGTCCAGGGAGGAGTCGATTCCGACCTCGGTCATACCTCCGAATCAGATCTTGGCTGCCATTCGCACCAGCCTGACCTCTCCTCTGGGTGAGCAGATTTTGGCGGCTCAATCTGGTGCTCCCTCTGGGAGACCCAACGGCAGATGTTTTGTGCCTGAGGAGTTGCGCACTCGGTTGTTGCGAACCTACCATAACTCCAAGACCGTGGGGCATCCTGGAAAGAATCAGCTGTCCTGGGCTGTTTCACGTCTGTTCTGGTGGCCTTCCCTACGTTCCGACATCGCCGCATATGTAGCGGCATGCTCCGTTTGTGCCCAGAGTAAGTCCCCTCGGCACCTTCCGTTGGGGCTTCTGCAACCCATAGCTACCGGGGAGCGCCCATGGTCACACCTGGGGATGGATTTCATTGTGGACCTCCCTGCATCCCGAGGCCATACGGTCATTCTCATGATTGTGGATCGGTTTTCCAAAATGTGCCACTGTGTTCCTCTCAAGAAGTTACCCTCTGCACAAGAGTTGGCCACGATTTTTGCCAGGGAGGTCTTCCGGTTGCACGGTTTGCCCAAGGAGATTGTGTCGGATCGGGGGAGTCAGTTTGTGTCCAGGTTCTGGCGCGCCTTTTGCTCCCAGTTGGGGATTCATCTCTCCTTCTCCTCGGCCTACCACCCTCAGTCCAATGGGGCCGCAGAACGATCCAATCAGGCCTTGGAGCAATTCCTTCGTTGCTATGTCTCCGATCACCAAGACAATTGGGTTGACCTCCTGCCTTGGGCTGAGTTTGCCAGGAACACGGCGGTGAACTCTTCCTCTGGGACGTCTCCCTTCTTGGCCAATTATGGGTTCAAACCTGCCGTCTTACCGGAGGTATTCTCTCCCCAGGATATTCCTGCTGTGGAGGATCACCTTTCCGTCCTACGTGCTTCTTGGGTACAGATCCAGAAGTCCCTTGAGGTCTCTGCGCAGCGCCAGAAACTCCAGGCTGATCGCAGACGAGCGCCTGCTCCTTCCTACCAGGTCGGAGACCGTGTATGGTTGTCCACCCGCAACCTCAACCTTCGAGTGCCCACTCCCAAGCTGGCTCCTCGCTTTGTTGGTCCCTTCCGAGTGCTTCGCAGGGTAAACCCGGTAGCCTATGCCCTTGCGCTTCCTCCTGGCATGCGGATCTCCAACGTGTTTCATGTCTCCCTGTTGAAGCCACTGGTGTGTAATCGTTTCACTTCCTCGGTTCCTCGGCCTCGTCCGGTCCAAGTGGGCAATCGTGAGGAGTATGAGGTGAGCAATATCCTGGACTCACGCCTGGTCCGCGGTCGGGTGCAGTTTTTGGTCCATTGGCGTGGTTATGGTCCAGAGGAGCGTTCCTGGGTTCCCTCCGCAGATGTCCATGCTCCTGCCTTGCTCCGAGCCTTCCACACACGCTTCCCTCAGAAACCGTTTTTTGCTCCGCGGAGGAGGGGCCCTTGAGGGGGAGGTACTGTCATGGTTTTACCTTCTTGCTGTTCTCCCTCGTTTGACATGTGCTGGCGGCCATCTTGGTTTCTGGGTTTCTTGTAGCCTTCCACCCCGCGGCTCCTCCTTCCCACCGGGAGGAGCTGGATGCCTAGCTCATATATATAGGAGGTCTGTGGCGTCAGTTCCTTGCTTGGTCCTCCTGTGTTCACATGCTTCTAGACTGCTGCTGCTTCTGGTTCCTAATCCTGGCTTCGTCTGACTTCCCTGCTGGTTCCTGATCCTGGTTTCGTCTGACTACCCTGCTGGTTCCTGATCCTGGCTTCGTCTGACTACCCTTCCGGTTTCCTGACCTCTGGCTACGCAAAGACTCTGCTTCGGTTTCACCATCCGTTTGGACTTTTGCTTTATAGCTTGATTTGCAATAAAGCCTTCTTATTTTCACTTATCTCTTGTTGTACGTCTGGTTCATGGTTCCGTGACAATTATCAGTCAGATTTTCTCCACAGGTTACATTTCTGCTCTGCCATAAGTCCCAGAATAGGGAAAAGTCTCTTCCCAGTATCACACTATGCATTAGTGATTTAACCACACCCACTTCATGACATGATACACCACATGGAGTTTCTATTGTGACCCGAGCAGTTGGGTACTCTCTGGTTTCTCCATGTATGCACAGTACCCCAACAGTATGTCCACTGTATGTCCCAGGGTTTACCAGAGAGCCGTGTACCAAGGTCACCAAGCTCCCAGAGTCCAACAGCGCCTCAGCTGTACAACCTCCTATGGACACAGTACACATTTGAGGTTCTAACTTAGACACAGTTTCTGCAGAATACACGGGTTGTGCAAACAGAGAAATACGTCTGGACATATTGCAGTCCATTGGCTCAGTTGTGAGGGGGCAATTAGCAACCACATGTCCAAATTCATGACACCGCCAGCACTGTACACGGCACTGTTCCCCATTTTGGGACCCTGGCCTGGACCTCCAGGTCCCAGCGGAACGTGGCACAGCTGGCTCCCCCTTTGAGCCATCTCCCCTTAAAGCATTTCTCATGTCTCTAGCAATTGGTACAGGCTTACCAGTAGACTTCGGTGACCTGCTGTCCCTGGGGCTGGCATACCTGGAAGATGCTTGGAGTAGGTCCTCTGTTGCACTGTACTGCTCCACGAGACTCACCAATTGGTCAGCAGTTGTAGGTCCTCCTTGTCCAACCCAGCGCTGGATCTTGGGGGGTACTGACCTGATGAACTTATCCAGGACAACTTTTTCTACAATTTGACCTGGGGTACTTTCCTCAGGCTGCAGCCATTTCCTCACAAGATGGATCAGATCGTGCATCTGTGAACGGGGTGGCAAGCTCTCAGAGAAAGTCCAGTTGTGCACACGGCCTGCACGCACATGCATGTTTACTCCAAGTCGAGCAAGTATCTCACCCTTAAGTTTTGCATAATTTTTCGCCTCTGGCTCACCCAAATCGTAGTAGGCCTTCTGCGGTTCCCCAGTTAAGAAAGGCGCCACCACATCCGCCCACTGGTCGACTGGTAACTTTTCACGCTCTGCTACTCTCTCAAAGACCATGAGATAGGCTTCCACATCATCTGTGGGCGTCATCTTTTGGAGTGAACTTTGTACCGCAGCCCGTGCTGTTGGCAACGCTCCCCGGCTTCCTGACACGGCAGCATTTTCACCGGTAAGTCGCAAAGCCGCCATTGCCTCACTCAGCACCGCCATTTTCTCCATTAATTGGCGACTCATATCATCCTGCCTGGCCTGTGCCTGGTGCTGTCGTTTGTCAGCCTGTGCAAAGGTTTGCTGCTGCTGCAAAATCAGCTGTTGCTGTTGAAGAATGGCTTGTCCAAACTGTTTGCCAAAGTCCTCCATTACACCAGCCGTGAAGTGAACTGGCAGGTCTGTGCAACAAACTTTTTAGGTGTCTGTCTCTTTAAGACTGCATTTTTGGATCCAGTTGCCCGCATCTGACACCATATGTGGGGATCAGCTCAATAGTAGTAGGCACAGCAGTCAGAGACAGTGACACAATGGCACAGTTCACACAGGGGTTTGCCTGTTTTCTTTATTCTCGTCCACAAACAAAATATAAGGCCTTTACACTCAGGCAAAGATACAAAATAAATTCCTGCTCGGCTGAGCACTAACTAAACATAAAATCACTCTTTCTATACGGGCGGCCTACTACCAGCCACACGACACAATTCAAAATAAACTCACAGTGTCCTTTTTGTTGTTTGCACAGACTTCAGCAGCAATGGTGAAAGCCAGTCAGTTCAACCAGTCCCCACCCAGACATGCTCATAGTGCAAACCTTTATAGCCCAGAAATGAGCTGAGCTCCATCACCTGGCTGAGAGCTCTATATGAAACCTGTTCTGGACAGGAAGGGAATGAGGAGCCCCGCTACCAACCTGCATCCTCATTCCATTGAAATCCAGGCCCGACAACACAATTTACCAAAGTCCTCAGCAAACTATGCTTTGCTAAAGCAGACCATCTTTTCCTGGATTTCTGATATCTCACCCAGGTTTCCTAGTTGAGATATCCACCTCCTGTAGCATAGTACATGGTATACGAAAGAAACCTAGGGGAAATATAACGATTCTCTACTACTTTTCCAGTCACTCTCTCACAATATATATATATATATATAAAATCCACATTATACAGTATAGACTATAACACCCAACAGTATATAGTATACAATATATACCATAACACCCCACAGTATATGGTATACCACAGTATATAGTGCCCTACAATAAGCAGTATACAATATAGCACCCAATAGAATAGAGCATTCATTATAGCACCCCACAGTATATTGTACCCTACAGTATACCGTATAACACCCCACAGTATTCAGTACCTCACAGTATGCAGTATACATTATAACACCCCATAAAATGCAGTACAATACAGTATACAGTATAGAACCCTGCAGTATACAGCATAACACTCCACAGTATATAGTATCCTGCAATATGCAGTATAATACCCCACAGCATACAGTATAGCACCACCTAGTACATAGTGCCCTACATTATACAGTACGGCACTCCAAAGTATACAGCACCCCATACTATGCAGAATATATGCATGTATAGTACTATATATAGTAACACCCTCTGTCACCTTTTCCTGATGTAATCTCCACATAAAACTATGGAAAATTTTACCTGCAGCAGCATTCCTCCTGGTGAAAAAGTATGTATGTGAGCAGTGACACTGCCATGTGACCAGTATGTCATCTTTTCCTTTCTCCTTTGTCATACCAGCATCACTCTCCTTCTTTGTAATGAGCGTTTTGGGCAGTGACTGCACCTACAGAAATGCCAGCCCTGAAGCTGCCAACCCAAACTTCCATATAATCTGCCATTGTTTCCAAGCTCAAATATGGTTAGATTTGGTTCTTTTAGTTGTCTGTAGTGGTAAAGATTGTTAACGTCAAGGTCTCTAGAATATATGTATTTCATAACTTGAACAAACATTTTAATCACCTACAAGTTGGTAAGTAAGGCAATTTTGCTATCCACTGCAGTCCTTCTTATGACAAATGTATCATGCACATACTTTGTGTTACTGAATAGTAATAACAGGGATACTAGCACTGCCGTCTAAATAAGGGGGGGGGGTCACCCACAATGTACAACAGTGGGCGTGTCGCTGCAGGGTTCTGATAAGGGGTTAATTGCCAAAAGACCCCAATAGATAGGAAAACCTAATGATAAAACAAGAATAGAACCCGCGCTGACTATTTAACAAGTTGTGATACCGCAGTGTATGGAGGATATTTGCGCACCCAGTGTGGGCTGGATATATAAAATAACTGCTATCCTGCAATGTCACCAGTGTTTGCGATGTATAAGTAATCCTTAACAGGTAGAATCCAGTGGGGTTAGTTACAGTACATGTATATAAAAAAGCCTGCAGGCACTTACTGATAAGCGCACTCAGAGGCGCGTATGTTCATGCAGCTGGATTCATTCGCCGCTTGTTACGCTTCTTCTCTTGCGATTCTTCTCTAGTGATTCTTCAGTGTCTCTCCTGGCGCTGTCTTCTGCTCACCAAGTGGCACGCGCGTAGCTCCGGCCGGTAGCTCGCGCGTGCTCAGTAAAGCGGTGTTTACTCGTTGTCCTGGAAACCTTACATGTGACGACACTTGAAGCTACAGAAGCCTCTATTGTCCACAATACCTCCGACACGTTTCGGAATAAGCGTATTCCTTCCTCAGGGATGAATATGGATCCTGCTTCACTGGTTTTTAAACCTGTCGGTTCCCATGGAAACAGTTTTTGTTTACACGGCCACGCTGGAGCAAGAAAGGACACTGTAATGATCAGGGAAAAAGGTTCTGCCATAGATAGTGGGTCTTATTGATTTACTTTACAGCTCCGTGAGTATATATTCCTTATGTAAGGTTCATACTGTTTAGTGGGTATATATACATCTCCGTGAGTATCTGTTCCTTATGTAAGGTCCATACTGTTTGGTTGCTAATAGTGACTGACAATCACTATTTTCACCTCCATTATGATTATTGGTCCATTGTATAGTTAAAGTATCTTCTTGGAGGTCCGTTGTATATTTGATTATGGGTTACCAAGAAATATGGGTTATAGGAAAGAGAATAATTCAATTTCATGGTTAAGGCCAATGAGGGCCAAGGTATTTAGATTATAAATCCATTCACTCCTTGCGGGACATCATTTTAATGTAATCGCCACCTCTAGGATCCTGCCTTATTTGTTCTACCCCTCCAAAGGAAGAACCTTCAAATCTGCCTTTATGTTTTTCAATAAAGTGGCGTGACAATGGGTGGCCTACAAATTTTTTATTAATATTTTTTATATGCTCCCATATTCTAATTTTTAGTACACATTTTGTCCTCCCTATATAGATCTTCCCACAGGGACATTTTATATGGTAGATGACCCCCTTAGAATTGCATGTTAGATGGTTTCTGATTTTATGTATATTATTACCAGTAGTGATTTCCTTTATACTGTCTTTTTGCCTTGAAGCTAGGCAAGCCTTACATGTTCTACGTGGAAAAAATCAATTTCTGTCTTCAGGCAAACTTAGTTTCTTCCTGCCATTATTGGTTCTAATGGATGGAGCTAACATGTTTCCCAGGTTTTTCGACTGCCTGAAGATAAATTTTGGTGCCATGGGTAGTTTCTCCCCAATAATTTTATCATATTTGAGAATATCCCAGTGTTTTTTTATTATTTAAAATAGGAAAATAGCAGGCACACTCATAAATGGGATAGAATAAAATGGTTTTTATTATAAAATACTAAATTAAAATTGGCAGGGATAGTTTTTAGAGCATAGGTGAGTAGGTCTGGACACTAGTAGTGTGTGCCAGATAAGGGGTGGCTGGTACCAGATATTTTGTGAGAAAAAAATATAGTGTATCTAGTCCATTTAGCTAAATGGTCTATAAGGTTGTGATTGGGAGTTGACATTTTTTATTTATTTTTTTAAGTTCCAATGAACAAGAAAGTTTCAATAAAATAGAAAGAAAAAAATGAAAAAATGAAGAAATAGTAAAAATTAATGATTGGCTATATAAGCCGTGCAGTCTTAGTGCTATCAGCCGTATATTTGGTCTTTTCTGGTGGGCTCTTGTGAATATGATATCGTTTGCCAGTAGTTGGTGGATGGTCTATGTCCCTTTATTTATGTATATAAAGCTGCGCTGTAAAAGATGGTGTTGCACAAACATGTACAATATGGTCATGCACAATGTGGTTTCATGTAGAACTCTTATTTGTGAGAAAGGCAACCTGTGAGGGAATTGGTGTTCTGGACCTCGGTACGGCGTCCCGTACTGTCTTAGGTTCAGAATTCACTTACCCACCACGCGGTGATGTTCTCCGTCAGTGCTCCAGCCAGGTGTTCCTTGCAGCTCTGCTCTCCGGCTGTCGGCGTCCCATGTGGTATCCAAGCGCATGCGTCTGTTGTCTGACGTGTAGCGTGCACGTGACCTTAGGTTGGTCTTGTGATCGGGATCCTCCGGGCCGTTTTGAGTGAGGCAATAAAGTTAGGGGAGCGCTAAGTGCTTCTAAGTGCTTGATTGTATGTAGTTGCTGATGTATTTAGCAATGATCCTCCGTACCCTTAAACGCGTTTCGGGACTTCACTTGGTCCCTTCATCAGTAAGTGGAGGACTTGCGGCATATGCTTAGTATTTATTGGGTGGACCATTAAGGGTCAATCAATCAATTTGAAGTTCAACCCATCAATTAGGGTTGATTGGAGAGTGTGTTGGTCTGTGACTGATTAAAACAGATGTTTCATGGTGAAACGTAGAGGTGTTACAATGTAAAACCAGGAATGGATCCCAGTGTAAAATGGATCCCAGTGTAAAATGGGATCGGGGTAGAAATACAATTGGGATTGAAGATAGAAGTTAAAAATGGGAACTGGAGGTGGGAATTAAAATGGGACCATTTTTAGGCAAGTTGTATTTTTGAGGATTAATTTTATTATTGAACAACAACCATGTTCTCAATGAACCCAAAAAACTCATTAATATCAAAGCTGAATATTTTTGGAAGTAGTTTTTAGTTTGTTTTTAGTTTTAGCTATTTTAGGGGGATATCTGTGTGTGCAGGTGACTATTACTGTGCATAATTATTAGGCAACTTAACAAAAAACAAATATATACCCATTTCAATTATTTATTTTTACCAGTGAAACCAATATAACATCTCAACATTCACAAATATACATTTCTGACATTCAAAAACAAAACAAAAACAAATCAGTGACCAATATAGCCACCTTTCTTTGCAAGGACACTCAAAAGCCTGCCATCCATGGATTCTGTCAGTGTTTTGATCTGTTCACCATCAACATTGCGTGCAGCAGCAACCACAGCCTCCCAGACACTGTTCAGAGAGGTGTACTGTTTTCCCTCCTTGTAAATCTCACATTTTATGATGGACCACAGGTTCTCAATGGGGTTCAGATCAGGTGAACAAGGAGGCCATGTCATTAGATTTTCTTCTTTTATACCCTTTCTTGCCAGCCACGCTGTGGAGTACTTGGACGCGTGTGATGGAGCATTGTCCTGCATGGAAATCATGTTTTTCTTGAAGGATGCAGACTTCTTCCTGTACCACTGCTTGAAGAAGGTGTCTTCCAGAAACTGGCAGTAGGACTGGGAGTTGAGCTTGACTCCATCCTCAACCCGAAAAGGCCCCACAAGCTCATCTTTGATGATACCAGCCCAAACCAGTACTCCACCTCCACCTTGCTGGCGTCTGAGTCGGACTGGAGCTCTCTGCCCTTTACCAATCCAGCCACGGGCCCATCCATCTGGCCCATCAAGACTCACTCTCATTTCATCAGTCCATAAAACCTTAGAAAAATCAGTCTTGAGATATTTCTTGGCCCAGTCTTGACGTTTCAGCTTGTGTGTCTTGTTCAGTGGTGGTCGTCTTTCAGCCTTTCTTACCTTGGCCATGTCTCTGAGTATTGCACACCTTGTGCTTTTGGGCACTCCAGTGATGTTGCAGCTCTGAAATATGGCCAAACTGGTGGCAAGTGGCATCTTGGCAGCTGCACGCTTGACTTTTCTCAGTTCATGGGCAGTTATTTTGCGCCTTGGTTTTTCCACACGCTTCTTGCGACCCTGTTGACTATTTTGAATGAAACGTTTGATTGTTCGATGATCACGCTTCAGAAGCTTTGCAATTTTAAGAGTGCTGCATCCCTCTGCAAGATATCTCACTATTTTTGACTTTTCTGAGCCTGTCAAGTCCTTCTTTTGACCCATTTTGCCAAAGGAAAGGAAGTTGCCTAATAATTATGCACATCTGATATAGGGTGTTGATGTCATTAGACCACACCCCTTCTCATTACAGAGATGCACATCACCTAATATGCTTAATTGTTAGTAGGCTTTCGAGCCTATACAGCTTGGAGTAAGACAACATGCATAAAGAGGATGATGTGGTCAAAATACTCATTTGCCTAATAATTCTGCACTCCCTGTATTGACAATATTGAGGTAATATAGGATAATTTTACAGTCTAATATGTGGAGATGTAGATAGTGTATATCCTTAGAGTATATGAAGATGGGGGATTTGGTCAATATTGGTGTGTATATGTGTCTATGTATTTTATATATATACACATAGGAGATTATAAGAATGAAAATTAAATGGGACATGACAGTGATGGTTGTTGCTTTAGAAGGGGTCCTTCAGTGTCAACTTCCATCCGTATGGCATAGACCTCAAGGGAAATAGAGTTCTCAGTTTGTTAGTGGGCCACAATATGGTCAATTATGGCTGTTGGACATTGTGTGTGTTTTCTATATAGATGTCTCATTTTGTTTGTGGGCCACAATATATAGTAATAATAAATTTGGAGTGTTGTATATTGTGTGTATTATCTTAATTGTGGAGTTTGGTTGTTCCTTACTGTAGGGTTGTTGGGCTAATATTTCAATCGGCCTTATATTTATATTTATATGTGTGTTGATATGTGTGAGCTTCTCTAGGTGTTGATACATGTAATGGTGTAATGTAGGGCCTAGTGTTGTTTAAGTTAGGGTGTGTGGGATATGGTACTTGGTATTGTAGCTATCCCAATTTGGAGAAAAAACCGGACTCACTGGTGACCCCATATCGGTGGGTCAGTTGAATATCAACACTGGTCCGTAGAACAATAGACCCAGCGTTGATCAGACAGTGACCAACGGACTATGGGGTAACTGTGATGCCAATATTGGTCCACATGTGGGATAGTAGCAGATTTGTAATAAATTGGGTAGCTAGTTGATCTATGGGGTCGAGATGTATTATACGGTATACTGTGTGTTTGTCTATGGGGTCAAGATGTATTATACGGGGTACTATGTGTTGATCCATGTAATGTAGGGCCTAGAGTTGTTTAAGTTAGGGTGTGTGGGATATGGTAATTGGTATTGTAGCTATCCCAATTTGGAGAAAAACCGGACTCACTGGTGACCCCATGTCGGTGGGTCAGTTGAATATCAACACTGGTCCGTAGAACAATAGACCCAGCGTTGATTAGACAGTGACTAACAGACTATGGGGTAATTGTGATACCAATATTGGTCCACATGTGGGATAGTAGCAGATTTGTAATAGATTGCGTAGCTAGTTTGTCTATAAGGTCAAGATGTATTATATGGGGTACTATGTGCAAGGGATAAGGTCCTGGGCATTGTAGTTATTTTATATTGGAAGGTGCCATACCTTGGGTAGGCTATTGGCCCTATATCTGTATGGGTTTGCCAAATATCAATATTAATCCTAGTCCATGCAGTAGGCGACCCATCGATGATTGGGGGATATATTACTGTAACTCCACTATGTATAGTGGCTGATATGGAATTATGTGATAGTCTTATGTGGAACTGATGGTGCATATTTTTGTATACTAGATATACTAGTTTGTGCCTATTTGTACCCAATTTAGTGGTGGGGTGTTTAGAAATTCCTGGGTGACTGTGTCTGTTCAAATTGCTGTAATGTGTACATATTCTCGGTAGGCGAGTGTAACGTCTCAGAGGAAGCCAAAGATCTCCATACGTTTAACCCGTTTGGTGCAATTGAGTCGAATTCAAAGATCCTTCTAGATTTTAGTCTGGACATTCTATGTATGTGATTCCCGCCCCTCCAGTCTTTTGTTATTCTTTCTAATGCTGTGAATTTCAGTCCTGTGGGGTCCTTGTTGTGCACAGTTTTGAAGTGGTTTGATAATGTGTGTGTTTTAAGTCCCTTTTTTACATTTGAGATATGTTCAGATATCCTTTTTTTCAGAGTCCTTTTCGTTCGGCCTATGTAAATCCTCTGACATGGACATTCCAGGGCATATATAACGTCGGTTGAACCGCACGTTAAAAATTCTTTGATCTCCTGTTTGTGTGAATTTTTCTTAGATATGACGTGTGTGTTTTTTTTAGGGAATGTTGCTACCTTGCAGTTGTTGCATTTTCCTCACCTATAGAAGCCCGTCATGTTTGTCCATTCTTGAATGGATGTTTTTTTTTTTGAAGTCTGTTTAATAGATGGGGCTACTTTTAGGCCTAGGTTTGGGGCCTTCGTAAATGTTATTTGTGGGATAGTTGGGATAGTAGGTCCTATGATTTTATCTTGTTTTATGTGGTGCCAGTGGTTATTGATGATTTGTTTGATTTTCTTATATTGTGAATTGTAGGGAAGAATGATTCTAAAGGAGGTGTCTTTCTGTGGGTTTTTTTCATTGTTTTTAATGAAGAAATCTTTTCTGTCCATATGTCGAACTTGGTTTAGTGATGAGTCGATGAGTGGGATTGGGTATTTCTTGTCTATAAATTGTTTTCTCATTTTTTGTGCTTCTTCCTCAAATTGTGTGTCCAGTGTGCAGTTTCTTTTTACACTCCGGAACTGTCCTTGTGGTATGTTTGTTAACCAGGAAGGTAAATGGCAACTGTCAAATTGTATGAAGCTATTTTTGGCTGTTGGTTTTTGGTAGGTTGTGCAAATGAGTTTATCTTTGTCTATGGATATTTGTAGATCCAAGAATTCTATTTTGGATGTGCTAATGATGGGTGTAAATTTTAGATTGTATTTGTTAGAATTTATCTCTTTCAAGAAGGAGTTTAGTTTTTCTTCACTGTCTCGTCATACGAACAGAACGTTGTCTATATAGCGTTGCCATAGCATCAATGTCCAACAGCCATAATTGACCATATTGTGGCCCACTAACAAATGGAGAACTCTATTTCCCCTGAGGTCTATGCCATACGGACGGAAGTTGACACTGATGGATCCATACAAATATAGGACCCCTTCTAAAGCAACAACCATCACTGTCATGTCCCACTGTCATGTCCCATATAATTTTCATTCTTATAATCTCCTATGTGTATATATATACAATACATAGATACATATACACACCAATATTGAATATTTTATTCTATCCCATTTATGAGTGTGCCTGTTATTTTCCTATTTTAAGCTGCTCCTTCCTTGACTGGGTGAGTCAAACCAGCAGCTCAGCACCTCTACCATTCTATTGAACAGTTGAGCCGCCTTATTTCTCTCTTTTTTTATTATTTGTTTGAATTGGAATTCTTTTCCATGATATTGGGTTATTATGGGTATATTGAAGTCATGCATTTTGTTATTTTCATTCTTATTAATTTTCTCTTTATTCTTTTGTATAAGTGATTTTCGCTCTATTTGTAGGCCTCTGAGTGCGCTTATCAGTATGTGCCTGCAGGCTTTTTTATATACATGTACTGTAACTAACCCCACTGGATTCTACCTGTTAAGGATTACTTATACATCCCAAACACTGGTGACATTGCAGGATAGCAGTTATTATATATATCTAGCCCACACTGGGTGCGCAAATATCCTCCATACACTGCGGTGTCACAACATGTTAAATAGTCAGCGCGAGTTCTATTCTTACTTTGTGTTACTGTTTAGCAGGTTAATTATCAGGTCAATAGTGCCTTATTTGATCAACTTGTAGTTTGAGATCTGGACTGTGCCTCCTGGGGTAGCCAAGCAAGAGCTATAATACTGTAAGAATATCTTTTTTATTCAGCCAGTAAGCAGTGACCTCAGTAGCATACAACTAAAATCCCTCTTTTTTAAGTTAATGGGCTATACTGGGATAGAATGAATTATGGCTTCCAATCAAAACTCCCTTTTGGGGCAGTTTGAAACCAGTACAGATCATGGCCTTGAGGAAGGCAGAATAGATGTTTTGGACCCTAAGGCCTCATTCACACGACATGTTTTTTCACTGTCAGTGATTTGGCTTCAGTGGTCCGTGTGCGATTTTGCTTCGGTTGTGTTTCCTTGTGTCTTCCTTTTTTTTTGTCTGACAGGGGAAAAAAAAGGAAGGTTAATGAAAAATGTAATTTTATTGCACCAAGGTGTTGTAGAAAAGAACGGACACGGACTCGGACACGGACGACATACCAGTTGTGCATCCGTTTTTTTTGACGGACCCATTGACTTGATTGGGTCCGTCCTCCGTTTTCCACTGACAAGAATAGGACAGGTTATTTTTTTTGACGGACTGGAATCACGGATCACGGACGCAGAGAAAAAACTGAGGACTATCAGTTTTTTTTCACAGCTCCATAGAAATGAATGGGACCTCCGCTAAACTGTGAAAAATGACGGAACGGACGCGGATGCACACATCGGTCGTGTGCATGAGGCCTAATGCAAACCACATTACTGGTAGATGCTATTTCACAATGTAGCATAGGTTCATCTCCCTTCAAGTGAGGCTAGGAAAACTTTGATGCCAACATAAACTGCAAGGATGATGGGGCTCTCTAATGTTGGGAGAGGACTCTTATCAACTATTTCTCCAATCATGACTTTTTTGGTCACATAAATAAATTCAACCCCCAAAATCTTGTACGCAAATGGTTAAAGAGCAGGAGGCTCACAGATTGCATTCAACCACCAGGACATCATTTACTCTGACAAGGAACTACACATTGAAGGGTCCAGAAATGACAAAAGCATTTGCAATTATTTGGTTGCAATTTCACTTTCTCAAGTGCCCTCTGGCTGATTTTCTATGTGGGAATCATAAGTGTATCATTCCCTGAGTGAACCCCTGCCTTCTCCATATGTTCTGAAATAGCATCACAAATGACACAGTCTTCTTTGGCAACAGCATCCATCTCCACTTTTCGTGCTCCTTCAATGAACCAGGTGATCACCACTGGGTACACTTGTGAAACGTGGATGGCTTTAGGTAGGAAGCTCTTCAGTTCTTCTCAAATACGCCACCTCTGAGCACATAGGATATAGTAGGCATGGGTAACCAACAGTCTTTGTAAAATACAAAGCATCATTCAGAGAGTTAACTGCTTTCCATGGTGCTTGGCCAATCTGAAGCTTATCCAGGACAGCAGAGAATATGGAATGGTCTTCAGTAGTGATGAGCGGTAGGGGCAATATTCGAATTTGCGATATTTCGCAAATATTTGTGTAGAATATTCGTCATATATTTGAGAATTCACAAATTCTAGATTATTTTCTTGATCGCGAATAATAGGCAATGTAATATTCCTGTAATGTGCTTGAAATACAGGCTTGGGTCACTATAGCTACATTTTTCAAGCTGCTAGAAGTTTCCTGAGACTGGAGAAAATGTTTGGCACTGCAGAACATTACAATAGCTCTATATGCAGATAGAGTGCTCCAACATATTCACGATTGCGAAATCAGCACCAATGATGCGAATATTTTAGCGCAATACATGCAGCTTCACATTTTAACAGGTCTGACTACTTATTAGTGATTGGTGCACTAAATATTGTTGTGAACTTGTGACATCACAGCACTATGTAGCATAGATACATACATACAGCACTATATATGTAGCATGCATGTATGGACAGCAGAACCATCATCTACACTATATCACTAACCTACACTGACTATCTCTCACCAGCTATCTATATTATATATATAAGCTAACTAACTATCTAATGTAATGACACAGGAAATCGGAGAGCACAGCAATAACACTCTCTCAGATCTGCAAAATACTGTATACAAGGGCTGCTGGGGAGGTCCTTATATAGTAAGGGGTAGGCAACTTTCCTATTGGTTGTTAGGGATGTTGCTAAGCTCAGACAAAGACATTGCAGCCTTCTCATTGGCCCACAAGCAAGAAGGGAGGTTACTGTTGAAAAACAAAATCTAGAATATTCAAAATTACAAATATATATCGCTATATTCTAAATATTCGTGAATTCTCGAAGTGCCGATATTTGCAAATAATATTCGCTATTCGAATATTCTAGCCCAACACTAGTCTTCAGCTCTATGAATCTGCAGTGGGCTAGTGCCCATTCCATTCTTCTATAGAGGAACTGAAAATTGTTGGGGATATGCCATCTCTTGACTTAGGCTGATATCTGTTGCCCATGCTTTGTTCATTGAAGTTTGCAGTGAAGCCATACATGACTGGATGACATATTTCTAGTGCCTTCTGGAAAGTCACCTCTCCACAACTCTTTATAGAGTAGCCAATCAATCCTGAGGGACCACTGAAGTTATCCAAATCACAAAGAGGTATCTAGTCATGTAGTCCAGACTGTAGTCAAAGCATTATGTGTTTTTTCTAGATACACCTTTCCTAATCTTTGGCAGTAGTATACCAAGGCAGTAATGAAGGCCAAAGGATACCCGGTGGCTTTAGAAGCTAAAGCAGGCTTATGGAAAAATTGTTCATTGACTTCAATGATGGCACACTCCAGTGAAGTTGGATGGAAAGCAAATTGGCCATTAAATTTACCAATGATTCCCAAGTGATGCACATTAATAGAACAGGCACTCTGCATCTGACATTCTTCATTGGGCAGGGCCTGAAAGGGAATTACAACAACTGAGTTCCCTATGTGGACTGCCATAGCTTGCAAATGTTCCATATTGCTGATGGGCACATGGCAAGGCACAGAAAGGAAGGAGCAACATATGGATTTTGGTGAGCAGAGTTAAATGGGATAATTTTAAGTTGCTATGTCACATTTGAAGACCCCTGATGCACCCTTACAGTAGAAACTGTGACCCCATTTTGGAAACTACGGGATAAAGATACAGTTTTATTTGTACTATTTTGCTATAAATATGATTTTTGATCACTCAATATTAACCAAAAAAGACTATTCTGGCATTGTTTTTATTTATTTTACTGCATTCATCTGACAGGATAGATCATGTGTTATTTGTAAAAATCAGGTTGCTACGGACGCGATAATATCCAAATATGTCTATTTTTTTGTTTTAGTTTTACATAATAAACCATTTATAAAAAAAAAATCATGTATTTGTTGGTACTATTTGTGGGTACATAACATTTTTTGATTGTTCAATATTACATTTTTGGGGGACAAGGTGACCAAAAATTGGCATAGTTTTTATTTTATTTTCTTTACCACGTTCATCTGAGTGGGTAAATCATATGATACTTTTATAGCGGTGGTCATTATTTATTTCAGTTTAACACTATAAAAAGCATTTTTTTTAAATCATGTTTTTGTGTCTCCATTTTCTCCATATTTAGTTTATTTTTCTGCTGATCATCTTGTATAGGGGCTTGTTTTTTGCAGGAAGATTTGATGTTTTTATTGGTACCATTTTTGGGTACTTAAGATTTTTTGATTGTTCAATATTACACAATTTTGGGGGCAATCTGACAAAAAAATGGCACAGTTGTTATGAAAAAAAATTACGCTGTTCATCTAAGCGGGTAGATCATGTGATATTTTTACAAGAATACCTAATAAGTCTATTTTTTATTTTAAATATCATGTTTTGATGTCTCCATTTTCTGAAAGCCATATTTTTTTTAAAACTTTCTTCCTATCGTCTTGTGTAGTGGCTCATTTTTTTGCGGGAAGAGTTGATGCTTTTATTGGTACCATTTTTGGGCACATAAGATTATTTTGATCATTCATATATTTTTTGGGCAAGGTGACCAAAAAATTGCTGTTTTGGCACTTTTTTTTTTTTTTTACAGTGTTCACCTGATGGTAGATCATGTGATTAATTTTTTTATAGATCTGGTCATTATAGATGCAGCGATATTTAACTTTTTATTAGAAATTGCTTGATGATGGGAAAAGGGGCACTTTTTTTTTACTGCAAACTTTAATTTGTTAGATTTTTATAAAACACCTTTACTTACTTTTTTCCCATGTTTTATTTTTATCCCAGGACAGGGACTTCAACATTTCAGGGCTTGATCCCTGTTTCAATGTAGTACAATATATGCTGTATTACACAACATTGAAACTGTCAGTTTTACATTGTCCGTGTGCCTGTGAGACTCAGCCTGGGGGCTGGTTCTAAGAGGCTTTTGGATATAGCAGACCCCGAGGCCTTTGCAAGGCCTGGGGTTACCATGGCATCCATTGGCCTTATATCATCGCAGCACAGAGGGCCAATGGAGAGACAGAGGGAGCCCCCTCCCTCTGAGCTCCTTTTACATGCTATGGTCATCATTGATCGCAGCATATAAAGGGATAATCTACCGGTATTGGCATTTACAGCAATGTGGATATAGCAGGTTACAGCCGGGCCCCTGTGCAGCTCCTGTGCCTGCCCAATAATCTTGATATGCTAGTATGTCAATTTGCAGGAAGTCACTTCTTGCTGTGACATACCAGTTCGCCAAGGGGTTAAACAGATAACTTTTAAATGAGTGATAATCACAGTTTTTATAATTTTATTAATTGTCATTATTTATACTTGTATGATAATATTTCCTCAACCTAAATAATAACAAATGCTTAAAAAACTTTTTAAAAAATTGAGTTTGCATTACATAGCATAAACATACCTTATTGCAGAGTTAACACATTATAAAAGTAAAAGTAAACAAGTACCTTAAAAAATAAACCCTTTGAGATAAAACTATTTTGGGCCTTAAAGAGATTGTCCCATCAAGACAACTATCCACATTATAAGGTGTGTCTAATCAGTGGGGTGTCTGACCAGTAGGGCCCCTGGCAATTCTGAAAATGGTAGCCTGTTCTCCCCCGTTTGAATGGAGTCACAGACAAACATGCATGCTTCTGTTCCTTTTTAACTCTATTGGGTTGTTTGAGATAGCAGAGTGCTTATTCTGTACTTAAGGTAGCGATCTCTGGCAGTCCCATAGCATTGAAAAACGTGGTGGACATGCATTTCTATCTTCCACTCCATTCTAATGTGCAGCAATAGCCACTGTTCTCATTATCAGCAGGGGTCCTAGTGGTCAGACCTCCACTATTCAAAAATGTATCCCCTATTCTCTATAGCCCCTATATTTTTATATCACTGTAGCCATATCACAAGCTTTTATTTTGTGAGATAAGTTGTATTTTAATTGCAACATAAAATGTATAGCTTTTATTGGGGAGGTGGATAACAAATTCCGTAAATTTTTTGGATGATTGCTTTTTTGTCATTTTTGTGCTATATAAATGACAGGTTAGCCATAATCTGCAACTTATTATGTATATAAGTTATTATGTATGCCCAATACCCTTGGAAAGCTGTTTTCCCACATGACATGCATTTGTCTGCACCTCTAAGGCAAGCCATCTATCCAGTCCTGAGCAGAGTATGACGTGTATGCCCAGAACAATTACTCAAAGCATCTGGAGACATCTTTGTTTAAGTAAACATAGAGCACTCCAGCCAATACTGCATTTAGTACTTCTATATATCTAATGCAATCAAAATGAAAGTTATATTTTGATATAGCTACTGCATATACAATGTGATTACATCACAGATTATTTTGTAATATGCCATATTTAAAGTATTATATATGAGAATATAAAATTATATTACTGAATACTAGTGTTGATCGAGCATGCTCAGCCGAACACCATGCTCGGCACATGGCGTTATTCGGCCGAATATCGCATATACTCGAGCGCAATGCTCGAGTCTCCTCCCTACAACTTTCTTGGCTGCTACAAAGCTAATAAATGTGCAGGTAAGTACTGCCCTAATTGTGATGCCAAAACCATGTTGGTTACTGGCATTACAGTGATTGGCTGGCCGGAACGCGTCATCGGGTGCTATATAGCACCCGATGACGCGTGTTCGGCTCAGTCTTAGTCAGGTAGAGCTGTGCTGAGGAAGGGACAGACAGTGTTGGGAGTCATATAGGAATATTTTTTATTAGAAAAACTTTTCAGAGACCCAAAATTCCTTTTAAGGACTATTGTGTGTGGCAGCAGCAATATATATTTTTAGCACAACCTGCGCTAAATTGCTAAAACTTTACAGACCCAAAATTCCTTTTAAGGACTGTTGTTGTGTGTGGCTGCAGCAATATATATTCTTAGCGCAAACTATGCTAAATAGCTAAAACTTTACAGACCCAAAAGTCCTTTTAAGAACTATTGTGTGTGGCAGCAATATCTATTTTTAGCGTATCCTGCGCTACATAGCGTGCAATAGTAAGGCCGCTGCAGACAATGACATTGGCTGTACCACATCTCCAGTGTAAAGTGTGCGCATCCAAAAAATATCTGTGACATACAGTGTACTTTTTCAATAGACGGTGTCCGCTGTGGACAGTGACATTAGCTGCGCCACATCTCCAGTTTAAAGTGTATGCATCCAAAAAATATCTGTGACATCCAGTGCACTTTTTCCGTAGACGGTGTCCGCTGCGGACAGTGACATTAGCTGCGCCACATCTCCTGTGTAAAGTGTGCGCATTAAAAAATATCTGTGACATCCAGTGCACTTTTTCCGTAGACGGTGTCCACTGCAGACAGTGACATTAGCTGTGCCACATCTCCAGTGTAAAGTTTGCGCATCCAAAAAATATCTGTGACATCCAGCATACTTTTTCCGTATATGGTGTCCGCTGCGGACAGTGGCATTAGCTGCGCCACATCTCCTGTGTAAAGTGTGCGCATCCAAAAAAAATCTGTGACATAGAGTGTACTTTTTCCGTAGATGGTGTGCGCTGCGGACAGTGACATTAGCTGCACCACATCTCATTACGTGTGCTCTGAAAAAATGTATTTGTGACATACAGTGTACTTTTTCAATAGACGGTGTCCATTTCTGAAAGTCACATTGCCAGTGCCACATCTGCAGTGTAACGTGTGCGCTTAAAAAATTTATCTGTGACATACAGTGTACTTTTTCAATAAACGGTGTCTGCTTCTGACAGTAACATTGCCAGTGCCACATCTCCATCTCCACATCTCCAAATTTATCTGTGACATGCAGTGTACTTTTTCCGTAGATGCTGCGGACTTTGACATTACCAGTGTTAACTCTCCTGTATAACGGTTCCTCATCCCAAATACCTGTGACATTCCCTGAAATTTTTTATTAGCCGCTCGTGACAGCATTAACATTATCTGCGGGATATCTCCTGTGTGACGTTTCCACATCCCAAATACCTTTTAAAAAAAATTTGCGCATACACTTCTAAATCCTACGCTACTGTACGTGTGACATACTTTCAAGCATATATAACATTTTATATGAAGAAAGCGAGCAACAAGGGATGGGGAAGTGGCCGTGATGCTTATAGTGCACGCAGAGGGCGTGGCCCTGGGCGCGTTGAAACTGTGCCTGCTGCCAGAGCACAAGAAAAACAATCATCCACGATACCTAGCTTCATGTCCCAGTTTGCAGGGTGGCACAGGACACCACTCTCAAAGTCAGACCAGTGCGACCAGGTGGTTGTTGGATTGCAGCAGATAATGCTTCCAGTTGGTTAAGGACCACCCTGTCTTCCACCAAGTCCAGTCTCAGTAGCCAGGGATCTAATCAACACAATCCTCACCCTGATCCTCCCACCATGGAGAATCTGGGCAAACAAGTGATCCCACACTCGGATATTTCGAGGGCCTCTTTTCATTGCCATTACTTGCACAGATCTTGTGCCCTGATTACCAAACTCTTGAACATCCACAGTCACAAGAAGATAATAGTGGGGAATGGCAATTACTGTTTAATGAAGTGGATGATGATGACACACAGATGCTAAAAAGTCAATGGCAATTATGGCCTCAATAGGTTGATGAAGAGGATGAGACACAGTTGTCAAGAACTTGTTATCAGTATCAAAAACACCAGTCCACAACCTCAAACAGTCACACTCCAACCTCCACTATGGCCAAAACCAAAGAGCTGTCGAAGAACACCAGAAACAAAATTGTAGACCTGCACCAAGCTGGGAAGACTGAATCTGCAATAGGCAAGCAGCTTGGTATTAAAAAATCAATTGTGGGAGCAATTATTAGAAAATTGAAAACATACAAGACCACTTATAATCTCCCTCGATCTGGGGCTCCACGCAAGATCTCTTTTTAAGTGGGAGAACTTGGTGGCTGACTAAATACTGTATTGCTTGTATCATTTGGGCTAACTTTAATATGCGTAAGAGTATCAGACATGTTTTACATGATAGCATACTTATCTGGTAGGTAAATATGTAATTATTCACTCAATAAGTAACATATTAAGTAAGAGTAAGGCAGGAACACCCACTACTGGTGCTGTAGGAGACAAAATTTATTTAAACTAAAAACACTCCTCACTCCTCCTTTCTAGTCAAATACATGCTGAGTACATATAGATTAAAAACACAAAATAAAATAATTGTATGATAAAAACATGGATAACGAAATCCCCCCAAAGACAAAAAAACGCAAAGGCCTAATTGATACACAATGGATACACAATGGAACGCTTTCTATATTGGTTATATGTATTGTGTATGAGAACCGGCAGGAATTAATATATATGGCCAACTCACATATACTTTACATATATAAGATACAAATGTAGTAACTTCTCAAGATGTAATCAAAGTCCATATACAGTGGGGGGGGGGGGAAGTATTTAGTCAGCCACCAATTGTGCAAGTTCTCCCATTTAAAAAGATGAGAGAGACCTGTAAGTTTCATCATAGGTATACCTCAACTATGAGAGACAGAATGAGAAAAAAAAAATTCAGTAAGATCACATTGTCTGATTTTTAAAGACTTTATTTGCAAATTATGGTGGAAAATAAGTATTTGGTCAATAACAAAAGTTCATCTCAATACTTTGTTGGCAATGACAGAGATCAAATGTTTTCTGTAAGTCTTTACAAGGTTTTCACACACTGTTGCTAATATTTTGGCCCATTCCTCCATGCAGATCTCCTCTAGAGCAGTAATGTTTTGGGGCTGTAACTGGGCAACACAGACTTTCAACTCCCTCCAAAGGTTTTCTAAGGGGTTGAGATTTGGAGACTGGCTAGCCCACTCGAGGACCTTGAAATGATTCTTACGAAGACACTCCTTCGTTGCCCAGGCTGTGTGTTTGGGATCATTGTCATGCTGAAAGACCCAGCCACGTTTCATCTTCAATGCCCTTGCTGATTGAAGGAGGTTTTCACTCAAATCTCACGATACATCGCCCCATTCATTCTTTACTTTACACGGATCAGTCGTCCTGGTCCCTTTGCAGAAAAACAGCCCCAAAGCATGATGTTTCCACCCCCCATGCTTTACAGTAGGTATGGTGTTCTTTGGATGCAACTCAGCATTCTTTCTCCTCCAAACACGACGAGTTGAGTTTTTACCAAAAAGTTCTACTTTGGTTTCATCTGACCATATGACATTCTCCCAATCCTCTTCTGGATCATCCAAATGCTCTCTAGCAAACTTCAGATGGGCCCGGACATGTACTGGCTTAAGCAGGAGGACACGTCTGGCACTGCAGGATTTGAGTCCCTGGTGGCGTAGTGTGTTACTGATGGTAGCCTTTGTTACTTTGGTCCCAGCTCTCTGCAGGTCATTCACTAGGTCCCCCCATGTGGTTCTGGGATTTTTGCTCACCGCTCTTGTGATCATTTTGACCCCACGGGGTGAGATCTTGCGTGGAGCCCCAGATCGAGGGAGATCATCAGTGGTCTTGTATGTCTTCAATTTTCTAATAATTGCTCCCACGGTTGATTTCTTCATACCAAGCTGCTTGCATATTACAGATTCAGTCTTCCCAGCCTGGTACAGGTCTACAATTTTGTTTCTGGTGTTCTTCGACAGCTCTTTGGTCTTGGCCATAGTGGAGTTTGGAGTGTGACTGTTTGAGGTTGTGGACTGGTGTCTTTTATACTGATAACAAGTTCAAACAGGTGCCATTAATGCAGGTAACGAGTGGAGGACAGAAGAGCCTCTTAAAAAAGAAGTTACAGGTCTGTGAGAGCAAGAAATCTTGCTTGTTTGTAGGTGAACAAATACTTATTTTAGCAAGGAATTTACCAATTAATTCTTTAGAAATCCTACAATGTGTTTTCCTGTATTCTTTCCCTCCCCATTCTGTCTCTCATAGTTGAAGTGTACCTATGATGAAAATTACAGGCCTCTCTCATCTTTTTCAGTAGGAGAACTTGCACAATTGGTGGCTGACAAAATAAGTTTTTGCCCCACTGTATATTAATCTTTTTGTATATGTTCATATTCTTAATCCAACAGAATGTATAGGAGAGAATACAATATCCCATATATCAGTAAGGAAATATGACATCCAGCAGGATCGATGTAGATGAAGACACGTTGCACAATAAATATTCAGTGCCAAAATAACATTCCAGGCAGTGTTATTCAATATAATAGTTTCACTTAGTAGTGTTACTTGCCTTTGGGCATCATTCCTGAGGACAAATAATATTTAACTCATATGAGGCTCTTACCCCACTTTGTCCCCATATGAAGCAAATATTATTTGTCCTCAGGAATTATGCCCAAAGGCAAGTAACTGCGCTACTAAGTGGAACTATTACATTGAATAACACTGCCTGGAATGTTATTTTGGCACTTAATATTTAATGTGCAACGTGTCTTCTACATCGATCCTGCTTGATGTCATATTTCTTTACAGATATATTGTATATTATATTCTCTCCTATACATTCTGTTGGATTAAGAATATGAACATATACAAATATATTTATATATATGGACTTTGATTACATCTTGAGAAGTGACTACATTTGTATCTTATATATGTAAAGGATATGTGAGTTGGCCATATATATTAATTTCTGACGGATCTCATACACGATACATATAACCAATATAGAAAGCGTTCCATTGTGTATCCATTGTGTATAAATTAGGCCTTTGCGTTTTTTGTCTTTGGGGGGATTTCGTTATCCATGTTTTTATCATACAATTATTTTATTTTGTGTTTTTAATCTATATGTACTGAGCATGTATTTGACTAGAAAGGAGGAGTAAGAAGTGTTTTTAGTTTAAATAAATTTTGTCTCCTACAGCACCAGTAGTGAGTGTTCCTGCCTTACTCTTACTTAACTTGTTTTTCTATTATTGGATTCTGGGTGATCCAAAAAGGCAGAGAATCCTTAAATATCCAATTTACTTAGTGTGAGCCCCCTCATCCAATATTTCCAATAAATAACAGTTTATAAGGCAAAAAAAAAAGACATCTGTCCATCCAGTACAGCCTGTTAACCCACACGTTGATCCAGAGGAAGGAAAAAAAAAAGCCATATGAGGTAGAAACCAACTTTTTTCATTTTAGGGGAAAAAATCCTTTCCTACTCCAATCAGGCAATCAGAATAACTCCTTGAATCAACGACCCTTCTCCAGAATTATAGTAACTATAACATGTAATATTATTACACCTCAGAAATACATTCAGGCCTCTCTTTAAATCTTTTATTGAGTTCAAATCACCACCTCTTCTGGAAAAGAGTTCTGTAGTCTCACTGCTCTTACAGTAAAGAATATTCTATGTGCAGAAAGCTTCTTTTCGCTAGACTTAGAAGATGCCCCCTCGTCACAGTCCTGGGTATAAATAGATCATGGGAGAGATCACTGTACTGCCCGATGATATATTTATATATGGTTATTAGATCTTCCCTCAGTTGTCTTTTTTCTAAACTGAATAACCCTTTTTGAATATTGGCACCACATTTGCTAAGCGCCAATCCTGTGGAACACTCCCTGTCAGTATAGAGTCCTTAAATATCAGAAATAAAGGTCTGTCTATTACATTAATTAATTTTCTTAGGATAATGAGGTGTATGCCAACTGGTCCTAGCGATTTGTCTTTTTTTATCTTTTTAAGATGCTGCTGTACTTCTTCCCGGGTCAGACAGACAGACTTTTAATAGGGAGTTTATTTTGACACTCTGCATTTCATCTGACAGTTCATTTTCCTCAGTGAATACTGTGCAGAAAATAATATTTATTATTCTTGAGGACATTATCCCAGTTAGTGAGGCTAATGGCCTCTCTTAGCTGATCAAATTATGCATTTTGGAAGTTTGGTGTATTTGTGCCTTCCTGAAAAGACATTCTCTTGAATGACAATTGGAAGGTTATTATTTTATGGTTACTATTTCTTAGGTGTCCCCCCAACCTGCAGATCTGTTGCTCTGTGAGGTCTATTGGTTAGTACTAAGTCCAGTATGGCCATCCCTCTAATTGGATCCTGAACCAGTTGGGAAAGGTAATTGTCTTTGGTTATTACCAAGAACCTGTTTCCTTTATGAGATGTACAGGTTTCAGTTTCCCAATCTTTATCTGGGTAGTTGAAGTCTGCCCCGTGCACCGCTACACAGGATCGGAAGGTGAGCTGGCTGTAACCTTTTTCTCCCATAATAACACCCTCAATATGATTTGCTGCCTCAATTATTTCCCATAATAGTAGATTTTCTATGGACTCTGTTATATTTGGTGGCTTATAACAAATCACTTTCCTTTTTACCCACAGTGACTCCACATGTTCATTTCCCTCACTTATGTCTTCACGTAGTGTGAGCTTTAGACAGGACTTTACATAAAGGCAAACCCTAATAATCAAGAAGGACTGGCATTCACATTTAGCATCTTGCGAAGTATTTATTTATTGCCACATATTCATTCTGTGACGCGTTTCGACACAACCCGTGTCTTTGACAAAGGCAGGGGTTGTGTCAAAATGAGTCATAGAATGAATATGTGGCTATAAAGAAATACTTCACAAGATGCTAAATGTGACTGCCGGTCCTTCTTGATTATTACTATTACATGGGACGCCAACCCTAGGACACGTGCACCACTAAGTCTACTCGCAGTGCCAACTGATTCAAATATACAGGGTGGGCCATTTATATGGATACACCTTAATAAAATGGGAATGGTTGGTGATATTAACTTCCTGTTTGTGGCACATTAGTATATGTGAGGGGGGAAACTTTTCAAGATGGGTGGTGACCATGGCGACCATTTTGAAGTCGGCCATTTTGAATCCAACTTTTGTTTTTTCAATAGGAAGAGGGTCATGTGACACATCAAACTTATTGGGAATTTCACAAGAAAAACAATGGTGTGCTTGGTTTTAACGTAACTTTATTCTTTCATGAGTTATTTACAAGTTTCTGACCACTTATAAAATGTGTTCAATGTGCTGCCCATTGTGTTGGATTGTCAATGCAACCCTCTTCTCCCACTCTTCACACACTGATAGCAACACCGCAGGAGAAATGCTAGCACAGGCTTCCAGTATCCGTAGTTTCAGGTGCTGCACATCTCGTATCTTCACAGCATAGACGATTGCCTCCAGATGATACGAGATGTGCAGCACCTGAAACTGAAGGAGATCTCTTCAAACTAGAAAATTTGGTCTACTTTGTGCTTCCATTGTTTCACAATCCTTTCTAAACACACTGTAAACAACAGTGCTCTCCCTCAACGGACATCCCCCTCATCTGCCAACCTTGATCTGGGCTAGTCTCCTGGCACTTTTCCCTCTACCCCACCTTTTGCTATCCAGCTACCTACCTCACTTTCCTGATCCTTTTTGCAACCATCTACCCCATTCAGTGCCTGCTCAGTGAGCAGCAAACTTATTTCTATATTGCCAAGGCATCTCAATGTTAAAATTCGCTTGTCTAGATACACGATGTGCGATTCCAAATGAGCAAGTTGCTCTCATTTTAAACAAAGATACGCACTATCAAATGGCTGTTCCAGGACTGTATACATTTAACAAGATGTGCACTGGACTGCGTTGTCAATGATGGAACACACAATTACTAATGCAAGTTGCACAAGTCCCTGAATCTAAAGTCAAATAATCTAAAGATACACACTTAATACAAAACACACTCTTGAAATTAAACACCCGGACGCTCACATGCTTATATAGGTAATGCTCAGCTTCCTTTTTTTTCGACTCAGGGTTCAAAGGGCATACTAAATATATGTATTATATTATGTTTTGCTTTCTACTTGAAGAAGCTGTTAGGTGAAACATGTTCAGTCTGAGGTGGAATCTGATGCCCTTTTATCCCACAATGTATATATTTGATTAGTGATGCTTTGTCTCATTTGGGCTCACTTTAACTATATATTAATAGATTATCAGATACTTATGGGGGTATACTAATCTCAAATACTTTTACATTGTTGGTGATATGTTGAAAATGTAGGATGTAATTGTATTGGTGATACTTAGTAATTGTATTGGAGATACTTTGGATGTTATTTAATTGCAAAAACTGACTTGTATAGTGGGTACCTGTCTCCCTCTTCTATTATGCATTTCTTAAATCATTTTAATTGCCTTGTAATACATTGTGCCCATTGATATGTATATAATAAAGATTTTAATATTTTTATCTGGTATTGTCATTGTAATCTAAGAGGGTTTTTAATTGTTATGGTATGATATTTTGTAATATAATACAAGAAGGGACTGTTGTATTTATTGCATAGTGTTGTCATTTTATGTAGAGTGTATGTTTGTATCTTGCCCTGCAATATTGTCATATTCATATATTAATGGTCATTTATCAAGACTGCTGTTCCAATATGCCAGTCTTCATCCCTGTGCACTGCCAGGAATATGCATCTAATGTATTATAAGACAGACAACTCTTAATAAATTAGTTGAATCTCCGGCAGACCATTCACCAGAAACTGAAGTTTACACCAGTTTATGGATTACGTTATAGTAAATTTGGATGGCCATATAAAGCTCTGTCCCTTCCACTTAGTAACTTCCCTTTCTTCTCCACTTTTGAAAAGTGGTGAGTCTCTCGAAAAGCGGCAAATTATCGCACAAATATGGCATGACTTAAAGACATTAATAAATGTCTTCCAATATTGTCATCCTAAAACAATACCATGCTGTTGTATTACAAGGTAGCTAGAACCATGCAACCCAAGTTAAAGATGTAAAAACCAGCCAAAGTTTTCCATGCAGTAGTATTCTTAACCCCTTAACGACGCAGGACGAGAATGCTCGTCCTCAATCGCCATCACTTAGCACTTGAGCACGAGCATTCTCGTCCTGCAGTCGTTCCTCCCCCTGCGTGCGGTCCCCCCGATCAGCAGCAGAGATCCGGCGGTTACTGACAGCCGGTTCCCTGCTGTATCCACCAGCATCGGCGATAACGTTGATGCCGGTGGATTAACCCCTCATATGCCATGGTTGCGCTCCCTCACCTCATGCATCGGATCCCCACGCTGCTGTGGCGAGGACTCGATGGTTGCCATGGCAGCCCAAGCCATTCCAAGGCTTGGGGCCTGTCATGTACGGAAGCCTAAGAGGCCCAGCCGCCCGGCTGGGTCTCCTAGGCAACTGTTAGCATCTTACAGTGTAAGACACTAACAGTTCAATACAGCACAATACAGTTGTATTGTGCTGTATTGAAACAAGGATCAGACCCTGTCCCATAGTGGGACAAATAATAAAGTGGAAAAAAAAAGTTTATAAAATTTAAGTGTTACAAAAAAAATGTAAAGTTTCAAGTATAAAAAAAAAGCGTCCTTTTCCAAAAAGAAAGTAAAAAAAATTGTAAAAAAGAATAGGGAAAAGACATATAGACATATTAGATATCGTCGCGTCCCTATCGACCAGATCTATAAACATATCACATTCACATGACCTATCAACTCAGATGAAAACCGTAAAAAATAAAAAATAAAAAATAAAAACTGTGCTAAATAACAATTTTTTTGTCACCTTACATCACAAAAAGTACAACAGCAAGCGATCAAAAAGGCGTACGCCCACCAAAATAGTACCAATCTAACCGTCACCTCATCCCGCAAAACATGAGCCCCTACCTGAGACAATCGCCCAAAAAATAAAAAAAACTATGGTTCAGAATATGGAGACACTAAAACATTTTTTGTCACCTTACATAACTAAAAGTGTAATAGCAAGCGATCAAAAAGTCATATGCACCCCAAAAGAGTGCCAATCAAACCGTCATCTTATCCCGCAAAAATCATACCCTACCCAAGATAATTGCCCAAAAACTGAAAAAACTATGGCTCTTAGACTATGGAAACACTAAAACCTGATTTTTTTTTGTTTAAAAAATTATATTATTGTGTAAAACTTTACATACATTTTAAAAAAGTATACATATTTGGTATAGCCGCATCCGTATCGACCGACTCTATAAAAATATCACATGACCTAACCCCTCAGGTGAACACCGTGAAAAAATAAAAATAAAAACGGTGTAAAAAAAGCTAATTTTTGTCATCTTACATCACAAAAAGTGTAATAGCAATCGATAAAAAAGTCATATGCACCCCAAAATAGTGCCAATCAAACCATCATCTCATCCAACAAAAAAATGAGACCCTACCTAAGATAATCGCCCAAAAACTGGAAAAACTATGGCTCTCAGACTATGGAGACACTAAAACATGATTTTTTTTGTTTCAAAAATGAAATCATTGTGTAAAACTTACATAAATAAAAAAATTGTATATATATTAGGTATCACCGCGTCCGTGACAACCTGCTCTATAAAAATACCACATGATCTAACCTTTCAGATGAATGTTGTAAATAACAAAAAAAAAAAACGGTGCCAAAAAAGCCATTTCTTGTTACCTTGCCTCACAAAAAGTGTAATATAGAGCAACCAAAAATAATATGTACCCTAAACTAGTACCAACAAAACTTCCACCCTATCCCGTAGTTTCTAAAATGAGGTTCCATTCCTTTTTCTTCTTCGCTCTGCCGTGTGCCCGTACAGAAGTTTACGACCACATATGGGGTGTTTCTGTAAACTACAGAATCAGGGCCATAAATATTGAGTTTTGCTTGGCTGTTAATCCTTGCTTTGTTACTGGAAAAAATGTATTAAAATGGAAAATTTGCCAAAAAATTTAAATTCTGAAATTTCATCTCTATTTGCCAATAACTCTTGTGGACCACCTAAAGGGTTAATGACGTTTGTAAAATCAGTTTTGAATACCTTGAGGGGTGTAGTTTCTTAGATGGGGTCACTTTTATGGAGTTTCTACTCTAGGGATGCATCAGGGGGGCTTCAAATGGAACATGGTGTCCAAAAAAAAGTCGAGCAAAATCTGCCTTCCAAAAACCATATGGCATTCCTTTCCTTCTGCGCCCTGCCGTGTGCCCGTACAGCAGTTTACGACCACATATGGGGTGTTTCTGTAAACTACAGAATCAGGGCCATAAATAATGAGTTTTGTTTGGCTGTTAACCCTTGCTTTGTAACTGGAAAAAAAATATTATAATGGAAAATCTGCCAAAAAAGTGAAATTTTGAAATCGTATCTCTATTTTCCATTAATTCTTAGGGAACACCTAAAGGGTTAACAACGTTTGCAAAATCAGTTTTGAATACCTTGAGGGGTGTAGTTTCTAGAATGGGGTCATTTTTGGGTGGTTTCTATCATGTAAGCTTCACAAAGTGACTTCAGACCTGAACTGGTCCTTAAAAAGTTGTTTTCAGAAAATTTACTTCTAAACTTCTAAGCCTTGTAACGTCCCCCAAAAGTAAAATGTCATTCCCAAAATGATCCTAACATGAAGAAGACATATGGGAAATGTAATAACTATTTTTATAGGTATTAATATGTATTATAGAAGTTGAAACTGAGAAATTGAAACTTGGAAATTTGCAAATTTGCAAATTTTTTTTTTTTTTTTATAAATAAAAATGAATTTTTCAGAATGGCCTGGATAAGTCAAAGCGTTTTTAAGTTTTCACCTGATTTGCAAAAAATGGCCTGGTCCTGAAGGGGTTAATTAGGAATTTAAAGTAAACATATGCTTTTTCAGTGAATTCATTATTATGAAACCTCATAATCAAGTCATAATTCTCTGTAGAGCAGTAAATTATAATCTATGCTTTTAGCATCAGCTGCCTATTAAGATTTTTCAGTTTAATTTAAATTATTATAAACCTGTTTTAAAGTTATATTTTTTACAATAACAACTGTATTATTTTTGCACAAAAAAAACCCTTTTTTCTGAAAAAAAAAACATTTTGAATTATCACATCTCAAAACCTATCGCTTTTTTTGTGTTTTCATCATAAAATATATGTGCGATGGCTTTATTTTTGAAGGGCATTTTCATTGGTATCATATTGGGGTGTGTAACACTTTTTGATAGCTTGTTATACCAATTTATATGATGAAAAAGCAAAAAAATAGCAATTCTAGCATTTTATTTTTAAGGGATCGCTGTGAGAGATAAATTACATGATAATTGAATAAAGTGGATTGTTATAAATGCAGCAATGCCAGAGATGTGGAGGTGTTTTTATGTTTTAAATTTTTTTCTATTGCAAACCATTTTATCTATGGAAAATATGTATTTAAACTTTTTTTTTTATAAAACGTAACTCTTTTATTTACCACAGTCACAGAAAAGGGATTTTGAGTTGCCATCCTTTCTCACTTCTATAACACATTGTACTTATGTAGTACAGTGTATTATACAAACAGTGGGATACTGACAAGCATTATCAGGCATTATCTCTGGTATAGCCTGATTGGCATATACTGCAAACACACCTGGGAGCCTTCCTTAGGACACCAGTTTCCATGTGAAGACATCAGCACCTTGCCAACACATTTGCGGAGGTGTCCATGCCTGAAAGATGGAGTTTTCTCCCTCTAAACCGCTTCTGTTGATACTGGCTATTACGCAGGAGCCCAGTTGTCATATGAAAGCCGAGCTCCTACTCTCCATTGCCTTAAAAAATGGCCAGCCTAAAAAAAGCTTGTTTAGACTTGCCATAAAAAGGCATATCCGTGGTCATAAATGGATTAAAGGGAACCTGTCATGTAGATATTTGATTATAATCTAACTAAATTATATACAATCATTAACTACTAAAAAGTACCTTAGATGTATTCACTTACTGGTGTGACAGATGGTTACCTCATAATATACACACAAAGATGCCGCATGCCGCATGCTAATGAGCTGATTGGAGTCCAGCGTGATGTCATTGAGTCCAGCGTATATTTAATTTAGAGCTATAGCCACTACCCTGCCCACCTGCTGCTGATTCCTATGGAAACAAACTGTCATTCAGCAGCAGGTGGGCGGGGAGAGTCAGGAGCTCATGAATATTCATGACTCATCATTATCAGCTGGAGATTTTCAATACAAGATGTTGGCAGATTGACTGGGTCAATTAAAGAAGTGACCCAGCATTGTGCTAAGAGAATCAGTCACTTATTTATGTTGCCCTTAGTTAGGACACCATAAAACTGGTGACAGGTTCCCTTTAAGTAAATAGAAGAGGATGCATTTGTTATTTTTTTATATTTAACTATTTGTTTTTCGCTTTTTAAAAACTTTCTTGGTGTGGTCTTATGTGTCATTAAATCACTCAACCTCTAATGATAATTGGATGACTCCAGAGTTCATTCTGTTAAAGCTTATTTAAAGAAGATAATTAATGAGATGCCGAAAACAGGAAGTTTCAGCCTAATATGACTGTTATAGTGGTCAAAATAAACACTTTAATATATCAAGATTTTTTTTAACGTTAATTGTCACATTAATATAACCAGTTTAAGACTCGGTCATTTAATCCCCACCGCCATGGGGTTTGCAAACCCTCAAAACATGCATAACCCCTTTAAGTGCTGTGCATACAAATTAGGGAAGACATATATGGTAAAAAACATTCCTGCCTTCTCTGTAGGGAGCCCTTCTGTCACTGACAGCAGGCTTCCTGCTTCCTAAGCTGCTTGATTAGCGTATAGCTGTAGACTCTTCAAGAATGTTAAGAAATATCCTTGTAGAGATATGTATCAACCGCCTGGACATATAATAGGAACTGATTTATATTTAGTGATGATAAATTCTCTTCAATGCATACATGTTATATAATCTATAAATACTTATTGACAACGACATACAAGTGCCTACAATTTCCTGATCTTAGTGTTATGCATAGAATAGAAATTAACTTTATAGAAATACAAAAGTGATCCTTCATGATATCAATAAAATATATTAAATTAAAGGGGTTATCCAATCTTAAAAAAAGCCCCCCCATATGCCAGGGCCTCCATGCTGAATATACTTACCCGAGTTCCGGCTCCCTGCACCGCTCCTGGTCCCCACACCGCCACTCCTGCTTCTCCCTGTGCACGGATAAAACCATTGTGGGTGATGAGGGAGGCTTGTCCCCATCCCCGCCGGCCATTGGCTGCTCCCACCCAACACCGGATGTTTTCATCCGTGCACAGGGAGCAGCTGCAAGGAGCGGGGACCTGGGAAAGTATATTCAGCATGGGGGGCCCGGCATATGGAGAGGGCTTTTTTATGATTGGATAACCCCTTTAAATAAAACATGTATTAACATTACTTTATAAATAGTTTATTGGCATCCACTGATAAAAAAGATAAGAAATTTACATTAGCTTACTAATCTTAATAAATATGATAGTCATTACATGGCAAAACAAGAAAACAAACCCTATTACCCTCATGCAAACCTATGTCACCATAATATCCTCAGTCTTAGTTGCTTGCAGCATGAAACATCTTAAAGAGATAGGCACATCAAAGGATTGGTGCTCAACATCCCATTATTATATAAACATGCCCAGAACTGTGACACCTGAGCATCAAGTCTCTCTGATTTACGTACATTCTTTGTAATGATGTTTGGTTGTTTTTTGGGGTTTAGCTATGTGCTGACTTTGAGTTTTAGCTACCTGCTATGAACTACACAATATATGTCTTACTATGCAGCAAGAACTCTGTCTGGCCTGATATCAGATTTATATGACTTTGCATCTGTATATATGCTCTGAAACCCTGCTTGATAAATACCATCAATAGTTGCCAATATAAACTCTAGTATCCTTATGGACTATTCTGCACAAAGTCCATTGAGCGTCAAATTGAATTAAAGACAAAAAGAAAAACACTGGCCCTAGTTTAACCCATAAGTCAAAAAGTGACAAAATGTGTACAAACCCTTGTCTACAGGCATGACTATCTAATTTAAGGCCCCATTCACACCACAGTATGACGGCAGTGTTTTTCAGACCGCAAACTGCGTATCCGCAAAACTCAGGTACCTGCCATGTGCACCCTGTATTACTTCAATGTGTCCATGATCCATATGTTGTGGAGAAAGAAAAGGCATGTCCTATCTTTTGCAGCGTGGCTGCACAGACCCGTAATCATACAAATGCCCTTCTGAGTGCTTCCTAGTCCATGCAGCCATGCTGCAAAAGATAGGACATGTCCTTTCTATCAATGCCTCTTGCAGATAAGAGACCCATTGAAGTCAATTGTGATTTAGTAAGAAGTTAAAGATCTATTTAAAAATGTATATGTGCTATACTAGGCCCTCCAGAGATTGGAGAAACATAAGCAGCTTAAAGATAAGGAATAAAACACTAATAACATATACAGTCGTGGCCAAAAGTTTTGAGAATGACACAAATATTAGTTTTCACAAAGTTTGCTGCTAAACTGCTTTTAGATCTTTGTTTCAGTTGTTTCTGTGATGTAGTGAAATATAATTACACGCACTTTATAAGTTTCAAAGGCTTTTATCGACAATTACATGACATTTATGCAAAGAGTCAGTATTTAGAAACATAGAATGTGTCGGCAGATAAGAACCATTTGGCTCATCTAGTCTGCCCAATATACTGAGTACTATGGATAGCCCCTGGCCCTATCTTATATGAAGGATGGCCTTATGCCTATCCCATGCATGCTTAAACTCCTTCACTGTATTTGCAGCTACCACTTCTGCAGGAAGGCTATTCCATGCATCCACTACTCTCTCAGTAAAGTAATACTTCCTGATATTACTTTTAAACCTTTGCCCCTCTAATTTAAAACTATGTCCTCTTGTAGCAGTTTTTCTTCTTTTAAATATTCTCTCTTCTTTTACCTTGTTGATTCCCTTTATGTATTTAAAAGTTTCTATCATATTCCCTCTGTCTCGTCTTTCTTCCAAGCTATTTGCAGTGTTGGCCCTTCTTTTTCAGGACCTCTGCAATTCGACTGGGCATGCTCTCAATCAACTTCTAGGCCAATTCCTGACTGATAGCAACCCATTCTTTCATAATCACTTCTTGGAGTTTGTCAGAATTAGTGGGTTTTTGTTTGTCCACCCGCCTCTTGAGGATTGACCACAAGTTTTCAATGAGATTAAGATCTGGGGAGTTTCCAGGCCATGGACCCAAAATGTCAATGTTTTGGTCCCCGAGCTACTTAGTTATCACTTTTGCCTTATGGCACGGTGCTCCATCGTGCTGGAAAATGCATTGTTCTTCACAAAACTGTTGTTGGATTGTTGGAAGAAGTTGCTGTTGGAGGGTGTTTTGGTACCATTCTTTATTCATGGCTGTGTTTTTGGGCAAAATTGTGAGTGAGCCCACTCCCTTGGATGAGAAGCAACCCCACACATGAATGGTCTCAGGATGCTTTACTGTTGGCATGACACAGGACTGATGATAGCACTCACCTTTTCTTCTCCGGACAAGCCTTTTTCCAGATGCCCCAAACAATCGGAAAGAGGCTTCATCGGAGAATATGACTTTGCCCCAGCCCTCAGCAGTCCATTCACCAAACTTTCTGCAGAAGATCAATCTGTCCCTGATTTTTTTTTTGGAGAGAAGTGGCTTCTTTGCTGCCCTTCTTGACACCAGGCCATCTTCCAAAAGTCTTCACCTCACTGTGCGTGCAGATGCGCTCACACCTGCCTGCTGCCATTCCTGAGCAAGCTCTGCACTGGTGGCACTCCGATCCCGCAGCTGAATCCTCTTTAGGAGACGATCCTGGCGCTTGCTGGACTCTCTTGGACGCCCTGAAGCCTTCTTAACAAGAATTGAACCTCTTTCCTTGAAGTTCTTGATGATCCTATAAATTGTTGATTGAGGTGCAATCTTAGTAGCCACAATATCCTTGCCTGTGAAGCCATTTTTATGCAACGCAATGATGGCTGCACGCGTTTCTTTGCAGGTCACCATGGTTAACAATGGAAGAACAATGATTTCAAGCATCACCCTCCTTTTAACATGTCAAGTCTGCCATTTTAACCCAATCAGCCTGACATAATGATCTCCAGCCTTGTGCTCGTCAACATTCTCACCTGAGTTAACAAGACGATTACTGAAATGATCTCAGCAGGTCCTTTAATGACAGCAATGAAATGCAGTGGAAAGGTTTTTTTGGGATTAAGTTAATTTTCATGGCAAAGAAGGACTATGCAATTCATCTGATCACTCTTCATAACATTCTGGAATATATGCAAATTGCTATTATAAAAACTTAAACAGCAACTTTTCCAATTTCCAATATTTATGTAATTCTCAAAACTTTTGGCCACGACTGTACTGATTAGGAAATTGTCACTTCTGTAAATAAACTCTCTTGTCTCAAAGGCCGTCAAGTTTTATGTGGAGAGTTAATAGAGCATACAAAAAATTATCCTTTTCATCAATTCATTTTTATGCATTCACAAAGAATTGATTAACAAACATATACCATATAAAAAAAATAAGAATACGTTTAAAGAAATATTACTATTTCATACCTGTGCATTAATAGTAGGATTCAAATCATTGTTGCAAAAACCATTCACAGCTGTAGCATCCTCAGTGTCTATAAGATTGTCTGTGGGGACATTTTGCACTGGTTTCAGATAAGCAATTTCATTCTGCTTTGAGTCCAAAGTCACGCACACATCATATGAGAATGGGAAAGGTAAACTTGCATCACTGATCTCAGAAGGACATCCTAGGGTGAATTGAGGGTAAACATTTCCACTATAAGCTCCATAGGTTGTAGGAGAATTAGATTTTCTGCACTTTAAGACTATCGTAATCAACACAGTTACAACGAATAAAATTGAAATAAGACCTATGGAAACTACCAAGTAGAAAGTTACATTGGAAGAAGTATTTGATGTATTAGGTTGTCTTCTTATCTCTGGTAGAACCTGTTGAAAGTTATCAGCTACAACTAAATTAACTGAAACTGTAGATGACAGAGATGGGACTCCATTATCCTTCACCAGAACCACAATTTTTTGTCTTAAAGACTCTGAGTCTGGAAGATCTCGTCCAATCCTGATTTCTCCGGTATATTGGCCAATAGTGAATAATGATGGTTCTTGAACTTGTAGTAAGTGATAGGAGAGCCAGGCATTGTGTCCAGAATCAGCGTCCACTGCAATCACTTTGGTGACCAGATAACCTTTCTCAGCAGAGTCAGGAATAAACTCAAATAATGCTGATCCCTCAGTCTCTGGTGATGGGTAGAGAATCTTAGGAGTATTATCATTCTTATCAATGATACATATCCTCACTGAGACATTAGTGCTTAGAGAAGGAGATCCACTGTCTTTAGCCATCACCTGGAACTGAAATTCTCGCAACTGTTCATAGTCAAATGATCTCTGGGCATAAATCACTCCACTTATAGAATTAATTGAAATATATGATGATACAGGGATATCTTCTACATTACTGTTCAGAATGCTATAACTAATTTTCCCATTTTCATCACAATCAAAATCTGAAGCTTGGAGATTGTGTATTGATGTACCTGGTTGATTATTTTCTCCAATATATAGAATGTAGTTCATCTTCTCAAAGACTGGAGCATTGTCATTTACATCTGAGATATTGAGTAAAATGGTTTTGTTTGTAGATAGTGGAGGAGATCCCCTATCCATACACTGTATGGTAACATTGTAGGAAGGGTTTCTTTCTCGGTCCATGTTAGCTGCAGTTACTAATTTATAGTAACTACTAGAGGATGGAATTAGCTGAAAAGCCAAAGGGTCTGAGATATGACAAGCAACTTCACCATTAATCCCAGAGTCCAAATCACGGACATTTAGCAATGCTATGGCAGTTCCTGGTGATGAGTCTTCTGGGATTGAGTCTGAGAGAGATTGCATCCTAATATTTGGGGCATTGTCATTGACATCTATTACATATATGGATACCTTGCAATGTGTCACATGACCTCCACCATCTTTAGCCTCTATGGTCATTTCATAGGTATCTGCTTTTTCATAGTCTAAATATCCTAACATTTTAATATCTCCTTTTAATGAATCTATAGTAAATAATTGGTATGCATTATCAGGAATATGACTAAGAGAATATGTTATTTGAGCATTAGAGCCTTCATCTTCATCAGTTGCATTTAGTTGAATTACAAGTGATCCAACAGCTGCATTTTCATGTAATCTTATGTGATACACATCTTGGTTAAACTTAGGTAGGTTGTCATTAAAATCTTGGACAACAATCTTAATTATAGCAGTGCTTGATTTCTGAGGGTTGCCTCCATCCAAAGCTGCTAATATTAACTCATAGAAACTTTGCTTCTCTCTATCCAATGATTTTTCTAGTATAATTTCTGGATATTTTATTCCATCCGTTGCAATTTTTTCTCCAAGGCCAAAGTTTTCATTACCACTTAAAGTATAACTTTGTACAGAGTTGGTGCCTAAATCTGGATCTTGTGCATTTCCTAAAGCAAAGTGTGCACCAGGTAAAGTAACTTCACTTATTTCTAAATCAAAACATTTTTTTGAAAATATCGGTGCATTATCATTCACATCCTGGATTTCAATAGTGATTGTGTAAAAATTCAAAGGATTTTCAATGACAGCCTCTAGGTTTATAAAGCAGGTAGGTTTTATTCCACATAATATTTCTCTATCAATTCTGTCAGATACCAATATATCTCCATTTTCCAAGTTTACATTGAAATATTGTTTTTCTATCTGTGAGATAAGTTGAAATTTTCTATTTGCTAATTCCTTTACATTTAATCCTAGATCTTTTGCCATATTTCCAATTACAAATCCTTGCTTCATCTCTTCGGGTACTGAATATTGTAGCTGGCCATAAATATTATTGATAAAGAATAAAATAAAGCCAGATACCTTATATATCTGCTCCCATTGTCTTCTTCTGTGTCTTGCTGTATAATTCATTTTCAGAAAGCTTTGACACAACATTCTGTTTACTGTAATCCACAAGGAAGAGAGTATAATTCCTGATGCAAAATTCTTTGTAAAGATGTTTTCAGACAGAGTATTCTGTAGAAATATTGCTGCTTTTCCTTATATCCTGCTCTATGACAGTAACATTTACTAGATCTCCTTTCTAAGGTGTGTAAAATATTTAACACAGTCTTATAGTGCCACTCAGTGTTCAAATCCAGGAACTGCCGTTGCTCATCAAAAAGCCAATTTTAAACTATTTTGTAAATTTTATTTTGTCTTTGCATATTTATGTTTGTTTTTTAAATGGTATTACAAAGTATCTAGATAATTAAACATATATAAATACAATATAATATTATTTAAGGATCAAAATGAAGCTTCTATGCCATAAAGGAAAACAAACATATTAATAGTGTATTCAATACCTTTTAAAGTAACAATATATGACATTAGTATATAACAGTTTTCTCCTTTTAGTAATTGTTTATAATTTTCAGTATTTTTTGGAGCTTTTTTTAAATTTATAATCGAAATCTTCTACCATCTGAAATGCTGAAAAGCATAATTAGCATCTGAGTAACTAAGATCCCATTTTGATGTACATAACTGTGGATACGTTTGGCATAATTTAGACACCAGTAGCAATTAATTTACCTAGACCAGATATTGTTTCACAATGTGTTCATTAAAAGTAATCTATAAACAGTTTTTACGGTAAATGTATAATACATTTAGGGATAAAAAATAACATATCCAGATAAAAATGTCCGATTGCTATAAACTCTGCATGCCGTTATGTCCCAGGCAGATACATAACTTAATATAGGTATGGTTTGATTAGACTCTGGGTATTTCCACAAGAAGACATAAAATAGCTTTTTCCAATGCCCTATAAAATGGCTTTCAGAGGCAATTTTTAGGTAATGTACCTCTTGGTGAGAGATAGTTAACTGATAGGTATGCTTTTACGATGCACTTGAAGATATTTTATGCAGTCAGGACAGAGTGTAGAGTGGGGCCCAAAAAAAGACCAGAGAGGGTGAGTAGAGCTTCCGTCACCACTCTTTGTGTCTCCCACATGCTGATGACCCCTTCCATAATAGAAGTGATCATTAGCATTCAGACTATAAGATGCACTGCCACTTTTCCCTCACATTTGAGGGGAAAAAAGTGTATCTTATTGTCTTAAAAATATGGTAGTTTCACTCCAGATTTATCACATGAACCTTTTTAGACAAAGTGTTAGATGTAAAAATGTGCCAATGTAACGGTACACACACACACGGGGGAGGATAGTGACCACTGCGCTCTACCCTCACCCCTGGCCCTGCCTACTGGCCTCATGAGTCCTGATGACAGGGGACAACTGGACGGCAGTCCCTAACTTAGGATACATGCGGGAAGGACAGACAAGACAAATAACGGATAGTGAACGGACCGGGTCAAAACCAAGAGGACAACACAGTACAGAGGGATAAGGAAAGAAAGGTCAGGAGAAGCCGGGGTCATAAATACCAGGAGAGTCGAGAAGTACCAAAGGAGTCTGCAAAGAATAGTCAGGTGGAAGCCGAGGTCAATATACCAGGAAGGATGCGCAGTACAGGAGGAGCAGGCAAAGGATCATCAGGGAACAGGATCAGGTAAGTACACAGGTATCCAACAACTGCCAGGAAATTAAATTAACAGGCAACCTATGGCCAGCAGGCTGCCTGTATTTATAGTGGGGAGTGAGGGTCATGTGACGTGGCCAGCGTCACATGACTGACAGACCAACCAGTCGAGAACCGAGTGATCAGCTCAGCGCTCAAGGCAGACCTAGGAGCAGGGAGCCTCCCAGCTAGCAAAGCCGCCCTGGGAACGAGGTCAAACACAGATCCTCGCTCCCGAAGCTAAGCAGCAGGTCTGCGGCTGATAGGAGACCGAGTGTGCCTTCGGCACCCCGTTACAGCCAAACTTAACAAACAGTGGCCCGAGTTTATTAGTCAGTGTGCACCTAGACACGGAGATCGCCGTTCCCCATCATTGCGCCCACTACATACAAAGGAATGTGATTTGTGACAAAGTAATTCATAACAAATCAAATTTCTTATAAAATTCAGCGAAGTAGCCAAATCAATTTTTTCATAACCTTGTTCATCACTAAACATGACCCAAAATTTTTTGGGTAGTTTATATAAAAATTAAAGAACTATGCAAAAATGAAAATATTATCAATAGATAGGATTTCAAGAAATACTTCCATACCTGTGTAATATTGGTAGTTGTAGTCGTCAAGTTACTGTTGGATGAATAATTCATAGCTGATTCTTCAGTGTCTATGAGATTGTCTGTGGGAATGTTCTGCACTGGTTTCAGATAAGCTATTTCATTGTGCTTTGAGTCCAAAGTCACACACATATCATATGAGAATGGGAAAGGTAAACTTGTATCACTGATCTCAGAAGGACATTGCAGGGTGAACTGAGGGTATAGATTCCCACTATAAGCTCCATAGGTTGTAGGAGAATTAGATTTCCTGCACTTTAACACTATTGTAATTAACACAGTTACAATGAATAGAATTGAAATAAGACCTATGGAAACTACCAAGTAGAAAGTTACATTGGAAGAAGTAATTGATGTATTAGGTTGTCTTCTTTTCTCTGGTAGAACCTGTTGAAAGTTGTCAGCTACAACTAAATTAACTGAAACTGTAGATGACAGAGATGGGACTCCATTATCCTTCACCAGAACCACAATTTTTTGTCTTAAAGACTCTAAGTCTGGAAGATCTCGTCCAATCCTGATTTCTCCAGTATATTGGCCAATAGTGAATAATGATGGTTCTAGAACATGTAGTAAGTGGTAGGAGAGCCAGGCATTGTGTCCAGAGTCAGCATCCACTGCAATAACTTTGGTGACCAGATAACCTTTCTCAGCAGAGTCAGGAATAAACTCAAATAATGCTGATCCCTCAGTCTCTGGTGATGGGTAGAGAATTTTAGGAGCATTATCATTCTTATCAATGATACATATCTTCACTGTGACATTAGTGCTTAGAGAAGGAGATCCACTGTCTTTAGCCATCACCTGGAACTGAAATTCCTGCAGCTTCTCATAGTCAAATGATCTCTGGGCATAAATCACTCCACTTATAGAATTAATTGAAATATATGATGTCACAGGAATATCTTCTAAATTACTAATCAAAATGATATAAGTAATTTTCCCATTTTCATCACAATCAAAATCTGAAGCTTGGAGATTGTGTATTGATGTACCTGGTTGATTATTTTCTCCAATATATAGAACATAGTTCATCTTCTCAAAGACTGGAGCATTGTCATTAACATCTGAGATGTTTAGTTGAATAGTTTTATTGGTAGAGAGTGGAGGAGATCCATTATCTATACATTGTATGGTAACATTGTAAGACGGATTTCTTTCTCGGTCCATGCTACCTGCAGTTACTAGTTTATAGTAACTACTAGAGGATGGAATTAGCTGAAAAGCCAAAATGTCTGAGATATGACAAGCAACTTCACCATTAATCCCAGAGTCCATGTCCTGGACATTTAATAATGCTATGACAGTTCCTGGTGGTGAATCTTCTGAGATTGTTGCTGAGAGAGATGTGATAGTTATTTCTGGTGTATTGTCATTGACATCTATTACTTGTATTGATACCTTGCAGTGTGTCACATGACCTCCACCATCTTTTGCCACTACGATCATTTCATAGGTATCTGATGTTTCATAGTCCAAGTTTCCTAATACTTTTACACCCCCATTTAATGAATCAATGGTAAATAATTGGCATGCATTGTCAGGAATATGACTAAAAATATATGTTATTTGACCATTAGAACCTTCATCTTCATCAGTCGCATTTAGCTGAATTACAAGAGATCCAACAGCTGCATTTTCATGTAGTTTTATGTGATATGTATCCTGACTAAACATAGGTAGGTTGTCATTAAAGTCCTGGACAATAATCTTAATTGTAGCAGTGCTTGATTTCTGTGGGTTACCTCCATCCAATGCTGTTAATATTAGCTCATATAAACTTTGCTCTTCTCTGTCCAATGATTTTTCTAGTATAATTTCTGGGTATTTTATTCCATCTGTTGAAATTTTTTCTCCAAGACCAAAGTGTTCATTACCACTTAATGTATAACTTTGTATTGAGTTGGTACCTAAATCTGGATCTTGCGCATTCCCTAAAGCAAAGCGGGCACCAGGAGAGGTAAGTTCACTGATTTCTAAATCAATTTTTTTATCTGAAAATTTCGGAGAGTTATCATTAACATCCTGGATTTCAATGGTGATTGTGTAAAAATTCAAAGGATTTTCGATTACAGCCTCTAAATTTATAAAGCATGTAGATTTTATTCCACATAATTTTTCTCTATCAATTCTGTCTAAGACGTATAAATCTCCATTTTCCAAATTCACATTGAAATTTAGTTTTTTTGACTTTGAAATAAGTTGGAAATTCCTATTTGCTAATTCCTTTACTTTTAATCCAATATCTTTTGCCACATTTCCGATTGCAGATCCTTGCCTCACTTCTTCAAATACTGAATATTGTAACTGCCCATTGGTATCAATGATAAAGAAGATAAAACAAAATACCTGATATATCTGCTTCCATTGTTTCTTTCTCTTTCTTTTTACCTTCATTGTCATAAAGCGTTGATAGAAAACTTTTCTTTAAAATGGAAAATCCTTTGCAAAGATGATTCTTAAGGATCAGACTGCAGTGTGTTCTCTGAAAAGCTTCCCAATATGCTGTGCTTTGAGACTAGAGTCAAAAGAGTGAAGTTTCTTTCTGGGTTAAGTAAAAATTCATACACAGTCTAATAGTGCCGCTTAGTGTTGAAAAACTAAAACTGCAGCTGTTTAAGATGACATTTTTTAGAATGCATGACTTTAGGTTTTAATTCATGTTTCTCTTTGCTTTCTTAAACATGTAAGAACATAGCATATTACGATTACTAAAATGACCTCAGCAGGTCCTTTAATGACAGCAATGAAATGCAGTGGAAATTTTTTTGGGGGATTAAGTTAATTTTCATGGCAAAGAAGGACTATGCAATTCATCTGATCACTCTTCATAACATTCTGGAGTATATGCAAATTGCTATTATAAAAACTTAAGCAGCAACTTTTCCAATTTCCAATATTTATCTAATTCTCAAAACTTTTGGCCACGACTATACACCCAAAAATTGGTTAATTTCATCCGAAAAAGTAAATGACAATTTTTTTGTTGTTTAACCTGTCTACTAGTTATAGCAGTAGTACTATACACCCAAAAATTTGTAAATTTCACCATAAAATGTAACTGACAATTTATTTAATTACCGTTCCACTAGGTATAGCAGTGGTACTATACACACCAAAATTGGTGAATTTCACCCGAAAATGTAAATGACAATTATTTTTTTTTAACCGGCCTACTAGGTATAGCAGTGGTACTATACACCCAAAAATTGGTTAATTTCACCAGAAAATGTTAATGACAAAGTAGTGAAATGATATAAAATAAGACACGTACAAAAAAAAAATATGGATTTATGAGGTGGAGTTCCATATGGAGTAGGAGTTTGAGGAGGCGGTGGAATTAGCGGAGTAGGTGGAAACGGCGGTGGAGGAGGACGAGATAGCCAACACAGTTTTTTGGTTTTAATTTAATTTTGTAAAATTAAGGTACAATCCAAAAGAGTGTGAAATATCCAAAATACAAACATGAGCAATTGCGCTGCAGTATAACAATGGCTGCTTAGTGCTGGTATACATGTCTATTCTGCACAAAGTACGGACAAGTCCTGAGGGATCCATGCCTGGTTCATTTTAATGAACGTGAGCTTGTCCACATTGGCTGTGGACAGGCGGCTGCGCTTGTCTGTGATGACGCCCCCTGCCGTGCTAAACACACGTTCAGATAATACACTGGCTGCAGGGCAGGCCAGCACCTCCAAGGCATAAAGGGCAAGCTCAGGCCATGTGCCCAATTTGGAGACCCAGAAGTTGAAGGGGGCAGACCAGTCATTCAGTATGTGTAGGCGTGTGCACACATACTGCTCCACAATGTTGCTGAAATGCTGCCTCCTGCTAAGACGTTCCATATCAGCTGGTGGTGCTGGTTGTTGTGGCGTGCTGACAAAGCTTTTCCACATTTTGGCCATGCTAACCCTGCCTTCTGAGGTGCTGGCGGTGCCCCAGCTGCGTTGGCGACCTCTTCCTCGTCCTCTGCCTTTGCCTTGTGCTTCCACTGTGCCCCAGCTGTCAGGTGGGAATGCCATCAGCAGCGTGTCTACCAGCGTTCACTTGTACTCGCGCATCTCACGATCACGGGATCCAGCAGCGTGGCCACCCAGTAATCAGCACAAGTTAGAATGTGGGCAACTCAGCGGTCATTGCAGAGACACTGCAGCATGTAATCGCTCATGTGTGCCAGGCTGCCCAGAGGCAACGAAAAGCTGTCCTCTGTGGGAGGTGTATCGTCTGTGTCCTCTGTATCCCCCATCCAAGCACCAGTGATGGCCATGAGCTGGTCTGGATGCCACCCTGCTGTGAACATGGTTCCTCCTCCTGCATCTCCTCCTCCTCATCCTCCACCTCCTCATTCTCCGGTACTGTGCCCTGACTGGACAATTGTGTACCTTTGGTTTGTGGGTGCAGGAACCCACTCTCGGAGCCACTTGGGAATGACTGGCTGGAAACCCTACGAAATGATCCCTCTTCCTCCTCCTCCTCCTGTGCCACATCCTCTTCCATCATCGCCAGGATCATTTTTTTAAGGAGGCATAGAAGTGGGATAGTAATGCTGAGAACGGCGTTATCGGCACTGGCCATGTTGGTGGAGTACTCGAAACAGCGCAACAAGGAACACAGGTCTCGCATGGAGTCCCGGTCATTGGTGGTGAAGTAGTGCTGTTCCGTCGAGCGAATCACCCATGCGTGCTGCAGCTGAAACTCCACTATCGCCTGCTGCTGCTCTCACAGTCTGGCCAGCATGTGCAAGGTGGAGTTCCACCTTGTGGGCACGTCGCATATGAGGCGGTGAGCGTGAAGGCTGAAGTTACGCTGCAGCGCTGACAGGCAAGCAGCAGCAGGGTGAGAATGCCAAAAGCGCACACAGATGGCCCGCACTTTATGCAGCAGCTCTGACATATCGGGGTAATTTTTAAGGAATCTCTGCACCACCAAATTCAGCACATGCGCCAGGCAAGGGATGTGCGTCAATCCGGCTAGTCCCAGAGCTGCTACGAGATTTTGCCCATTATCGCACACCTTCAGGCCGGGCTTGAGGCTGACTAGCACAAACCACTCATCGGTCTGTTGTTCAAGGCCCGTCCACAGCTCCTGCGCAGTGTGGGGTTTGTCCCCCAAACAGATAAGTTTTAAAACTGCCTGCTGTCGTTTACCCCTGGCTGTGTTGAAGTTGGTGGTGAAGGTGTTACGCTGACCGGATGAGGAGCTGGTAGAGGATGAGGAAGCAGAATAGGAGGAGGAAGCAACAGGAGGAAAACTGAAGCGCCCTGCAATCCTCGGTGGTGGAAGGAAATGTGCCAAACTGCTATCCGCCTCAGGCCCAGCCGCCACTGCATTTACCCAGTGTGCTGTTATGGAGATATAACGGCCCTGACTGTGCTTACTGGTCCACGCATCCATAGTCAGGTGCACCTTGCCACAGATGGTGTTGCGCAGTGCACACCTGATTTTATCCCCTACTTGGTTGTGAAGGGAAGGGATGGCTCGCCTTGAAAAGTAGTGGCGGCTGGGCACGACGTACTGTGGGACAGCCACTGCCATAAGGCCTTTAAAACTATCCGTCTCCACCAGATGGAATGACAGCATTTCAAAGGCCAGTAATTTAGAAATGCTGGCATTCAGGGCTAGGGATCGCGGGTCGGTAGGGGGGTACTTCCTCTTCCTCTCCAGCGTTTGGGATATGGAGAGCTGAACGCTTCTGTGGGACATTGTGAAGATGCTTGGTGACCCAGGTGTTGGTGTTGCTGGCAGATCCTCTGTTTGCCAGGTGGCAGGTGGCACTGTCACTCCAGAGGTGGATGAAGAGGCCGCGACTGCAGCAGAAGAGGAAGCAGGAGGAGCCAGAGATCTTTCTTGGTTTTTGAGGTGTTTACTCCACTGCAGCTCGTGCTTTGCACTTAAATGCCTGGTCATGCAGGTTGTGCTCAGGTTGAGAACTTTTATGCCTCGCTTCAGGCTCTGATTGCACAGCGTGCAAACCACTCGTGTCTTGTCGTCAGCACATTGTCTGAAGAACTGCCACGGCAGGGAACTCCTTGGAGCTGGCTTTGGTGTACACGGTCCCTTGCTGCGGTGGGTTGTAGCAAGAGTACTGTCTAGAGGACGGCCCCTCCGCTTTTGCACCCTGCTCCCTCTTCTGCTGTGCTAGTACTCTGTGCGACCACCGCCTCTTCCTCCGAACTACATAGGTCACTAGCATGACATTGATTCCATGTGGGGTCGAGGACCTCATCGTCCTCCACATCATCTTCCACCCAGTCTTCATTCCTGCCTTCCTTGTCGGTCTGCTCACTTTCGAAAGCCCCAACAGTTGGCACCTGTGTTTTGTCATCGTCCGAGACGTGCTGGGAAGGTCCTCCCATGTACTCATCTTGAAAGATATATGGTTGGGCATCGGTACACTCAATCTCTTCCACGTCTGGGGCAGGGCTAGGTGGATGGCCCTGAGAAACCCTGCTAACAGAGTCATCAAAAAGCAGAAGAGACTGCTGCATGACTTGGGGCTCAGACTGCTTGGCTGCTTGGCTGATTTGCAAGGGGTGAGGTGAAAGACTGATGGACATCGGCCGCAGGTGCCAACTGTGGTCTTTCAGCAGGAGACTGGGTGGGAGACAATGTGAAGAAACTGGATCCACTGTCAGCAACCCAATCTACTTGTACTTGTTCAGGCCTCACCATTCGTAGAGCAGCATTAGGCCCGACCAAATACCTCTGCAGGTTTTGTCGCCTACTCGCACCTGAGGAAGAGGTTTCACTTGTGCGTGTAGCTGGCACAGATCGACCACGTCCTCTCCCTGCAACATGAGCTCCGCCTGCAGCAACACGACCTGGGCCACGTCCCTTATTTGACGCTCTCCTCATATTTTTCGAATTTAGGATTTTGCCCTAAATGGGTGTTTAATTAATAGTAGAATAGAAGGACAGTATGTAAAGGGAGTATCTCACAGTGCCCGAACCAGTGTAGGCCTGAAGTAAATTTATCTTTGCCCAAAATGGCTGTATTTCAAATGGCTGTATTTAAAATGCCTGATTCAAATTCCTGTATGTAGAGGGGGTATCTCACACGTTCTGAACCACTGTAGGCCTGAAGTAAATATTTCTTTGCCCAAAAAGGCTGTATTTTAAATGGCTGTATTTCAAATGCCTGATTCAAACCCCTGTATGTAGAGGGGGTATCTCACAGGGCCTGAACCAGTGTAGGCCTGAAGTAAATATATCTTTGCACAAAATGGCTGTATTTCAAATGGCTGTATTTCAAATCCCTGATTCAAACCCCTGTATGTAGAGCGGATATCTCACACGGTCTGAACCAGTGTAGGCCTGAAGTAAATATATCTTTGAACAAAATGGCTGTATTTCCAATGGCTGTATTTCAAATGCCTGATTCAAACCCCTGTATGTAGAGGGGGTATCTCACACGGTCTGAACCAGTGTAGGCCTGAAGTAAATATATTTTTGCACAAAATGGCTGTATTTAAAATGCCTGTATTTAAAATGCCTGATTCAAACCCCTGTATGGTGAGGGGATATCTCACACGGTCTGAACCAGTGTAGGACTGAAGTAAATATATCTTTGAACAAAATGGCTGTATTTCCAATGGCTGTATTTCAAATGCCTGATTCAAACCCCTGTATGTAGAGGGGGTATCTCACACGGTCTGAACCAGTGTAGGCCTGAAGTAAATATATCTTTGCACAAAATGGCTGTATTTTAAATGGCTGTATTTCAAATGCCTGATTCAAACTCCTGTATGTAGAGGGGGTATCTCACAAGGCCTGAACCAGTGTAGGCCTGATGTAAATATATCTTTGCACAAAATGGCTGTATTTCAAATGGCTGTATTTCTATTCCTGATTCAAACCCCCGTATGTAGGGCGGTATCTCACACAGTCTGTGCCAGTGTAGGCCTGAAGTAAATATTTCTTTGCACAAAATGGCTGTATTTTAAATGGCTGTATTTCAAATGCCTGATTCAAACCCCTGTATGTAGGGGGGTATCTCACACGGTCTGAGCCAGTGTAGGCCTGAAGTAAATATATCTTTGCACAAAATGGCTGTATTTCAAATGCCTGTATTTAAAATGCCTGATTCAAACCCCTGTATGGTGAGGAGATATCTCACACTGTCTGAACCAGTGTAGGCCTATAGTAAATATGTCTTTGCACAAAAAGGCTGTATTTCAAATCCCTGATTAAAATCCCTGTATGTAGAGGGGATATCTCACATGGTCTGAACCAGTGTAGTCCTGAAGTAAATATATCTTTGCACAAAATGGCTGTATTTCAAAAGGCTGTATTTCAAATGCCTGATTCAAACCCCTGTATGTAGAGGGGGTATCTCACAGGGCGTGAACCAGTGTAGGCCTGAAGTAAATATATCTTTGCACAAAATGGCTGTATTTCAAATGGCTGTATTTCAAATGCCTGATTCAAACCCCTGTATGTATAGGGGTATCTCACAGGGCGTGAACCAGTGTAGGCCTGAAGTAAATATATCTTTGCCCAAAATGGCTGTATTTTAAATGGCTGTATTTCAAATGCCTGATTCAAACCCCTGTATGTAGAGGGGGTATCTCACAGGGCCTGAACCAGTGTAGGCCTGAAGTAAATATATCTTTGCACAAAATGGCTGTATTTCAAATGGCTGTATTTCTATTCCTGATTCAAACCCCCGTATGTAGAGGGGTATCTCACACGGTCTGAGCCAGTGTAAGCCTGAAGTAAATATTTCTTTGCCCAAAATAGCTGTATTTCAAATGGCTGTATTTCAAATCCCTGATTCAAACTCCTGTATGTAGAGGGGGTATCTCACACGGTCTGAACCACTGTAGGCATGAATTCAATATTTCTTTTCCCAAAATGGCTGTATTTTAAATGGCTGTATTTCAAATGCCTGATTCAAACCCCTGTATATAGAGGGGGTATCTCAGACGGTCTAAACCACTGTAGGCCTGAAGTAAATATATCTTTGCACAAAATTGCTGTATTTCAAATGGCTGTATTTCTATTCCTGATTCAAACCCCTGTATGTAGGGGGGTATCTCACACGGTCTGAGCCAGTGTAGGCCTGAAGTAAATATTTCTTTACTCAAAATGGCTGTATTTCAAATGGCTATATTTCAAATCCCTGATTCAAACCCCTGTATGTAGAGGGGATATCTCACATGGTCTGAACCAGTGTAGGCCTGAAGTAAATATATCTTTGCACAAAATGGCTGTATTTCAAATGGCTGTATTTCAAATTCCTGAATCAAACCCCTGTATAGAGAGGGAGTATCTCATAGGGCCTGAACCACTGTAGGCCTGAAGTAAATATTTCTTTGCCCAAAATGGCTGTATTTTAAATGTCTGTATTTCAAATGCCTGATTCAAACCCCTGTATGTAGAGGGGGTATCTCACAGGGCCTGAACCAGTGTAGGCCTGAAGTAAATATATCTTTGCACAAAATGGCTGTATTTCAAATGGCTGTATTTCTATTCCTGATTCAAACCCCTATATGTAGGGGGGTATCTCACACAGTCTGAGCCAGTGTAGGCCTGAAGTAAATATTTCTTTGCTCAAAATGGCTGTATTTCAAATGGCTATATTTCAAATCCCTGATTCAAACCCCTGTATGTAGAGGGGATATCTCACACGGTCTGAACCAGTGTAGGCCTGAAGTAAATATATCTTTGCACAAAATGGCTGTATTTCAAATGGCTGTATTTCAAATCCCTGATTCAAACCCCTGTATGTAAAGGGTGTATCTCACATGGTCTGAACCACTGTAGGCATGAATTCAATATTTCTTTGCCCAAAATAGCTGTATTTTAAATGGCTGTATTTCAAATGCCTGATTCAAACCCCTGTATATAGATGGGTTATCTTACACGGTTTGAACCACTGTAGGCCTGAAGTAAATATTTCTTTGCACAAAATGGCTGTATTTTAAATGGCTGTATTTCAAATGCCTGATTCAAACCCCTGAATGTAGAGGGGGTATCTCACACGGTCTGAACCACTGTAGGCCTGAAGTAAATATATCTTTGCACAAAATTGCTGTATTTCAAATGGCTGTATTTCAAATCCCTGAATCAAACCCCTGTATGTAGAGGGAGTATCTCACAGGGCCTGAACCACTGTAGGCCTGAAGTAAATATTTCTTTGCCCAAAATGGCTGTATTTTAAATGTCTGTATTTCAAATGCCTGATTCAAACCCCTGTATGTAGAGGTGGTATCTCACAGGGCCTGAACCAGTGTAGTCCTGAAGTAAATATATCTTTGCACAAAATGGCTGTATTTCGAATGGCTGTATTTCAAATCCCTGATTCAAACCCCTGTATGTAGAGGGGATATCTCACACGGTCTGAACCAGTGTAGGCCTGAAGTAAATATATCTTTGCACAAAATGGCTGTATTTCAAATGGCTGTATTTCTATTCCTGATTCAAAATCCTGTATGTAGGGGGGTATCTCACACGGTCTGAGCCAGTGTAGGCCTGAAGTAAATATTTCTTTGCCCAAAATGGCTGTATTTCAAATGGCTGTATTTCAAATCCCTGATTCAAACCCCTGTATGTAGAGGGGATATCTCACAGTCTGAACCAGTGTAGGCTTGAAGTAAATATATCTTTGCACAAAATGGCTGTATTTCAAATGGCTGTATTTCAAATCCCTGATTCAAACCCCTGTATGTAGAGGGTGTATCTCACGCGGTCTGAACCACTGTAGGCCTGAATTCAATATTGGTGCACCAAATGGCGGTATTTAAAATCTCTGAATGTAACCCAAATGTATTAAGGGTGTATGTCACAATGACATCTGCATCAAAAGCTGCCAACTAAATTTTTTGTGCCCAAACGAGTGTTTGTTTAACAACTGAATTTGACAGCAGTATTTAAGCCTGTAATTTCACACGTGCTGATGCTGCAAGGCCTGAAAATAGTGTTTTTTGTCAAAAAAATTTTTTTTTAAAACCCCAGAAAATGATGGGTGTATTTCTAGCTTAAATTGCACACTGACTAATCAAGATGTTGTAGATTGCCAAAATTGTGTTTTTTTGGTAACAGAAATATGAATGATGTATATATTAAACTTGAATTTAACAATTTCAGATCTGGAAAATACTGTTTTTTCCAAAAAAACATGTGTTTTTTTCAAACCCCAGAAAATGATGGGTGTATTTCTACCTTAAATTGCACACTGACTAATCCAGATGTTGTAGATTGCCCAAAAAGTATTTTTTTTGCTAACAGAATAAGAAATCTGTATATATTAAACTTGAATTTAACACTTGCAGATCTGGAAAATGCTGTTTTTTGCAAAAAAAATTGTTTTTTTCAAACCCCAGAAAATGATGGGTGTATTTCTACCTTAAATTGCACACTGACTAATACAAATGTTGTAGATTGCCAAAAAAGTCTTTTTTTCGCTAACAGAATATGAAAGCTGTATATATTAAACTTGAATTTAGCACTTGCAGATCTGGAAAATACTGTTTTAAAAAAAAATAGTGTGTTTTTAAATCCCCAGAAAATGATGGGTGTATTTCTACCTTAAATTGCACACTGACTAATACAGATGTTGTAGTTTTCTCCCAAAAAAATGGTGATTTGCAATGTCCCAAAAGCTCAGATGTAGTGCTGGTGCACTGAGCATGCATAAAATGGCCGCCGCCACCCACCTAACTTACAGAATTATAGAAGTAATTTTTTTTTTGGTCAATGGCCTCAGGGCAGGGTAAAACGATAGTGTCCTGCACCCACACAACTATTTCTAGGTAGATAGCTGAGTTAGATTCTCTCCTATTCTCTCCCTGAATTCACAAGTCCAGCAGCATCCTCTCCCTACACTTGTAAGAGCAGAGTGACGTGCAGCGCTACATGACTCAAGCTTATATAGAGCCTGAGTCCCATGCTGCTCTGGCCAATCACAGCCATGCCATTAGTAGGCATGGCTGTGATGGCCTCTTGGGGCAAGTAGTATGACGCTTGCTGATTGGCTGCTGTGTAATATAGTTAAAACCAAAGAGGACAGTATACTGCTACAGATGGATCTGGATGAATTGGAGGCTTGGACAGAGAAGTAGCAGATGACGTTTAATACAAATGTAAGGTTATGCACAAATGTAAGGTTATGCACATGGGAAGGAAAAATACATGTCACCAGTTCATGCTAGATGGTAAAACACTGGGTAATAGTGACATAGAAAAGGACTAAGGAATTTTAGTGGACATCAAACTTAACTGTAGAAATCAGTATCAGGCATCTGCTGCCAAGGCCAATAAAATTATAGGGTGTGTCAAAAGGATGGATACACATGATGAGACCATAGTCCTGTCACTTTACAAATCTCTAGTCAGACCACACATGGAGTATTGTGTACAATTCTGGGCTCCTGTTAACAAGATAGACAAAGCAGAGATGGAGAAAGTTCAGAGGAGGGCAAGTAAAGTAATAACTTGAACGGGTGGTCTAAAGTACCCAGAAAGATTATCCAAATTTAGGTTATTCAGTTTAGAAAATGACAACTGAGGGGAGATCTAATAACTATGTATACATATCTCAGGGGTCAGTACAAAGATCTCTCCCATCATCTATTTATCTTATACCCAGGACTGTAACAAGGGGATATCCTCTATGTCTACAGAAAAGAAAGTTTCTACACAAACAGAAAAGGATACTTTACTGTACTAGCAATGCAAATATGGAACTCTATCCAGGAAGAGGTGGTGATGGTGAACTCACTAAAAGAGTTCAAGAGGGGCCTGGATGTGTTTATGGATTATAAAATATTACTGGTTAGAGTTACTAGAATTCTGAAGAAGGGTCGTTGATCCAGGGAGTTATTCTGAATGTCTAAAGGAAGGGGCATTTTTTCCCCTAAAATGAGGAAAATTGGCTTCTACCTCATGTTTTTTTTTTTGCCTTCCTCTCAACTTCCAGGTTAACAGGCTGAACTGGAAAAACATATGTCTTTTTTAGCCTTATAAACTATGTTTAAGCCTGGCTTTGCTTCGTGTTCTTACACCAAGGAGTTTGCCTGGCATGGGTTGTGACTTTTTAGCAAATTTTGTAAAAACGCACATAGCAAATGAGCCATAATCCAGGTCTAATATCACTTTTAGCTCTTAAAAGTGTTGAGGATCATGAAATGTCAGAAAAATGTTGCAGTTGCCATGAAGATGTCGTAAAAACTGACATATCTGATTTCATAAATGACCCCATAACCTCTGAAAGAAACGCCCACATATGAACATAACTAAATGGGCCTTGGTAACTGCAGACAGGCTGTTTTTCCTCCATATTTGTATTGGGTTTCCATGGTATCTTCTCATACTCCAAAAACATACGAAGAAGTTAATTGCCCATGCAAAATTGTATTTTGTGCCATGTGTACATTGGCACTGGATCTCCTATTCTTTAACACTCCATATAACAACACAACTTTCCAGGCTATGCCTTGAGTTCTTTGGGTGAAAATTCTACATTGCACATGTTTATTTGCTATTGTTATTTTTGTCCTAAAAACTATAATAATATTTAAAAACCACCAAATATATTCCATAGCACTTTACATATCATAAAAAGTGACAAGATTTAGAATAGTTATTTTTAGAGATGAGCGAATCAAAGCTGACGAAGTCGAATTCGTTCTGAATTTCAGAAAAAATTTGATTCTGAAGGAATGTGAATTTTCTCGCGCTTCGTGGTAATGAATAGCAATTTTTCCTAACAGGACGGCTGGCCGGCTACAATGGCGGCTAAAATGGTGGCAACACGTGTGAGGACATGGGGCAAAGAACTTTGGGAAGGCGGGAAGACCCATAATGCCATGCATGCAGCCAATCAGCAGTCAGCCAGCCGGTGATGTCACAACCCTATAAATACGGTGGCCATCTTAGATTCTGCCATTTACCATCGTACTTTGTTCAGGGACAGACATGTATGCACACGCTAGGGAGATTGAAAGAAAAACTAATTGTTAAAAAAAAAAAAAGGAAAACAGCGATTTACTAGTGCAGGGAAAGGATAGTGAGAGGAATCATTTCACAGGCAGGTAGAGACATGTGCAGATGCTAGAGAGAGTCATAGGAAAATCCTCATTGTGAAAAAAAGCGATTTACACGTGCAGGGAAACATTACTTGGGGATCCAGATAGTCATAATACAGCTCTGTCATCCCATCAATTAGTTATTGGGGTGCAAGTGCTATGTTGAAAATCCTTTAGTGGCTTTTATCTGTGGAAAAAGATAAATATAAACGCAGGTTACATTTGCTGTTAACTCCGCTGATATCATTTAGAGGCCTATTTCAATACAAAACGAAAAATATTTACGCAGGTCACTTTTATTATTATTAGCGCTAAAAGCGTTTATTGCCATATTTATAGAGAAAAATATAAAAATAAACTAAGTTCATATTTGCTGTTATTTGCGCTAAAAGCTTTTTTTGTCATATTTCACTCCAATACGAGAAAAATAGACGCAGTTCACATTTGGCGTTATTTGTGCTAAAAGCGTTTATTGCCATAATTATAGAGAAAAATAAACCAAGTTCATATTTGGTGTTATTTGTGCTAAAAGCGTTTCTTGTCATATTTCACTACAATATGAGAAAAATAGACGCAGTTCACATTTGGTGTTATTTGCACTTAAAAGCGTTTATTGTCATATTTCACTATAATACGAGAAAAATTAACGCAGTTCACATTTGGTGTTATTTGTGCTAAAAGCGTTTATTGCCATATTTATAGAGAAAAAGAGAGAAATAGACTAAGTTCATATTTGCTGTTATTTGCGCTAAAAGCGTTTCTTGCCATATTTCTAGAGAAAAAGAGAAAAATAGACGCAGTTCACATTTGGTGTTATTTGCGCTGAAAGCATTTCTTGTCATATTTCACTACAATATGAGAAAAATAGACGCAGTTCACATTTGGTGTTATTTGCACTTAAAAGCGTTTATTGTCATATTTCACTATAATACGAGAAAAATAAACGCAGTTCACATTTGGTGTTATTTGTGCTAAAAGCGTTAATTGTCATATTTCCTTATAATACGAGAAAAATAAACTCAGTTCACATTTGGTGTTATTTGTGCTAAAAGCGTTTATTGCCATATTTATAGAGAAAAAGAGAGAAATAGACTAAGTTCATATTTGCTGTTATTTGCGCTAAAAGCGTTTCTTGCCATATTTCTAGAGATAAAGAGAAAAATAGACACAGTTCACATTTGGTGTTATTTGCGCTGAAAGCATTGCTTGTCATATTTCACTACAATATGAGAAAAATAGACGCAGTTCACATTTTGTGGAAGGCTGAAAAGTCAGCCTGAATTTGTGGGAGGGGCATATTACCTTTTTAAGCTCCAGCTCCCAGCTCCTCAGGGCGCTTCTGTTCACACGCTGGATAGGTGGTACCACAGCTGCTGCCGCCTTGTACGTCGCAGTTTTCTCCCCAGGGAAGGTATCGTATGCAGGCACTTCTTGTTCCCTACACTGGGCTCCCCGAGCAGCGGCACAGGCTCCGGCTTCCGGTCACGAGGTCGGCGTGCGTTCCAGCTTGGAGCGCACGCCGGAATTCACTCTAGGCCCGGCGGTCTCTCCACGGTCAGGCGGCTTCAGGACAGGTAAGCGCTGTCCCCATAAGCTATTTCCCCCCCACAGGAGCCCTCCGACCCGGGCCCCCATGTTCCAGGCTTCCGGTCACGGGTCCGGCGTGCGTTCCAGCGTGGAACGCACGCCGATATCTGCCCTCAGACCCGGTCCCCGCTACCCACACAAGGCTCGTCCCGCAGTTCACCCCCAACCATGACGCAACCAACTACTACTAAGCACATAGGGTATAGGTAGGGGTGTCCGCACGTCAATATTTGCTCCAGAGCCGAGCGCTTCGCCTCGCTCATGCGGCGGCGGGATGGGCAGGGTACGGCCTGCTGGTCACCCCTTCCACAGGGCTTCACCCGTCCCGTCTTCTGGCTTGGGCGCAGTCGCAAGGCCGCCGTGCGTTCCAGCGTGGAGCGCACCCCGGAACCCTCGTCCAGGCCTAGGCTTCCGGTCACATGACCAGCCTGCGTTCCAGCATGGAGCGCACGCCGGAATCCTCGCACAGGCCTGGGCTTCCGGTCAAATGCTCGGTGTGCGTTCCAGCGTGGAGCGCACGCCGGAATCCTCACTCAGGCCCGGCAGCTCTAATCGGCCAGGCGGCTCCAAGGCAGGTAGGCTCTGTCCCCACTGGGTTCCCCCTTACAGGAGTCTCCGGGCCCCATGTCCCGAGCTTCTGTTGATCGAGCTAGCGTGCGTTCCAGCGTGGAACGCACGCCGTTAGCTGCTCCCACATCGGGGTCTCCCCCTCCACAGGGCTTCATCCGTCCCGTCCTCTGGCTGGAGGAGTTTGGCGTGGAACGCACGTCAGACAAGTCCATATACGAAGTAGGCAGGGGTGTCTAGTTCCTGAGCAACAACTGCCCATGTCTTTAAGCGGCCAGTTTATAAATTGTGGGCACAAAAAAAAACAAAAAAAAAACTCAGCAGGGTTACCCAGCAACCAAAACGGTCAGAAGCGCACGCCCGCCGTACCGCGGTGGGATGAAGAAAAAGTTATCCTCTGTCCCCACTCTCAGGGGATCAGGGGGAGGGCTCCTGGGTCCCCGTTAGTCCTGGTAGGGCACTAGCTTTAGTTCTGAGGCCGAAGAGAGCTGGGGGTCTCACCAGGTGTAGGTTAGGTCTTTATCGCACCCCATACGCGATCATCCGTCACTAATCGTTCACTGCAATTATCTGTCGGCCTTACTATTTGGTCTACGGCCTCCAGACTGGCACCCCCGTCGAAACAGGCCACACGCGGCAAGCAGGGGTATTTAGCCCCTGGGCAACGACGGCCCATGCCCACAAACAAAAAAGAATAAAAAATATATACAATGAAATCGGTAGGTTCCAATCACCAGCCATTTCATACGCACTCCCGCCGTGCCGCAGCAGGAGGAAGGCAAGTCATCCTCGGTTCCTCATTTAGGGGGAGGGCCCCGGGGTCCCTGCTGGGTGGAAGGGACCTAGTTTCAGCTCGGCGTTCAAAGAAACCGGGGTCTCACCACGAGTAGGCCAGGTCATCATTGCACGCCATACTCATTCAGCGGTCACTAAACGCTCACTGCAGTCATCTATTCTATGGTGGCAACAGTGCCATGGGTTATATGTATGTACTTCACGTTATATGCTGCTGTCTCATCTACTAGTTCGCCAGGCTCACACCTACTTCTGTCTCCTGGATCACCCAGGCTCACACCTACTTCTGTCTCCTGGTTCGCCCAGGCTCATACCTGCCTCTGTCTCCTGGTTCGCCCAGGCTCATACCTGCCTCTGTCTCCTGGTTCGCCCAGGCTCATACCTGCCTCTGTCTCCTGGTTCGCCCAGGCTCATACCTGCCTCTGTCTCCTGGTTCGCCCAGGCTCATACCTGCCTCTGTCTCCTGGTTCGCCCAGGCTCATACCTGCCTCTGTCTCCTGGTTCGCCCAGGCTCATACCTGCCTCTGTCTCCTGGTTCGCCCAGGCTCATACCTGCCTCTGTCTCCTGGTTCGCCCAGGCTCATACCTGCCTCTGTCTCCTGGTTCGCCCAGGCTCATACCTGCCTCTGTCTCCTGGTTCGCCCAGGCTCATACCTGCCTCTGTCTCCTGGTTCGCCCAGGCTCATACCTGCCTCTGTCTCCTGGTTCGCCCAGGCTCATACCTGCCTCTGTCTCCTGGTTCGCCCAGGCTCATACCTGCCTCTGTCTCCTGGTTCGCCCAGGCTCATACCTGCCTCTGCCTCCTGGTTCGCCCAGGCACGCACCTATCTCTGCCTCCTGGATCGCCCAGGCACCCACCTACCTCTGCCTCCTGGATCGCCCAGGCACGCACCTACCTCTGCCTCCTGGATCGCCCAGGCACGCACCTACCTCTGCCTCCTGGATCGCCCAGGCACACACCTACCTCTGCCTCCTGGATCGCCCAGGCACGCACCTACCTCTGTCTCCTGGTTCGTCCAGGCTCATACCTACCTCTGCCTCCTGGATCGCCCAGGCACGCACCTTCTTCTGTCTCCTGGATCACCCAGGCTCACACCTACTTCTGTCTCCTGGATCACCCAGGCTCACACCTACTTCTGTCTCCTGGATCACCCAGGCTCACACCTACTTCTGTCTCCTGGATCACCCAGGCTCACACCTACTTCTGTCTCCTGGATCACCCAGGCTCACACCTTCTTCTGTCTCCTGGATCGCCCAGTCCCGTCACCCTCCTCAGTTATGTTCTCTTTTCCTTCCGAACCGTATGATTTACCCTCTCAGGAACGTGTCCTGATCGTTCACTTATGCGACATTTGGATCAAGGTCAGGTGACCCAACACATCGATACAGGTAGTAACCTCTAAGCCAGGTACGTTGCCTAGACCGACTCAAACCTTCTCGTAGGCACCAGTCGTACTACGTTCCGATCTCATATCCCTCATTGCTCATGCCAGGAACCTGGTTCAGCACTCCCTCTCCCCCAATACCATCAGGAACTACCAAGCCGGTGTCAGGGTTTACGAAGGTTTCGCCAGGTCCCACCCGCAGGTGGCTTGGACGATGTCTCCTACACCCTGGCGGTTATAGGCCCCTGTCACCGCAATCTCAGGCTGTCATTCAACACCATCTAGCTGTACCTAGCGGGGAGACAGCACTGCGCAATGCTTCATAACCCGAATGGAGGTTCCATTTCTTCAGTGCAGGCGGTAAAAGCTGCCCTTAGGGGGATCCAGAAGTGCGGGGACGTCCCTCCCGCCCGTGGGCAGCCTGTCTCCGGCGAGATGTTTAGGCGACTCTCGTCCGCGCTGGATGGATTTCCTTTTTGGCCACTCTCCTAGTTTGATTATTAAGGCAGCCATGTATCTCGGGTTTTACGGGTTCCTCAGGCCAGGTGAGTTCACCAGCACCTCCCCTAAACGTCAGGGGTCGCAGGTGCGACAGTTGTCCTGGGCCCGTGTCCATTTCATCCTCTGGCTCCCTTCCACGAAGGCCAATCAGCATGGACCTCCCTCGGAGGCCAGGTTTTAAAACCTCCAACGATTGGTGGCCAGTCATGGTCCCCCGTCAATTGCTGGCCCTGTTGCAAGATGCCTTCCCAGAGGCCCCGCTGCTTCCTTGGCGTGGGGGGGGCCCCTGTCGTCAATCTAGTTTGTGTCCCACATCAGAACGCTGGCCTCAGGTCTCGGTTATAACCCGCTGGCCATCACAGGACACTCGCTCCGAACCGGAGCCGCGTCCTCAGCATCAAAAACGGGGTCCCGGCGCACATGATTAAATGCATGGGTAGGTGGCGCTCTTCTTGCTTCACGAGATACGTCCCGAACCCGCATGTTGAGATTTCTCAGGCATTTTGTAATCTTGCTCTCTGGGTGGTATTAAAGGCTTTGGTCACTTCTCTGCTCTCCTCGTTTATTTTGCCCACTACTAGGCTTACCCTCGCTCCTGGCTTCCGGCACAACACAGCCAGCTAGGTCAGGGGAAGCGCTTCAACCACTCATCACAGTTAAGCCTCTCCCATAAGTGGAAGGCTGAAAAGTCAGCCTGAATTTGTGGGAGGGGCATATTACCTTTTTAAGCTCCAGCCCCCAGCTCCTCAGGGCGCTTCTGTTCACACCCACCCACCCCCCCTGTTCTCAAACACTCCCTTTAGGGTACGCCCACTACTAGGCTTACCCTCGCTCCTGGCTTCCGGCACAACACAGCCAGCTAGGTCAGGGGAAGCGCTTCAACCACTCATCACAGTTAAGCCTCTCCCATAAGTGCTATTTGCACTAAAAGCGTTCATTGTCATATTTCACTATAATACGAGAAAAATAAACGCAGTTCACATTTGGTGTTATTTGTGCTAAAAGCGTTTATTGCCATAATTATAGAGAAAAATATTTGCTGTTATTGCGCTAAAAGTGTTTCTTGCCATATTTCTAGAGAAAAAGAGAAAAATAGACGCAGTTCACATTTGGTGTTATTTGCGCTGAAAGCATTTCTTGTCATATTTCACTACAATGCAAGAAAAATAGTTTATTTACGCTGAAATCGTTTCATTGTCAATTTCAAATCCTTTAGTTGCCTATCTCAGTAAAAAAAGAAAAATATATTTGGCACTTTTAGGGGTGTTTTAATTTGCTTTTAATTTATTTAGTTCCGCTAAAAGTATGTCAGACAGAGAAGTGCCAGGCCCTGCACAGGGGAGTATCAGAGGCATAAATAATTCTGGCGCAGGCACAGGTCGCAGCAGAGTAAGGGGGCGTTGCAGCAGGGGTTTCTTCCTGAGACCTCAGGTCCACATGTGAGCTAGCGGTTGTGTCTTGACCAGAAACCCAGGGGTTCTTGATTGGCTGACTCGATCTTCGACTTCGTCACAAGTGACAGCAGCACAAGCAGCCTGAGTCTAGAGTCGCTGATGAGCAGCTTTCTTCACCCACATAGTGAAGAAACTACTCACCAGCAGCAGCAGGTAGACCTGGAGCAGGACCTGAATAAGCAGGTAGTGGCATACTTTGACAGCACCATGGCACCCGTCATAGAAGATCCGCTGGACTACTAGGCAGCATACTGGATTTGTGGCCACAATTGGCCGAGTTTGCCCTGGAAAAGCTGTCCTGCCCTGCCAGTAGTGTGTCATCAGAGCGGGTGTTTAATGTGGTGGGGGCCATAGTTACCCCAACAAGAACTCGCCTGTCCACCCAAAATGTGTAGAGACTTACTTTTGTCAAGATGAATCAGGCGTGGATCAGCCAGGATTTCAACCCACCAATGCCTGATGCATCAGATTAGATTATCCATCTCCACACTATGTCACCGTGCCACTCTGTGGTATCATGCTGCTGCTATTGCTGCCATGTCCACACTATGTCACCATGCCACTCTGTGGCCTCCTGATGCTGCCATCTCCATACTATGTCACTGTGCCACTCTGTGGCCTCCTGATGCTGTCATGTCCACGCTAAGTCAACGTGCCACTCTGTGGTATCATGCTGCTGCTGTTGCTACCATGTCCACACCATGTCACCTTGCCACTTTACTTCACTTCACTTTACTTCACTTGCCACTCTGTGGCCTAATCATACTGCTGCTGTCACCTCCACACTTTGTCATTGTGCCACTCTGTGGCCTCCTGATGCTGCCATGTCCACACTATGTCACCTTGCCACTCTGTGGTATCATGTTGCTGTTGCTGCCATCTGCACACTATGTCGCCTTGCCACTCTGTGGTCGCCTCCTGATGCAGCCATGTCCACACTATGTTACCATGCCATGTGGTATCATGTTGCTGCTGTTACTGCCATCTCCACACTATGTCACCTTGCCACTCTGTGGCCTCCCGATTCTGCAATCTCCACACTATGTCACCTTGCCACTCTGTGGCCTTATCATACTGCTGCTGTCACCTCTACACTTTGTCATTGTGCCACTCTGTGGCCTCCTGATGCTGATGCCACCTCCAAACCCTGTCATTATGCCACTTGGTGGTATCCTCATGCTTATTCCACCTCACCACTATGTCATAGGGTCACTCTGTGGACTTCTCATGCTATTACCACCCTCCCCACTCTATAACGGGGTCGCTATTGTCCTTGTTTGGCCTTCTTGAAATCACCATTTATTTGAACTTTCTTTTGATCGGTCAGAAGAAAGGAAAAATGAGACGTACAATGGATCCTGTCTGTGTAGCAGCTGTAAGGTCAGTATGGTCCCATCAGAATTGTCTTATGATTTGGTAGCCAAAAGCAGGAGTGGGTACAAAACACAGAAGACATGCAAATATTACCTTCACGTGTCATCTCTGTTTTAGATACACTCCTGTTTTTGTTTGCATTACCAATACTCATGGATTACTGAGCAAATGCTAACCGAGTGAAGGCGTTTGCTCCCCAGACAGGATCCGTTTTTTGTGGGTTATTGTTCTGACGGATCAGAGGAAGGGCAAATTAATCAGTGACGTCAACACAAACTGACACCCTGCTGACACCCTCTCCACTCTGTTGGGGGGCTCTACTTGTATAAGCGTTTAATAGAACATGTTCTGTAGACATCTATGTGGAATCAGCTGACGAGGGTGTAAAAGGAATGCGCATCTTCTTGATGCTAACATGGACTTGTAAGGCTGAGTTAATACTTGAGTTATTTGGTCAGTTTTGGCCCTGTGGCTGCCCAAATAAGTGAAGTGTGCAGTGATTCTAATAGCGACGCCTGTCATCTGCATGTCATACTGACTGACAGTAATATTTCATTACCCCAGCACACTCCCTATGCGTATTACTGCAAGGCACAGTGTTCTACACCCATATAAAGGCTCTATGCAGCCCGGAAATAGCCGTTTTTTATTGCGATTCATCACAAATATATTCAGATCAAAGCAAATTTTTGGAGAAAATTTGCTCATCTCTAGTTATTGTCTCTCATCAAAACTGAACCCATAATTTATAGATATCGCAGATCAAACAGCAGTCCAACTTAAAAGTAAAGCTGCAAAAGTTACCAATTACACTATAACACATAATGATCATATTTTCATTGCATTATTCTAAATATTTCCATATTCATTTTGTGCATCTTAATTTTTTTTAAAGATATCTTTCAAGGATTCTGATTTTTTTTATGAAGCAAAGCTTTAAACCCTCCAAATTTTCTGCTTCTCTTCATATAGCCATAGGGCCAACACAAGAGGGAGGTCTCTTAAGAGTTATGTATACACTCACCTAAAGAATTATTAGGAACACCATACTAATACGGTGTTGGACCCCCTTTTGCCTTCAGAACTGCCTTAATTCTACGTGGCATTGATTCAACAAGGTGCTGATAGCATTCTTTCGAAATGTTGGTCCATATTGATAGGATAGCATCTTGCAGTTGATGGAGATTTGAGGGATGCACATCCAGGGCACGAAGCTCCCGTTCCACCACATCCCAAAGATGCTCTATTGGGTTGAGATCTGTTGACTGTGGGGGCCATTTTAGTACAGTGAACTCATTGTCATGTTCAAGTAACCAATTTGAAATGATTCAAGCTTTGTGACATGGTGCATTATCCTGCTGGAAGTAGCCATCAGAGGATGGGTACATGGTGGTCATTAAGGGATGGACATGGTCAGAAACAATGCTCAGGTAGCCCGTGGCATTTAAACGATGCCCAATTGGCACTAAGGGGCCTAAAGTGTGCCCAGAAAACATCCCCCACACTATTACACCACCACCACCAGCCTGCACAGTGGTAACAAGGCATGATGGATACATGTTCTCATTCTGTTTATGCCAAATTCAGACTCTACCATTTGAATAAACTTGAAGTAAAAGAAAAGAAAATCCAGCACCTCGTATCTTTGCTTGACGGTGTTTATTCCACAATCCAAAATGTAAGCGGTTATGATTAAGAACCATCTGGTTCGAAACATGTAGACCGCATTGGGGCTTATACTTTGAAGGTTCCGTTACCGCTTACATTTTGGATTGTGGAATAAACACCGTCAAGCAAAGATACGAGGTGCTGGATTTTCTTTTCTTTTACTTCAAGTTTGTTAATTCGGGGTCTGATCCCTTCCGTGCACCTTTCAAACTGCAGATGCAGGTGAGCTGGACTTTTACCATTATCTACCATTTTAATGTCTCAACAGAAATCGAGACTCATCAGACCAGGCAACATTTTTCCAGTCTTCAACAGTCCAATTTTGGTGAGCTTGTGCAAATTGTAGCCTCTTTTTCCTATTTGTAGTGGAGATGAGTGGTACCCGGTGGGGTCTTCTGCTGTTGTAGCCCATCCGCCTCAAGGTTGTGCGTGTTGTGGCTTCACAAATGCTTTGCTGCATACCTCGGTTGTAACGAGTGGTTATTTCAGTCAATGTTGCTCTTCTATCAGCTTGAATCAGTCGGCCCATTCTCCTCTGACCTCTAGCATCCACAAGGCATTTTTGCCCACAGGACTGCCGCATACTGGATGTTTTTCCCTTTTCACACCATTCTTTGTAAACCCTAGAAATGGTTGTGCGTGAAAATCCCAGTAACTGAGCAGATTGTGAAATACTCAGACCGTCCCGTCTGGCACCAACAACCATGCACGCTCAAAATTGCTTAAATCACCTTTCTTTCCCATTCTGACATTCAGTTTGGAGTTCAGAAGATTGTCTTGACCGGGACCACACCCCTAAATGCATTGAAGCAACTGCCATGTGATTGGTTGACTAGATAATTGAATTAATGAGAAATAGAACAGGTGTTCCTAATAATTCTTTAGGTGAGTGTATAGTTCCCTTTGATTAAATCCATCCATGCAAATTAACCATCGCCTCTGCCCCCCCCCCCCCTCGGTTGTCATCAAAATGTTAATTGAAGATACTTAAGGGGCTTGAAAATGGCAGCAGGTCTCACATAGTGATAGTGGGGGACTAAAGAGATAATTGATTGGGTAGTGCATCATGTTATAAAACATCAGAGAATAGTACAGATGAAAAATAAAAAACATAGTAGAGAGAGATCAAATATGGCTATAGTAAATGACAATACTATACCAAGTTATTTTCTATGAATGTTTATGTGGCAGTATGAACACCAACCAGACTGTTTCCTCCATTCCAATGTGTTTCAAAGTAGTTTCTTCTGGGGAATAGAATAGTAGGATAGGATAGTATCATGTATATTTTTAAGGAGAACTCTTATAAATACACATTTCATTCATGTACTTTATTTTGTACAGTACTTGTATTGTTCTCTGATGTCTTATTACATGATGCTCCCTGCTGTGACTTTTAGGTGTTTTCATTAGTGTTATTCAAGCACCAAAGTGCTCGGGAGCTCGGGCCGAACACATCGGGATGCTCGGGTGCTCTACCGAGCACCCGAGTATAATGGAAGTCAATGGGAGAACCCGAGCACTAAACCTCCCCTTGCTCTGAAGAGGGGAGGGTGCCTGGTTCATAGTAAAAGGTCACAAATTGATGGAAACACCACCTAAATGGTTCGGAAACAGCATGGGGAGGATATCTGGATGCATCTTAGACTCCCAGGTCGCTGCTGGGAACAATGTTGTCCGAGTAGTACGCCACTTTTACAGACTGACAATAATACGCAACAAACCAAAGATAAAATCGATTTTAGAGGAAAAATTGTTAGGAAACATTCTTTCCTGTATATTTACTTGTATATAAAGTGCAAGTGCTGCCAAAAATTACAAGGAAGAGGCACTCCGATACAACCTGTATATCAAATAAAGGAGGGCCTCATTCACATTGTGGTATAATTGTTCAGTTAGTGGGACTCCTACACCCATAAAGTCTATGCACTAAGTGAAAGGCCTGGCAAAAATTGCAAGGCACTGGCACTACAATACACCCTTTGTTACACAGCCTAGAAAAATTATGATTGATGGCCTGCTGGTGACCCTCAAAAACATTTGGAGCAACGGCCTGCCGATCTGACCATCTAAAACATTATGGGCGAGGGCCTGCTGCTGCTTTGATAACTCTAGATAACCTGAGGCCGATCGCACGTCCCTGTGACAGCGATAATCCATTCATATGTCTGGCCTATCAACTTTCGATGTTATTGTCAGCGCAAATCATGCTGACTAATGGTAATGGGGATACAGGGTTTGATTCCGGAGAGGGAGCCTGAGAAATGGCTATGGCTACTACATCAAAGCAAGGCATCATGCCCGCAAATTACCCATTAGGTATAATTAGGTGAGGGCCTGCAGGTGAGCTGACCCTGTAAAATATTTTAGGTGCGGTACTGCAGGTGAGCTGACCTTGTAAAAGATTTTAGGTGCGGGCTTGCTGGTGAGCTGACCCAGTAAAAGATTGTAGGTGAAGGCCTCCTGGTGAGCTGACCCTGTAAAAAATTATATGAGAGGGCCTGCTGGTGAGCTGACCCTGTAAAACATTATATGCAAGGGCCTGCTGGTGAGCTGACCATGTAAAACATTATGTGCAAGGGCCTGCTGGTGAGCTGACCCTCTAAAAAATTATATACGAGGGCCTGCAGGTGAGCTGACCCTGTAAAAGATTGTAGGTGAGGGGCTGCTGGTGAGCTGACCCTCTAAAAATTTATATACGAGGACCTGCAGCTGAGCTGACCCTGTAAAACATTATTTGCGAGGGCATTATATGCGACAAATAAGCATGCATTGATATGATGGACGAGGAGAAGGAGGATGAGAGAAGGAAGATTCAACCATATACCCTTGTTTGTGCTGGAAGGGGTGCATAGGAATACAGTGTCTTTATTTTCATCAGCTTTCCTCAGGTGGAGTCGAGAACTCATGGTCAATCCAGGCCTTGTTCATTTTTATAAGAGTCAACCTGTCAGCATTTTCAATTGCCAGCCGGAAGCACTAAATACCCGCTCTGACAAAACGCTGGCGGCAGGGCACCTGCAAGGCGTAAGCCACTAGTTCATGCCATGTGTCCAGCTTGGACACCCAGTAGTTTTAAGGCACTGAGGGATCATTGAGGACGCTGACACGGTCTGCTATGTACTCCTTCCCAATCTTCAAATTTTTTCCCCTCCTTGTGACACTAGGCCGCGCATCAGGGTGAGGGTGCTTGCAGAGTGTCATGAAACTGTCCCAGGCTTTGGAGAATGTTGCCCTGCCTCTGTTGGAACTGCTGTGTGTTCCACTTGTCTCCCCTCCTCGGTTGGCCAAGGAACTACGGACTCTGCTGACAGCATTTTCAGATGGAAATTTTTTGAGCAATTTTTCAACAAGGATCTTCTGGTATTGCACCATTTTGCTCGTCCTCTCCACCAGAGGAATGAGAGATACGTAAGACGTTATCTTTGTAGCGGGGGTCGAGAAGGGTGAATAACCAGTAATTTGTGGTGTCTAAAATGCGTAAAACGCGCAGGTAGCGGGAAAGGCAGCCTAACATGAAGTCAGCCATGTGTGCCAGAGGGCCAACAGGCAAGACTTCACTGTAGTCATCAGGAGGATCACTTTCAATCTCCTCATCCTCTTCCTCCTCTTCTGACCAACCACGCTAAACAGATGGAATTAGATGGAATTAAACTTCCATGGGTACTACCCTCTGTAGCGGAGGCAACCGTCTCCTGCTCCTCCTCCTCCTTCTCCTCCTCCTCCTCTTCATTGTCCATTTCGCGCTGAGAGGTTGAACTGAGGGTGGTCTGGCTATCACGTGGAGTTCAAGCATGTGCTCACGTTGCACAATAGCCGGTGAGATGGCAATTTCAAGCGCTGCTGCAGCGTTAACAGACCTGCTGAAGCTGTCGATGACTTTCGGAAATGTGCACACACGTGGCGCACCTTCACCAGTAGCTCAGGCAAATTGGGGTAGGTTTTGAGAAACCGATGAACCACAAGGGTGAACACGTGAGCTAGGCATGGGATGTATGTGAGCTTGCCGAGCTTCGAAGCAGCCACCAAGTTACGGCCATTATCAGACACAACCATGCCTGGTTGTAGGTTGAGTGGCGAGAGCCACAGCTCAGTCTGGTCTCTTATCCCCTGCCACAGCTCTGCAGCGGTATGCTGTTTGTCCCCTAAGCATATCAGCTTCAGCACGGCCTGTTGCCGCTTCCCCACTGCAGTGCTAAAATGCTTCCAGCTACCGACTGATGACTGACTGACTGGTGCAACACGCGGAAAATTCTGAGGAGGAAGTGGAGGTGGAGGAGGAGAAGAGGGGTTTGGAGCCACTAACGTAGTGTCACGGCTGAGGATGGGGGAAACCCTCAGCCGTGTGCCGAAGGATGATGGTCGCTGCTTGACCAGGACAAACAGGATTAGGGAGCAGGTCACCTCCTACAGCATCCCTAACCTGACCCTAACTCCTACATGCGCAGGAACCTCGGAGCCCTAACTTACCCTCCGACCGGTCCCTGGGCTAGGAGTCAGAGTAAGACATCCTGTTCCTTCTGGATACGGAGGAACAGGAGTCTCACTGGCCAAGCTGCAAGCAAAGGGAAACAAATGCAACCTATGGCAATGGCAGGTACTCTCCACAAACATAGCAGAGATCTACCACAGACAACCAAGCCTGGAACCCATGTGGATGTACTGCCCACAGACAGCAGGACTCAGCACACAAACACACAACACACGGGAACCCAGGACCGCAGGTGCAATAAAGAAACATAAAACCAAACACATCTTCCAGACACCAAAGGACATATATTTAGCTTATGACCAGAAGGTTGGCCCCCACTGGCAGTTGGTAAGTAACCAGGAGGATGTCTACAGCCAGCATGGCTGAAACACCCTCTCTGGCTACTGCCTACAACTGAGGCTTTATAGGGCCAAGAGGCCACACCCAACAATCAGACACACCCCGTGACTCACACACACTGAAAGGGAGTTAACCCTTCCAAAACCACAGGAAAGGGAAAACACCAACTTAAAGGGAAAGTGTCCAACACAACAAACACACTGTGGTTGTTGCCGCAGGCAACGACATGGGTGGCAACCGTGTCCTGGGAGTCAGCCCCAAAGGCCGGGACACTGCCACCACATGTACACATCACCAAACGTTGCCACGGGCAACCACAGTGCAGGAAAGGTGTCCGTGCACACCACACAATACACAGAGTGCACACAGACTAACAACAGTGCATACATACACGCACACAAACTCCAAAGGGACCGCACACATACCTGTTGTCCGCGGCAACCGCACTTGAGGCAAACAACATTAAGCCTCAAGCTGCGGTTGAAACAACAACCCAAACCGCGGGCAACTGTATGCGGCTCCCAAGGAGTCACGGCCAAAACCGTGGCCGTGACACGTAGGAACTGACAGAAACCCTGATTGACGTAGGCCCGGCAATCCTTGGCGTTGGTAGCACCTCTGCCATCCCAGGGTACGACTTGCTCCCGGCCTCCACAACATTCACCCAGTGTGCCGTCAGGGAAATGTAGCGTCCCTGGCCAAAAGCACTTGTCCATGTGTCAGTCGTTAAGTGGACCTTCCCAATAACTGCGTTGGTCAGGGCACGGGTGATGTTACGGGACACATGCTGTTGTAAGGCTAAGACTGCACACCTTGAAAAATATTTGTGGCTGGGGACAGAGTAACGCAGGACAGCCACCGCCATCAGGCTGTGGAAAGCCTCTGTGTCCACAAGCCTAAATGGCAACATTTCCAGGGCCAGTAATTTGGAAAGCTGCACATTTAGTGCTATAGCCTGTGTGTTGGTTCCTGGGTATTTTCGCTTGCGTTCAAAGGCCTGAGGTAAGGACATTTGTACGCTGCACTGGGACACGGAAGTGGATGTGGTCGCATCCGGGCCTGCGCCTTTGACAGGGGATTGGCCAGCACGTAACAAAGGGGAAGAGGAGACAGTGGTGTGACCCGCAGACACAGATTGCGAACCCAGGCATGTGTTTAACTTCTTACGGTGTTTGGATGCCATGTGGCGGATCATGCTGGAGGTGGTGAGGTTGCTAGTGTTCACGCCCCGGCTCATTTTCGTATGGCACAGGTTGCAAACTACTATTCTTTTGTCGTCCGCACTTTCCTCAAAACAGTACCATATGGCGGAACATCTACCCCTTGGCAAAGGAGATTTCCGCAAGGGGGTGCTCCATGGAACAGTTGAGGGCCTGTTTGGTGTGGCCCGCCTTCTCCCTTTTGGCACCCTACTGCCTTTTCCAGCCTGTTGTGGTGCTGCAGATCCCTCCTTCTCTGTTTTGCTGTCCTCGCTCGGCTTTCCACCTTTCTAGGTTGGGTCAGTGACCTCATTGTCCACCACCTACTCTTCCACTTCCTCACTCTGATCATCCTCCTAACCTCAACCTCAGTGATTGACAACTGTGTCTCATCCTATTCTTCAACCTCTTGAGACAGTAATTTCGGTTGACTCATTGGCAACTGTGCCTCATCATCATCCACCTCATTAAACACTAATTGCCGTTCCCCAGTGTCATGTTCTTGTGACTGTGGAAGCTCAAGAGGTTGGGAATCAGGGCACAAGATCTCATGTCTCTCTTCAAGCGTGCTTGGCGAGAGGGCCAAATCAAGTAATGGCGATGAAAAGAGGTCCTCGGAATATCCGAGTGTGGGATCACTTGTTTGGCCAGACTTTAAATGGGAGCAATGAGGATCAGGATAAGGATTGTGTTGACCAGACTCCTGGCTACTGAGACTGGACTTGGTGGAAGATAGGTTGGTGCTTAACCGAATGGAAGCATTATCTGCTGCAATCCAACTGACCATCTGGTCGCACTGGTCTGATTTCAAGAGTGGTGTCCTGCGCCGCCCTGCAAACTGGGACATGAAGCTAGGTATCTTGGATGATTGTTTTTCATGTGCTCTGGCAGCAGGCACAGTTTCTCCGCACCTAGGGACACGGCCTCTGCGTGCACCTTCAGCATCACGGCCAATTCCCAGGCCCTTACTGCTCGCCTTCGTCATTTTAAATGTGATATATGCTTAAAAAGTATGTCACACGTACAGTAGCATAGAATTTGGAAGTGTATGTGCAAAAAAATTTACAAAGTTTTTTGATGAGGAAATGTTATACAAGACAGGTACCACAGGTTATGTCGCTGTTCGCAGTGCTACGGAAAAAGTGCACTGGATGTCACTGATATTTTAGGGATGCGCACACTTTAAACGGCAGATGTGGCGCGGATAATTTAACTGTCCGCAGGGGACACCGTCTATGGAAAAAGTGCACTGGATTTCACTGATATTTTAGGGATGCGCACACTTTAAACAGGAGATTTGGTGCGGATAATTTAACTGTCCGCAGGGGACATGGTCTATGGAAAAAGTGCACTGGATGTCACTGATATTTGAGGGATGCGCACACTTTAAACAGGAGATGTGGCACGGATAATTTAACTGTCCGCAGGGGATATCGTCTATGGAAAAAGTGTACAAGATGTCACAGATATTTTAGGAATGCGCACACTTTAAACAGGAGATATGGCACAGATAATTTATCTGTCCGCAGCGGACACCATCTACAGAAAAAGTGCACTGGATATCACTGATATTTTAAGGATGCGCACACGTTAAACAGGAGATGTGGAGCGGTATAATTTAACTGTCCGCAGCCGACACTGTCTATGGAAAAAGTGCACTGCATTTCACTGATATTTTAGGGATGCGCACACTTTAAACAGGAGATGTGGCGTGGATAATTTAACTGTGCACAGGGGACACCGTCTATGGAAAAAGTGCACTGGATAGCACTGATATTTTAGTGATGCACACACTTTAAACAGGAGATGTGGTGCGGATAATTTAACTGTCCGCAGGGGACATGGTCTATGGAAAAAGTGCACTGGATGTCACTGATATTTGAGGGATGTGCACACTTTAAACAGGAGATGTGGCGCGGATAATTTAACTGTCCGCAGGGGATACCGTCTATGGAAAAAATGCACTGGATGTCACAGATTTTTTAGGGATACGCACACTTTAAACAGGAGATATGGCGCGGATAATTTAACTGTCCGCAGCGGCCTATTACACCATATTTAGTGCAGGATGTGCTAAAAATATATATTGCTGCTGTCACACACAATAGTCCTTAAAAGGACTTTTGGGTCTCTGAAAAGTTTTTTGTATAAAATTCTTCCTATTACACTCCGTACACTGTCTGTCCCTTCCTATGCACAGCTCTCCCTAACTCTGAGCAATTCATTTAGGTTGCGCTATAAACATATATTGTTGCTGTCACACACAATAGTCCTTACAAGGACTTTTGGGTCTCTGAAATGTTTTTGTACAAAAAAAAATTCAATTACACTCCCTACACTCTCTATCCCTTCCTATGCTCAGCATTCCCTGACTTTGAATGAGCTGAACACGCATCACCAGGGGCTATATAGCACCCGATGACTTGTTCCATCCAGCCAATTACTGTAATGCCAGTAGCCAACATGATAACTGTCATTACAGTGAGTGTAGTACTTACCTGCACATTTATTGGCTGCTTAGCAGCCACGAAATGTGCGGGGAGGAGACTCGAGCATTGAGCTCGAGCACATGCGGTACTCGTCCGAGTACCGCCATGTGCCGAGCATAGCGATGCTCGATCCGAACTGGTATTCGGCCAAGCATGCTCGCTCAACACTAGTTTTCATATGTTTTCAATGACCTTTCATATTTGGTACATAATGTGTAATTAGTGGAAATATGATAACTAGTGATGAGCAGCAGGGGCAATATTTGAATTTGCGATATTTCGCGAATATTTGGTAGAATATTCGTCAGATATTCGCAAATTAGAGAATTTGCGAATATGGTCTTGATTGCGCAAATCGACAATGTAATATGCGGTAATGTGCGCGCAATTCCAGAGGAAAAAAAGCAGATTGGTTTAAGAGCTCCATTTATACAAGCAAGCAAATAACGCGAGTTCGGGAGCATTCGCGTGTTTGAGTTCAAATTTGTGTCTGTATTAAGTGTGTGACTTTAGATTACGTGACTTGAGATTCAGGGACTTTAGGAGGGGACTACAGTAAGTTATATACTTAGCACTGCACTATATTGTATTTTTCTCTTTCTTGCGTTATCCCCATTTAGTATGTGTTCCATTATTGACAGGGCAGTCCAGTACACCTTGTGTCTAATGTATGCAGTAATGGAACAGCCGTTTGAGGGTGCATATATTTGTTCAAAATGTGAGAAAATTGTCCATTTACAATCGCACATCGAGTATCTAAACGGGCGAGTTTCAACATTGAGAGGCGTTGACAATTTGGAAAAGAGTTTGCTGCTCACTGAGCAAGCACTCTTTGGGGTAGATAGGGGGAGGGTGGTAGCGAGGAGGCTGAGGAAAGTGAGGTAGCTAGCTGGGTAACAGTTAGAAAGCGGGGTAGAGGGAAGAGTGCCAGGGAGGCTAGCCCTGATCTGACACAACCCAACAAGTTTGCAAGGTTGGAAGATGAGGGGGATGTCAATTCAGGGAGAGCACTGCTGCAGCCGGACACTCTGCCAGTCAGGGGAGTGTCGGCTTAAGTAAGCAGGGGACCAGGAGAGCAGGGTAGGCCAGACAGGGGCTGGTAGTGGGAGACTCAATTGTTAGGGGTACAGATAGGGAAATCTGTCACAAAGACCGGGATCGTCGAACGGTGTGTTGTCTTCCTGGCACTCGAGTTCGACACATCGCGGATCGGGTTGACAGATTACTGGGAGGGGCTGGAGAAGATCCAGTGGTCATGGTCCATATCAGAATCAATGACAAAGTTAGAGGTAGGTGGAGCGTCCTTAAAAAAGATTTTAGGTATTTAGGTCAAAAGCTTAGGGCAAGGACCGAAATACTGCCGTTACCACGAGCCACACAAGAAAGGCAGTGGGAGATTAGGGAGGAAAACAAGTGGCTCAAGAACTGGTGTAGGAAGGAGGAGTTTGGGTTCCTGGAGAACTAAGCCGAATTCTCTCTCGTCTACAGGCTCTATCGTAGGAATGGGCTGCACCTCAATGGGGAAGGGGCAGCTGTGTTAGGGGAGAAGATGGCTAGAAGGTTGGAGGAGTGTTTAAACTAAGGACTGGGGGGAAGGTAATTCCATTATAGGAGGGAAAGATAGTGCAGATAGAGACTGGGGGCAAGGTAATGAGACTGGGGGAGGAATGGATGGAGGGACTAGAACAGTTCAGAAGGAAAGGTGTAGGGTAAAAAATATACATAAACCTCTTAAATATATGTATACTAATTCCAGAAGCCTGACTAATAAAACTGGGGAACTGGAATTAGTGATGTGTGAGGAGGACTATGACATAGTAGGAATAACTGAGGCATGGCTGGATGATAGCTGGCCAGTTAATGTACAGGGTTACAGTCTGTTTAGAAAGAATCGCCAAAACCGGAGAGGGGGAGGGGTCTGCGTTTATGTAAAGTCCTGTCTAAATCCAACAGTCTGAGAAGATATAAGTGAGGGACATAAACATGTGGAGTCACTGTGGGTAGAAATACATGGGGGCAAAAACAATAATAAATTATTAATAGGAGTTTAGTATAAACCTACTACTAAACGAGATAGAGGAGGCGGCAAATCATAATGAGGTTTTTATTATGGTGGACTTCAACTACCCAGATATAGACTGGGAAACTGAAACCTGTACATCTCATAAAGTAAACAGGTTCTTAGCAATAACCAAAGAAAATGATCTTTCCCAACTGGTTCAGGACCCGACTAGAGGGACGGCCATACTAGACTTAGTATTAACCTTCCAATTATCATTCAAAAGAGTGTTTCTTCAGGGAGGAACAAAAATACAAAACTTCAAAAAAGCGAAATTTAGCCAACTAAGAGACACCATAGGCCTAACTATTTAGGACAAAGGCCTTAAAAATAAAAATACTGTCACAAAATGGGATATTTTTAAAAGCATCCTAAAATCTAATTGTGAGAGGCACATACCTTATAAGAATAAAAGGTTAAGGAACAAGAAGAAACCAATGTGGATAAATATAACTGTAAAGAAGGCAATAAATGACAAAAAGAAAGCATTTAAATCACTAAAACAGGAGGGTTGTGAGGAAGCACGGAAAAACTATAAGGAAAAAAATAGAATATGTAAAAAACAAAAAAAGCGGCCAAACTAGAGACCGAGATTAATTGCCAAAGAGAGTAAATCCAACCCCAAAATGTTCTTCAATTATATAAATGGTAAAAAGTATAAATCTGAAAGTGCCGGCCCTTTACATAGTGATGAGGGGGGAGTTGCACAGAGCGATGAGGAGAAAGCAAAGCTATTAAATATTTTTTCTTCACTGTATTCACTGAAGAAAACAAACTGTCAGATGAAATGCAGAATGTAAAAGTAAATTCCCCATTAAAAGTGCCCTGTCTGACCCAGGAAGAAGTACTGCAGCATCTTAAAAAGATTAAAATAGACAAATCGCCAGGCCGGATGGCACCCCCCCCGTATCCTTAGAGAATTAAGTAATGTCATAGCCAGACCTTATTTCTGATATTTAAGGACTCTATACTGACAGGGAGTGTTCCACAGGATTGACGCATAGCAAATGTGGTGCCAATATTAAAAAAGGGTCCAAAAACAGAGCCCACAAACTATAGGCCGGTAAGTTTAACATCTGTCGTGGGTAAACTGTTTTAAGGTTTTCTAAGAGATGCTATCTTGGAGTACCTCAATGAAAATAAGCAAATAATGCAATATCAGCATGGCTTCATGAGGGATCGGTCATGTGAGACTAATTTAGTTTCTATGAGGAGGTAAGTTCTAGACTTGACAGCAGTGTATATCTGGACCTCTCCAAAGCATTTTACACTGTACCGCATAAAAGGTTAGTATATAAAATAACAATGCTTAGAGTGGGAGAAAATGTCTGTATGTGAGTAAGTAACTGGCTCAGTAATAGAAAACAGAGGGTGGTTATTAATGGTACACACTCAGATTGGGTCACTGTCACTAGTGGAGTACCTCAGGGGTCAGTACTGGGCCCTATCCTCTTCAATATATTTATTAATGATCTTGTAGAAGGCTTGCATAGTAAAGTATCAATTTTTGCAGATGACACTAAACTGTGTAAAGTAATTGACACAGAAGAGGACAGTATACTGCTACAAATGGATCTGGATAGATTGGAGGCTTGGGCAGATAACTGGCAGATGAGGTTTAACACTGACAAATGTAAAGTTATGCACATGGGTAGGAATAATACATACTAAATGGTAAAACACTGGGTAACACTGACATGGAAAAAGATTTAGGTATTTTAGTGAACAGCAAACTAAGCTGTACAAACCAGTGTCAGGCAGCTGCTGCAAAGGCCAATAAGATAATGGACTACATCAAAAGGGGCATAGATGCCCGTGATGAGAACATAATCCTACCACTTTATAAATCACTAGTCAGACCACACATGGAGTATTGTGTACAGTTCTGGGCTCCTGTGAACAAGGGAGACATAGCAAAGCTGGAGAGGGTTCAGAGGATGGCAACTAAAGTAATTACGGGAATGAGGGAATTACAGTACCCTGAAAGATTACCAAAATTAATGTTATTCACTATAGAAAAAAGACGACTGAGGGAGATTTAATTATTATGTATAAATATATAAGGGGTCAGTACAGAGATCTCTCCCATCATATATTTATCCCCAGGACTGTGACTGTGACAAGGGGACATCCTCTGCGCCTCGAGGAAAGAAGTTTTGTACACAAACATAGAAGAGGATTCTTTACGGTAAGAGCAGTGAGACTATGGAACTCTCTGCCTGAGGAGGTGGTAATGGTAAGTTCACTAAAATAGTTCAAGAGGGGCCTGGATGTATTTCTGGAGTGTAATAATATTACAGGCTATAGCTAGTAGAGAGGGGTCGTTGAACCAGGGAGTTATCTGATTGCCTGAATGGAGTCGGGAAGGAATTTTTTTCCCCTTAAGTTGGGAAAATTGGCTTCTACCTCACAGTTTTGTTTTTTTTTTGCCTTCCTCTGGATCAGCTTGCAGGATAACAGGCCGAACTGGATGGACAAATGTGTTTTTTCGGCCTTATATACTATGTTACTATGTTACTATAGGTACATTTTTCAAGCTGCTAGAAGTTTCCTGAGATTGGAGAAAATGGTTGGCATGGCAGAATATTACAATAGCTTTATATGCAAATACAGTGCTCCAATATATTTGCGATTGCAAAATCGTCACTAATGATGCAAATATTTTGGCGCAATACATGCAGCTTCACATTTTAACAGGTCTGACTACTTATTAGTGATTGGTACACTAAGTATTGCTGGGAACTTGTGACATCACAGCACTATGTATGTATGTATGTATGTATGTATAGCAGAACCTATCAGCTATATTATATCACTATCTAACCTACACTGACTACCTCCCACTAACTATCTGTATTATATATATAAGCTAACTAACTAACTAACTAACTAACTATCTAATGTAATGACACAGGAAAGCACAGAGCACAGCAATAACACTGCTTTCTCTCTCAGATCTGCAAAATACTGCATACAATGGATGCTGGGGAGGTTCTTATATAGTAAGGGGTAGGCAACTTTCCTATTGGTTGCTAGGGATGTTGCTAACCTTAGACAAAGACATTGCAGCCTTCTCATTGGCCCACAAGCAAGAAGGGAGGTTACTGATGAAAAAAAATCTAGAATATTCGAAATTACGAATATATATCACTATATTCAAAATATTTTCGCGAATTCTCGAAGTGCCAATATTGGCAATTAATATTCACTATTCGAATATTTGCACCCAACACTAGTGATAACAAATACTATTCAAGTAAAAAGAAAGAATTACAAGAGTGTGTCCAAAAGCTAGTAATTCATAATGTATGTTCTGGAAAAACACTACTAAATGGTCTATGTGTTACCCAGAGTCCTGTGTAAAATTATGGTTCAAATAAAAAAGACACATTTTCTGATTCAAATAGAACTCTTTAAAAGGTATCTTATTTTCAAAGTTTGGTCAGTCGGGGTCTGAGTGCTGAGACCCCACCGATCATAGAATTAGACATGAGAAGTGCTTGCATATAGTGCTGTCTTTCCTTGCTGCAGAGGATAAGATCAGTCTATAGACTTTCTATTAAGCGCATCTATTGCAGCAAAGAGAGACAACGTGATTTGTTAGAGCTTCTCTTATGTCATTCTAGCAATCAATGGGGGGTCTCAGTCCACAGACCTCCACTAATTCAAACTTTTTTTTATATCTATATGATATATCAAACATTTTTTTTTTAAGTCAGTACACCCTAATCAAATTAAATTTAATATTTGGAAAATGCTTTCTACAAACATCAGTGGTCACTTATTAATCTGAAATATGCCTAATCAGGCATAATTTAGGCGCAGATTGTGGTGCAAAAGTTAGTAGAAAAAGATCTAAATGTAAGACAGCTAGGAAGGTGTCTTATATTGAGAAATGGTGCCTCTTCAAAATTTCGGCGGAACCACCGACAGCTTAGGGCTTTCTTAAGAATGATATCTAAAACGCCCATCTTAATAAATGTGCCCCATCATGTTACTTAAAAGCTACCATCTCATTTGCATAGAAATAAACTAAGCCTCACATGTCTGGAATAAGATCAAAAAATGTTCTGGAACTGCAAAGTCCTGTCCAAAGTTGTCTAATAAAGCATTATTTAAAACAATTTAGTACTAAAGATTATTCTTCAAAGGTATTCTGATGTTAGACATTTGACATGATAAAATGCCTCATAAGTGCAGTCCAACCTTTGGAAAAATCACCTTTTCAGCAGAATTGGGTTCTGTTAATTATCGCTCACCAGTTGCCGGTTGCTATACTTTCCAAAGACTGAATAAAGACATGCTCGCATGTGAAGCCTACTCCATTGCATCCCATGGGAGTAGGCTGCAGACCAAACAAAATACATTACAACAATGGCCAATTAATTTTAAAGTGTACATACGTACACAGATTCATCAAAATTAACTACTGTTCTTACTGGACACATATATTTCTATTGCCACCGTGCCAAGTAAAAGTGTCAGCAAAAAAAAGTGGTGACAGCAAAGAGTGAATTGAAAACGATGTTATGTACTTAAAGCAACATTCTTCTCAATGTGATAATGCTTCCAGATGACAAATTTAAAAAACATAGCACTTGCATGTTTAAACAAAAGCCTAAAAAAATAACAATTTTCTGCTAATAATCTAGTGACTCACAACATTAATATAATTAATAATCAAAATACTACAAATATATCTTGCATACCTGTGAATTGATGCTTGTGTTAAAGTTGACATTTGTCAACTCTGTTCCAACAGCAGAATCCTCAGTGTCTATAAGATTGTCTGTCGGGACATTCTGCACTGGTTTCAAATAAGCAATTTCATTCTGTTTTGAGTCCAAAGTCACGCAAACATCATATGAGAATGGGAAAGGTAAACTTGTATCACTGATCTCAGAAGGACATCCTAAGGTGAACTGAGGATACACATTTCTACTAAAAGCTTCAAAGTGTGTTGAAGTGCTTGGTTTTCTGCACTTATATAACATTGCAATGAAAACTGTCACAATAAACAAAAAAGAGATGAGGGCTATAGCTGTGACAAGATAGAGTGTTGCATTAGAAGCAGGTGATGGGTTACTGGGTTGTCTTCTTATTTTTGGAGCAACTTGTTGAAAATTCTCAGCCACAACCATGTTCAAAGTAACTGTAGATGACAGAGATGGGACGCCATTATCCTTCACTAGAACCACAAGTTTTTGTCTCAAAGATTCCATATCTGGAAGATCTCTTCCAATTCTAATTTCACCAGTATACTGGCCAATGGTGAATAATGATGGTTCAGTGACTTGTGGTAAGTGATAGGAGAGCCAGGCATTGTGTCCAGAGTCAGCATCCACTGCAATCACTTTGGTGACTAGATAACCTTTTTCAGCAGAGTGAGGAATAAACTCGAATAATGCTGATCCCTCCGTGTCTGGTGATGGGTAGAGAATCTTAGGAGCATTATCATTCTTATCAATGATACATATTCTCACTGTGACATTAGTGCTTAGAGGAGGAGATCCACTGTCTTTAGCCATCACCTGGAACTGAAATTCCCGCAACTGCTCATAGTCAAAAGATCTCTGGGCATAGATCACTCCACTTATTGAGTTTATGGAAACATATGATGTGACTGGAATATCATCAATATTTCTGTTAATGATAGAATAAATGACCCTAGCATTCTCATTTTGATCTATGTCAGATGCGTGGACATCCTGTATTGACATTCCTGCTGAGGTATGCTCAGGAATATAAGAAATATAAAGGGGTTTTCCAAAAACTGGTGCATTGTCATTCATATCTGAAACAATAATATAAATAGTTTTCTTAGTTATCATTGGAGGAGAGCCTTCATCTTCTGCTATGATTGTGATGTTATATTCTGGGGTTGTTTCTCTGTCAAGTGGACCTGCAGTTACAAGTTTGTAATAATTATTGGATGATGGAACTAATTTAAGTGGATTTATATCTGTAATTTGGCAGTTCACTTCTCCATATTCCCCAGAATCCAAATCCTTTATGTTAATTAAAGCCACAAGAGTTCCAGGTGTAGAATCCTCTGAAATTGGTGTAGACAGTGATGCAATTGTTATCTCAGGAGCGTTGTCATTAACATCCACAATTTGTATTGAAACAGTACATTGTGTGACTAGGCCTCCACCATCAGCAGCTTTTACAGTCATCTCATAAGTTTGTGTTGCTTCATAATCCAGTTTTCCTATTGTTTTAATAATGCCACTCTTAGAATCAATATTAAGCACTTGTTTCGCATTTTCAGTAATATGACTAAAAGAATATGAAATTTTAGCATTGGATCCTTCATCGTTATCACTGGCATTCAAATTTATAACTACAGAATTAATTGGTACATTTTCATTTAAACTAATTTTATAAATTGTTTTACTAAATTCTGGATAATTGTCATTTGCATCCTGAACATCAATTTTGATAATAGCAGTTGCACTTTTTATTGGTTTTCCTCCATCAAAAGCAGTCAAAATTAATTCATATTTTTGTTGCTTTTCACTATCCAAAGACTGCACTAAAGTGAGTTCAGGATATACCATGTTGATCTCATTTTTTTCTACCAATGAGAAGTATGGATTAGGGCTTAAAATATAACTCTGTAAAGAATTTATGCCTAAATCTAGATCTTTTGCATGCTCAAGAACAAATCGTGCTCCAGGCAAAGTGGATTCACTTACTTGTATATTCACTACTTCATTTGGAAAATTTGGTGGGTTATCATTTATATCTTGGATTTCAAGTTTTACTGAATAAATGTTAACTGGATTTTCTGCCAAAATTTCAAGATCCAGAAAGCAACTCTGCTCTGACCCACATATCTCCTCCCTGTCTATCCTTTCATTGACATATAAATTGCCATTTTCTATGCTTATATTAAAATAATTTCTATTGTGTTGAGAGACAATTCTTAATTTTCTCATTTTGAGATTGCTGCTGTTCAGTCCCAAATCTTCTGCAACATTACCAACAACAGAATTTAGCTTCAGCTCCTCTAAAATTGAGTAGTGGAATTCATTGGAAGCAGCAATAGAAAAGAAAGAAAAGTAGAAAAATAGTACTTGCCATGCCATATCCTGTGTATAGTAAAATGCTGAATCCTTGCAGCATTCAAGTAAGGATAAAACTGGAGTAATATCCGCAACACAGTATAAGGGAGAATTATAGAAATATAGCCTGCTTCTTGTCCAGATCTGTGGTTGTATGCATTAAAGAATCACCAGCTCCACATGCTGTTATGAGAGCCTATCTGTATTTTTAGGCAACAGCACCATCATGAGGAATAATTTAAGTACTACAAATTATGTTTACTAAGATACATTGTTTCAATTTTGCAATATTTTAATAAAATTAGCACTTGTCTGACAATATTTTTAGATATGTATTTTTTATTTTATTTTAAATGCATTATGTAAGTGGTGTTGACATTTTATGGTCGAACTGTAGTAGTGTGAAACCTTAAATGAGTGAGTGGATGTTAACTACTATTATGAAACAAATATTAAGATGAATAGAATATTTAAGGATTTACTTTGTTCTATAAATATATCAATTATTTATATGTCACTAAATAAATGTAATTTTGGAATACACGGAAGTGATCTTGCTACACTGAACATTTTCCTTGCTTAGAATTATAGAACAGCACGAATATCTTGACATATTCTGAAATAGTTTTTAATATACAAATATAAGAAACTGATAAACCATGAAATCAAATACATCATAATTGTTTGTATTATTATGAAATCATAAATATATGATATGATTTCATACTATTACAGTCAATAGCCAACCAAATTTTTTTTTTATCTTTTAATTTTGTAAGATAAGCCACTGTTTTGTATAATGTTAATGATATAATTAAAGCAATGATTTTTTTTTTGTTCAAATTGTTTATCTTTTTTAAATCTTTTAAGTTAGTTAACCATACACTGGTAAAAAAAAAAAACAATCTACCTAGTATAACCCAATGACATGTTTAAATACCACAGTATAACATATTTAGTTCAATCTTAGCTGTTGCTTATGTTTCCCCAATTTTTATGGCTTCGTGCAAAATAATTTAATTAATAAAAAAATTTAAATATTAGGAAATTTTAAATTCGATTGGATTTCTAATCAGGGATGCCTCTGTGTATCTCATGCTGCCATTGTAATTTGTTATTGTTCTCCCTAACCCTGGGACACACAGTGCTGACATCATGGCCTAGGAATGGTGTGACCTGCGGCAGTAATAAGCCAAGGTCTCTCACTCAATTCTGTCCCTCTCACATTGATGATCAGGAGGCATTGCACAATCATCACACACAAGATGATCTGATTTTTTAAGTTTCCTATGGCTAAGAAACTTTTCTTTCAATGTAGCTTTTATGCCTATTCCACAGATTGGACCTAGGTGCTTGAAAATCTGATAATTTACAAACCTAAGAAACACCCTTTACTTCCTTGATATGTATAACTTTATGGTTAAGGTTGAGCGAACCCAAACTGTAAAGTTCGGGTTCGTACCGAAATTTTGGATTTTTGGACCCCGGACCAGAACATTTCAGTAAAAGTTTGGGTTCGGTGTTCGGCGATTTCTTGGCGCTTTTTGAAAGGCTGCAGTGCAGCCAATCGACAAGCGTTTAACTCTGTGCCCTTAAAAGCCATCACAGCCATGCCTACAAATGGCATGGCTGTGATTGGCCAGTGCAGCATGTGACCCAGCCTCTATATAAGCTGGAGTCACATAGCGCTGCACGTCACTCTGCTGTTGCTAGTGTAGGGAGTGGATGCTGCTGCTGTGAGGGAGAGAATAGGAAAGAAACTTTAATCAGAACTGCAATTGAACTCAGCGATCTGCATAGATTTAGTTGTGTGGGTGCAGTGCACAATCTTTTTACCCTGCCCTGAGCCCAGTGACAGAGAAAAAGAACTTTTATCCGTCTGTTAGTTAGGTGGGTGGCGGCGGCCATTTTATGCAAGCTCAGTGCACCAACACTGCATATGTGCTTTTGTGACATTGAAATCCAAGCTTGAAATACTGCAATAATAATCTGGGTTTAAAAAACACCAATTTTTGGCAATATCCTACATCTGGTGCCTTTGCAGCATTAGTCAGTGTGCAATTTAAGCTAGAAATACAGCTATAATTTTCTGGGTTTTAAAAAAACACCCTTTTTGGGCAAAATACTAAATTTTACAGCCCTTGCTGCATCTGTACGTGTGAAATTCAAGCGTTATATACTGTCGTCATATTCTGTTAGTAAAAAAACACCCATTTTGGGCAAAATACTTAATATTGCAGTCTTTGCTGCATCTGTTATTGTTAAACAATTTTCTGGCTTTAAAAAAACACCCATTTTTGGCAATACCCTCCATCTTGGGCCTCTGCCGCATTAGTCAGTGTGCAATTTAAGCTAGAAATACAGTTTTATTTTTTTGGGTTTTAAAAAACACCCTTTTTGGCCAAAATGCTCAATTTTACAGCCTTTGCTGCACCTGTACGTGTGAAATTCAAGCGATATATACTGCTGTCATATTCTTTTAGTAAAAAAACACCCATTTTGGGCAAAATACTTGCCGCACTTTGCGGCCTTGTCTGCATCTGTCAGTGTGAAATTCAAGCGTTATATACTGCTGTCATATTCTGTTATTAAAAAAAACACCCTTTGTGGTCAAAGTACTTAATATTGCAGCCTTTTATGCATCTGTTAATGTTAAAACAAGCTTTAAATAATTCAATAACTTTCTGGGTTTTTTGCAATAGCCTCCATCTGGGGCCTCTGCCGCATTAGTCATTGTGCAATTTAAGCTAGAAATACAGCTTTAATTTTCTGGGTTTAAATTTTTTGGGCAAAATACACAATTTTACCATCTGTACGTGTGAAATTCAAGCGTTATATACTGCAGTCATATTCTGTTATTCAAAAAACACCCATTTTGGGTAAAATACTTAATTTGTGGCCTTATCTGCATCTGTTCGTGTGAAATTCAAGCGTTATATACTGCTGTCGTATTCTGATATTCAAAAAACACCCATTTAGGGCAAAAAACTTAATTTTGCAGCCTTTGCTGCATCTTTCATTGTGAGATACACACGTTAGATACTGTTGTTTTATTCTGTTATTAAAAAAACACCCATTTTGGGCAAAATCCTAAATTTGAGAAATATGAGGAGAGCGTAAAATAAGGGACGTGGCCCCGGTCGTGGTGCTGCTGGTGGAGCTCCTGTTGCAGAAAGAGGACGTGGTCGATCTGTGCCAGCTACACGCACAAGTGAAACACCTTCCTCAGGTGCCAGTAGGCGACAGAACCTTCAGCAGTATTTGGTCGGGCCGAATGCGGCTCTACGAATAGTAAGGCCAGAACAAGTATAGGCGATAGTAGATTGGGTTTCTGACAGTGCCTCCAGTTTCTTCACATTGTCTCCCACCTAGTCTCCTGCTGAAAGATCAGAGTTGGCACATGCAGCCGATGTCCATCAGTCATTCACCTCACCCCCTTGCAAATCAGCCAAGCAGTCTGAGCCCCAAGTCATGCTGCAGTCTCTTCTGCTTTTTGATGACTCTGTTAGCAGGGTTTCCCAGGACCATCCACCTAGCCCTGCCCTAGAAGTGGAAGAGATTGAGTGCACTGATGCCCAACCACTAATATTTCAAGATGAGTACATAGGAGGACCATCGCAGCACGTCTCAGATGATGACGAAACACAGGTGCCAACTGTTGGGGCTTTTGAAAGTGTGCAGACCGACAAGGAGGGCAGGGGTGAAGACTGGGTGGACGATGAGGTCCTTGACCCCACATGGAATCAAGGTCATGCGAGTGACCTGTGTAGTTCGGAGGAAGAGGCGGTGGTCGCACAGAGCCACCAGCACAGCAGAAGAGGGAGCAGGGTGAAAAAGCAGAGCGGCTGTCCCCTACAAAGTATGCCTGCTACTGTCCAACGCAGCAAGGGACCGAGCACACCAAAGCCAGCTCCAAGGAGTTCCCTAGCATGGCAAGTCTTCAGACAATGTGCTGACGACAAGACACAAGTGGTTTGAGAGCTGTGCAATCAGAGCCTGAAGCGAGGCATAAACGTTCTCAACCTGTGCACAACCTGCATGACCAGGCATCTAAGTGCAAAGCACGAGCTGCAGTGGAGTAGACACCTCAAAAACCTCTGGCTCCTCCTGCTTCCTCTTCTGCTGCAGTCTCGGCCTCTTCATCATCCACCTCTGGAGTGACAGTGCCACCTTCCACCCTGCAAACAGAGGATCTACCAGCAACACCAGCACCTGGGTCACCAAGCATCTCTACAATGTCCCACGGAAGCGTTCAGCTCTCCCCAAGCACTGGAGCGGAAGAGAAAGTAAGCCCTTACCCACTCGCGATCCCTGGCCCTGAATACCAGCATTTCAAAATTACTGGCCTTTGAAATGCTGTCATTCCGTCTGGTGAAGACAGAGAGCTTTAAAAGCCTTTTGGCAGTGGCTGTCCCACAGTATGTCGTGCCCAGCTGCCACAACTTTTCCAGGCATGCCATCCCTTCCCTGCACAACCAAGTAGGGGACAAAATCAGGTGTGCACTGCGCAACGCCATCTGTGGCAAGGTGCACCTCACTACAGATACGTGGACCAATAAGCACGGTCAGGGACGTTATATCTCCCTAACAGCACACTAGAAAAATGCAGTGGCAGCTGGGCCTGAGGCGGATAGCAGTTTGGTGCAAGTCCTTCCACCACCGAGGATTGCAGGGCGCTTCAGTTTGCCTCTTTTTGCTTCCTCCTCTTACTCCGCTTCCTCATCCTCTACCAGCTCCTCATCCGGTCAGCGTAACACCTTCACCACCAACTTCAGCACAGCCAGGGGTAAACGACAGCAGGCAGTTTTAAAACTTATCTGTTTGGGGGACAAACCCCACACCGCGCAGGAGCTGTGGACGGGCCTTGAACAACAAACCGATGAGTGGTTGGTGCTAGTGAACCTCAAGCCCAGCCTGGTGGTGTGCAATAATGGGCGAAATCCCGAAGCAGCTCTGAGACTAGCCGGTTTGACGCACATCCCTTGCCTGGCGCATGTGCTGAATTTGGTGGTGCAGAGATTCCTTTAAAATTACCCCCATATGCCAGAGCTGCTGCATAAAGTGCGGGCCGTCTGTGCGCGCTTTCGGCGTTCTCACCCTGCTGCTGCTCGCCTGTCAGCGCTGCAGTGTAACTTCGGCATTCCCGCTCACCGCCTAATATGCGAAGTGCCCACAAGGTGAAATTTCACCTTGCATATGCAGGCGATAGTGGAGTTTCCGCTGCACCACTCACGGGTGAGTCGCTCTGCGGAACAGCACCACTTCACCACCAATGACTGGGCCTCAATGCGAGACCTGTGTTCCTTGTTGCACTGTTTCGAGTACTCCACCAACATGGCCAGTGCTGAAAACGCCGTTCTCAGCGTTACTATCCCACTTCTATGCCTCCTTGAAAAAACGCTGCTGGCGATGATGTAAGAGGATGTGGCACAGGAAGAGGAGGAGGAAGAGGGATCATTTCATAGGTTTTCCGGAAAATCATTCACAAGTGGCTCCGAGGGTGGGTTCCTGCACCCACAAACGACAGGTACACAATTGTCCAGCCAGGGCACAGTTCTGAAGGATGATGAGGTGGAGGATGAGGAGATGGAGGAGGAGGAACCATGTTCACAGCAGTGTGGCACCCAGATCAGCTCATGGCCATCACTGGTGCGTGGCTGGGAGGACACAGACGATACACCTCCCACAGAGGACAGCTTTTCGTTGCCTCTGGGCAGCCGTGCACTTATGAGCAATTAAATGCTCCGCAATGACCGCAATGACCGACGAGTTGCCCACATTCTAACTTGTGCTGATTACTGAGTGACCACACTGCTGGATCCACATTACAAGGACAACGTACCGTCCTTAATTCCCTCACTGGAGCGTGATCGTAAGATGCGTGAGTACAAGCGCACACTGGTAGACGCGCTGCTGGTGGCATTCCCACCTGACAGCGGGGGCACAGTGGAAGCACAAGGCGAAGGCAGAGGAGGAGGAAGAGGTTGCCAACGCAGCTGGGACACCGCCAGCACTTCAGAAGGCAGTGTTAGCATGGCCGAAATGTGGAAAAGCTTTGTCAGCATGCCACAACAACCAGCACCACCAGCTGATATGGAACGTCTTAGCAGGAGGCAGCATTTCACCAACATGGTGGAGCAGTATGTGTGCACACGCCTACACGTACTGAATGACAGGTCTGCCCCTTCAACTTCTGGGTCTCCAAATTAGGCACATGGCCTGAGCTTGCCCTTTATGCCTTTGAGGTTCTGGCCTGCCCTGCAGCCAGTGTATTATCTGAAAGTGTGTCTAGCACGGCAGGGGGGCGTTATCACAGACAAGCGCAGCCGTCTGTCCACAGCCAATGTGGACAAGCTCACATTCATTAAAGTGAACCAGGCATGGATCCCACAGGACTTGTCTGTACCTTCTGAAGAATAGACATGTATACCGGCCTTAACCAGCCATTGTTATACTATAGTATAGCGCAATTGCTCATTCTTGTATTTTGGATATTTCACACTCTTTTGGAGTGTACCCTAATTAAAAAAATTTAAATTTAAATTAAAACCAAAAACCATTGTTGGCTATCTCGTCCTCCTCCACCTCTGCTTCCACCTACACTTCTACGTCCACCGCCTCCTCAAACTCCTACTCCATATGGACCTCCACCTCATAAATCAAGTTTTTTTTTATTTTATTTGTACGTATTTTATTTTATTTTATGTCATTTCACTAATTTGTCTGTTACATTTTTGGGTGAAATTCACAATTTTTTGGGTGTGATATACCACTGCTCTACATAGTAGACAGGTAAAATAAGATTCACTAATTTGTCTGTTACATTTTTGGGTGAAATTCACCAATTTTTGGGTGTGAAATACTACTGCTCTGCCTAGTAGACAGGTTAAAAAAATTCACTATTTGTCTGTTACATTTTCGGGTGAAATGCACCAATTTTTAGGTGTAATATACCACTGCTATACCTAGTAGACAGGTAAAAAAATTCACTAATTTGTCTGTTACATTTTTGGGTGAAATTCACCAATTTTTGGGTGTGATATACCACTGCTATACCTAGTAGACATGTAAAAAAAAAATCACTAATTTGTCTGTTACATTTTCGGGTGAAATTCACCAATTTTTGGGTGTGATATACCACTGCTCTATCTAGTAGACAGGTTAAAAAATTCATTAATTTGTCTTTTACATTTTCAGGTGAAATTCACCAATTTTTAGGTGTTATATACCACTGCTATACCTAAATAGACAGGTAAAAAAAAATCACTCATTTGTCTGTTACATTTTCGGGTGAAATTCACAAATTTTTGGGTGTGATATACCACTGCTATACCTAGTAGACAGGTAAAAAAAATTCACTAATTTGTCTGTTACATTTTTGGGTAATATTCACCAATTTTTGGGTGTGATATGCCACTGCTCTACCTAGTAGACAGGTTAATTAATTTCACGAGTTTTTCTGTTACATTCTTGGGTTGACGCTTTAAAAATATTTGCCGTGAATAAACCCCTGCTCTGCATAGGTGACAGGGACCGAAATTTTTAAAAATAATCTGTTCTATTGTTGGGTGACATTAACCCATTTATGGTGATGAAAAACCCCTGCTCTGCATAGGTGACAGGGACTTAATTTTCAAAAATTTGTCTTTAATTGGCACTTTCATTCGATCCTTTAATAACTTGTCCCATATTTCCGCTTCATCTCATTGCAGCCATTGACCTCCCTTGGATGAGGTCTCCCTTTCTCACGCTCCCTCTCCAGCGTGGAACCCTGATTCGCCAATAACCGTGATCAACATGGTATGCTCAGAAAAAAACATCGAAAGTTGCTAGAGAAGATATCCAAATGGATCGTGGACGTCACAGGGATGTGCGATCAGGCAGAAGTTATCTAGAGTCAACAAAGCGGCAGCAGGGCCTCTCCTGGCTAATGTTTCCAAATCCAAAATACCCCAGTGACATTCCCTATAATTTTTTATTAATCATTCCAATAACAGGGCATCTTAAGAGTCCTGTATTGATATTTATCGTCACTACCTCCCCGAGACGGGAGTGGGTAATTGCTGCGCACCCCCTCATTAACTTAGAAGCTTATGCTTCAATACATTTCCGCTCGATTACATTTAATTTCATCCATTGAGCTCCCTTGGATGTGGTATACCTTTCTCAGGCTCCCTCTCCGGCCTGGAACCCTTATTCCCCGCCACCCGTGATCACCATGGTAGGCGCATAAAAGAACATCGAAAGTTGATTGCATCGTGGACATCACGGGGACATAGTGGAGCAGTATGTGTGCACACGCCTACATGTACTGAATTATGGGTCTGCCCCCTTTAACTTCTGGGTCTCCAAATTGGGCACATGGCCTGAGCTTGCCCTTTACGCCTTGGAGGTGCTGGCCTGCCCTGCAGCCAGTGTATTGTCTGAATGTGTGTTTAGCACAACTGGAGGGGGTTATCACAGGTTATATTTCCCAATGTTTTGGGGTGTACCGTAATTTAAAAAAATAAAAATAAATTTAAAACCAAAAAGCAGTGTAGGCTACCTCCTTCTCCTTCACTGCCGCTTCCACCTACACTGCCAAATCCACCGCCTCCTCAACCTCCTACTCCATATGGACCTCATCCTCCTAGATAAAGATTATTATTGTTTATTTTTACGTATTTTATGTTATTTAAAGTCATTTCCCTATCCACATTTGTTTGCAGAGCACTTGCCATGCTCTTAACCACATTTGGATGCCATTTGCAGCCCTCTAGCCCTTTCCATTACATTTTTACAGCCATTTTAGTGCTCAAAAGTTCGGGTTCCTATTGACTTCAATGGGGTTCGGGTTTGGGGTCAAGTTCGGGTCCCGAACTCAAACTTTTTTGTGAAGTTCGGCCAAACTGTCGAACCCGAACTTTCAGGTGTCTGCTCAACTCTACTTATGGTTTTTCCTTCTGAAGTGTAAAAATCTCAATGTTTTGGAGTGTATTAATCAGATATATTGCCTTGTCTTAGAATTTTTCATAAAATTCTAGCATATTTCACATTCATCTTATTATTCCAAAATATGTAAAATGTTTTACTCCAAAACATTAAAGGGAATCTGTGATCAGTAAATGACCTGAGGGTTACGTTTTAATGGAAAATTTATGTTTTTAAAAGACTATTAATTCTTATTTTAAGGGATAACTTTTTAACCTCACCTGAATAAATGGAAGGCAAAACATCGGAAGTCGAAAAAAATATAACCATAAAAAAAAATGATGCCAGAAAGACTTAACTTACATTACCACTCAATTTTTACATTTTTTTTAAGTAATGCTAATTTCCCCTTTACTATCAGCACCATACATTTAGGGTGCTGGACCAATATGTAAATATGACGACCGCTCACACCTGCAGCAGGCACCATGGCCAGTGGGTCTCTGCTGGCTCAAACAGCAGAGACCCGCGTCTAATTGCCTCGGCTGGCAATAATGCAGATCACGGTTAATACAGCCTTTAGATGCCATAATCAAGTGTGATCACAGCCTCTAAACAGTGAAAAACATGGAAGCATGCGATTCCGTGTTAATACCGGCATCCCCCGGCTAATATGGATGCCAGCAATTCAATGCAATAGTCTTTTTGAAGAGACCCAGCATATTAGAGCAGCAATTCTTATACTGTTGGTGAGTAGGTGGCAGGCCAACATAAAAAAATCGACAATTCACATATTACCATGCTGCTGTATGCAATATAGTAATATTGAATAAAATTTTTTTGAATGTGGTAGCCTTCTAGACTGGTTACAAAAACATTAAAAAGAAAGTTTAAAAATATATATCACCCACTTTCCTTAGAATAAAAAAAAATACATAAATAATAAAAAATATAAACATCATGGGCATCGCCTTGTCTTAAAATGCCTATACTATTTTTCCAATACAGTGAATGGTGTAATGGAAACAGTATAAAAATGGCCGATTCACCATTTTTTCATTGCTTCTCTTAGCCCAAACATTTGTATAAAATTTGATTTAAAAAAGTCACACACATTCGAAAATGGTATCAATAAAAAATACAGATTGTCCTGCAAGAAATTTGCCCCCACACAGCTCAGTAGACATAACTTTAAAAAGGTTATGGGGGTCAGAATATAGAGATATAAAAAAAAAAAAATTCAAAGTTTTAATTTATTTTTACAGTATTTAAACATATAAAACCTATATATATATATATATATATATATATATATATATATATATATATATGCTATTGTTATAATTGTATTGACCCAGAGAATGAAGGGCACAGTCATTTTGCCGTATGGACAAAACCTGTAAAACGGTGGAGGAATTGTATTTTTTCTCCCAATTCTACCCCATTTGGATTCCCCCCCCCCCCCCCCCCGCTTACCACTACATTGTTTGCCATATTAAATTGTAGCATTAGAAAGTGCAACTTGTGCTGCAAAGCCCTTATATGGATATGTGAAGGGACAAATAGAAAAGTTATGGCTCCAGGAAGATACGGAAGAAAAATGAAAACCCCAAAACGGAAAAACCTCCGGTATCCAAAGGGTTAATTGGTCCCCTGTATGCCTCCATGCATAGGGCACTACTGAAAATGTTTCATCTATCTAAAGGAACTGGAGTACAGTGATCTAAAAGGTGAGTTCATGTATTGATTAACTGTCTATGCTATTGTGTATGCTGTTAGCAGAACCTCTGGTGCATTTCTATGAGAGGCAGCTTCACACTGCTCTCCTTGCTTCCTACTTATCAAAAGCAGGAAGCAGAGGAGACAGCTAAAGCTACATCACATATAAATGCACTAAGACTCTTTAGATTTAAGGGACAAACGTTCTACGAATTGTATCTATAACTTGCAACCCTTATATAGGATGATAAGACTCCACCACTGTATCTTAGCAAAGCCAGAAGCATATTGGTAATACTGATATAATCAGGGTAACTATACCATAGGAGAAGTAGGAGAAGACAACCCATAAATTACAGTTGCTAAAACAGATATACACATTGCATGAACAAGCGTCTCTATAATATTCTTCAATAATACCTTAGGCTCCACTATATAGATTAAATAAAAAACATTTTAGAGTGTTTCTTTAATAAGCATAATGAAAGAAAATGTACATTTTAAGAAACCAGTAGAGGGAAATTGTTGCATAATATCAGCGTTTCCTAATATATCACGTTTTTCATAATATATAACAAAAATATGACAATTATAAATATAGAGGTATAATATATAGAAAAGTAAATGATGTTTATAATATACAGACATGTTCTATTCCTATCTAAATTGGATTGCAGGATAAAACTTACCAGGAAAGGTTAAAGGACCTTAATATGTATAGCTTGGAAGGAAGAAGAGACAGAGGGGATATGATAGAAACTTTTAAATACATAAAGGGAATCAACTCGGTAAAGGAAGAGAGCATATTTAAAAGAAGAAAAACTACCACAAGAGGACACAGTTTTAAATTAGAGGGGCAAAGGTTTAAAAGTAATATAAGGAAGTATTACTTTACTGAGAGAGTAGTGGATGCATGGAATAGCCTTCCTGCAGAAGTGGTAGCTGCAAATACAGTGAAGGGGTTTAAGCATGCATGGGATAGGCATAAGGCCATCCTTCATATAAGATAGGGCCGGGGGCTATCCATAGTATTCAGTATATTGGGCAGACTAGATGGGCCAAATGGTTCTTATCTGCCGACACATTCTATGTTTCTATGTTTCTAAACATTTTTGCCATATTGCTAAGAAATGCCACAAATGTCAGATAGGTACGGGTCCCATCCTTGAGACCTGCTCCTATCCAGGGATTCCATTCACTACCGTGAGAGTAACAAAAATAGACATATTTTCAGCAGTCCTGTAATGGTAAATGAACAGGTAATCTTGTTTGCACAGCTTGCTCTTAATTTACTGCTATGGGATGTCATAAAATAGCTAAGCATGCTCGCTCGGCTATTTCTGGAAGCCTTGGCAGCGAATGGAGAACATGTTGCACATGTGATGTGTGCTCTCCTTCACTTTGCAGGTTCCAGAGGTCTAGCAATATGCTGCAAATATTTACATGGGAAACCCTTATAAAGGGGTATTTCCATCTCAATTCCAAATAAAACACCAATATTAAAGACTGTTAATTAACACCAAATCGGAATGCCACCTGATAGGAAACCTTGCAATCCTAAGTGATATTGGAACAGTAAACATTTTGCAGCTTTGCAGATTTGCACATGGCTAGCTGCCATATACTTACATAAAGTGGTCAGAAAGTGGTTAAAGGACTATAAATGCACATTTATACCGTAATTAAAGTCTGAATTAGCTTACCAACGAGATCACTGTATAAAGGTGATCATTGCTATGAGAAAAAATTATTACTACAGATGAATGAATGGATTCTGAAAGATCTGAAATCAACCTGAATTTTTCAAAAAGTTTTGATAATTATAAATTTTACATGATTTCATTTGGGAGAATCATAGAGAGAAAAAGAGACAGAGTGGGACTTTTCCAGACAATAAGAGCACTTTTCATTCGGATCCAAACCAGACAAATCAAATTTTAAGAAATGTGTTAATCTCTAATTATTATTGTCTTAAAAGCAAATATGATGAAGATAGATAAATAGAAAGATAGATAGATAGCTATGAGATAGATAGATAGATAGATAGATAATTGATTGATAATAGATAGATACAGATGTAGCAAGGGTAACACACACACTCTCAACTCAAATTTCTTAACTCATCGCATTATCTTGAAACAAAAGCCATTGAAAAGCAATTGCTTAACGCATTTAGTTGCATTTAGTTTAGATAACATGTCTCATAAAGCATGAGTGTTAACCCTACTACAGCCGTAGATAGATAGATAGATAGATAGATAGATAGACATACTTAACCAGGAGTTTCATACTATCTTAATCTTAGCTTGGTTAGAAAAAGCAATAGTTTTGTTCTGAAATTATGCTACATTTCAAAACAAGTCAAGAATGGAAAGAAGAGTTAAGAGAGTCCATGCCAGATTCTCATCCCCATTATACTTGTGTGAATGACATAACTCGTTCTATTTGTACATTGGGCAGGTCCATCAAATGTCAGGTCTTCAGGCTCTGAAGCCAAAGCAGAGCCTGGGCCCTCACTCTGCTAATCAGAAAAACGGCCCACGTAGCAAATTGTCAGGGCTAAATGTCCTGCCTTGTCAATCTGTCAGGAGGTGGCCACTTTTTCACTAGTCGGGGCAGCTTCCCATAGTTAAAGAAGTCCTGCTGATGAGACAAATTGCTTTGTTATTATCTATTCACTCCCCTCTACTCTAAATATATTCCAATAGTTTTAAAAATCAAAGAAACAAACTGTACCTGAACTGTGTAGTTTGTTCAATGGACTCATTTTTATCCACAACTATAGAATCCTCAGTATCTATGAGATTATCTGTGGGGACGTTCTGCACTGGTTTCAGATAAGCAATTTCATTTTCTCTAACCCAGTCTAGATGATATTATCAGCAAACCTTAGCAAACATGTCGACAACATATCTCCTCTCTCACAGCAGGAAATCTCAAACACAGGTTGGGCAGAGTAATTGCAATTTGGTTCTCTTTCTTTCCTCTCACAGCCTATATCTCACACAGACATTTAAATACAAATCTTGCTACACACCCCCCCCCCAGTCCCCTCGAATTTTTGGTGAGGTTTCTAAATATTTATAGAGAATATTTAACCAAGACCCTATATATGATATAATATGTCTTCTAGTGACATATGGTACTGATTTATGCTAAAAACTGTACTTTCATCAAAGTAGTGCATTTTATATAATTCTCTAATGCTTATGCTTTCAGACAAGAAAAAGCAGAAAGGAATTGTAATTACAGTAAGGAAGTTGCTTTAAATTATAAGGCAATATAGTTTCACTGCAATCTACCAATAGAGTATAAATTGTTAGTCACAGTAATCACCTGAAGCCTACCTACCAGTATAGGGCCACTAATGTAGATTGTACTATTTACCTAATAAAAATAGAAAGAGTTAGGCTAATTTCACACTCGCGTTTTGGGCGGATCCGTCATGGATCTGCAAAAACCGATCTGTTACAATAATACAACCACATGCATCCGTCATGAACGGATCCGTTTGTATTATCTGTAACATATCCAAAACGGATCCATCATGAACTCCACTGAAAGTCAATGGGAGACGTATCCGTTTTATATTGTGCCAGATTTTGTCAGAGAAAACAGATCCGTCCCCATTGACTTACTGTACATTGTGTGCCAGGATGTATCCTTTCGGCTCAGTTTCGTCAAGCAGACAGCAAAACGCTGCAGGCAGTGTTTTGGTGTCCGCATCCAGAGCGTAATGGTGACTGAACGGAGGCAAACTGATGCATTCTGAGTGGATCCTTTTCCATTCAGAATACATTAGGGCAAAACTGATCAGTTTTGGAATGCTTGTGAGAGCCCATGACGGATCTCACAAACGGAAAGCCAAAACATTAGTGTGAAAGTAACCTTACTGGTTTGGACACCTAGCAGTAGCTTTTTTGGGAACTCAAATCGAAGCAGTTTAATGTTCTACTTACTTGTGTATTACTCTCAGTAGGCATGTTAACCATCATAGCATTCTCTGCAACAGTTGGATTTTCTGTATCAATAAGGTTGTCTGTAGGTACATTCTGCACTGACTTCAGATAAGCAATTTCATTCTGCTTTGAGTCCAGAGTCACACAAACATCATATGAGAATGGGAAAGGTAAACTTGTATCACTGATCTCAGAAGGACATCCCAGGGTGAACTGAGGATACACATTTCTATTATAAGTTCCAAAAGATGTTGGGTTATGAGTTTTTTTGCATTTAAAAATTACAGTGATTAGCACTGTCACAATAAATAACAGGGAGATGAATGCTATAGCTACTACAAGGTAGAATGTTGCATTAGAAGAGGTTGATGAGTTAGTGGGATGGCGTGTTATCTCTGGAGCAACTTGTTGAAAATTCTCAGCCACAACCAAGTTCAATGTAACTGTAGATGACAGAGATGGGACTCCATTATCCTTCACTAGAAGCACAAGTTTTTGTCTCAAAGATTCCATATCTGGAAGGTCTCGTCTAATTCTGACTTCACCAGTATATTGGCCAATGGTGAATAAAGAAGGTTCAGGAACTTGTAGTAAATGATAGGAGAGCCAGGCATTGTGTCCAGAGTCAGCATCCACTGCAATCACTTTGGTGACCAGATAACCTTTCTCAGCAGAGTGAGGAATAAACTCAAATAAGGCTGATCCCTCCGTGTCTGGTGATGGGTAGAGAATCTTAGGAGCATTATCATTCTTATCAATAATACATATCCTCACTGTGACATTACTGCTTAGAGGAGGAGATCCACTGTCTTTAGCCATCACTTGGAACTGAAATTCCCGCAATTGTTCATAGTCAAAAGATCTCTGGGTATAGAGAACTCCAGTCACTGAATTTATGGAAACATATGATGAGACTGGAATGTCATCAATATTTCCATTAATGATAGAATAAATGACTCTAGCATTCTCGTTTTCATCCAAGTCAGATGCATGGACACCCTGTATTGATATTCCAGTTGGGGTATTTTCAGGAATATAGGAAATATAAAGAAGTTTTCCAAAATCTGGTATATTGTCATTTACATCTGAGACAGTAATATGAACAGTTTTTTTAGTTACCATTGGAGGAGAGCCTTCATCTTCTGCTATGATTGTGAGGTTATATTCTGGGGTTGTTTCTCTGTCAAGTGGACCTACAGTTACAAGTTTGTAATAATTATTAGATGATGGAACTAATTTAAGTGGCTTTATATCTGTTATGTGGCAGTTCACTTCTCCATATTTCCCAGAATCCAAATCCTTTACATTAATTAATGCTATAAGAGTCCCAGGAACAGAATCCTCTGGAATTGGTGTAGACAGTGATGCAATTGTTATCTCAGGAGCATTGTCATTAACGTCCATAATTTGTATGAAGACAGTACATTTAGCAACTAGGCCTCCACCATCAGCTGCTTCGACAGTTATCTCATAAGCCTGAGTTATTTCATAGTCTAGTTTTCCGATGGTTTTAATGACGCCTGTCTGAGAATTAATAGTAAATGCTTGTTTTGCATTTTCAAGAATATGGCTAAATGAATATGAGATATCTGAATTTGATCCTTCATCTTTATCGCTGGCATTCAAATGTAAAGCTATATATCCAATTGGCAAATTTTCATTTAAACAAATTTTATAAGTTTTTTGACTAAATACTGGATAGTTGTCATTAGCATCCTGAACATCAATCTTGATAATAGCAGTTGCACTTTTTATTGGTTTTCCTCCATCAGAAGCAGTCAAAATTAATTCATATTGTTGTTGCTTTTCACGATCTACAGACTGAACTAAAGTGAGTTCAGGATATTCCACTCCAATATGAAGTTTTTCCACTAAAGAGAAATGTGGGTTGGGACTTAGCCTATAACTCTGTAAAGAATTGATACCTAAATCTGGATCTCTGGCATGCTCAAGAACAAATCGTGCGCCTGGTAAAGTGAATTCACTAATCGCAATATAAAAAATATCTTTTGAAAAACTTGGTGGGTTATCATTTATGTCTTGGATTTCAACTTTTACTGAATAAACATTTACTGGATTTTCTGCCAAAATTTCAAGATCTAGAAGGCAGTTTTGCTCTGGCCCACAGATCTCCTCTCTGTCTATCCTGTCACTGACATATAAATTGCCATTTTCTGTGCTGATATTGAATAAATTCCTGCCATGCTGAGAAACAATCCTTAATTTTCTCATTTTTAGGTTGCTGCCATTCAATCCTAAATCTTCGCCAACATTCCCAACAACAGAATTTAGCTTCAGCTCCTCTAGAATGGAGTAGTGGAATTCATTACAAGCAGCCATAGCAAAAAAAGAAAAGTAGAAACATAATACTTGCCATTCCATGTCCTGTGTATCCTGTGTATAATAAAATGCTGAATGCTTCTAACTGTTCTTTTAGTATCCAAATACAGATAAAAACTGAGGAATTGTAAGGAAGGAATACAGAAATACAGTCTGGTTTCTTATTCAGATCTTAAATATCTGTATATAAAGCAAAAATCACTAGCTCCACATGCTGTTCAGAGAGCTTTTCTGTTATATTAGGTAACAGCACCATCATGAGGACTAATTTAGGTACTACAAAAAATATTTCCCTTTAATATAGGAGATGGTTTTGAACATTTTATTTTATCTATTTTTATGACTTTGTATGATTTTGATTATATGGTTTAAGCTCAGACATATATGTGGATGGATGCCCAAAGACACTTATTTAAATGTACAGAAACATAAAGACACAAACTATGCATAATAAACATTATTATTTTTAAACATTTTTATAATAATTTTATTATAATTAATAGTCTAAGGGTCCATTCACACGTCCGCAAAATGGGTCCGCAAAATTGCGGAACGGGTGCAGACCCATTCATTTTCAATGGGGCCGGAATGTGCTGTCCGCATCCGCATTTGCGGATCCGCACTTGCGCATCCGTGCTTCCATTTCCGCAAAAAAATAGAACATGTCCTATTCTTGTCCACAATTTCGGACAAAATTAGGCATTTTCTATTATAGTGCCGGTGATGTGCGGTCGCAAATTGCGGAATGCACATTGCCGGCGTCTGTGTTTTGCGGATCTGCAAAACACTTACGGACGTGTGAATGGACACTTAAGCTAATTGAGCTTCAGATCATAGATCCAAAGTCAATTCATTCAAAAACTTCAATTTTAATGCTATCTTCCTATAGCAACAAAATTTATGAGCTGCGTGTAGGCTTCAGCTCTATTATCCGAAGCTCGATTTATTCAAGACTAATATTAATGTTTTCCCACTGAAATTTTTCATTTTGAAATACTGTAATTATTTTCTAAAGTCTATCTTTAGCGATGTGAAAAGTTTTTAAAAAATTGATTTGGCAGCTTTGCCAAACTTTGTCAAGAAAATCAATTAGTTACAAATTACTTTGTCATGAATATCTTTTTGTTGGATGGAGCAGGCGCAATGACAGGGAACGGCGATCGCACCAACCCCATTATTTATCCCCTCAGATGAGCATTCAACGCTGATCCCATCTTATAACCACATTTATCTCCTAAAGGGTTAATCCGATGTTAACAAAAAAATTAAATTATACTCACCTCATTTTTTGCTTGTATTATTCAAATTTTAAACACAAGATAAATAAAAGGACATATACAATTAAAATATAAATAAAAAAAAGAAAGAGAAGAAATTAAACAAATTGTATAACTTTAAATGGTAAATAGTTAGGGAGAAAAATTGCTGTAACTTAATTTTTTCCTTTGTTTTCAAATCAAGAAAAGGTGCTTGCTTTGCATATATACACTGCTCAAAAAAATAAAGGGAACACAAAAATAGCACATCCTATATCTGAGTTAATTAAATATTCTTCTGAAATACTTTGTTCTTTACATAGTTGAATGTGCTGACAACAAAGTCACACAAAAATAAAAAAATGGAAATCAAATTTTTCAACCCATGGAGGTCTGGATTTGGAGTCACACTCAAAATTAAAGTGGAAAAACACACTACAGGCTGATCCAAATTTGATGTAATGTCCTTGTGAGGTGGCGGACGGTCTCCTGAGGGATCTCCTCCCAGACCTGGACTAAAGCATCTGCCAACTCCTGGACAGTCTGTGGTGCAACGTGGCGTTGGTGGATAGAGCGAGACATGATGTCCCAGATGTGCCCAATTGGATTCAGGTCTGGGGAATGGGCGGGCCAGTCCATAGCATCAATGCCTTCGTCTTGCAGGAACTGCTGACACACTCCAGCGACATGAGGTCTAGCATTGTCTTGCATTAGGAGGAACCCAGGGCCAACCGCACCAGCATATGGTCTTACAAGGGGTCTGAGGATCTCATCTCGGTACCTAATGGCAGTCAGGCTACCTCTGGCGAGCACATGGAGGGCTGTGCGGCCCTCCAAAGAAATGCCACCCCACACCATTACTGACCCAATGCCAAACCGGTCATGCTGGAGGATGTTTCAGGCAGCAGAACGTTCTCCACGGCGTCTCCAGACTCTGTCACGTCTGTCACATGTGCTCAGTGTGAACCTGCTTTCATCTGTGAAGAGCACAGGGCGCCAATGGCGAATTTGCCAATCTTGGTGTTCTCTGGCAAATGCCAAACGTCCTGCACGGTGTTGGGCTGTAAGCACAACCCCCACCTGTGGACGTTGGGCCCTCATATCACCCTCATGGAGTCTGTTTCTGACCATTTGAGCAGACACATGCACATTTGTGGCCTGCTGGAGGTCATTTTGCAGGGCTCTGGCAGTGCTCCTCCTGTTCACAAAGGCGGAGGTAGCTGTCCTGCTGCTGGGTTGTTGCCCTCCTATGGCCTCCTCCACATCTCCTGATGTACTGGAATGTCTCCTGGTAGCGCCTCCATGCTCTGGACACTACGCTGACAGACACAGCAAACCTTCTTGCCACAGCTCGCATTGATGTGCCATCCTGGATAAGCTGCACTACCTGAGCCACTTGTGTGGGTTGTAGACTCTGTCTCATGCTACCACTAGAGGGAAAGCACCGGCAGCATTTAAAAGTGACCAAAACATCAGCCAGGAAGCATAGGAACTGAGAAGTGTTCTGTGGTCACCACCTGCAGAACCACTCCTTTATTGGGGGTGTCTTGCTAATTGCCTATAATTTCCACCTGTTGTCTATCCCATTTGCACAACAGCAATGTGAAATTGATTGTCACTCAGTGTTGCTTCCTAAGTGGACAGTTTGATTTCACAGAAGTGTGATTGACTTGGAGTTACATTGTGTTGTTTAAGTGTTCCCTTTATTTTATTGAGCAGTGTATATACATGTTTTAGCTAACTCATTAAAACATTCTTATTTCAATTCTCTTAGGTATTCCTTTATTTTAAAAGAAGGCAGTTTATACAACTTAATAAACAACTTACTTATTTTGAAAAAGTAACACATTAATAAAACTGCAAATTTATTAAATATAAATTGCAATGTAAATATTTAGATTTTAAGAGACACATTTATTAAGACCAGCGGTTCTGCCGATGTTATAAAGAGGCACTTTGGTGCATCAAGTGCCAGTTCTAAATGTAAGACAGCTTATGAGCTGTCTTTCATTTAGCCAATATTCTATGCCTAAAACAGGTGTCGAGAATGATGAATGAGATGAGCCTGCCTGCCCTTCCCCGCCCACACCACGCCCACAATATTAGAACTGGTGTGAGCAGGGCGAAGTCACAGATGGCAGCGCAACTAAACATTGCACCACCATCTGCACCTGAAATACATCTAATTTAGGCTTATTTCGGTATAGTAAATGGCCCTCTAATTCTAAAAAGATCACTGTAACTTTGTAACTAGCAATAAGCCAAGTGAACTTTGTATCCTAGATCCGAAATCGCTTTGCTTAAAACGTCGGATTAATGCTGTACGGAGATCCTTCTCCATACAGCATTAAAATGTACAGCCTCCGATGAGGTGAAGTTAGTTATTTGCAAAGTCGCAGGAGACTTCAGTGAATAAGTTTGGTATTTGATTTTTTGAAAACGTATTATTTTGAAAAAGTAACACATTTATAAAACTACAAAATTATAAAATATAAATTGCAATCTAAATATTTAGATTTTAAGTCGTAAAAGATCACTCTAACCTTGTAACTCGTGATGAGCAAAGCGAGCTTTGGATCCTAGATCCGGTCGCTTTGCTCTAAACTTTGGATTAATGCTGTACAGAGATCTGTCTCCGTATAGCATTAAAATGTATGGCCTCCGATGAGGCGAAGTTAGTTATTCGTAAAATCATGCAAAACTTTGTTGAATAACTTTGGTGTTTCATTTTTAAAGTGAAAAAACACTTTAAAACTTGGTACGGAAGTACCATCGAAGGCCGAACCTTTTAATACTGTACGGAGATAAATCTCCTCACAACATTAATTCAAAGTTTTGAGCAAAGCAACTTCAGAATTAGGATCATTATTTGCAACCATTTATTTATTTTACTGTAATGTATATAAAATAAAAACAATTCAATTATACAAATGATCGTGTGTCTACTGCTGTCTCTATGATAACAGACCACAAACTTTGTGTAGTCTGATCTTTTTGTGATATTGACCAATATCAATAAAAATTGCATAATTTCACTCACAATTTCTCATGGTAATATGTCACTTCTCTGATTTTAGAATTCTCTACAAGGTATAGAATAAAACAGCATAAAAGCATTTTATAGGTGCACAGATATTTTGCAGATGCACAATAGAATTCATTGACATTATACTGTACAGTTAAATATACTTCTAGCTTTGTATTAATTTGAAATTGGATTTTCTTATTAAAAACATGAATTTAAAAAGCTTTATTATTCCATTGTCCTAAAAATGTATGAAGAATTCTAAATTATTCCAGTTTTTACACTGCCTACTGTAGCATACACACTAGGCTTCCCTCCTGTTTGCAGCAGCTGATTTATCAATTTTATATATAGACAGGACAATTCATTAGAAGACTACAGTAGCTGTTTAATTACAGATGACAGATCTGTCATAAGACTGCTACCCTACATTCAGGTTCAGAACTCACAGAAAGAAATGGTTAGTAACACAATAGCTAAAACTATAGGAATGAGCATTATACTGTGCAGGGACACACAGTCTAGTGTCACTGCTATGGCCAGTCACATCTCTTCAACTCAGAGCTTTCAGCTCTCAGTGAAAAATTCACCAAATATATAAATTTGGCTGTATGCCACATATTGAAATCTATACCAAGTTTGGGCTGGAATATATTTCAACTGTAACTTGTTGATTCAACATGTTTAGCATTCTTTAGTATTCTAGAAGACTTTAAATTGAAACTTAACATAGCAAAAAACATTGAAAGTCAAGTTAAAGTTTACTGCACTTGTTTATTAATACAAAGTTAACAATTGTCATATATATTAGTGCTGAGTGAATTGAAATTAAACAAATTGAATTTGATCCTAATTTCAGGAAAGATTTGATTTGCCATGAATCTGAATTTCCTTGGGCTTCGTGGTAACGAATCGATTTTTTCCCAAAATGGCAGCTACATGTGTTACAAAGTGAGATTAAGAAGCCCAGAAATTATATGACCCATAATGCAGTGCAGCCAGCCAATCAATAGATAGCCATCCCATGTGATGTCACAGCCCTATAAAAGCCTCAACCTGCACAGTTGGCACAATTTCACTGTGAACTGGACAGTGTGTTAGAAAACTATAGAAGACTGGATAGGGACAGTGCAGGGACAGTGTAGGGAGATCATAGGGGAGTTTTTAGACGTTATAGGGAAAGTATAGGGAGACTGCAGAGACAGTGCAGGAACAATGCAGGCTCAGTGCAATCACCCTTATTATCAACAGGTGGACTAAAATACAGGCATGCTTATCTACACACCGGATTCCAAAAAAGTTGGGACACTATACAAATCGTGAATAAAAACTGAATGCAATGATGTGGAGGTGCCAACTTCTAATATTTTATTCAGAATAGAACATAAATCACGGAACAAAAGTTTAAACTGAGAAAATGTACCATTTTAAGGGAAAAATATGTTGAATCAGAATTTCATGGTGTCAACAAATCCCCAAAAAGTTGGGACAAGGCCATTTTCACCACTGTGTGGCATCTCCCCTTCTTCTTACAACACTCAACAGACGTCTGGGGACCGAGGAGACCAGTTTCTCAAGTTTAGAAATAGGAATGCTCTCCCATTCTTGTCTAATACAGGCCTCTAACTGTTCAATCGTCTTGGGCCTTCTTTGTTGCACCTTCCTCTTTATGATGCGCCAAATGTTCTCTATAGGTGAAAGATCTGGACTGCAGACTGGCCATTTCAGTAAAGTCTTTGCAATTTTTCGCTGGGTAACACCTTTCTGATATTGCTCCACTATCTTTCTGCGCAACATTGTGGGAATTGGTGATCCTCTACCCATCTTGGCTTCTGAGAGACACTGCCACTCTGAGAAGCTCTTTTTATACCCAATCATGTTGCCAATTGACCTAATTAGTGTTAATTGGTCTTCCAGCTCTTCGTTATGCTCAAATGTACTTTTTCCAGCGTCTTATTGCTACTTGTCCCAACTATTTTGGGATTTGTTGACACCGTGAAAATTGGAATCAACTTATTTTTCCTTTAAAATTATACATTTACTCGGATTAAACGTTTGATCTGTCAAATAAAATATTGACATTTGCCATCTCCACATTATTGCATTCAGTTTTTATTCACAATTTGTTTAGTGTCCCAACTTTTTTGGAATCCGGTTTGTAGTTCATACAACAATCACTACTCTCTGCTCATTCTCCTTGAACTCTCTGCAGCTTTTGACACTGTAGACCACCATCTCCTACTCACCATGCTCCAATCTATCAGACTAAAGGACACTGTCCTCTCCTGTTTTTTTCCCCATCTCTCTGGCTACTCTTTAAGTGTATCATTCACTGACTCTACTTCTTTACCTCTCCCTCTCACTGTTGGGGTTCCTCAGGGTTCAGTCCTAGGCCATCTCCTCTTCTCTCTTTACACAGCCCCATTTGGTTTCCAGTACTATCTCTATGCTGATGACACACAACTATACACTTCATCTCCCGTCATCACCCCTGCTATGCTACAGAACATCAGTGGCTGTCCGTCCGCTGTCTCTAACATCATGTCCTCTCTCTACCTAAAACAAAATCTTTCAAAAACTGAACTTCTTGTGTTCTCTCCATCTACTAACCTACCCAAACTTGATATCTCTCTTTCAGTGTGTGACAGCATCATCACTCTTAGGTAGCACGCCTGCTGTCTTGGGATGACATTTGACACTGATCTTTCCTTCACCCCCTATATTCACTCTCTCACCATAGAAACAACAAGAACTCCCATTGTTGCCCTTATCCATTCCTGCCTCAATTACTGTAACTCACTATTAATTGGTCACCCCCTCACCAGACTTTCCCCTCTCTAATCTATTCTTAACACAGCACCATGGGTCACTTATCTGTCCAACCACTACTCCAATGCCTCCACTCTGTGTCAGTCATTGCACTGATTGCCCATACAGTATAGAATCCAATTTAAACTGCTTGTCCTCACCCACAAAGCCCTCCACAGTGCTGCACCCCTGCTATATCTCTTCCCTAATTTCTTTCTACCACCCGACCTATGCTCTCCGTTCAGCCAATGACTTACGACTGACTTCCACCATAATTCAAACCTTTGACTCCCGACTCCAAGACTTTTCCCGAGCTGCACCAGTACTCTGGAATGCCCTACCTCAAGAAATTAAGTTAAACTACAATATACACAGTTTTAGGCACTCCCTAAAAATACATCACCTATTACATCCCCTCATCTAACTTGTCTCCGTACATAGCCCATTTATCATTTCCTGAACCTGATGCTCCACCAACTCTCCACCACACACATGCACCCAGAAACAGTTCATATATCGGCTGCTGATCGGCTCATGCTTTATATCTGCTCCCCTATTTTCCCAAGATGGGTGGACCATTGTACAAAACAAGCACTTTTACCTTTTGAGTCACCCCTATCTCCTCATAGATTGTAAGCTCATATGAGCAAAGTCCTTTTTCCCTGAACTGTAAAGCGCTGCAGAATACAGTTGCAAGAAAAAGTATGTAAATCTATTGGAATGATATGGATTTCTGCACAAATTGGTCATAAAATGTGATCTGATCTTCATCTAAGTCACAACAATAGACAATCACAGTCTGCTTAACCTAATAACACACAAAAATTAAATGTTACCATGTTTTTATTGAACACACCATGTAAACATTCACAGTGCAGGTGGAAAAAGTATGTGAACCCTTGGATTTAATAACTGGTTGAACCTCTTTTAGCAGCAATAACTTCAACCAAACGTTTCCTGTAGATCAGACGTGCACAACGGTCAGGAGTAATTCTTGACCATTCCTCTTTACAGAACTGTTTCAGTTCAGCAATATTCTTGGGATGTCTTGGGAATCGCTTTCTTGAGGTCATGCCACAGCATTTCAAACGGGTTGAGGTCAGGACTCTGACTGGGCCACTCCAGAAGGTGTATTTTCTTCTGTTTAAGACATTCTGTTGTTGATTTACTTCTATGCTTTGGGTCGTTGTCCTGTTGCAACACCCATCTTCTGTTGAGCTTCACCCGGTGGACAGATGGCCTTAAGTTCGCCTGCAAAATGTCTTGATAAACTTGGGAATTCATTTTTCCTTCGATGATAGCAATCCGTCCAGGCCCTGACGCAGCAAAGCAGCCCCAAACCATGATGCCCCCACCACCATACTTCACAGTTGGGATGAGGTTTTGATGTTGGTGTGCTGTGGCTCTTTTTCTCCACACATAGTGTTGTGTGTTTCTTCCAAACAACTCAACTTTGGTTTCATCTGTCCACAGAATATTTTGCAAGTACTACTGTGGAACATCCAGGAGCTCTTGTGCAAACTGTAAACGTGCAGCAATGTTTTTTTAGGACAGCAGCGGCTTCCTCTGTAGTATCCTCCCATGAAATCCATTCTTGTTTGGTGTTTTACATATCGCAGATTCGCTAACAGGGATGTTAGCATATGCCAGAGACTTTTGTAAGTCTTTAGCTGACACTCTAGGATTCTTCTTCACCTAATTGAGCAGTCTGCGCTGTGCTCTTGCAGTCATCTTTACAGGACGGCCACTCCTAGGGAGAATAGCATCAGTGCTGAATTTTCTCCATTTATAGACAATTTGACTTATCGTGGACTGATGAACAGCAAGGCTTTTGGAGATACTTTTATAACCCTTTCCAGCTTTATGCAAGTCAACAATTCTTAATCGTAGGTCTTCTGAGAGCTCTTTTGTGCGAGGAATCATTCACATCAGGCAATGCTTCTTGTGAAAGGCAAACCCATAACTGGTGTGTGTTTTTTATAGGGCAGGGCAGCTGTAACCAACACCTCCAATCTCATCTCATTGATTGGACTCCAGTTGGCTGACACCTCACTCCAATTAGCTCTTGGAGATGTCATTAGTCTAGGGGTTCACATACTTTTTCCACCTGCACTGTGAATGTTTACATTGTGTGTTCAATAAAAACATGGTAACATTTAATTCTTTGTGTGTTATTAGTTTAAGCAGACTGATTGTCTATTGTTGTGACTTAGATGAAGATCAGATCACATTTTATGACCAATTTGTGCAGAAATCCATATCATTCCAAAGGGTTCACATACTTTTTCTTGCAACTGTATGTTGGCACTATATAAATAAACATTACTAGTATTATTTATAGTTCATCTGCTGCATTATCATACTTTATCTGTTCTGGGATACATAAACTTACTGTGCATCAAACTTAGTCTACATAGGCAGTCTAATATATAAGCTCATTTACCTAGTTCATCTACTTTACTATTAATAATCTGTTCAGTTATACATTCACTTACTGTGCATCAGACTCATTGTCAACAGGTAGTCTAATATATAGGCGCGTTTATCTAGTACACTTGCTGCACCATTAATACTTCATCTGTTGTGTTAGACATACACTAACTGTACATCAGACTCATTGTCAACAGGTGGTCTAATATATAGACGTGTTTCTCTGGTACACTTGCTGCACCATTAATACTTAATCTGTTTTGTTAAACATAGACTTACTGTGTATCAGACTCATTGTCAACAGGTGGTCTAATATATAGGTGCATTTAACTAGTTCATCTGCTGCATCATTCATGCTTTTTCTGTTCTGGGATACATACTGTAGACTTACTGTGCATCAGACTTAGTCTACATAGGCAATATAATATATAGGCGCGTTTACATAGTTTACCTACTTAGCAATTAATAATTAATCTGTTCTTTTATACATAGACTTACTATACATCAGACTCATTGTCAACAGGTGGGCTAATACAGTATATAGGCGGGTTTATCTAGTTTGCTGTGCCATTTTGCCATTTATACTTAGTTACTGTACATACATTACTGATTCAGTTACTGTACACTATGGTCAACAGACAGTTGTCTGGAACCTCAAAAGAAACTGTTAGTGGTAAAAATGTTGCTATAGCCAGCACAAGTAGCAGCAGAAGAAGGGGTGGTGGTAGCAGCAGCCACAGCAACATGCCACAGCTGCCACTGTCATCCTGCGGTTATGTTTTGACCAACAATCCAGCTATAATGGAATGGTTGACTTGCTCTTCAACATCATCTCAGGTGACAACAGATAGTGATAGCCTTGCGGTTCGCCCGACAGTCGCGCTTGCCATATTCTTTTGCATTGCGCCAAACTTTGACCAATGACACATCCATCAGGTGGGACAGGACAGCCAATTGAGACATTTCAGCACATGGACACACCCCCGCCCTATAACAGAACCCGATCTGGCAGCCATTTAACATTTTGTATTTTGTCAGTGTAGGGAGAGGTTGCTTTGTGGAGCAGGGACAGGCTGTTAGGGACACCAAATGCTAGCTAATAGGGCCAAAAAAGTATTTTTAAGGACTGGTATAGGTGTGCTATCGATAGGTGTGATACTTATAATATACTTTCTAACATAGAACGTATATTATAGTGCATTTGTACTGTGCAGCAGTTGTGTGCGGTTCTGCTGCGATACTGCAGCTATATAGAGGGACAAACGCTATACGAACAACTATTCTTTCAACAAAGGGGTCGTGCTGCCTCACATAGGCTGTGGCTTCTGAGTGATATAGAGATAAAATTTAAAAAGTGCTGGGGGCTTGCCCAAGAAAAAAGGGGGGTGGGAGGCCCAGGTGGTCTTGGGGATAGTGGGCAGTAGCACAGGGGCGCCAAGGTGAAGAAATAACGGATAAGGGCGGTGTAGTAAGTCTATGGAGGGTTACTACTTTGCTAGTTGGATTTGTGCTTCTGCTTCACAGTATCGATATATTGTAAAAACATATATATCACTGTGTCTGTATAGTTAGTGGTTCTATTTCACAGTCTCAATATATGGTGAGCCTATATATCACTGTGTCTATTTATATTTTGTTATATTGATTCTATTTCACAGTATCGAAATATGGCGACACATGTATCACTGTGCGGGTACTTAAAAAATAATAAAAAATAATAATAAGTAATGTTAAAAGAATTATATGAGAAAAAAACGGAAGGCGACTTACTTCACCAGGGAAGGAGATATAGGATAAGCAAAATACACCTATACCTGCTCCTCCCCCGCCGAGATCGCTCGTCAGGTAGTATAAACTTTCCTCCACGTCCCAAATGATGGTAGTCAGGGTTCCAGATGGAGAGTTTTTTATTGCATAAATGAATAAAAGCTCAACGCGTTTAACTCCATCTGGAACGCTGACTACCATCATTTGGGACGTGGAGGAAAGTTTATACTACCTGACGAGCGATCTCTGCGGGGGAGGAGCAGGTATAGGTGTCACCATATATCGATACTGTGAAATAGAATCAATATAACAAAATATAAATAGACACAGTGATATATATGCTCACCATATATTGAGACTGTGAAATAGAACCACTAACTATACAGACACAGTGATATATATGTTTTTACAATATATCGATACTGTGAAGCAGAAGCACAAATCCAACTAGCAAAGTAGTAACCCTCCATAGACTTACTACACCGCCCTTATCCGTTTTTTCTTCACCTTGGCGCCCCTGTGCTACTGCCCACTATCCCCAAGACCACCTGGGCCTCCCCCCCCCCCCTTTTTTTCTTGGGCAAGCCTCCAGGACTTTTTAAATTTTATCTCTATATTATCCTGCAGTGCACTGACGTACACTGCTTTAGGGTGCTGCCTCGGTGAACACCCACCAAACCACTTCCATCCCATCCCTAACACTCCGTCACTTCTAAATAGTCTTCTTGGCGCTCCAGAGAATACTTTTCCTTTTTCCCTTTTCACTGCGTTTAATCCCCTTTTTTTTTTCTCTTCTTCTTTAATACAATGCTTCTGAGTGATGGTGGGGATATGGCAGTTCTTTTCAATGCAGCCGAACACCTGAGTTCCAACAGAAGATAGTTCTTGCCCCAGAACAACCCTTCTGTGGATATTAGAGGTTGGAGCACATAGTGAAGGTCCACCAATTTTCCATATATCAACAGGTTTTATTATACTCACAAAAGTATAGGATCAACAGGCATTTGAACATAAAATCATCCGTGTTTGATGTGAATGGAACCCACTTCACACGGAGGTCTGCAAAGCCGCTAGAAGATGGAAAACGCAGTGGTGAACTATATATATATTTATTTATTTATTTTATTTCATTTTTTTATTTAGTTTTTTTATCTCCTTTTTGTTTGCATTCCTATCTTTATATATTTTTTTTCTTGTTTGCATTTTTGTGCTATAGGAACAACTAATTGAAACGGGTGTGATATACCAGTTGCCCCCCAAAAAAAATTATTGAGGCAGGGGTGTGATATACCTATAATGTACTTTCTATATAGTGCATTTGAACTGTTCAGCAGTTGTGTGCAGTTCTGCTGCAATACCGCAGCTATATAGAGGGACAAACGGTATTGAAACAACTAATTGCAATGGGTGTGATATACCTGTAGACCCCCAAAAAAACTGATTGAGGAAGGGGTGAGATATACCTATAATATACTTTCTATATAGTGCATTTGAAATGTGCAGGAGTTGTGTGCGGTTCTGTTGTGATACCACAGCTATATAGAGGGACAAACGGTATTGGAACAACTAATTGCAATGGGTGTGATATACCTGTAGACCCCCAAAAAAACTGATTGAGGGAGGAATGTGATAAACCTACAATATACTTTCTATATAGTGCATTTGAACTGTGCAGCAGTTGTGTGCAGTTCTGCTGCGATACTGCAGCTATATAGAGGAACAAACACTATTGGAACAACTAATTGCAACAGGTGTGATATACCTGTAGACCCCCCTAAAAAACTGGTTGAGGGGTGTGTTATACCTGCTTCACAAAAGACTGATTAAGGGGCTAGATATACCTACTTCCACCAAATATTGATTGAGGCCTGCAATATACTTGCTTCCACAAATACTGCTCTTCTCTAGGGACTTAGACACAGGGTCATTTTGAAAATGACAGGCAGAGGAAGAGGCAGGCCATTCAGCAGGTGTGGTAGAGGTCGGGCAGGTGCACCAGGCCGAAGCCTAAGTAGGGAAGTTGGAGAATGCGCGTGCGATTACTTCAAAGGACACACCAGAATTGGTTGAGTGGCTGACTCACCCTTCCGCTTCTGCACCCTCCTCACTCTTTGCTGTGTGCACCCCCAAATCCACCACCACCACCATATTCGAGGGCCCATATTCTAATTTGCGATATTTAGCAAATATGTGGTAGAATATTCGTCACATATTCACGAATATTCGTATTCGAGATTATTTTGCGATTGATGGCAGTGAGTCCAGCGTTTTTTTAATTAAGAGCTATAGCCACTCCCCTGCCCGCCTGCTGCTGATTCATATGGAAAATAACTGTCAATCAGCAACAGGTAGGCGGGGAGAGTCAGGAGCTCATGAATATTCAGGACTCATCATTATGAGCTGGAGCTTTTCAATACAAGATGTTGGCAGATTGACTGGGTCAATTAAAGAAAGTGACCCAGCATTTTGCTAAGAGAATCAGTCACTTATTTATGTTGGCCTTAGTTAGGACATCATAAAACTGGTGACAGGTTCCCTTTAAGCAGGGGGGAATCATGACTTCAGATGGAAAAAAATGACGAATATTCTAAAAAACTAATATATTCGATATAGTGCTATATATTTGATTTTTAGAATATTCGTAATATTCTAAAACAAGAATATAGATCAATATAGCGAATATTCAAAAAAAAACTAATATAGAGCGATTTAGCTAATATTGTGCTATAATCTTCTCTGTCTAATAGTTGTAATTTTTTTTCTCATCTGAAGTTCAGATTGGAAAAAAATTACAACTATTAAAAAATATTTTTTTTCCATCTGAAGACATGATTCCTTCCTGCTTAAGTAACTTAAGCAGGGAGGAATCATGACTTCAGATGAAAAAAAATTACAAATATTCTAAAAAACAAATATATGGCACTAAATTCTATAGTGCTATATATTAGTTTTTGACCCACGCCTGTATTGATCCCGTAATATTCGCATATTACACGATCATTACCTTGCCAATTTTTCGAATAAAAAAAAGTTGAATATAACGAATATTCAAATTCGCAAATATTCTACAAATATTCTACAAAATATTCGCGAAATATTGCGAATTTGAATATAACCCCTGCCGCTCATCACTATTCTTTACAGCCCATTGGGTAAATGTGGTTCTGGCCCAGACATACCAGAAACTTGGCCAGGTAATGGGAATGCCGCCTCCACGTTGTAATTGTGTGATTTCTGTGCCAATGTCCTCCTCTGCCTCCTCATCCTCCACCCTGTCCTCAGCCTCCACCATAGGCACAGTTCTGAGTGGTCCGCTAGGATACCACTTATGCAAAGCACAGCATTGTCATGTGGATCTGTAGTCTGGAGTCACACCAGGAAGGAACTGCTCCTCAACTAAGAAATCAATTCCTGGCTCTCCTCATCAATTAAGGATTAGAACCATGGTCACCAACAATGGGAAGATTATTCTGTCTGCACTGTAACAGGGAAACATCTTGAAAATATCAAGGAAACTATGTATGCCCTTCAGCCACTTTTACGCAAAACATGCCCTCCTTGACCTAAAAAGGCAGAATGGTGTTCCCCTACATTGAGTCATATGCAAAGTTTCCATATGTAGGAACTCCACGCTCCACATGTTGGACCAACTGTTTGAGCAGAGGAAACCTGTGACAGATTTCTTGATGAGGCAGATGGACAGGACTACTCCCCGGTGAAACTTTGACATTAGACAGTGGCAGCTCCTTAGTGACACCTACTGTTTTCTCAGGCCCTTGAATTGTGGCTGCAACTAGCTGAATTCCCCCTGGGAAAGCCTGCCCGGTCAGTAGTATAGCATCAGAGTGTGTGTTTAGCACGGCGGGTGGCATAGTTATACACAAAGAGAACTCGCCTTTCAACACAAAATGCCTTACATATAATGATCAAATACTGACCAAATACAGATGGTCTGAAGGTAGATGCTCAAAATACAGGATTCACTTTTTTGGGGTTGTTCTTCTGACGGATCAGAAGAATGGATAAATAAACAGTAATGTGAACAGAGCCCTACTGTCGACACCCTTCCCACTGTCATGGGGCCACTACTAAACTCTTGGGCAAGTGCGTGGTGAAGTCCGTGCTGATAAATTAGATCTGATGCTAACATTGATCTGTAATGCTGTTCATACTTCTGTTATTTGGTCAGTTATTTCCATCACTTATTGTGAGCCAAATTCAGTATCCAAACCTACTCTCAGATTAAGTATCATGAAAAGATCTGCATCTGCTCTGTGGTTTTGACCCGCACCTGCTTTGGGATGACAATAACTGATGAGAATTGCTGACTAAATACGTTAAGTGTGAACTAGCCTAATAATGACTCACAGTCTCTAGCTAACAGAAGAGATTCAAAAGCATGTGTTTGCACTGCCACAACATGGATTAAAAGAACCTTTTTTCCTCCACTACTTTATTGGTGCTGCCTCCATGTCCTTATTTTGCTCCACTAAAGAGTCATTGGTACACAGCTCCTGAAGGAGTGCACAGCTTCTTTTTTTTTGCTTTACTGAAGGCTACTGTATGCTTTTCTTTTGGCTAAGACTGTTGGTGGCCTGCCCTACGAGTTTTCTGATAAATGTATGATTTTTTTATGTAGTAAAACATCTCCATCTTAGCCACTTTATCAAACATCTATGTTGCTAAAGTAGAACAGCTGCTCTGTAGAGCTGATTTTGGACACCATATCTCTCAATGTACGGTATTTACAATGCATAACAGGTATAAATACTTTGATAAATCATTTTCATACAGTTTTAAAGCTTCTGCTTCACTTCAGAAAATGCAGTAACTTACAAAAAAGACAGTAATTTCACCCATTTAGTGTTTTCCTGTTTAGTTGCATTATTTACAACCATAGAAAGGTTCTAAATCTACACCAGCAAGGATGCAGCTGTAGATTCAGACTGGTGGTGGATGTGCCAAAGTTTTGTAGAGGCCTATGTCTCTATTTGCTTAGTACATACATGTAGACATTGGAATTTCTTCCAATATATCTTGGCAAAACTGCTCCAACTCCTACATATTAAATGAGTTGCGTTGCTGTACAGCAGTCTTCAACATATGCCAGATTTTCTAATGGATTGAGCTCTGAGCTATGACTAGGCCATTCCAAGACATTTATATTTTTCTCCTTACACCACTTTAGTATAGCTTTAGAAATATGTTTAGGGTCACTATGAGGTAAAAATGTTCTGTTACCTTCATTGTATGAGTCAATATAATTACAGTGATACTACACATATATAGTTTTTCTTGTGTTTTCTTTATATAGTTTTTCTTGTTTTTTTTTTATATTTGTATCCCCATAACTTTTTTTATTTTCATGCCTTTGAAGCTATGTGATCCGTAGAATTTATTAATATAATTTTGGAGTATGAATGTTGATCACTTTTTATAAAAAATGTTTGGGAGCTGAAGATGAAGTTCACCAGGTGACTTTCAGTTTATTAGTTATTTTTGTCACTCCCTGCCTTCCCAAACTCATATCCTATTTTATTTTTTCACTCACATAGTTTATTAGGACATGTTTTTGCAGGAAAAATTGTACTTTCTAATAGCACCATTTACTATTGCATACAATGTAGTGGGAAAATGGAAAAATGGGGTGGAAAACAAAACGAAATTCCTTCACAGTTTTATAGTTTTTCTTTTTATAGCATTCTCTATGCCGTGAAACTGACATGTAAGCTTAATTCTGTGGGTCAGTATGATGAAAGCAATACCATATTTATATTGTTTTCTTGTGTTTTATTACTATTAAAAAAACTAAAACTTTAGAAAAAAATTATAGTTCGTTTTTTACAGGGCAATCTGTACTTTCATTCATACCATTTTGGAGTGTGGTTGACTTTTTGATAACTTTTTATACCATTTGTTTTGGAGGTGACGTGGCGAAAAAACAGCAAATCAGCCATTTTGAAAAATTTTTGTTATGGCGTTCACCATACAGGATAAATACATTTTATATTTCATATAATATAGTATTTTTGGACATATCAGTGAAATTTATCTTTTTTTTAACATGGTTAAAGGTTTTTTTTTGTTTGTTTGTTTTTTACTTTCTTTTCTTTTTTTTCTCTTGGATCATTGAATCATAGCTCTCCCATAGCCTTCATGTTTTTAAGAATGCAGTCTATGGGAGATTCAATATATTGAAAAATGCCTGTGGCAGGTATAACCTCAAATAGGCTTGAAGTTACCACCACCAATGAACGGCTACCCCGTTCCCCATGGAAAAGCTATTTTCAAGCCCCAGAAGCTTAGCGCTTCCAGAGAAAGCTGTCTTAGATGCCATGGTCACAATTTTTCATCATTTCTGAGGGGTTAGACATTATCTCTGGATGTATGCTGTTTAAAAAAGCAAAAAAAAATGCAGCTGTGGTGCTTGTTGAGCTCATGAACTGATGCCATATATAAAGACCCGGGGGGAGATTTATCAAACTGGTATAAAGTAAAACTAGCTTAGTTGCCCAGAGCAACCAGATTCCACATTTCACATCTGCTATGTGGCTTAGATACATATAGCCGTCATATAGCTTAGATACATATAGCCGTCATATACACTCACCTAAAGAATTATTAGGAACACCATACTAATACGGTGTTGGACCCCCTTTTGCCTTCAGAACTGCCTTAATTCTACGTGGCATTGATTCAACAAGGTGCTGATAGCATTCTTTAGAAATGTTGGCCCATATTGATAGGATAGCTTCTTGCAGTTGATGGAGATTTGAGGGATGTACATCCAGGGCACGAAGCTCCCGTTCCACCACATCCCAAAGATGCTTTATTGGGTTGAGATCTGGTGACTGTGGGGGCCATTTTAGTACAGTGAACTCATTGTCATGTTCAAGAAACCAATTTGAAATGATTCGAGCTTTGTGACATGGTGCATTATCCTGCTGGAAGTAGCCATCAGAGGATGGATACATGTTCTCATTCTGTTTACGCCAAATTCGGACTCTACCATTTGAATGTCTCAACAGAAATCGAGACTCATCAGACCAGGCAACATTTTTCCAGTCTTCAACAGTCCAATTTTGGTGAGCTCGTTCAAATTGTAGCCTCTTTTTCCTATTTGTAGTGGAGATGAGTGGTACCCAGTGGGGTCTTCTGCTGTTGTAGCCCATCCGCCTCAAGGTTGTGCGTGTTGTGGCTTCACAAATGCTTTGCTGCATACCTCGGTTGTAACAAGTGGTTATTTCAGTCAACGTTGCTCTTCTATCAGCTTGAATCAGTCGGCCCATTCTCCTCTGACCTCTAGCATCCACAAGGCATTTTTGCCCACAGGACTGCCGCATACTGGATGTTTTTCCCTTTTCACACCCTTCTTTGTAAACCCTAGAAATGGTTGTGCGTGAAAATCCCAGTAACTGAGCAGATTGTGAAATACTCAGACCGGCCCGTCTGGCACCAACAACCATGCCACGCTCAAAATTGCTTAAATCACCTTTCTTTCCCATTCTGACATTCAGTTTGGAGTTCAGGAGATTGTCTTGACCAGGACCACACCTCTAAATGCATTGAAGCAACTGCCATTTGATTGGTTGACTAGATAATTGCATTAATGAGAAATAGAACTGGTGTTCCTAATAATTCTTTAGGTGAGTGTAGCTTAGATAGACATAGCTGCCATATAGCTTAGATACATATAGCTGTCATAGAACTTAGATACATATAGCCGTCATATAACTTAGATACATATAGCCGTCATATAGCTTAGATACACATAGCTGTCATATAGCTTAGATACATACAGCTGTCATATAGCTTAGATACATATAGCTGCCATAGAGCTTAGATGCATATAGGTGTCATACAGCTTAGATACATATAGCCATCATATAGCTTAGATACATATAGCCGTCAAATAGCTTAGATAGATATAGATGTCAGATAGCTTAGATACATATAGCTGCCATAGAGATTAGATACATATAGTCATCATATAGCTTAGATACATATAGCCATCGTATAGCTTAGATAGTGTGAGAGATGGGCTTTATATCTCTATATAATGTGGTGTGAAAATTCTGTAGTACACATTTTTGTCCACTAGATGGCCGCAAACCATATGTATGAGAAGGTCAATAAGGGAGGGGGAAAATGGGGATTACATTACAGTTTTCAAATATACCTATGAACTCAGAGTTGAAGTTGCTGAAACCACTCCTATCAGGTTAAGGAGCCAATAGTATTTTCTTTAGGAACACCCCTTTTGTGATGTCATGTCTGCTATTTAAATCAATGTAATGTGAAAAAAGCTCTCTTCTACCATGGCTCAGGGGGTTGAGAAGATGCTTTCATGAAACCACCTAGTGTGTCTGGTCTCACTATGAAAGCAGTATGATACGTACATACTTATACTTCTAATTGATTTGGCACCACACAAACAAGATAAGAAGCGCATGAATTGTGATAGACGTAGCTGTCATATAGCTTAGACATAGCTGTCATATAGCTTAGATACATACATCTGTCATATAGCTTAGATACATGTAGCTGCCATAGAGCTTAGATACATATAGGTGTCATATAGCTTAGATACATATAGCCGTCATATAGCTTAGATACATATAGCTGCCACGTGGCTTAGATAGATATAGCCATCATATAACTTAGATAGATATAGCCGTCATATAGCTTTGATAGACATAGCTGTCATATAGCTTAGATACATATAGCTGCCATAGAGCTTAGATACATATAGCCGTCATATAGCTTAGATAGACATAGCTGTCATATAGCTTAGATAGACATAGCTCTCATATAGCTTAGATACATATAGCTTCCATAGAGCTTAGATACATATAGCTGTCATATAGCTTAGATCTTAAATCTTCTGCCTGTGTGAGCTAGAAGATAATCATGTGACTGTTTTTTTTATGCAAAGTTAGGATGTGCAGAGCAGGGCGCGGGGAAGGTCAGATTATTCACTCCCACAAATATTCATGAGGGCGAGCTCAGGCATTGTTGTTATACTGCCCCTCAGCATGTACTTCAGCATGTAAACACAGCAATAACAGAACCATGAAAAGGTGTAAGTATGAGTTTTTCTCTTAAGAAATCAAGCTTAACTAATGTATATGTAAGTCCTACCTAGTACAACACACAGCAATACAGAACAAAACAGGCACACTAGAGGAAGATTTTCTTTGTAACTGCTCTCTAGTATGGCCAAGAGATGAAGATCCTATACAGGCGACCTAGAATATCACAATAGAGTTAAGGATAGGCAAATCGGTTCTACTGAATTGGTATTCGTTCTGAATACACAAGCTAAAGGGTGCTCATTATCATAAGGGAGACTAAAAAATATGCATGAGTATTGTATACTAGGCGACATTACTCTTGGTTTCTAGGAAGAGTATATACAAATCGCATATCTTTATTTTTCTGGCAATAGATAGGATATCCCCTCTTTTCTTTTTTTTGTCAGGCAAGCTAATTTGCATACCTTTGGCTTTCTGGGAAAAATATTCAAATTGGCTTTTCTCCCAAAATAGAAAAGAATGCTAATCTTTTCTCATGCCAGCCAAATTAAGATAGGCGATTTGCATATACTCTTCATAGAAACCAAGAGTAATGTTGCCTGGCATACAATACTCATGTATATTTTTGGTCTCACTAATGATACAAATCACCCCAAAGAGTACCCCACGAGGCCAGTCAACTAACTAAGGCAAATTTCTTTTGGGATAGTCTCTTTTTCTTCTACTTTCATGTAATTGTTACTTCAAGGTTTCTCTTGTTCATTTGAAGCTTATCTAAAATGGTGAAATGGAATTACTAATTCTTAAAGAGATTGTCTGATTTGCTATACTGAATAAGAAGGTGAATAAGAAGCAGTTGACGTAAATGGGGACAGCGGAACGGTAATCACTGCTTATACCTGAGCATAGTGAGCAGGTAAACAGTGAGGACAACAAAGCTTTTTAACCTCAATTTTTTTTTTAAATCATGAAATGAATCGTGAAAGGTTCACTTATCTCTAATAACAATGGTTTTCAAAAGGATATAACTACTTTAATAAGCGGTACAGTCATAACAAATTTCATGAGCACATGGAAAAATATTTATGAACAAAGTTTAAAAGAAAAAAATATGTTGTTAACAAATAATATTTTAGATTAAATTTTCCAGGACCACTTAAAATAATTTAAGCTGCAATAACACGTTGTGATGGGAAAAAAACCTGTTGTAGTAAATTTATCAAAACTGGTGAAAAAGAAAAGTGGCTTAGGTCCCAATAGCAATCGATCAGATAATTTTTTTTTATTTTCCAAAGGAGCTCTGAAAAATAAGAGATAGAATCTGACGGGCTTTTATGGGCAACTAAGCTACGGTACTTTTCCTTTTCACCACTTTTCAGAAATATCCCCCAATTTGTCAGCATCATAAATTTCTTGCATTCTCAAAAAACATTCTGTATACTGAACAAAAAGATTCTATAGCTTTTACAACCTATGGAAATGTACACCTTACCAGAGCAACTTGTTCAGTGGACACATTTTCGTCAACAACAGCAGAATCACTGGTGTCTATGAGATTCTCTGTGGGGACATTCTGCATTGGCTTCAGATAAGCAATTTCATTCTGCTTTGAGTCCAGAGTCACACACACATCATATGAGAATGGGAAAGGTAAACTTGTATCACTAATCTCAGAAGGACATCCCAGGGTGAACTGAGGGTACATATTTCTATTATATGTTCCAAAAGAAGGAGGTATACTTGACTTTTGGCACTTAAAAATAACTGTAATCAATACTGTTATAATGAACAATAAGGAAATCAGAGCTATGGCGACTACAAGGTAAAAGGTTGCATTAGAAGAAATTTCTGATTTACTTGGATGGTGCTTTATCTCTGGTAAAACCTGCTGAAAGGTTTCTGCTACAACCATATTTATTGTGACTGTAGATGACAAAGATGGGACACCATTATCTTTTACCAGAACCACAATCTTCTGCCTCAAAGATTCCATATCTGGAAGATCTCTTCCAATTCTGATTTCTCCAGTATATTGGTCAATGGTAAATAAAGATGGTTCTTGAACTTGTAAAAAGTGATAGGAGAGCCAGGCATTGTGTCCAGAGTCAGAGTCCACTGCAATCACTTTGGTGACTAGATAACCTTTCTTAGCAGAGTGAGGAATAAACTCAAATAATGCTGATCCCTCAGTCTCTGGTGATGGGTAGAGAATTTTAGGAGCATTATCATTCTTATCAATTATACATATCCTCATTGTGACATTACTGCTTAGAGGAGGAGATCCACTGTCTTTAGCCATCACCTGGAACTGAAATTCCCGCAACTGTTCATAGTCAAATGACCTCTGGGCATAGATCACTCCACTTATTGAATTAATGGAAATATATGATGTGACTGGAATATTGTCAATATTTGAGCCTATTATAGAGTAAATTATCTGAGCATTCTCATTATCATCTGGGTCTGAGGCATGGACAGTGTGCAATGAAGTTCCAGCAGGAGTATGTTCTGGAATATAAGCAACATAGATAGGCTTATCGAACAGTGGACAATTGTCGTTTATATCAAAAATGCTTATATAAATTTCCTTCTTAGTAACCATTTGAGGGATGCCTCCATCCTCAGCTATAATGGTGATATTATAAGTAGAATGTTTCTCTCTATCCATGTAACTTGCAGTCACAAGTTTGTAGTAATTGTTAGAAGATGGAATTAATATAAATGTACTGGTTTCTGATATTTGACATGAAACTTCACCATTTTTCCCAGAGTCTAAATCTTTTATATGAATTAATGCAACAAGTGTCCCAGGTGCAGAATCCTCTGGAATAGGTGTCGTCAGTGAAGCAAGCATTATTTCAGGTGCATTATCATTGACATCCTCTATTTGTATTATTATAGTACATTTAGCAACAAGACCTCCACCATCTGTAGCTTTCACAGTCATCTGGTATGTTTTTGTTAACTCATAATCCAATTCTCCTTTTGTTGTAATAATTCCAGATTTAGAGTCCAAAATAAAGACATCATATGCTTTTTCTGGGATATGACTAAATAAGTATATAACTTTGGCATTGGATCCTTCGTCTTTGTCAGTAGCATTAAGTTGAAGAACAAGGGAACCTACTGGTGAATTTTCATTTAAATTGATTCTATAGGTGTCCTGACTAAATACTGGATAATTGTCATTGACATCTTGAATTGAGATTTTGATAACAGCAGTTCCAATTTTCTGAGGATTTCCTCCATCAGATGCAGTCAGAATTAAAGTATATATTTGTTGCTTCTCTCGATCAAGGCTTTGCTCCAAGATCAGCTCTGGATGTTTTATCCCTTCACTGTCAGTTTTTTCCCCTAAGGTAAAATGTGGATTTTGGCTCAAAGTATAACTTCGTAAAGAATTAGTCCCGATATCCAGATCAAGTGCATTTCCCAGAATAAAACGTGCACCCGGGGAAGCAGACTCACTTATTCCTAGCTCAAAAATAGTGTGAAAAAATATTGGTGAATTGTCATTTATATCCTGGATTTCCACCTTGACAGGATAAACATTCACAGGATTTTCAGCCAGAATCTCAAGTTCCATAAAGCAGCTCTGCTCTGATCCACAAAGCTCTTCCCTATCTATCCTGTCACTGACATATAAGTTGCCATTTTCTATGCTTACATTGAAATAATTCCTGCTGGCATGGGGGACAATCCTTAACTTTCTTATTTCTAATTCATTAGTATTCAATCCTAAATCCTTCACCAAATTCCCAACTACGGCATTTATCTTTATTTCCTCTAGAATTGAATAATGAAGTGGATTAGAAACAGCCACAGAACACAAAGTAAAGCACAAAAATATTACTTGCCATGCCATGATGTCTATAGAAGAAAGGTCTTGTATTGTTCTTTAAAATCCAAAGAAAGGTGCAATATATGATCCTGAATCATAGGAGGAAAATTATACAAATTCAAAGAGGAGGGGTCTCCTTCTTGAAGAACTCCAATATCTGGTTATTCTAAGTATCACCAGCTCTACACACAGAATATTCAGATTGTCTACCATCTTATCCAACACTGACATCATGAGGACAAATGTAAGAACTGCAAGAGTATACTTACAATATTCAGCATACTCTTTTAATTCATCATATTATCAGCTAACATGCAATCACATGATAAAGGAAATCAAAACTACATTATTAATTATATTGAATAATAATGAGCAGGTGCTCCAAACAAATATTTCTATACTACATTTAATGAACATAAATTTTTTTTAAAAATACAATAAATATACATAGAATACCAATGTAAAATTATAAAGATATTATCAGAATTGCATCTAACTATTCCAATCCAGACATTTGCTGCGGGACCTGCAGCTATAAATAATGTGGATCCACAGATATATATAAAGAGTGTCAAAAATTATATATAATAATAAATGCAGCATGTCAGTTAAAAAATAACGATAAAACACCAAATCTATGGCTTATACATAGTCCAAAGAAAGCTTTATAGTAGTATAGATATATTGTGCGGTATTTAGACAGTCGATAATGTCAAATAGTTTTGGACTTGCAATAACATAAAAAATATCAGGTGGCTAGAAATACAAACACTCATCACTCTAGCTTCATCGGTCCATTAGGACAAAAACACAGTGCTAAAGAATGGTAGCCAGGTGGATGAGCTAAATATCACATGTGATCTTTATGCGGCTTTTAGTTACCGCTGTGTCGTGCACTCTCGGTTCTCTGCTTCATGGTTTGCAGTATTGACGAAACACATCTGCGGCCTCGTCAGGGGCTGTGTACCACCCTGCACCTGTAGTGTTATTCCACTTGAGCCGAACACAGAAGGTTAGCTGTGACTTGCAGTACTACAAACTCACAATGCTGTACTTTATAGTGCTATGGATTGCCGGCTTCAGAACAGATGTCTCTTTCTTTGGTTCAGCTGTATCATTCGTGGTTCTTTATTTTTAGTAGTGCAAATCCATAAGTTAACACAAAATAAAGATGATAAAAATAAAGTCACATGCCAATCTGAATTTTTTTTTCCTTTCTGAATCAGGTGAGCCGCCCATTGTTATTATACTACATTATTAATTAAATATATTTTAATACAGACAATTATTTTTACAATGTATCTGTAATAAAACTATTCTATACATAACAATAATGTATTTAAGGGGTTGTCCACGATTAGAAAAACATGTCTGTTTTCTTCCAAAAACAGCACCAACCAAATTAGTAGCTCATAGTCTGGACAAGCCTTTGAATAAATGATGTTTCTGACTTTTTATACATTGCATGATCAGCGTCTAGAGAGTCTCCTGAATTAAAAGATATTCTTTGAGGCCCTAGCCCATAGAAGACTTTCTGAGATAAAGCTGACTAGAGTGTGACACTTTGAGCCTAGAATATTCAACCTTTTCACAATATTCTAATTTTAACTTACATTAATGCAACTCCTTTTAACCACCTCAGCCCCTAGTGCTTAAACACCCTGAAAGACCAGGCCACTTTTTACACTTCTGACCTACACTACTTTCACCTTTTATTGCTCGGTCATGCAACTTACCACCCAAATTAATTTTACCTCCTTTTCTTCTCACTAATAGAGCTTTCATTTGGTGGTATTTCATTGCTGCTGCCATTTTTACTTTTTTTCTTATTAATCGAAATGTAACGATTTTTTTGCAAAAAAATGACATTTTTCACTTTCAGTTGTAAAATTTTGCAAAAAAAACGAGATCCATATATAAATTTTGCTCTAAATTTATTGTTCTACATGTCTTTGATAAAAAAAAAATGTTTGGGTAAAAAAAAAATGGTTTGGGTAAAAGTTATAGCGTTTACAAACTATGGTACAAAAAAGTGAATTTCCGCTTTTTGAAGCAGCTCTGACTTTCTGAGCACCTGTCATGTTTCCTGAGGTTCTACAATGCCCAGACAGTACAAACACCCCACAAATGACCCCATTTCGGAAAGTACACACCCTAAGGTATTCGCTGATGGGCATAGTGAGTTCATCGAACTTTTTATTTTTTGTCACAAGTTAGCGGAAAATGATGATTTTTTTTTTTTTTCTTACAAAGTCTCATATTCCACTAACTTGTGACAAAAAATAAAAACTTCTAAGAACTCACTATGCCCATCACGAAATACCTTGGGGTCTCTTCTTTCCAAAATGGGGTCACTTGTGGTGTAGTTATACTGCCCTGGCATTCTAGGGGCCCAAATGTGTGGTAAGGAGTTTGAAATCAAATTCTGTAAAAAATGACCAGTGAAATCCGAAAGGTGCTCTTTGGAATATGGGCCCCTTTGCCCACCTAGGCTGCAAAAAAGTGTCACACATCTGGTATCTCTGTATTCAGGAGAAGTTAAGGAATGTGTTTTGGGGTGTCTTTTTACATATACCCATGCTGGGTGAGATAAATATCTTGGTCAAATGCCAACTTTGTATAAAAAAATTGGAAAAGTTGTCTTTTGCCAAGATATTTCTCTCACCCAGCATGGGTATATGTAAAATGACACCCCAAAACACATTCCCCAACTTCTCCTGAGTACGGAGATACCAGATGTGTGACACTTTTTTGCAGCCTAGGTGGGCAAAGGGGCCCATATTCCAAAGAGCACCTTTCGGATTTCACTGGTCATTTTTAACAGAATTTGATTTCAAACTCCTTACCACACATTTGGGCCCCTAGAATGCCAGGGCAGTATAACTACCCCACAAGTGACCCCATTTTGGAAAGAAGACACCCCAAGGTATTCCGTGAGGGGCATGGAAAGTTCCTAGAATTTTTTATTTTTTGTCACAAGTTAGTGGAAAATGATGATTTATTTTTTTTTTTTTCATACAAAGTCTCATATTCCACTAACTTGTGACAAAAAATAAAAACTTCCATGAACTCACTATGCCCATCAGCGAATACCTTGGGGTCTCTTCTTTCCAAAATGGGGTCACTTGTGGGGTAGTTATACTGTCCTGGCATTCTAGGGGCCCAAATGTGTGGTAAGGAGTTTGAAATCAAATTCTGTAAAAAATGACCAGTGAAATCCGAAAGGTGCTCTTTGGAATATGGGCCCCTTTGCCCACCTAGGCTGCAAAAAAGTCTCACACATCTGGTATCTCTGTATTCAGGAGAAGTTGAGGAATGTGTTTTGGGGTGTCTTTTTACATATACCCATGCTGGGTGAGATAAATATCTTGGTCAAATGCCAACTTTGTATAAAAAAAAATGGGAAAAGTTGTCTTTTGCCAAGATATTTCTCTCACCCAGCATGGGTATATGTAAAATGACACCCCAAAACACATTCCCCAACTTCTCCTGAGTACGGAGATACCAGATGTGTGACACTTTTTTGCAGCCTAGGTGGGCAAAGGGGCCCATATTCCAAAGAGCACCTTTCGGATTTCACTGGTCATTTTTAACAGAATTTGATTTCAAACTCCTTACCACACATTTGGGCCCCTAGAATGCCAGGGCAGTATAACTACCCCACAAGTGACCCCATTTTGGAAAGAAGAGACCCCAAGGTATTCGCTGATGGGCATAGTGAGTTCATGGAGGTTTTTATTTTTTGTCACAAGTTAGTGGAAAATGATTATTATTATTTTTCTTTTTTTTCATACAAAGTCTCATATTCCACTAACTTGTGACAAAAAATAAAATCTCGTCTTGCAGCGCCGCATACACCGACTTGCGTGTAATCTGACAGCAGCGCAATGCTTCTGTCCGAATGCACATCAGTGCTGCAGCTAGTCGATCGGTTGGTCCACCTGGAAGGCAAAAAAAACAAAACAAAAAAGAAAAAACCAGGCCGCAAAGCAATAACTTTATTAACTTTAGAACAGAACATATTAACTTTTTTTAACTTTTTTAACTTTTTTACTTACCGGTAATTTTTTTTTTGTTTAGCTTTTTTTATCTTTATAGAACAAACCTCTCCTTCCCCATGGGACAATGTGCAAAGCGCAAATCGCCCAAAGATGTGGCAAAGTACGTTATGCACTTTATCCCAGGTGAAAGGAGAGGTTTGCAGCAGCTGTGAGTAAAATGGCCCTAATAGCCCTGTGTGCCTGTCCTGTGAGATGCAATCCCTATGCTAAGTGTACCTGTGTGTGGTACTTCCGGAAACACTCTCCATAGCATAGGGCAGGGTGGTCAGCACAGTCAGGACAGAAATAGCGGGTGCCTTATTCCACTCCTGCTACTGACACGACATCTTTTTCGGGGTGACGGTTGGGTTGAGGTACCAGGAACGACACTGGGGAAATGTCGCTCGTGTAGACGGCTAACTACACTGGTGGATGGGGCCACGGAACCTCCTGGGTAAAGGAGGTTCTCGATGATCTCTTCCTGGAATTTGAGGAAAGATCGTGTTCTCCCAGCCTTACTATAGAGAACAAAACTATTATACAGAGCCAATTGAATTAAATATACAGAAACCTTCTTATACCAGCGTCTGGTTCTGCGGGAAACTAAATACGGAGACAACATCTGGTCATTGAAGTCCACCCCTCCCATGAGCGCATTATAGTCATGGACACAGAGGGGTTGCTCGCTCAATTTGTATTGTCGTGTCTGCGTGAATGGAGGAGAGCATGTACACGTCACGCTTGTCTGTCCATTTCACCGCGAGCAGTTCTTCGTTACACAAGGCAGCCCTCTCCCCCCTTGCAAGACGGGTGGTTACAAGCCGTTGGGGGAAGCCCAAGCGACTAGGTCGCGCGGTGCCACAGGCGCAAATCTGTTCTAGAAACAAATGCCTAAAGAGGGCCACACTTGTGTAGAAATTGTCCACATAAAGATTGTACCCCTTGCCGAATAAGTGTGACACCAAGTCCCAGACTGTCTTCCCACTGCTCCCCAGGTAGTCAGGGCAACCGACCGGCTCCAGGGTCTGATCTTTTCCCTCATAGATCCGAAATTTGTGGGTATAGCCTGTGGCCCTTTCACAGAGCTTATACAATTTGACCCCATACCGGGCACGCTTGCTTGGGATGTATTGTTTGAAGCCAAGGCGCCCGGTAAAATGTATTAGGGACTCGTCTACGCAGATGTTTTGCTCAGGGGTATACAAATCTGCAAATTTCTGGTTGAAATGGTCTATGAGGGGCCGAATTTTGTGGAGCCGGTCAAAAGCAGGGTGGCCTCTGGGACGGGAGGTGGTGTTGTCGCTAAAATGCAGAAAACGCAGGATGGTCTCAAATCGTGTCCTGGACATAGCAGCAGAGAACATGGGCATGTGATGAATCGGGTGCGTGGACCAATATGACCGCAATTCATGCTTTTTTGTCAGGCCCATGTTGAGGAGAAGGCCCAGAAAAATTTAAAGTTCGAAAACTTGGACTGGTTTCCACCGGAAAGGCTGGGCATAATAGCTTCCCGGGTTTGCGGTTATAAATTGTGTGGCATACCGGTTTGTCTCTGCCACGACTAAGTCCAAGAGCTCCGCAGTCAAGAACAGCTCAAAAAATCCCAGGGCCGAACCGATTTGAGCCGTCTCAACCCGAACTCCAGACTGGGCGGTGAAAGGGGGAACTACTGGTGCGGCTGAAGTTGGTGACTGCCAATCAGGGTTTGCCAGCACCTCAGGGATTCTAGGGGCTCTACGGGCCTGTCTGTGCGGTGGCTGCGACGGGGTAACTATTGCACGTGCCACCGTACCAGCTTCAACTGCCCTTCTGGTGCTCGCTACTTCACCATGTTGTACGGCAGTGCTGGTACTAGGTCCAGGAAGGGCTGCGCTGCTGGTGTATGCCTCACCACGTGATCCGGCAGCGACAGCCCCACTCTGCTGCTCTTGAAGCGGATCCTGCGCAACCTGTGGTCTAGCGACATGGGGCCGGGTACGCCTGGTGCTGCCAGGGACCTCCACCTCCTCGTCCGACTTTTGGGTCAGAGAGCCACTGCTTTCTACAGGTTCATATTCTGACCCGCTAGATTCGTCAGATGAGGGTTCCCACTCCTCATCCGACTGGGTCAGAATCCTGTAGGCCTCTTCAGAAGAATACCCCCTGTTTGACATTTTGGACTACTAAATTTAGGGGTATTCCCTGAGACTACCCAAGAAAAAAAGCAAGCCTGTCTTACAAAGGGGAGGCTAGCGAAGTACCGGAGGCCGCTGCGGTTGATAAAAAATATCAAATCTGATTTTTTTTTATCGCCGCAGTGCGTGTAAAGTGAATGTGCAGTGATCAAAAATTTTTTTGGTCACTGCGGTGGGGCGGGCGTGGATGAACGCACGTGTGGGCGACCGATCAGGCCTGACCGGGCAAACACTGCGTTTTGAGTGGAGGGCGAGCTAAGGTGACACTAATACTATTATAGATCTGACCGTGATCAGTTTTGATCACTTACAGATACTATAAAAGTACAAATGCTGATTAGCGATACGCTAATCAGCGAATAAAAGTGACTGCGGTGCGGTGGGGTGGGCGCTAACTGACGCTAACTACCTAACCAAGGGGCCTAAACTATCCCTAAAACCTAACAGCCAATACTAGTGGGAAAAAAAAGTGACAGTTTACACTGATCACTTTTTGTCTTTCACTAGTGATTGACAGGGGCGATCAAAGGGGTGATCAAATGGTTAATTGGGGTGCAGGGGGGTGATCTGGGGCTACAGTGAAGTGTTTGGTGTACTCACAGTTCAGTCTGCTCCTCTGCTGGATCCAACCGACGAAAAGGACCAGCAGAGGAGCAGAGAAGCCATATAACAGATCATATTTACTAATATGATCTGTTATATGGCTTGTGATTGGATTTTTTGAAAATCGCCAGCCTGCCAGCCAATGATCGTTGCTGGCAGGCTGGTGACGAACTTGTTCTTTAACTTTTGCCGGCCCGCGATGCGCATGCGCGGGCCGGCTTTGAGCGAAATCTCGCGTCTCGCGAGATGACACGTATATGCGTGACTCTGCGCAGCGCTGCCACCTCCGGAACGCGATCCTGCGTTAGGCGGTCCGGAGGTGGTTAAGTTGCATTACTGAAATAAATGAACTTTTGCACGATATTCAAATTTTTTGAGTTTCACCTGTATATATATATATATATATATATATATATACAGTACAGACCAAAAGTTTGGACACACCTTTTCATTCAAAGAGTTTTCTTTATTTTCATGATTATGAAGGCATCAAAACTATGAATTAACACATGTGGAATTATATACATAACAAACAAGTGTGAAACAACTGAAAATATGTCATATTCTAGGTTCTTCAAAGTAGCCACCTTTTGCTTTGATTACTGCTTTGCACACTCTTGGCATTCTCTTGATGAGCTTCAAGAGGTAGTCCCCTGAAATGGTTTTCCAACAGCCTTGAAGGAGTTCCCAGAGATGCTTAGCACTTGTTGGCCCTTTTGCCTTCACTCTGCGGTCCAGCTCACCCCAAACCATCTCGATTGGGTTCAGGTCCTGTGACTGTGGAGGCCAGGTCATCTGGCGCAGCACCCCATTACTCTCCTTCATGGTCAAATAGCCCTTACTTTCAAAGTTTTCCCAAATTTTCGGCTGACTGACTGACATTCATTTCTTAAAGTAATGATGGCCACTAGTTTTTCTTTACTTAGCTGCTTTTTTCTTGCCATAATACAAATTCTAACAGTCTATTCAGTAGGACTATCAGCTGTGTATCCACCTGACTTCTCCTCAACGCAACTGATGGTCCCAACCCCATTTATAAGGCAAGAAATCCCACTTATTAAACCTGACAGGGCACACCTGTGAAGTGAAAACCATTTCAGGGGACTACCTCTTGAAGCTCATCAAGAGAATGCCAAGAGTGTGCAAAGCAGTAATCAAAGCAAAAGGTGGCTACTTTGAAGAACCTAGAAATTTTCAGTTGTTTCACACTTGTTTGTTATGTATATAATTCCACATGTGTTAATTCATAGTTTTGATGCCTTCAGTGTGAATCTACAATTTTCATAGTCATGAAAATAAAGAAAACTCTTTGAATGAGAAGGTGTGTCCAAACTTTTGGTCTGTACTGTATATATATATATATATATATATATATAGGTGAAACTCGAAAAATTTGAATATCGTGCAAAAGTTCATTTATTTCAGTAATGCAACTTAAAAGGAGTTGCATTAATGTAAGTTAAAATTAGAATATTGTGAAAAGGTTGAATATTCTAGGCTCAAAGTGTCACACTCTAGTCAGCTTTATCTCAGAAAGTCTTCTATGGGCTAGGGCTGTGAGGCGTTATTGGGTGCACCGCTGATGTCATCAGTAGGCGGCACCGTTATGCATCAGCCTGTCCCCCAGTGATGACGTGATGCGACCGGGACATGCGCTTTGGTCTCCTGAGGACGCGCTGATCAGCGCTATGGTATATGTGGGCACCATCTTTCCCCCAGGTAGCAATTCATTAGTGTTCCTTATTTGCACATGTGCACTATTACAGTTGATGCACTAATGATATATGGATGAGTTGCAGCTGTAACCAATTATATGTCTTATGGTGTTTTCATATGTAATTTGTTGTATTATGGAGTTTTACTTTATGCAATGCACTAGTCACTTTAATAATCATAATTATCATGCGGTTTATGCACATATTGATATATTGTATACATGTATTATTTTTAAAGTATCAATTATGTTGTTTGATTGAATGTATGTATTGGAACCCCTTTATATACCTGCTTTCACTGTTCACCAATGCTTGAAAAAGGCTCATGCTGGAGCCGAAACGTCGCTTTTGCCACCATATGGGTGATTAAACACTAACTTGTTTGAAGATACGCTTGGAATGCAGTCCGATTTTTTACATTATATATATATATATATATATATATATATATAGTGTAAATCCACTACAATCTCCAATTTACAGTGCCTAAAGAGTATTTATACGTAGTGTACTTTCAATATCAACATATACTTCCAAAATAATAATGCTTAAAGTCAAAGCCATCTTTGTGTTACTGCAACTAAAACAAAAGTTGTTTAGCAATGCATAATAAAGACTAATGCGTCCTATGGGTCCTATAGGCATAAATGACAAGAATGAACTAGCAATGTTCCTTTAAATTGCATTTGGTTTTTAAGTTGTATATTGTAAATATGGTGTAAGGGACATATATTGGTGTGCATGCTGGCGTCATAATTTGGGAGGCCTGACGAAGAGCAGTACACGCAAACCAGCCGTTGCCAAGCTGTGTATGTGACCCACACCTTAGGCCGCATTTTAAATAAAGCATTGAACGTTAATATGGTGAGTGCCACTGTTTATTATCTACACTTTGCATGAGTAATTGAGAACTGTGAGCTAAGCACCAAATGTTTAACACAGCCATGACACTCTGACTACAGTAGATCATAATGCAAATACACATATAGCCAAGCTAAAATTGACTCTGATAACTCTGGCAATACAAGTCACAGTGTTATATCATGTCATCTTGTAACAAAAGTCATTGAGATACATTGAAACCTTTTTGTGAAATTTTTTACTTAATGCATCAACCATCAAGTTTAGCTTGGCTGCATCCATAGCAGTGCCAACCCAAATGGGCTTTTATTTTGGCAATTAAGAAAAAACTGTGTAACATCCTAGTAATCCCACTACAATCTCCAATTTATAGTACATAAGATTAGTGTACTTTCAATATCAGCATGTACTGCCAAAACAATAATGCTTAAAGTAAATGTCCATATTTATGTTACTGCACCTAAAATAAAAATTGTTATACAGTTGTAGCAAATGTTAGCTTGGCCTTTCAATGGAGTAGTATTGGTATACAGCATTTGTCAAACTCAAAAGTGACAGATACCACGTCCCCTTTTCAGTCAATGACACCTGTTCCCAGTGACCTTAGGTCAGGTCTTAAAATAGCTAGGATACTTTATGCGCAGCTGTTCAGAGCCACAGCCGGTCAAATGACTTTCTGTGATTTTCACAGAATCAGCTATTCTCTTACAGATTATAACAGTAATATAACTAAATTTTAACATGTTTAAAAATAAAATGGTGATAAGCTTATATTAAGCTTATATCAGCAGGTCACATTTTTTAATTTACAATAGCTAATTCTTGCTTCTATCTAAATATCTGTTCCTGCATTTAATTTTGGGTTTTTCATTTGACTAAAGTAGAACTTCACATGTTTAGAACAGCTGAGTTCTCCAGGATTTGTCAATAGTCCACAGCTAAGACGATTGTTTACCGGGTAAACAGAGCATGGGCAGGTCCTAAAATAGCTAGGATACAGTATGCGCAGCCACAGCCGGTCAGATGACTTTCTGTGATTTTCACAGAATCAGCCTTCCCCTTTAGTTTATAACTATAATTTAAATAAGTTTTAACATGTTTAAAAATAAAATCATAAATGATATCAAGCTTATATTAAGCTTAACATCAATACATAAAGTGTCAGCGTCCTTGCGCATAGATATTATATATTATTAAATACAACCTTCCCTGACGCGTAGATCAATATTTATAATAAAATAATATGAAAATATATAAAACTAATTTTAATAAAATAGCATATATTTATCTATTAGCCATTTATCTAGCTATCATAGTGTTATATATCTATTTATCAGTGTTATCTAGCTATTTATCATATATATTTACCATATGCCGCAACTTCAACAGCGACGGATTTTTAAGTACACAGCTTTACCGATTACAGAGGTTCACAGGCATGTCAAGGCATGTTCTAATATATTTATCTCTATCTACCTATCTATCTACCGTAATCTATGTATCACTCCATATATCTAAAAATCCTAATAAATTCCTATAAAAATTTTATAAAATACCTATCAAGCTATTAAAACTAATAAAAATCCTAATAAATTACTATAAACATTCTATAAAACCCCTATCAAGCTATTAAAAATCTAATAAAAATCCTAATAAATTACTATAAAAATCCTATAAAACTCCTATCAAGCTATTAAAACTAATAAAATCTTAATAAATTAATATAAAAGTTATATACATCCCTATCAAGATATTAAAAAATATAACAAACATTCTAATAAATTACTATAAAAATCCTAATAAATACCTATCAAGCCATTACAACTAATAAAAATCCAATTAAATTACTATAAAAATTCTATAAAACTCCTATCAAAATTTTAAAAACCTAATAAAAATCCTAATAAATTCCTATAAAAGTTCTATAAAACTCATATCAAGCTATTAAAACCAATAAAAATTCCTAATAAATTCCTATAAAAATCCTTTAAAAAAAACTATTAAGCTATTAAAACTAATAAAAATCCTAATAAATTACTATAAAAATTCTATAAAACCCCTATCAAGCTTTTAAAAACCTAATACAAATCCTAATAAATTCCTATAAAAATTCTATAAAACTCCTATCAAGCTATTAAAACTAATAAGAAATCTTTTAAATTCCTATAAAAATCCTATATAACTCTTATCAAACTATTAAAACTAATAAAATCTTAATACATTACTATAAAAATTCTGTAAAACTCCAAAATCAAGCTATTAAAAACCTAATAAACATCCTAATAAATTCCTACAAAAATCCTATAAAACTCCTATCAAGCTATTAAAAACCTAATAAAAAACCTAAAAATTTCCTATAAAAATCCTATAAAACCGCTATCAAGCTACTAAAAATAATTACTGTAAAAATCCTATAAAACTCCTATCAAGCTATTAAAAGTAATACAATTTTAATAAATTATTTAAAAAAATTCTATAAAACCCATATCAAAATATTAAAAAACCTAATTACAATCCTAATAAATTCCTATAAAATCCTATAAAACTCCTATCAAGCTTTTACAACTAATAAAATCTTAATGAATTGCTATAACATTTTTATAAAACCCCTATCAAGATATTAAAAATCCTAATAAATATCCTAATAAATTCCTATAAAAATCCTATAAAACTATTATCAAGCTATTAAAAACCTAATAAAAAACCTAATAAATTCCTATAAAAATCCTATAAAACTGCTATCAAGCTATTAAAACTAATAGAAATCCTAATAAATTAATATAAAAACATATAAATCCCCTATCAGGCTATTAAAAACCTAATAAAAATCCTAATAAATTCCTATAAAAATCCTATAAAACCTGTATCAAGCTATTAAAACTAGTAACAATCCTAATAAATTTCTATAAAAATCCTATAAAACACCTATCAAGCTATTAAAACTAATAAAAGTCCTAATAAATTCCTATAAAAATCATATAAACTCCTATCAATCTATTAAAATCCGAATAAATCCTAATATCTATCTATCTATATATCATTCTATCTATCAATTATCTATATATATTTTGCTACAATTATCTTTCTATCTATCTATATCTATCAATTATCTTTCTATCTATCAATTATCTATCTTTCTCTCTACCAATTATCTATCTATATTTTTCTACAATTATACTTCTTTCTATCAATCATTTATCTTTCTATCAATTATCTATCTTTTTATCTATCTATTTATCTATCTATCAACTATCTATCAATCTATCTATCCGACTATCTATGTAGCTAGAAATTCATCTGTTATCTATCTATTTATCTATCTACCTACCTATCTATCTATCTATCTATCTATCTACATATCGCCGAGATCATGTGGAAGGCATGTTCTGGCATGTCCTAAGGGTTATTTAAGAGCTACGAAAGCATTTTTGTTGCGTTAGGAAATTTGCTTCATTAAGTAATTATGTTTAATAAAAATCAAAGGCGTACGCGATTTAAGCTAAATATTTGATCGCCGCATATAGGGCAGATACATAACATTTATAATTGATACAACTAACTTCCTAAAACGAAATGATCAGCGGAAAACAACTTTTTTGTGTGGATCGCTAACATCTAGCAGATATATCTGTCTTTTGTACCGTCACAGCAGCAGCAACTGCGACAGAAACAACAGAATCTGCGAGTCTAAATATTTTTTGTAGCATTAGGAAATTTACATCGTCATATAATTATGTTTTAATAAATATCAAAGGAGTACATGATTTAAGCAAAATATTTGATCACTGCATCTAGAGCAGATATGTAACATTTATTGATACGTCTAACTTCCTAAAACTAAATGACCAGCGGCACACAACTTTTTCAGGGATCCGATAACATCTAGCAGACGTATCCGTCTTTTGTCCTGTCACAACCGCGGTAGATGCGACAGAAACAAGGGAATTCTGTAGCAAAGATATGTAAAACTTCAAAGTAAAGTTACAACGTTAACCAAACTTTTTGTAACAAAGATATGTAAAACAAATAAAAATGTAGGCTGTTTTTATTTTGACAATAAATACGCTATCTTAATTAGTTAAAATTACATAAACCGCTAGGACATATCGGTGATAGCAGATACTTAAAAATGCTGCTAAAATGACAGCAAACGCTAATTTATGAGGCCTTGTTATCTCTCATGAAGATTTTACTGAATACTTGTATTCCTCATGAAATACCAAGGCTGACACAAGAATATTTATGTTAGCTGTTTGTAGCTACAATTAAATATTTTTAAATAACGAGACATTATACCTGGCACAATAACGGATGTTAGAATTGGCCGGCGCACAGAGCAATCATCACAGCGCGCTCCATGGACATCGTGGGTGGCGTGTGGGGCGGCGTTGATCGATTGGTGCTCGGGTGCACTCAGTGGGGGCATGATCACACACCGTCTGCACCGCCCACCACCCCACTGACCGAACCCGAGCACCGACCGATCAACGCCGTCCATGGAGCCCATTGTGATGATTGATCTGCGTGCCAGCCAATTAACACAAATGAGCGTTTGCTGTCATTTTAGCAACATTTTTAAGTATCTTAAGATAGATAGATAATTGATAGAGAGAAAGATACATAGATAGATATTAGGATGTATTAGGATTTTAATAGTTTGATAGGAGTTTATATGATTTTTATAGGAATTTAAAAGGATTTTTAATAGTTTTAATAGCTTGATAGGGGTTTTTTAGGATTTTTATAGGAATTTATTATGATTTTTATTAGTTTTAATAGTTGATAGCAGTTTTATAGGATTTTTATAGGAATTTATTAGTTTTTTTATTAGGTTTTTAATAGCTTGATAGTAATTTTATAGGATTTCATAGGAATTTATTAGGATTTTTATTAGTTTTAATAGCTTGATAGTGGTTTTATAGGATTTTTATAGGAATTTATTAGGTTTTTTATAAGGTTTTTAATAAATTGATAGGGGTTTTATAGAATTTTTATTGTAATTTATTAAGATTTTATTAGTTTTAATAGCTTGATAGGAGTTTTATAGGATTTCTATAGAAATTAGTTTTAGTAGCTTGATAGCGGTTTTATAGGATTTTCATAGGAATTTATTAGGTTTTTCATTAGGTTTTTAATAGCTTGATAAGAGTTTTATAGGATTTTTATAAGAACTTATTAAGATTTTTTTTAGGTTTTTAATAGGTTGATAAGGGTTTTATAGAATTTTTATAGTAATTTATTAGGATTTGTATTAGTTTTAATAGCTTGATAGGTATTTTATAGGATTTTTATAGGAATTTATTAAGAATTTTATTAGGTTTTTAATAGGTTGATAGGGGTTTTATAGAATTTTTATAGTAATGTATTAGGGTTTTTATTAGTTTTAATTGCTTGATAGGTATTTTATAGGATTTTTATAGGAATTTATTAGTTTTTTTTATTAGGTTTATAATAGCTTGATAGGAGTTTAGAGGATTTTTATAGGAATTTATTAAGATTTTTATTAGGTTTTTAATAGGTTGATAGGGGTTTTATAGAATTTTTATAGTAATGTATTAGGGTTTTTATTAGTTTTAATAGCTTGATAGGTATTTTATAGAATTTTTATAGGAATTTATTAGGATTTTTATTAGGTTTTTACTATTTTAATAGGGGTTTTGTAGAATTTTTACAGTAATATATTAGGAATTTTATTAGTTTTAAAAGCTTGATAGGAGTTTTATAGGATTTTTATAGGAATTTATTAAGATTTTTTTTAGGTTTTTATTGGCTTGATAGGGGTCTTATAGAATTTTTATAGTAATTTATTAGGATTTTTATTAGTTTTAATAGCTTGATAGGTTTTTTATAGGAATTTATTAGAATTTTATTATGTTTTTAGTATCTTGATAGGGGTTTTATAGAATTTTTATAGTAATTTATTAGGATTTTTTTTAGTGTTAATAGCTTGATAGGTATTTTATAGGATTTTTATAGGAATTTATTAGGATTTTTAGATATATGGAGTGATACATAGATTATGGTAGATAGATAGATAGATAGATAGATAGAAATATATTAGAACATGCCCTGACGTGGCTGTGAATTTCTGTAATCGGTAAAGCTGTGTACTTAAAAATCCGTCCCTGTTGAAGTAGCGGCATATGGTAGATATATATGATAAATAGCTAGATAACACTGATAAATAGATATATAACACTATGATAGCTAGATAAATGGCTTATAGATAAATAGATGTTATTTTATTAAAATATTTATCTATGCGTCAGGGAAGGCTGTATTTAATGCGGCTTTGAGTAAAAGCAAAAAAATCCAGTGGCACTCACTATGAATTGTAGTTCTCCTTTATTATTGATTCCACAGTTGAAGTGAAATGTAAAAGAACACAGACGGCAGCGGGTGGACAACATGCTTGCAGTGCAAAGGAATTACGGCGACGGCCGTTTTGCGCTTACAGCGCTTCGTCAGGCCAGCATATCAGCGGCAAAAAGATGCCTGCTTACATACCTGTGCGCACACCCCTTGTCTGACGTCACTGGATGGCGCTCAGACGCGCCGCTCACCTGTGAGGTCAGACTGGGGTCAAAGGTGTGCTCACCATACAGAGACTGTCCGCATTTTCTTAAAACCAATGAACAGAAACACATATAAAGAAACACAGACCAAAACAATTCTACAGAAACACTCCCATATCTATTTTTTCATTCAATCCCAAGGGACCCATGGCATCGGTGCGCAGTATCCACCTGCTTTCTCTTCTAAGTAGCTCCTGATGCCTGTCTCTGCCCTGGGGCGGGTTCTTGACGATCTCAATACCTGCAAACCTGAGTACTTCACTTCTTCCCCCATGATCATGTTTTACATGATGTATGAGGCGGATAGCCCTTCTCAGAGGTGAGAGAGCAAAAGATGTTCTTTTATTCTCTCATTGAGACTCCTTATCGTTTTACCGATGTAGAACCTGCCGCATGTGCACAGTATGAGGTAGACTACAAATCTACTTCTACAGGTGATTAGGGTGTCCACCGTATGTTGTAGACCCCCCAATATCAAAGTTTCCCACTGTGGATTAATCCTGCAGCAGGGGCAATTTCCACAACAGCGGTTTCCCATGGGACGCCACCCCCGCAACCAGGTTTCAGTTTTTTTCTCTAGAAAACGGCTACGAACTAATCTGTCCTTTAGTGCAAGCATGTTGTCCACCCGCTGCCGTCTGTGTTCTTTTAAATTTCACTTCAACTGTGGAATCAATAATAAAGGAGAACTACAACTCATGGTGAGTGCCACTGCATTTTTTTTGCTTTTCCTCAAAGCCGCATACTATTGTTTTCTATAACAGTCCACACAGTGGAGCACCGCCAGGTTGTGAATCTATGCATTCTTGTTGCCAATCGAGTGACCACCAGCACACCCATATGGGAGTACTATAGAGAAAATCAGTGTGTAGTGCCACTTAAACTATTTTTCCTGGTACATTTTATAAGGCTGTATTTAATAATATACAGTTGCAAGAAAAAGTATGTGAACTCTTTGGAATGATATGGATTTCTGCACAAATTGGTCATAAAATGTGATCTGATCTTCATCTAAGTCACAACAATAAACAATCACAGTCTGCTTAAACTAATAACACACAAATAATTAAATGTTACCATGTTTTTATTGAACACAGCATGTAAACATTCACAGTGCAGGTGGAAAAAGTATGTGAACACCTAGACTAATGACATCTCCAAGAGCTAATTGGAGTGAGGGGTCAGCCAACTATAGTCAAATCAATGAGATGAGATTGGAGGTGTTGGTTACAGCTGCCCTGCCCTATAAAAAACACACACCAGTTCTGGGTTTGCTTTTCACAAGAAGCATTGCCTGATGTGAATGATGCCTCGCACAAAAGGGCTCTCAGAAGACCTACGATTAGGAATTGTTGACTTGCATAAAGCTGGAAAGGGTTATAAAAGTATCTTCAAAAGCCTTGCTGTTCATCAGTCCACGGTAAGACAAATTGTCTATAAATGGAGGAACTTCAGCACTGCTGCTACTCTCCCTAGGAGTGTCCATCCTGTAAAGATGACTGCAAGAGCACAGCGCAGACTGCTCAATGAGGTGAAGAAGAATCCTAGAGTGTCAGCTAAAGACTTACAAAAGTCTCTGGCATATGCTAAAATCCCTGTTAGCGAAGCTACGATACGTAAAACACTAAACAAGAATGGATTTCATGGGAGGATACCACAGAGAGTTCCACAGCAGTACTGGCAAAATATTCTGTGGACAGATGAAACCAAATTTGAGTTGTTTGGAAGAAACACACAAAACTATGTGTGTAGAAAAAGAGGCACAGCACACCAACATCAAAACCTCATCCCAACTGTGAAGTATGGTGGTCGGGACATCCTGGTTTGGGGCTGCTTTGCTGCGTCAGGGCCTGGATGGATTGCTAGTCCCGCGAGACTTCGCTGATACATTTCCGTCGCCAGAACTCGTACATTTGAATAATGTATAGAGATGATTCTCCGTACAGCATCCAAACAAAGTTTGGAGCAAATTGACTTCGGATCTTGGCTCCGAATCTCGATTTGCTCAAAAGTAATAACTACCATAGGTTTATTAATAAATCTGTAACTGGGTGTTAACCAGTCTGATCCTGTCTAATTAGTGCTGCCACAGTCAGACTGTGCAGATTTTAAGTAGAGATGAGCGAATTAATGAAAAGTTTTATTCGGCTGCTTCGCCGAATTTCACAAAAAAATCTTAATTGAAGATCTGGAGCGAAATCTCATGCGGCGCAAGATTAAGTCATCAGGCCGGCTGGCATGGGATTTCGGCCCAAATTTTCAATCAAGATGGTGGCTGGCGGCTCGTTGCGAGCAAATGGAGGAGCTAAGTATAATTTTATTTTTATTTTTTACTATTTCAGGTTAAATCGATTCGTTAACACAAAGCACAAGGGATTTTGGCTTTGAGGCAAATAAAATTTATCCTGAAATTCGTGGGATTCGATTCTCTCATCTCTACTTTTAAGACATAATTTTTGTAGACAAGCCACTGTTTCTTCTGAAACTACCATTTATATATGAATATGAGTAGGCATCTACCCACTTTAGGGCATCATTTTTGGATGCTTGTTCAGAACAAGGTACTGTTTTTTTGTTTTTTTTACATTAACACCATGTGTGTTTAAACACCCTCTGCCCCACAATGAAGTACACGTTTTAGAACTATTTTAATTTTAAAAAGAACAGCAAACCTAACAGTACAGTTATTTTTTTTAAATAGGATGTGTGTTAACATTGTCAACCATGTATTTACACATAGCTATATATATTTTAGTGTTATTACTAGGAGTGGTGAGTTGTAACTGCTATTACAATATTCATACTTATTTCAATAAATATAAAAATAAAGAGATTTTAAGAAGAAATATATGGGAAATTGCATGACATCATAAAACAATATAAGGAACTACAGTTTAGATACTAGAAGTGAAGTTATATAATTTTCAATATATTTTAATGAATTGCTTCATACCTGGACAATGTTGCATGTAGATGAGTTGCCAGAATCAATTGTAGGAGTGACATCCTCAGTGTCTATAAGGTTCTCTGTAGGGACATTCTGCACTGGCTTCAGATAAGCAATTTCATTCTGCTTTGAGTCCAGGGTCACACACACATCATATGAGAATGGGAAAGGTAAACTTGTATCACTGATCTCAGAAGGGTATCCTAGGGTGAACTGAGGGTATACATTTCTATTAAAAGCTTCAAATGATGTTGGACTATGAGTCTGTCTGCATTTAGCAATGACTGTGATCAGCACTGTCATAATGAACAAAAGTGAGATAAGTGCGATAGCTATTACAAGGTAGAATGTTGCATTAGAAGAGGTTGAGTTATTGGGTTGGCGTATTATCTCTGGCACAACTTGTTGAAAATTCTCAGCCATAACCAAGTTCAAAGTAACTGTTGATGACAGAGATGGAATTCCATTATCCTTCACCAGAACTACCAGTTTTTGTCTCAAAGATTCTGTATCTGGAAGATCTCTTCCAATTTTGATTTCACCTGTATACTGGCCAATGGTGAATAAAGAAGGTTCAGGAACTTGTAGTAAGTGATAGGAGAGCCAGGCATTGTGTCCAGAGTCGGCATCCACTGCAATTACTTTGGTAACTAGATAACCTTTCTCAGCAGAGTGAGGAATAAACTCAAATAATGCTGACCCCTCAGTGTCTGGTGATGGGAAGAGAATCTTAGGAGAATTATCATTCTTATCAATGATACATATCTTCACTGTGACATTATTACTTAGAGGTGGAGATCCATGGTCTTTAGCCATTATCTGGAACTGAAATTCCCGCAACTGCTCAAAGTCAAAAGATCTCTGGGCATAGAGAACTCCAGTCATTGAGTTTATGGATACATATGATGAGACTGGAATGTCATCAATATTTCTGTTAATGATAGAATAAGTGACCATAGCATTTTCGTTTTCATCCAGGTCAGATGCATGGACATCATGCATTAATGCACCTGCTGGGGTATGTTCGGCAATGTAGTTAATATAAAGGGGTTTTTCAAAAACTGGTGCATTGTCATTCACATCTGAGATGGTAATGTGAATTGTTTTCTTAGTTAACATTGGAGGAGAGCCCTCATCTTCTGCTATGATTGTGATGTTATATGCTGGAGTTGTTTCTCTGTCAAGTGGACCAACAGTTATAAGCTTGTAATAATTATTGGATGATGGAACTAATTTAAGTGCCTTTATATCTGTTATTTGGCAGTTGACTTCTCCATATTTTCCAGAATCCAAATCCTTCACATTTATCAAAGCCACAAGGGTCCCAGGTGTAGAATCCTCTGGTATTGGTATTGATAGTGATGCAATTGTTATCTCTGGGGCATTGTCATTAACATCCATAATTTGTATTAAGACAGAACTTTGCGCAACTAGGCCTCCCCCATCAGCAGCTTCTACAGTCATCTCATAAGTCTGTGTTGTTTCATAGTCTAGTTCTCCTTTTGTCTGGATGACCCCAGTTTTAGAATCCATGGTAAAAACTTGCTGTGCATTTTCAGGAATATGACTAAATGAATAAATGATTTCTGCATTGGATCCTTCATCTTTATCAGTTGCATTCAAATGCAACGCTATATAACCAATTGGTATGTTTTCATCTAAACTCACCTTATAATGATTTGGACTAAACACAGGATAATTGTCATTAGCATCCTGAACCAGAATTCTGACTACCGCAGTTCCAGATCTTAAGGGTTTTCCTCCATCAAAGGCAGTTAATGTCAATTCATATGTTTGCTGTATTTCACGATCTACTGACTGAACTAAGGAGAGTTCTGGATATTCTCTTTGTGACTTTTCTACCAATGAAAAATATGGATTGGGAGTAAGATTGTAACTCTGCAGAGAATTAGATCCTAAATCTGGATCTCGTGCATTCCCCAAAACAAATCGTGCCCCAGGCAATGCAGATTCACTTATTCTCACAGTAAAGATATCCTTAGAAAAATTTGGTGGGTTATCATTGATATCCTGGATCTCAATTTTTAAAGGGAAAACATTTACTGGATTTTCTGCCAAAATTTCAAGATCCAGAATGCAGTTCTGCTCTGACCCACAGATCTGCTCCCTGTCTATACTGTCACTGACATATAAATTGCCATTTTCTATGCTAATATTGAAATAATTTCTGTTGTGATGAGAAACTATCCTTAATTTTCTCATTTTGAGATTGCTGCTGTTCAATCTTAAATCTTCTGCAACATTCCCAACAACAGAATTCAGCTTCAGCTCCTCTAGAATTGAGTAGTGGAAATGATTAGAAGCAGTCATAGAAAAGAAAGAAAAGTAGAAACATAGTACTTGCCATGCCATGTCCTGTGTGTAGTAAAAAGTCAGATCCTTGCAGCTTTTTTTCAAATAATGCAAATAAAACGCTAAACTAAATCTATTATCCAAAACACTATATAAGGAAATGAATAAATCTGTTCTTGTTCAGATCTGCAGTGTCCGTGCATTAAAAATGATCTCTAGCTCCACATGCTGTTCAGATAGTTTTTCTGAAGAGTTAGGCAACAGCACCATCATGAGGATTCATTTAGGTACTACAAATAAACTTTGCAAGAAATATTACTATATCTGCTAAATATTTATAGTCAATAATTTATAGGTTTATAAGTTAAAAATTAGCAGTCCATCTGAAAATATTTGTGTCCATGAGTTTATTTTTAAAAAATAATTTAAAATCTAGTGTATAAGTGTTAATCTATGTGTTGCTTTTGGTTAGTAGTCAAATCAACATATAATTGGGTCTTTGCTTTGATTGCTGTAATTTATAATACAAATCTTGAAACGTTATATGGAATGGAATATGAAAAATTTGTCACATGAATACATACAGTACTAGAGAGAAACTTAAAACATGTCATGGTGCAGACAAATATATTATCCAAAATATAAAGAATTGATCTCATTATACTCTCAATTTTATATTTGCTTACCTATATGGAATTTAAAATAACTTTTAGATATCATATGATACATTTTACTTGTACTGTAGCACAGAGAAAATATACTGTAGTAGAACATCAAATAAAGAATGTTTTAGTTATATTGAAGTTTTAGCTTGGCTCGGCGCATGTAGCATCTGACGTAGGACGCTGGGCCCCGCCCTACTCCCCTTTGCTTTGTTGTCCTCCGCATGGTCTCGTGAGCAATGTGGAGATGCCGGGAGCTGCGGACAGTGAGGATGCTTTCAGTCAGGCTGCTGCTTCCTGTCCAGTTCCTGTAGCAGTTTAACAGTTCAGCAATGGCATCCCGCAGCCCAGCAGTTTAATAGCCAAGTGCCTCTGCAGCCCAGCAGCTTTTCGAAATTGATGCCCTCACGGAGTACACCTCTCTGGAAAGGAAATGGCAGGAGCAGGTCTCCCAAGTCTGTGAGAGAGCGCAGAGGAGACGTAGTGAGATAAGTGCAATGACAGAGGTCGATGCAAGGTATTTGTCAAGAGAGGAGAGGAGGATTTTTGAAAGGAAGCAGTGGCAAAAGTAGAGATCTTGCTTAAGAGCTAGGAGGGGGAATACAGGAGACTTAGTTTTTATTATTATTATTATTATTATTATTATTATTACAACAGGGTGCACGCTATTATTTAACCCCTTGAAACGAACAGCTTCCTGGGGGGCGTGTCTGGAAGTGGAGCTGAGAGGTCAGACAACTGCATTGCTCCGAACCAAAAAACATTATCCACTGCCATCTGACTCCTCGGTGAGCTGGGATCCACATAATACCATCCCTGGTTTACAGAAAAAGCAGAATGCTTCCCGGATAGCCAACTTTCAGCCAGCTAGACCGAACAAAGCCGGAGATACAGTTCGGGCCTACGCAGCAGAAGAAACTGGGGACTAGAGTGAAGGCGGACGCCGGATTACATAACAGATCTCACCTGCGGGAGCTCGACCCGATATGGACGGTCCTCCAAACTGGCACAGAAGACCAAGGTGCAGCAGATTCTGGATGGTTGGGGGGAAGAGAGAGGTGCAGGCCTACCAGATGTCGGGAGCCTTCCCTGGAAGGTGCGAACACCACGGAGGTAGTCGAGACCTACAACCCCCTGTCGTGCCCACACATAAATCAGCACTCACAGTATTCCTGCATAAAGACAATCCTCGCCTCAGTTAGTAACTGCAGCTTGCTTGAACACTGAAGCACCCTTTGCCGACCGCCTCCCCCCTCAGCCGCACACCTTCCCAGATAGTCCATCACCGCACCTATAGCTTTTAAGGCACTACCTGACTCCTTCTGGACTCCCTGTTTAAGTATAAAGGTCAAAGTCACATCAGAGTACTAAACCTAAAGGTCCACTGACCCAATTTTTCTTAGGACCTCTACACCAATAATTAGAGGTCCGACAAATAATAATAATCGCAAAGTGCCTCAGACCCAATTTTTCAGCAAAAACTTTTTAAGCACCTGTGCCTATAAACAGAGACCCACATATTGGTACATAATTAAAGGGCCTCTGACCCAATTTTTTTTTGTAAACCAAGTTGACCTCAATGTGCAAGCTTTAATTGCAAAAGGAAACAAGAAAATCTATCCAAACAAGGATATGCTATAAAAACAGGGAAAACCTGAAGGGGTAAACCTACGCTAAAATAGGAGTTTATATCCCCAGCACATATGGTGAAAGTGGGAAGATATAAGGGCTACAGCCAAGAAGCATAGAAGCCCTCTAAACACCTGTCCCTAGCTCAGTCGGATCTAGATAAATACATCATGAAAAAGCCCAACAGCAACCTAGAATGCAGTCTGCTACATCACAAAGCTCCCTGTCTTGACAGGGGATGGAACATCAAGAAAGAGACAGTGATGATGAAACTACAGACGCAGCACCAGACTTTCCCATCTCCAGGTCTTTTATCTTGCAAGCACCATCTAAAGCACTGAACCCAGTTCTGGAAGAACTGTCAGAAATTAAAAAAAGAGGTGAGACAGATAGGCCACAGAAGCTTTGGAACTACCCAGACTGCTGTGACAAACTATACAAAACAATACGGACACGCTAGCTATTTTTCGTCAACAAATAAATCATCTATATGACTACATCGAAGGCCAGGATAATAGAGGCAGAAGGAATAACATCCACCTAAGAGAGGTTCCAGAGTCAATGTCAGCTGATGTGTTACCTAAAGTAGTGTCCGAAGTCTGTCAATTGCTACTTGGAGACGACTACCCCGGCCCTATTGTCATAGAAAGGGCTCACAGAGCCTTATGCCCTAAACCCAAACCCAATGAACCGCCAAGAGATATTATATGCAAACTCCTTAACCGCCTCACGTCCGCCCATAGGATATAAACGTCCTATGGGTGGACGTCTATTTCTGACAGCACGTTTTAGAACGTCCTGTCAGAAATAGCAGCTGCACGCTAATCGTGCAGCTGCTGATCGGGTTGCCCGCTGTCAGTGACAGCAGGGCAACCCAGAGAGGAGGCAGGGACAGTGCCCAGGTGTCCCTGCCTCCACGATCGCTGCAGACACAGCGCTCACCGAGCGCTGTGTCTGCAGAGCAGGAAGCGCTATGCGCTTCCTGTTCCGGCCCGGCGGTCATGTGACCGCCGTGACCGGAGTGTGCAGGAGCTGTGTGAGGTCTCTCAGAGACCTCGATCAGCCCTGCTGTGAGGCTGTACAGCACAGGATTGCTGCTGTACAGCCTCTCTAGGGGTGAATTTCTTCTGTAACTGGGGCTACTATGTCAGCCCCAGTTACAGGAGAAATCAACTGTGAAAAAAAAAAGAAAAAGTGAAGCAAATGTCCCCCAGAGGTCTTGTATGACCTTATGGGGGACGAAAAGTGTAAAAAAAAATAAAAAAAAATAAAGGGTTGAAAAAATAAAATAAAATAAAGTTTCACATGTAAAAAAAAAAAGTTCCCAAGTAAGGAATAAAAAAAAAAAATTAAAAATAGAAAAAATAAAATAAAATAGACATATTAGGTATCGCCGCGTCCGTAAAAACCAGCTCTATAAAAGTATCACATGACCTAACCCCTCGGGTGAACACCGTAAAAAAAAAAAAAAAAAAACTGTCAAAACAAGCAATTTTTGTCACCTTGCATCACAAAAGGTGCAACACCAAGTGATCAAAAACGCGTATGTCCCACAAAATAGTACCAATAAAACCGTCACCTCATCCCGCAAAAAATGAGCCCCTACATAAGAAAATCTCTTAAAAAATAAAAAAAACTATAGCTCTTAGAACATGGAGACACTAAAACATCATTTTTTTGGTTTCAAAAATGCTATTATTGTGTTAAAGTGAAACAAATAAACAAAAGTATACATATTAGGTATTGCAGCGTCCGTAAAAACCAGCTCTATAAAAATATCAGATGACCTAACCCCTCGGGTGAACACCGTAAAAATAAAAAAATAAAAACTGTGTCAAAACAAGCAATTTTTGTCACCTTGCATCACAAAAGGTGCAACACCAAGTGATCAAAAATGCGTATGTCCCACAAAATAGTACCAATAAAACCGTCACCTCATCCCGCAAAAAATGAGCCCCTACATAAGAAAATCTCTCAAAAAATAAAAAAAACTATAGCTCTCAGAACATGGACACATTAAAACATAATTTTTTTGTTTCAAAAATGCTATTATTGTGTAAAACTTTAATAAATGAGAAAAAGTATACATATTAGGTATCGCCACGTCCGTAACAATCTGCTCTATAAAAATGTCACTTGACTGAACCCCTCAGGTGAACGCTGTAAAAATAAATAAATAGAAACTGTGCTAAAACAACCAATTTTTTGGTCACCTTGCCCCATAAAGTGTTATAATGAATGATCAAAAAATCATATGTACCCAAAAATAGTACTAATAAAACTGGCACCTTATCCCCTAGTTTCCAAAATGGGGTCACTTCTTGGCAGTTTCTACTGTAAGGGTGCATCAGGGGGCTTCAAATGGGACATGGCATCTAAAAACCATGTGGAGTTCCTTTCCTTCTGCGCCCTGCCGTGTGCCCATACAGCAGTTTATGACCACATGTGGGGTGTTTCTGTAAACCGCAGAATCTGGGTAATAAATATTGAGTTTTGTTTGGCTGTTAACCATCGATGTGTTAAAGAAAAAAATTGATTAAAATGGAAAATCTGCCAAAAAAGTGAAATTTAAAAATTTGATCTCCATTTTCCTTTAATTCTTGTGGAACGCCTAAAGGGTTAACAAAGTTTGTAAAATCGGTTTTGAATACCTTGAGGGGTGTAGTTTCTACAATGGGGTCATTTATGGGGGTATCCACTATGTAGGCCCCACAAAGTGACTTCAGACCTGAACTGGTCCTTATAAAGTGGATTTTGGCAATTTTCTTAAAAATTTGAAGAATTCCTTCTAAACTTCTAAGCCTTCTAACGTCCTAAAAAAATAAAATGACATTTCCAAAATGATGCCAACATAAAGTAGACATATGGGGAATGTTAAATAATAAATATTTTATGAGGTATCACTTTCTGTTTTAAAAGCAGAGAAATTGAAATTTAGAAAATTGCGAATTTTTCAAATTTTTGGGTAAATTTGGGATTTTTTCATAAATAAAGGTGAAATATTTTGACTCAAATTTATGACTATCATGAAGTACAATGTGTCACAAGAAAACAATCTCTGAATGACTTGGATAAATAAAGGCGTTCCAAAGTTATTACCACATAAAGTGAGATATGTCAGTTTTGCAAAATTTGGCCTGGTCAGGAAGGGGGCAAAGGGCCCAGATGGGAAGTGGTTAACTTTGCTCAAAAAGAACAAGTAACGAAAAAAGCCAGAGAAGGCGCACAGATTGAATATGAAGGATCCACTATCCAACTATTTCAAGACCTCGCCCCAGCCACTATGTCTAAAAGACGAATTCTTAAACCACTGACAGACTACTTCAGGCACAAACGTATTCCTTACGGGTGGCTGTTCCCCTTTGGGATCTTGATTACTTGGAGAGAGAAAAAATACGTCATTAGAACACCTAAGGACCTCCCGGACATATTGACCGCCTTGGGAATTGAAGATGTGGACATACCTGACTGGTCCACTACGAACGACATAAACATCCCATCCGAACTTTCCCCATCAACACTATGGGAGACAGTTACCACAGTTACCAATCCTAAAACCAGATGGAGTTCCATCTTGGGCCAGGAGTCATGGACGCATGCCAATTTAGTTGTTCTCAAAATTGCTTAGTTACGATTGTTCTAACATAGATCATTCCAGTATACTCATTCAATGTTGTCTGAATTACAGAATATTACCCCTTCGACTTTCATTATGTATATTTCACTATGCACATGCAGCTCTCTGTAATCACAGTGTGCTGCCTTCTTCTGACTCGACTTAGAAGATCAAACCTAAGTTGGTCCCAGATAGGACTAAATGAACCTCCTTTAGTTCCAGAATTTCAGAGGACTACCTACTCTAACATTTTCACATGTTGTTTTGTTTTCGGTGTCTTAGTTTCCTTCCCATCCCCCACCCCCATCTTCCCTCCAAGAGGTCCAGGCTCTATAGGTATATCCCCGCTCAACTGGACAAGAAACACCCACACAGGGGTATGTATGCTTTACACCTTCTACTCCTCATACTAGATTATGTCTGAATTACATATAGCTTCATATAACGTTAAAGGTTTCAAAACACCTGCCAAGCGGAGCCAAATATTACAACAACTAAACAAAGACAAAGCTAATATAATCTTCATTCAACTCATTACAAACACAGTAAGATCCCAAACCTCTCCCGCTCTCACTACAATTTATGGTTTCATAGCTCCACCAGGCATTCCAACAGATTAGGTATGAGTGTGGGCTCCCACAAACACACATATTTCTCTTTGATGGATATTAGATCAGACAGTGAGGGAAGCTTCTTATTTGTGAAAGGGAAAATTAACACTCAATTATACACTTCTGCAAACATATATGCCCTGAATACCGCACATAAATAATGGATCGCAAAATTCTGGGAACACCTAGAAGAGTTCAGCAAGGGTATACTGGTCCTGGATTTTAATGTATCCCTTAACCCTAAGATAGATACTTCTTCTGGTAGATCTAGTGTACCAAAAACAACACTGAACGGTATAAAAAATCTGTTGAGCAAAAGTGTGCTTTTCATTGTATGGCGCACACTAATCCCCAATACGAGAGACTATACTCACTACTCCTTCAATGATAAAATTAATAGCAAATTGAAAGAATTATTTTCTATAAATGAGACAGGCGATACATCTCCCCATATAGTATGGGAAGCGCATAAATCAGTCATAAGAGGAGAATTTATTTCCCTAGACTCTCATTTAAATAAAAAAAGAAAGGAGACGATAGTGCATCTATATGATAAGATCTCCAAATTAGAAAAGGCCCATAAAAGATCACACAACAATAAAAGACTTGATAATCTTGTGGCTGTAGAAATAAACAAAAAAAGTATTAAATGCACAATCAGCCAAATTATATTTATCACTACAACAAAAATTCTTTGCCCATGGGAATAAGCCCACTACATTTATGCCAGCAATGCTGCGGCAGCATAGACGGAAAGCGAGAGTACCCGCTATCTTTCAATCTGGACACACACTGCTAAAATAATTTTTATTCTGACCTATATAAAATAAATGCAACAGACTGGGAACAAACTATAAATAACAAACTCGAATTGACACAAAAATTTCTAAAGAAAGTAAATCTCCCTGCCATAACCAAAGATCAGGCATCCCAGCTACTCTTACCTATCACTATAAAATAATTAACTACTACCATAAAACAAATAGCTAAAGGGAAATCCTCTGGCCCAGATGGCCTCCCTGGTCTTTATTACACAACCTTTATGAATTCATTATCACCGTCAATGCTTAAATTATTTAATTCAGCCCTAGCTGCCTCCCCATTCCCTCCCCAAATGCTGAAGGCTCCTAATTTTACACTCATTCGCAAACTGATGTTATGCTCCAGCTACAGGCCTATATCCCTGCTTAATCTAGATCTCTAAATATACGCTCGAATTCTGTCAGATTGGATGATCCACTCCTTAAAGACCTGATACACCCGGATCAGATGGGATTTATGCCAGGGAGGGAAAGCAAAGATAATACGTATAAAATAATAAATTCAATAGCTCTGGTGAAAAGAAGGAATGATTTGATGGTCTTATTAGGAACAGACGCCAAAAAAACATTTGATAGAGTGACCTGGCCTTTCATCAGAAGTACTATGACCCAGATGGGGTTTCCGATTCCTTTTATCAAAGCAATATTCATGATGTATGAGAAACCGAGTGCCCACATAAAAGCAAATGACACCGTGTCGTCAGCGGTAAACATTAATAATGGTACCAGACAAGGTTGCCCCCTATCCCCTATTCTCTTTATACTGACAGTAGAACCCCATAAGACAATCTCATGAGATAAGAGGCTTAAAATGTAGCGGGCTTGAATATAAGCAGGCAGCATATGCTGATGATCTACTGTTGATGATCACAAACCCCACACAGGCTTTTCCAGCTATAGTAGAAATATTCCACGACTTTGGTTATATATCCAATTTTAAAATTAAAATTGCCAAATCCCAGGCGTTATGCATAAATCTACCACCTAAAGAAATATAATCCCTACACGTTAACTCCCCATTCGAATGGACCATAAACTCATTAAAATTCTTAGGAGTTAACATCCCCTTAGATACCAATAAACTATATGAACTAAATTACCTACCACTATTAAAAATCTGGAGCAACACTAGGAGATGTCGCGCTCATCCACAGGAAGCCAGGAGCCCGGACCTCGCCCTGAACCTTAGGCGCACAACGGATCCCAATAAAAAGAAAGACGGTCCAGCTTCACTGAAAAATACTTGAGGCTTTATTTAATCCCGTGCAGATAAAAACCAACATACAGCAATGCAGAAAATCGACCGGTTTCGGATCACTATAGATGTGGATCCTTAGTCATGATGTGCATCAGTGGGAGGTGAAGTCGAGACTAAATAGTGAACCACTGAGAACAGGTGATCACAATCAGGTACAGGACACACCTCCTGATGACATCCTCCACAGAAAAAATGCATAACAATTACAACATGCCAAAAAAGACATAGAAAGTAAGATAAAATTTACAAAGTGCAATAAAAAAGAAATAAAAATATTAGTAATGTAGAATAGTATCATGACGCCTGTTCAATCCTGACGGTATCCGTGAGCCTAATTTGAAAATCCAAAAGCACTCACGATTGAGCAACTTTTTCTTGTGATCACCGCCTCTGCTTGGTCTGTTAACCCTCTCCACTCCTTGTACTGACATGCTATCTGTATTACCATTATGAACCGCAGCGAAATGCAGGCTTGCGGCGGAAACATTTTTTACTTTAGCATGGGGTACATCAGAGATATGACGGCAAATTCGAACTTTTAAGCAGTTTGATGTGCACCCGACGTACTGTAGATTACACAGAGAACATGTGATGCAATATACCACGTATGTGGTGTTGCAATTAATGTATTGCTGAATAGTGTGAGTAGTGTGATTGCTTGTAGACAGAATATGCGGGCCCATTCTCATATGTGAGCAACATGTGCATTTTTTATGTCCACATTTAAAATTACCTATGTGTCTCAGCCAGGTAGGCTGGGACCCAGGTTTATCCTGGTAAAGAGAGGGGCTCACCATATTGGCTAAAGTAGCAGCACGTCGGGCAACACATTTTACACCGCTTTTTACAACATCACCCCAAACTTGGTCATATTTGAGAAGATGAAAATGTCTTTTGACAATGTTACATATTTGTGAGTATTCACAGCTATAACTCGTGGAAAAAATCACTTGCTTCTCTTTATGACCAAGTTTGGGCTTATTGTTTGGGAAAATTAGATTGTCCCGAGACATAGTGGAGACCATATTTTTGGATCGGTTTAAAAGTCTGCTGGGATAATTCCTCGCTAGGAGACGGGTGGTAACAGTATTCATTTCTTCAATACGGGTTTCACTAGAGGAGCAATTGCGCAAAGCGCGAATATATTCACCCCTGGGGATGTTGTGGACAGTATGTGCAGGATGACAGGATCCCGCATGCAGGATGGTATTTCCTGCGGTTACTTTTCTATACGTGCGACTCTGTACACGGCCAACCCCCACGTCCCCCACCAAACACAAATCCAAAAAGGATATTAGGGTCTTGTGCGAATTAAGAGAAAAACGTAAGTTGCAATTATTGGCATTGAGAAAGGATCCAAATGATGGTACGGCCGCCACATCGCCCGACCAAACAAAGAGCAGGTCATCGATGTAGCGACCGTACCATCGGATGGATCCACTCCATGGGTTGAAATCAGAGAAAAGAAAATGGTGTTCCCACCATGCCATATAAATGTTTGCAAGCGATGGTGAGAAACGGGCCCCCATAGAGACTCCTCTGCATTGGAGAAAAAACCTCCCATTAAACATAAAATAATTGTGCTGCATAAGAAATAATACAACTTTGCAGATGAAATCTCTAAAGGGTAATGAGAAATTGGAATAAAGACTCAAAAACCAACCCAAGGAGATAATGGCGAGATCCTGGGGGATAGCCGTGTACAGAGAAGCGACATCAGCAGAGATCCAAGAAAGATCAGAGGACCACTGGAAGGAATGGAAGGCCTGTAAGACTGAAGCAGTGTCCCGCAGAAAACCAGGAATACACTGTACCAGTGGCTGCAGCATACTGTCCACCCAAGATGACAGATTCTCTGAAAAAGACCCAATACCCGAAACTATAGGGCGCATAGGAGGGGGGAATACCTCTTTATGTATCTTGGGGAGGGAATGGAAGATGGGGACCACTGGATAAGAGACAAAAATATAGTCAAATTGTTTTTGGTCCAAGTATCCACTATCCAGTCCCTCCTCCAAGATACTCCTCAAAAGGGTTTGAAAAGAAGCGGTGGGATCCTGTTTCAACTCGGTATAAGTGGCGGAATCAGAGAGCATAAGCTCATTTTGTGCAGCATACACGAGTCTATCCAGGATAACCACCGCTCCCCCCTTATCAGCCTTTCTCACAATTATGTCAGACATACTTTTCAATTCTTTTAACGCTCTGCGTTCACTGGCCATAAGATTATTTTTACTGTCATTTGTATCCCTGCTCTGAAACACCCTATCAAGTTCAACCAAATCACGTTCTACATTATCCTGGAATTGATCAAGAGCGGGGGTGCGTGACTGAATGGGATAAAAATCTCTGTTATAGGTGCGAAAATTATTGGATTTGTGTTTGGTGGGGGACGTGGGGGTTGGCCGTGTACAGAGTCGCACGTATAGAAAAGTAACCGCAGGAAATACCATCCTGCATGCGGGATCCTGTCATCCTGCACATACTGTCCACAACATCCCCAGGGGTGAATATATTCGCGCTTTGCGCAATTGCTCCTCTAGTGAAACCCGTATTGAAGAAATGAATACTGTTACCACCCGTCTCCTAGCGAGGAATTATCCCAGCAGACTTTTAAACCGATCCAAAAATATGGTCTCCACTATGTCTCGGGACAATCTAATTTTCCCAAACAATAAGCCCAAACTTGGTCATAAAGAGAAGCAAGTGATTTTTTCCACGAGTTATAGCTGTGAATACTCACAAATATGTAACATTGTCAAAAGACATTTTCATCTTCTCAAATATGACCAAGTTTGGGGTGATGTTGTAAAAAGCGGTGTAAAATGTGTTGCCCGACGTGCTGCTACTTTAGCCAATATGGTGAGCCCCTCTCTTTACCAGGATAAACCTGGGTCCCAGCCTACCTGGCTGAGACACATAGGTAATTTTAAATGTGGACATAAAAAATGCACATGTTGCTCACATATGAGAATGGGCCCGCATATTCTGTCTACAAGCAATCACACTACTCACACTATTCAGCAATACATTAATTGCAACACCACATACGTGGTATATTGCATCACATGTTCTCTGTGTAATCTACAGTACGTCGGGTGCACATCAAACTGCTTAAAAGTTCGAATTTGCCGTCATATCTCTGATGTACCCCATGCTAAAGTAAAAAATGTTTCCGCCGCAAGCCTGCATTTCGCTGCGGTTCATAATGGTAATACAGATAGCATGTCAGTACAAGGAGTGGAGAGGGTTAACAGACCAAGCAGAGGCGGTGATCACAAGAAAAAGTTGCTCAATCGTGAGTGCTTTTGGATTTTCAAATTAGGCTCACGGATACCGTCAGGATTGAACAGGCGTCATGATACTATTCTACATTACTAATATTTTTATTTCTTTTTTATTGCACTTTGTAAATTTTATCTTACTTTCTATGTCTTTTTTGGCATGTTGTAATTGTTATGCATTTTTTCTGTGGAGGATGTCATCAGGAGGTGTGTCCTGTACCTGATTGTGATCACCTGTTCTCAGTGGTTCACTATTTAGTCTCGACTTCACCTCCCACTGATGCACATCATGACTAAGGATCCACATCTATAGTGATCCGAAACCGGTCGATTTTCTGCATTGCTGTATGTTGGTTTTTATCTGCACGGGATTAAATAAAGCCTCAAGTATTTTTCAGTGAAGCTGGACCGTCTTTCTTTTTATTGGGACTATTAAAAATCTATCCCAGAGACACTCAGCTCTTGGTCACCTACTTTTATCTCATGGCTAGGACGCAGGAACATATGTTACTCACTCATAGTCCCCAAAAGGACTTATCTACTACAAGTGCTACCAATTACACTACCTTGTGGCTTTTTTGAACTATTCCGTAAAATATGTTCATCCTACATATGGGGGCCAACAAAACCTAGGATTTCACATAAGATCCTCGTATTCCCATTCCATAAAGGAGGAATTGGTCTCCCATCCTTAAAAAGATATTACCGAGCAGTCTACCTTATTAGAATAGTAGATTGGATCAGAAAACCAGCTCATAAACACTGGGTTACATTAGATGAATACCTAGCGACACACTCTTTGAGGAGGCTAGTCTTCTCTGATCATTCAGAGGACTTACAGATCCTAAAGACAAAAACCTAGCTACATATTCTATCTGGAAGCCCCCAGAAATAAGAGAGCTATGCTTAAAATACCCTTCACCCTTATTAACCATCGGAGATTGCTTAAGCAGGTCTGTGGAAGGTTTCTCCTCCTTACCTCCATTTCTACGAAACTCAGAGGCCTCACCAGCAGAGCTATTAGACTCAGACGGAGCAATATTAGAAGCACAGGCCATTAGAGACAAGTTCCAACTACCGGCTCTGAATGATCTGCAATGCGCTAATATCCGCAACTAAATTAGGACAGCCTTATCCCATGAGAATAGACAATAAGCACACTTGGTTTGAATAGCTATTGATTTAAGCAAAACACCCTACTAAACTGGTCTTTGTTATCTGCAAGAATCTACTCACAATAGAATCTCCAACCTCTTCATACTTCCTAAGAGAGTGGGGAAGAGACTTAGAGTTGAAATTCTCTGTAACAGAAATCAACAATATATTAACATCACCCAAACTCTCATCGAGATGCATAATTATCCAAGAAAATACTTACAAAGTAATATCTAGATGGTACCACCTCGGACCTCTATTGGAGATGTCAAACTAACAGGGGCTCCTTCATACATTTATGGTGGTCATGCCCTGTGATTACCAGCTTCTGGACACAGATACTCAAACAAATAAACAATATATTCAAACTAAAGTCTAATAAAATACCTAGGTGTCCTAAAATAACACTACTGAACCTGATTCCAGACACCCTCACATATTCACAGAAGTGTCTGTTGAGGACTTTGTTAGCTGCAGCAAGACTCCTGCTAGCCTTGAACTGCTTGTAATATGGAATTTGCTTTTTTTGGAGTCTTGCTCCTGTTCAAGTGCACCATTGTATGTTTATTGCAATATGTATTCTTTCAAACCTAATAAAAACATTTTAAAAATAAACTAACAGCTTCCTAAGGATGGACTAATATATGAACTATTTTTGCAGAACAGTATAACAACTCCTTAACTCCTAACAATAATTCGAATCTCTAACCGACCCCTAGATCAATTAACTAACAAACTGTCTAACTGTGATTGCCAAAATTGACGTGGGGAATCCCTGGATAAAAGGGGGGGGGGGGGAAGAAAAAGGAAGAATGAAGAAGGGGAAGGGAGAGAAGAGAGGTAAGGAAAAGGGAAAAAAGAAACTCCTGCTTGGGAAAAAAGAAAAAGGGCCTTTTATTGTATGGTGAGGGAGAGGCTGGGAAGCTGAAAGGGCTAGTGTCCTTATTTTTATATATTCATCACAAAAGACTCCTATGGTTCATAGCAGGTTCGTTTTTTACTTACAACCTTAAATACATTTTTCCTTGTTTATTTTTTCTTCCTTTTTGCAATGCCCAAAAAAAAAAAAGGAAGACCAGCATGAGTCTAGTGTCAATAGACGCTCTGGAGCAGAGGCTGGATTAGAAACAAGGCAAAAGCAAAATGCTCTGAGTAAATTACACCTACAACTCACCCTTTGAGATTGTCTAATCCCAGGAAGAAGATAGAGGCGGAAAATTACTAAGGTTTGGAAGAGAATATATCTGCAAATGTTCCAGAGGGGGAGGTAATGGGCATGGTAGTAGGGGACTTAAGGGGAATTGTTAGGTGAGGATGGTTTGAATACAAGTTTAGAGGTACACATGGTGGATAGAGGTGAAAGTTTTAAATATTTAGGAATAGACATTTCAAAAAAATTGTATGAAAACTTAAATGTGGCCCCTCTTTTAAGGGAACTGAGAAAGAAAATCTATATTTGGAAGAGATTACCATTATCAAATTAATCTGGAAATGATGGTATTTCTTCCTAAGGTCCTGCTTGTATTACAAAATGCTCCAGGGCGGTTGTCGAAAAATGTATTTAGGATTATTGATTAGGAAATTAGGGAATTTATTTGGAAGGGGGGTATACCTAGGATATATAAGGAAATACTGCAACTACCTGTTAAAGAGGGGGGGGGTTGTCGCTTCCGAACTGGTACTTATATTTTTGGGTTGCACAATAAACCCAATATTGAGATGGAATTTAATGTAAATGGGGGATAAGGCTAAAAAGGGTAAATTGGTGGAGGTTCTAGAATGAGGTATTTTGGGGAACATAAGCACTGATAATAAAATATTTAATTTAATCGATTATGTCTGGAGAGAAATAAAAAAAATAATGGGGATAAAAGGTTATTTAGAATACACTCCAATATGGAATAATATTAATTTGAATGAAATTCAGAAAATTAAGCAGTATGTAAATTGGGAAAATAGAGAATAGCTGAGTCACATTTTTGAGGGGGATATATTGAAAGATAAAGGAGTTTGGGCTCCCCAAAAAAAGATTTTATTAAGTATTTACAAATTAGGGATTCAATTAATTCATCAGTTGATCTAGAGCAGGAGTGTCAAACTCAAATACACAGTGGGCGAAAATGTAAAACTTGAACAAAGTCGCGGGCCAGCATTGAACAAATGAACCTTTTAACATGGACCCAAACAAGATTTGCTTTAACATTGAATATGGAACAAGCATATTAATTTATTAAATAAGATTTAAATAATAATAAATAATAATAATTTTTAAAATAAAATAACAATAATAAAATCAATCAACCATTCAAGCCCATGTCTTGGAGTAGCAAGAAAAAGTGCATAAAGAAAACATTAATTATTGCTCAGTTTGCTGCACACTGATCTAATCTGATGTGCCCAAGCCAGATACCTGGCATCTCTTCTTGGATGATAGTTCATCAATGTCTGGGCTCAGGCTTTGAGCTGAGGAAATCCTCAGTATCGAGCGAAGGTGTTCATCAGTCAGACGTCTCCTGTGAGATGTTTTGGTCATCTTCATCGAGGAGAAAAGTTGCTCACATAGATAAGTGCTGCCGAACATGGAGAGCATCTGAGCAGCTTGGGTGCGGAGCTGAGGCATTGTGTCAGGGATGAACTGTGGAAACTGTGCGGCGCCCACAGCATCATACTTTGACTTCAGCGTGTCATTACACTGGAGTTCAATTAGCTCCATTTGGAGGTTGGTTGGTGCGTTTTCCACATTAACTGCGAAGGGATTACTGAGCAGTTCAAACCTACATTTCTGGACATCAAAGTCGGCAAATCGCCGACTAAACTCAGCGCCGAGTACACTGAGTTTTTCAGCAAACTGTGCGCATGGGAACAAGTTGGTAAAGAACTGCGTTTTCATGGTTTGGCAGCAGGGAAAATGGCCAAGGTTTCCTTGCAGCATCTGATTCTCCCACAGGCACAGTTTAGTTTTAAAAGCCCTCACTGCAGCGTACATGTCTGTGATGATGCGCCCGCGCCCCTGAAGCTGCAGGTTCAGCGCATCGAGATGGCTGGGGATGTCACACAGAAAGGCCAGCTCACACATAAACTTTTTCTCCCGAAGCTCTGCTGTGTCCTTCCCTTTGCTTTCCAGAAACTGACATATTTCCTCATGCAGCTCAAAACATCTATTCAGTACTTTTCCTCGGCTTAACCATCTCACCTCTGTGTGATACGGCACGTCTGAATACGCCCAACCACACTCCTCCAGAAAAGACTTAAACTGGCGGTGATTCAGACCTTTGGCTCTTATAAAGTTAACTACTTGTGTTACTGTGGTCATAACATGTTCCATCTTTAGGGCTTTGCCGCACAGTGATTCCTGATGTATGATGCAGTGATAAACAGTTCACCTGCACAGTTCTCTTCCTGCATCTTCTCCCGGACCCTGCCCACCAGTCCACTTGTTTTACCGCACATCGCTGGCACACCATCTGTCGTTAATCCCACAAGTTTATCCCACGACAGCTTTATTTCAGTTACGCATTTGGAAACCTCCTCAAAGATTTCCTTTCCTGTGGTTGTGCCATGCATTGATTTGAATCCCAATAGCTCCTCCGTAACACACATATTTGAGTCCACTCCACGGATGAAGATTGACAGCTGAGCAGTATCAGATGCGTCGCTGCTCTCATCCACAGCAAGGGAGAATGCAGCGAAATCTTTTCCCTTTTCCAAAAGCTGGTCATACAGATTGGTGGCAAGATCACATGTGCGATCAGCTACTGTGTTTCTGCTCAGGCTCACGTTTGAAAAGGCTTCCTTTTTCTCTGGGCACACAATGTCACAAACTTTCAACATGCACTTTTTCACAAACTCTCCCTCATTAAAGGGCCAAGCTGATTTTACGATCTCTACTGCTACAATATAACTAGCTTTTACAGCAGCCTTACTTTGTGATGTGGCTTTTTTGAACATATTCTGTTGTGAAACCAAACTTCTTTTCATCTCCTCCACTTTCTGGCTCTTTTGAGTCATGTCCAGGTCCTTGTACTTGTCATGGTGTTTTGTTTAATAGTGTCGTCGAATGTTGTACTCCTTAGTTATAGCCACGTTGACTCCACAAATCAGACAAACAGGTCTGTCTTTTACATATGTAAACAGATATTCTGTCTCCCACCTGTCCAGAAAGTTCCTGTTGTCTGCCCTTCTTTTTGCCATTTTTGGGAAGGGGTTCCACAGTGACAGTTGTAGCTTGAGATCGCTATGACTTCTGTCACACAGTAGAGGGCGTTTCTGGGACCTGTCCTTATTGACGCGCCAAAACATCAGCAAGGCATTATGGGATTTGTAGTATTAGCGATGAATGAATGCGCTGTATAATACCGGCGGGCTAGCTCTAGTAGTCATTTGGTATAGCCTCGCGGGCCAAATATAATTACACTGCGGGCCAAATTTGGCCCGCGGGCCAGAGTTTGACACCTATGATCTAGAGAAATATAAAAAAGCCCCTTCAGAGAACATTAATCAATTCCTTGGAAATAGAAAGGTTAAAGGAAGTATTTCAAGAAGATATAAAATATTAATGAGGGTAAAACAAACAAAAATTAAAATAGTAGCTAAAGAAAAATGGAAAAAAGAGGTTGATGGTTTGTCAGATATTAATAGACCTTTGGTGTCACATGGGATTTTTCAGTTCTTTCTTATTCATAGGTTACATCACCCACCTACTCTATTAAAAAAAAGGGGCTTAAGAGACTGTGGCGAAAGCCACTTCGCCACAGTGTTTTGGAGGGGGCTGTTTGCCCGCCTCCTGCCCCTGGATTACGGCCCTTTAAGATACTTTTACTAACTTTTAAACCCCTGAACCTATTCAAGTGAATTTTGGATAGGTTTGTCCCCAAGTTATACGGGTTAAATTGATGTAAGTTATATGTACGTACAATGTAAACTCACATAGTTGTAACAATTTATAAGAAGTGTAACTTTTCAGCTTAGGAGATAGTTGAGTAGATACAGAAATTGACTTAATTATCTCCTAGACAGAGGGGAGGAATATGCAGGGTGTGTTTCTATTGTCCCATTGTGCCATTGTCCCATTGTGTCCGATTGGCTGCTGTACTTACATTGTATGTGTTGTAATATATTGATTGGTTGTGTATTTCAAAACCCTGTGGGCAGTACTATGTTTGTGGATTGTGAATAAAAGAGGCTGTACGTGCAAGTACAGTCAGTCCTGCTTGACCTCAAAACGAAGTGTTGTCTCGTTATTCGGGGAATTGGATTGTATGCTGATTGCCAGGAGTGTAAGCTGATTGTATGCTTTTCCTGTTCAGCTGTTTCCAGTGTTCGTGTGTTTCCTGTTCCGGAGTTGAAGGATTCGTGTAGTTTGCAGTTCGGCAGACTGGTGCTTGCAGTAGCTGCCTGTGCATTGCAAAGGGGAATATCGCCTAAACGGTTTTTAACCTTTTGTGTGCTGAACGGTCCGTTACAATTGGTGGCAAGCGACGGGATCATTCTCACGGCCCAGAAGGACAGCTACAAGGCAACACCAGTTCCTGGATTACAAATTGAGGGCAACGCTAGTACCCGTACAGTGCCCCTATCTACAAAGGAACCAAAATCAGCAGAGCAAGCATGGAGCCCTGCTACACTCATGAGGAGTTTGATAGAGAGGTTAATGGGGTGCTGTCTCTCTTGGGACCCAACCCCGCGGAAAACCTCGTACAGATCGTGAAGTGGAGGATCAGAGAGTAACTGCAGGCCATGGCAGCGGTAGACAGGGGGGAGATACCCCAGCGCCCGAGCAAGTTCCCGGGAGCTGAAGGTGCCGTCCTTGCTCCCCAGAGGCAGTGTGAGTTACAGGGAGATGAAGGTGCCGTCCTTCCTCCCCAACAGCCGAGTATTGTATTGGGAGCAGAGACAACCGGTCTCTCTCTCCAGCGGCAGTGTGTACCCTTAGGAGAAGAGACAGTTGGTCCCTCTCCACAGCAGCCAAGTGATATACAGGGAGCTGAAGGTGCTGTCCTTCCTCCCCAGCGGCAGTGTGTCCTGCAGGGAGCAGAGATAGTTGGTCTCTCTCCCCAGCAGCCAAGTGAGCCACAGGGAGCTGAAGGTGCTGTCCTTCCTCCCCAGCGGCAGTGTGTCCTGCAGGGAGCAGAGATAGTTGGTCTCTCTCCCCAGCAGCCAAGTGAGTCCCAGGGAGCTGAAGGTACCGTCCTTGCTCCCCATCGGCAGTGTGAGTTACAGGGAGCAGAAGGTGCCATCCTTCTCCCCAGCGCCAGTGTGTATTCATGGGAGAAGAGACAGTCGGTCCTCTCCCCCAACAGGAACCAGAAGCACCGGAGGTCGCGGACCTCATAGACTGGTCCTGGGAGGACTCCCAGCAGGCAGGGGGAGATGGGACCGAAGTCTCTCTACCGGCCCTACAGGGATGCTGGGCAGTCGGCCCAGATCTCCAGCGGCAGTGTGAGTACCAGGAGGAGGAGGTAAGCGATCCCTATCCTCCACAGCTAACCCCTACCGAGGTACTGAGGTCAGTAGAGGAGCCGTTAGCTTCCTCTGACCCCTTCCCAGCAGAAGAGCTGGCATCTGGGCAGAGCGCCGCTGGCCTCTGCCCTAACTTTCCCTTTGTCACCGGGCAGGACTATACCCCGGTTGCTCCAGCGGAAGAGCTGGCAACGGGGCAGAGCACAGTTGGCCTCTGCCCTCCTTTGTCCCCTTGTCCCAGGCTTGTCTATCTGCAGGTCCCCCCAGCTGAAGCGCTGGCACCAGGGCAGAGTATCGCCGGTCTCTGCTCACTCAGCGACCCACAAACCAAAGAGACCAGTGCCCAACACAGCTATGGTGGAGCCATGGGACCGAAACAAGCTACAAAATTGCCCGGGTGCAGTAACCAAGTGTTGGGGGGGGGAACTGCACTGCGGATTGTATATTATTGTGGGGGGGCTGCCTTGTTGATTGTAATTTACTGTGGGTGGGTGACTCGACTAACTCAGGCACTGACCGACAGAAGGTCAGCTACCTGGTTAGTCTCCCCCCGAATGGGAAGATATGTGGCGAAAGCCACTTTGCCACAGTGTTTTGGAGGGGGCTGTTTGCCCGCCTCCTGCCCCTGGATTACGGCCCTTTAAGATACTTTTACTAACTTTTAAACCCCTGAACCTATTCAAGTGAATTTTAGATAGGTTTGTCCCCAAGTTATACGGGTTAAATTGATGTAAGTTATATGTATGTACAATGTAAACTCACATAGTTGTAACAATTTATAAGAAGTGTAACTTTTCAGCTTAGGAGATAGTTGAGTAGATACAGAAATTGACTCAATTATCTCCTAGACAGAGGAGAGGAATATGCTGGGTGTGTTTCTATTGTCCCATTGTGCCATTGTCCCATTGTGTCCGATTGGCTGCTGTACTTACATTGTATGTGTTGTAATATATTGATTGGTTGTATTTCAAAACCCTGTGGGCAGTACTATGTTTGTGGATTGTGAATAAAAGAGGCTGTACGTGCAAGTACAGTCAGTTCTGCTTGACCTCAAAACGAAGTGTCATCTCGTTATTGGGGGAATTGGATTGTATTCTGATTGCCAGGAGTGTAAGCTGATTGTTTCCTGTGCTTTTCCTGTTCAGCTGTTTTCAGTGTTTGTGTGTTTCCTGTTCCGGAGTTGAAGGATTTGTGTAGTTTGCAGTTCGGCAGACTGGTGCTTGCAGTAGCTGCCTGTGCATTGGAAAGGGGAATATCGCCTAAACGGTTTTTAACCTCTTGTGTGCTGAATGGTCCGTTACAGAGACACAGATGAGTGTCCGAGATGCGGTGAAGAACAGGCAGGTTTGGTTCATTTACTATGGAGATGTCCCAAGTTGTTTAGATATTGGTCTGAAATAGCAGCTGTTATTGATAAAGCTTTAGGAGTACAAATATATGGTGACCCTATGGCCTGTATATTGGAGGGTACAATACATTTGGGTTTGAAGAAGGTTGTGAAACAAGTACGCTTCTGTTTTAGGCAAGATTGCTTATTTTGAGAAAATGGACGAAAAAAGATCAGCCTTCTATAAATGAATGGAAGAAAATTGTGAATAATATGATAAAAATGGAAAGGATAATATATTATAATAGGGGGATGAAGGAGCATTTTAGTAAACTGTGGAACCACTGGCTTAACAAAATACAAGTTTGGTGAAAAATGGGAATAATTATAAAGGTTTTTTTTTGTGGGTTTCTACTCTCTCTCTATGGGGAATGGGTCGGTGTGTTGGGTAAAAAAAATAGGGGTATATTATAGTACTGTTTTTTGTCTTTATGATATATTTGAATTTATATAAATAAATAGAAAATAAACTTTTAGCTCAATAACTTTTTTTTTCTTTTTTTTATCAATATCTAATGTCTTTCTTCATTAGACTCTTATATAGATACGCATTCACAAAAAATGTTTTCCTGGTATAACAATGTCGTTCTTTTTATTTTAAAACTAAAGCATACCATAATTTTACCTTTGATTTTCAATTTCATGATAATTTTTCTTCAGAATTCAAACTACATTCCAACTCAACTATTTCAACTCTGGAGATATAATTGATTCAATCTTCGAATTATCTTCATTTTTAATGTTTAGGATATATCCTGAGTCATACAATAGAAAGAAAACTGGATATATTTTAGTTATATGAATAAAATGTTCTATAAAGGGATAATTTCCATGGCTTCTTAACTTCTTTTATATTTTTGAACAAGCAAGAGAGAGCAAGATTGTAATTGTATAATAATAAAATATGAAATCAGAAAAACAAAAAATAAGGTAGATATACCTGCGTCCCAACAAGCTAAAGAATCTAACTGAAGAAATAATAGAACCCTTAAAATATATACTTTTATTGGTATACTTAAAGCGACCCTTATTGGTCCACCCTATTTGAGAAAAACCATGGGGCTAGAAGCAGGTGTAAGTGAGGATATAAACATGGGAGGAAAGATTCTTTCCCTACAATGGTTCTAGATAATCCTCAGCCCGGAGGCATCCCCTAAAGGTGAGGATCCTCCGTCCCCGTACCTGCCCTAGATAATCCTAAAAAACGCCCCAAAAGCCAAATAGTACCCTGTTACCCCGACGCATTTTCCCCCAACATTTGGATTCATCAGGGGGTACAAACACAGGGTCAAGAAAGGGCTAATCAAAGACAGTGACTGTCCCACCCCCCACTTCTCCAAACCTGTGGAGGGGAGGAGCAGGTTATGCCTGAGGGTGGGGCTCATTATATAATAATAAAATATTATGGTTATATAATAATAAAATAGTAATAATCACAGATAAATGTAAATTTTTAAATTCCACCATTATCAATTCAAATTATCTGTTTTCAACATGAAATAAGACGATGAATGTTATAAACTGTATAGTTTTTGGTGGATTTCTGGTATGCTTCAAACCTATCATGAAAAAATCAACATTTGCTTAAATCAAGGTTTTTTGTACATCTATATGTTTATTTCACTATATGGTTAAAAAATCTTGAAATATTGCAGTTTTCAATTTAAGCACTGAATACTCACAATGGGATATCATTTTGAAGAGAGTTAAAACATATAAGTATAATGGCAGAAAACCCAGAGGTTTTTTCGTTTTTGTGATTTCCATAACTTTTTAATTTTTCTGTTCATATAGCAGTATGAGGTCTTATTTTTGGTGGGACAAGTTGTACTTTCTAATGACATTTTTTTTTAATATGGCATACAATGTAGTGGGAAGTGGGAAATATATTCCAAATGAGGTGGAATTGAAAAAAAAACGCAATTCCTCCACCCTTTGTGGCAAAATTGACCCATGCTCTTCATTCTCTGGGTCAGTACGATTATAATGATACCACATATATACATGTTTTTTATGTCTAAATAGTGTAAAAATAAATGAAAAGTTTGAAAAACTAAAATTCTATATGACCATATTCCGACCCCCATAACTTTTATATCCACTGAGCTGCTTGGGGGCTCATTTTTTGCGAAATAATCTTTAGATTTTATTACCATTTTGGAGTGTGTGTGACTTTTTGATCACATTTTATAGCATTTTTTGGGTGAGAGAAGCAATAAAAAAATCGCAAATCGGCCATTTTGTACTTTTCCGTTACGCCATTTACCATATTGGAAAAATATTTTTATAGTTTAATAGTATGGGCCTTTTCGGATATGGTGATGTCCATGATGTTTATATGTTTTGTTACTTATGTATTTATTATTTTAATCTATGGAAAGGGAGTAATTGAATTTTTTTGATGTTTTACATTTTTTATATATTTTTACTTTTTTTAACTTTTGTATGGTTTTGTAGTTTGTGTTTGAGGCTAAAAGACTCTTTTTTTATTCTGTACTATTATATTTATTATATATCCATATTGGTAATAGAATTGCTCATTGCTTATGCTGCTGCGGGCCAAAATTATAATTGAAGCTTCAATACCCTGGGTCTCTTCAAAGAGACCCAACTTATTGAATTCAATTATTGGAATCCTCTTTGGCTGCAGATGTTGCCAGTAAGAAGCCTGAAGTGTGATCAAGGCATCTAAAGGCTTTAATGACCACGATTGGCATTGTTGCCAGTCGTAGCCATTAGCCACGGGTCTCTGTTGTTTGAAACATTTACAGCACTGGTAGCAAAAGTGTTAATATTTCCTTTGGATACAAATATTAATGAGTGCTTAAATTATGAAAGCACTCATTAGTACAGTAGGACTGGGGAGAGGTGATTACAGCGGAAGCTGGCTTTACTCTGATGTAGATTGAGTGTCTGATCTAAGGTCTGATGGAGATTGGGGGTCTGATTTAGGAGTCTTATCTGAGGTCTAATGAAGTTTGGTGTCTAATTTGGGGATTTGATAAAGATTTGGGGTCTGATCTGAGAACTGATGAAGAGTGAGGGTTTGATTTTAGGCTCTGATGAAGAATAGGAGTCTGATTTGAGATCTGAAGAAGATTAGGGGTCTAAGTTGGAGGTCTAATGAAGATTAGAGGTCTTATCTGAGATCTGATTAATATTATGGGTGTGATTTTAGGTCTTATAAAGATTAGGGGTCTGATTTGGTTGTCTTAACTGAGGTTTAATAAAGATTGGGGTTCTTACCTGAGGTCTAATGAATACTAGGGGCCTGATTTGGGGAACTGATAAAGACTGGGGTCTGATCTGAGGTCTTATGAAGATTGTGGGTCTGATTTGGGGTCTAATGATGATTGAGGTTTTGCTAAATACTAGGGGTCTGATTTAAGGGTCTGATGATGATTGGGGGTCTGATCTGAGGTCTGATAAAGATTTGCCATCTGATCTGAGGTCTGATAAAAATTGGGGGTTTGATGAATATTTGTGATCTCTTAAAGATTGGGGGTCTGTTGATGATTGGGAGTCTGATCTGAGGTCTGATAAATCCATTTTTTTTCTTATTTTCCTCCTCTAAAACAGTATGTCTGTCTTATGGTCTGGTGTGTCTTATGGTCTTGGAAATATGGTATTGTTTATTTCAGGAGTGTTTCAATTAACTTTATCTTGATTTTCCAGCCTAATCTATGGAACCGTTTTCTGAGCATCTACTTTTATTTCAGTAAAATAATATTTACTGATATTGCTTCAGATATTCCCCCCCCAATAAGTTCCGTTTGAGCCCCTTTGTCCTCATAATTATTTCCTGAACTTCACTTCTCTCCTGAACCATATAAAAAACATATAACAAACTATATCTAAAGTTTACCCCTTTTCCTTCTTTTCCTATGATTATACATTTTAAGTCTCATTTTTCTAAGTTTATGCTTAAGATCTTCCACCAATTTTGTAGCCTGGGCATGTTTGGAGAACTTTTGATTTGCAATGTTTTTTGTATAAATTTTAAGCCTGTCTTTGGTTTGTATATCTATACCTAATTTATGAAATGGCACAAAGCAATAATGAAGTTGGCTTAAGTGAAATGTGGTTTAGCTACTGTCAGTGAAAGTATGCCAAGGGGTTACCTGGAGTGTAAATGAAATGCAACTTTTCTGTGACATTTACAGAAGTCACACATAGTAAATGCTCCAGGAAACAGGTCTAATCACAACAGTTGCTCGAAAACGAAGACTTCTTTGAAAGGTGTCAAGATCAGGCATTGATGGGTAAATGTCAAAAGACATTTGTGCAAATAAAGATGTGCGTGAAAACTTGCAACAATGTGCTTCCATAGAAGAGACATAATTTGAAAGATAAATGCCCCTATTATATTTTACGCAATTCCTATATATAGTGATGGACGAACATTGGCCTGGACGATTCGCGAGCACGATCACGCGAACGCGTCTAAATGATCACGAACGAGCAAAGTTCGCGAACCACCTATTGAATTTAATAGCAGGCGAATCTGAAAAATCTTCAGGCCATACTTGCAGCCACCTAATACAAACTATGAGTGCACAAATAGTCCCACTACATGGACAGTGACATACCAGAGGGGGGTCATTGGCAAAAATTACCACAAAAAAAATGTATTTTAATCAAGGGCCATTTTTATGCGTCTTAAAGGGAAACTCTCAAAAATGTGCCATGCTGGAGCCTTGAAAATTGTTATTTCCTATCGGTTTGATGTATACAAATGTGCAGCACTCCACATTTTTGTATCCTGCAGAGTCCAGTAAAAAAACAATGCATACATTAACCGAAAAAAAAATAATTCTACCATGGAACTGTATGGTGAACAGACGCCACTGTACTGCATCAGTCTGAGGCATCTGTTAACGCATACATTTTTGGTATGCATTAAATGGATGGCAAAAATAGGATGTGAACCCAGCCCTAGTGTCAGAATAAGCACCAGTACACAGCGGAGCAGTGTGGCGGAGAGGGGAGGCCGCCATGTACTGAGAGAGCGCTACCTGGTCCTGGTGGTCAGGGATGAGGACTGTGTTTCCCAAGGATAATTTTTCTACTGGGAAATACAGGGCACAGTATAATACACCAGAATCTATATAAAATAAAGATATTAGCCCTACCCCCAAATAATAATACAATTAGGTGGTAATTTATTATATAGAAATACGTCTATGTTAGACGTATTTCTGACACAGATTGTGGCGCAAAGGTCCTTAGCACTGCAATATGCATATTTTTCCCGCTCATGCCAGGTCTACAAAAAATAGCGTGTGCAGGGAAAGGGACACAGTTATGGCCATCCAGTTATTGGATACCAACGCCATACATTGACCGGATAACACCTTTGTACAGTTACCAGATAACATCATCATACCGTGACCGGATAAGACCTCTGTACAGTGACCGGATAACATTGCCATACCGTGACCGGATAAAAGGGTATAAAAAGGCACAGTACAGGGAATGACTAGGGGCACTGAACAGGGTGTGCTAAGAGGGCAGAATGCAGGGAATAAGGGGGCACAGTGCGGGACGGGGGGCACAGTCACATGAACCTGTGACATTAGAAGGTCCTTATGGTGAATGCAGAGGAGTTAGACAGTGTGATTATGTGGCTAGAGATAAAAAAAATATAACTGTCAGCCAGTACAGACCCCAAACATTAGTCATTCACCATCCATAAAATAAATTTGACTATGTGGCTCGAGGTACATTATGCAGTAAATGGATAAAATTTTTACTGTAGGCCAGTACAGGCCCCAAAAATTAGGCATTCACCTGACAGAAAATGCCTTTTATGCGGCTATATATACATAAGGCAAGGACCACTCTTTGCTTGCTTTGGTGGCGGATATGTGTGAGCAGGCATGAGGAAATTCAATTACACATGGTCATCACAGGTGTTGAATTCCTCCGACATCCATGCCTCATTCATTTTTAGAAATGTGAGGTAACTCATTTGTCGTGAGCTAGGTGAGTACGCTTATCGGTCACGGTATATTGCACCCCTCAATCAGTGTTTTGTGGAAGCAGGTATATTGCACCCCTCAATCAGTATTTGGTGGAAACAGGTATATCGCACCCCTCAATCAGTATTTGGCAGAAACAGGTGTATCTCAGGCATCAATCAGTATTTGGCGGAAACAGGTATATCGCACCCCTCAATCAGTGTTTTGTGGAAGCAGGTATATCGCACCCCTCAATCAGTATTTGGTGGAAAAAGTTATATCGCAGCCATCAATCAGTATTTGGCGGAAACAGGTATATCGCACCTCTCAATCAGTGTTTTGTGGAAGCAGGTATAGCACACCCCTCAATCAGTATTTGGTGTAAACAGGTATATCGCAGCAGTCAAACAGTATTTGGTGGAAGCAGGAATATCGCGCCCCCTAAATCTGTTTTTTTGGGGGCAACAGGTATATCACACCCGTTGCAATTAGTTGTTCCAATAGCATTTGTCCCTCTATCTAGCTGCGGTATCGCAGCAGAACCGCACACAACTCCTGCACAATACAAATGCACTATAATTTCTATGTTAGAAAGTATATTATAGGTATATCACACCCCTCAGTATGTCACACCTATCGATAGCACACCTATACCAGTCTTTAAAAGGACTTTTGTGACCCTATTAGCTAGCATTTTGTGTCCCTAACAGTCTGTCCCTGCTCAATAAAGCAACCTCTCCCTACACTGACAAAAGACAGAATGTAAAATGGCTGCCAGATTGAGTTATTTCATAGGGTAGGGGTGTGTCCATGTGCTGAAATGTCTCAATTGGCTGTCCTGTACCACCTGATGGATGTGTTATGGGTCAAAGTTCATCGCAATGCAAAATAATATGGCGCTCGTGAATGTCGCCATATGTTCGCATGTATAGCGAATCGCGAATGCACAAAGTTCACACAAAACGGCGACCGGGCGAACCGCAAGGCCATCTCTATTCCTAACAGCCTGTCCCTGCTCAAAAATGGAACCTCTCCCTACACTGGCAAAACACATAATGTAAAATGGCTGCCAGATCAGGTTCTGTTATAGGGTTGGGGGGGTGTCCATGTGCTGAAACGTCTCAATTGGCTGTCCTGTCCTACCTGATGGATGTGTCATGGGTCAAAGTTCGGCGCAATGCAAAACAATATGGCGCGTACGGACATCGCCATGTGCTCGTTCGCCGCAAACCGCAAGGCCACCACTACCTATATAATGACTATTGTAGATTATGTGTATGAGTAAAATAATTGGTAACAACTATTATACTGATGGAAGCAGATCGACTAGATATTAAAAGCAACCACATAGCACACCACAGGGTAAAAAGGTAACTAGTAGTGATGAGCAGAAGAGGAAATATTCGAATTTGCAATATTTCGCAAATTTTTGGCCTAATATTCGCCATAAATTAGCAAATTCGAGAATTCGTAAACTCTAGTCATTGTTTATTTGATTGTGAAAATCAGCAAATGTAATATATATAATAAATTCGCGATTAGAGTATTCAACACTATTTGTGAATACGAATATATAGCACTATATTCTAAATATTCACGAATTCTCGAAGTGGCGATGTTCGCGATTAAAATTCGCGATATGAATATTCGCGCTCAACACAAGTAACTAGATTGTAGATATAATACAGGAATATGCTAAATGAGTGCACACATATTTTAATGGTCAGCATAGTACACTTAAAAGAGTTGTCTCACTTCAGCAAATGGTATTTATTATGTGAATACAAGGCACTTACTGATGTATTGTGATTTATCATATTGCTTCCTTTTCTGGCTGGATTCATTTTTCCATCACTTTATACATTGCTCGTTTCAATGGTTATGAACACCCTGTTATCCATCAGTGGTGCTTGTGTTTGCACACTATAGGAAAAAGCACAAGCCTATGTGTGCTCTCACAGTCCCTGCCACCAAATAGGCCAGCACTTTTATAACTAAAAATCTTAAATCTTCCACAAAAAAAATGATGCAGAGCAAGATAATTTTTATTGTTCTAAGAATTAAGTGAAAAACTATGTCTTACCTGTGCAACTTGTTCAGTGGAAACATTATCACCAACAACCGCAGAATCATCAGTGTCTATAAGATTGTCTGTAGGGACATTTTCCACTGGTTTCAGATAAGCAATTTCATTCTGCTTTGAATCCAGAGTCACACACACATCATATGAGAATGGGAAAGGTAAACTTGTATCACTAATCTCAGAAGGATATCCCAGGGTGAACTGAGGGTACACATTTCTACTATATGTTCCAAAAGATGTTGGTACACTTGACTTCTGGCACTTAAAAATGGCTGTTATCAATACTGTTATAATGAACAATAAGGAAATCAGAGCTATGGCGATTACAAGGTAAAAGGTTGCATTAGAAGAAATTTCTGATTTACTTGGATGTCGCTTTATCTCTGGTAAAACCTGCTGAAAGTTTTCTGCTACAACCATATTTATTGTGACTGTAGATGACAAAGATGGGACACCATTATCTTTTACCAGAACCACAATCTTTTGCCTCAAAGATGCCATATCTGGAAGATCTTTTCCAATCCTGATTTCTCCAGTATATTGGCCAATGGTGAATAAATATGGTTCTTGAACTTGTAGTAAGTGATAGGAGAGCCAGGCATTGTGGCCAGAGTCATCATCCACTGCAATCACTTTGGTGACCAGATAACCTTTCTCAGCAGAGTGAGGAATAAACTCAAATAATGCTGATTCCTCCGTGTCTGGTGATGGATAGAGAATCTTAGGAGCATTATCATTCTTATCAATGATACATATCCTCACTGTTACATTACTGCTTAGAGGAGGAGATCCACTGTCTTTAGCCATCACCTGGAACTGAAATTCCCGCAACTGTTCATAGTCAAATGACCTCTGGGCATAGATCACTCCACTTATTGAGTTAATGGAAATATATGATGTGACTGGAATATTGTCAACAGTTGAGCTTATTATAGAGTAAATTATCTGAGCATTCTCATTATCATCTGGGTCTGAGGCATGGACAGTATGCAATGAAGTTCCAGCTGGAATATGTTCTGGAATATAAGCAACATAGATTGGTTTCTCGAAAAGTGGACAATTGTCGTTTATATCAAAAACTGTTATATATATTTCCTTCTTAGTAACCATTTGAGGGATGCCTCCATCCTCAGCTATAATGGTGATATTATAAGTAGAATTTTTCTCTCTATCCATGTAACTTGCAGTCACAAGTTTGTAGTAATTGTTAGAAGATGGAATCAATATAAATGTACTGGTTTCTGATATTTGGCATGTAACGTCACCATTTTTCCCAGAGTCTAAATCTTTAATATGAATTAATGCAACAAGTGTCCCAGGTGCAGAATCCTCTAGAATAGGTGTCTTCAGTGAAGCAAGCATTATTTCAGGTGCATTATCATTGACATCCTCTATCTGAATTAATATAGTGCATTTGGCCGCAAGGCCTCCACCATCTGCTGCTTCCACAGTCATCTCATAACTTCTTGTTATTTCATAATCTAGTTCCCCTTTTGTTTTAATAATACCAGTTTCAGAGTCCAAGCTAAATACATTATTAGCTTTTTCAGACATATGACTAAATAAATATCTTACTTTGGCATTGGATCCTTCATCTTTGTCAGTAGCACTAAGCTGAAGAACAAAGGAATCTACTGGTGAATTTTCATTTAAATGTATTCTATAGGTATCTTGACTAAATACTGGATAATTGTCATTGACATCTTGTACTTCAATTGTAATAGTAGCAGTTCCGGTTTTCAGAGGTTTCCCTCCATCAGTTGCAGTCAGAATTAATGTATATTTTTGCTGCTTTTCTCGATCTAGATTTTGTTCTAAGATCAGCTCTGGATGTTTTTTTCCTTCACTGTCAATCTTTTCTTTCAAAGCAAAATGTGGATTTTGGCTCAAAGTATAACTCTGTAAAGAATTAGTCCCGATATCCAGATCAAGTGCATTTCCCAGAATAAAACGTGCACCCGGGGAAGCAGACTCACTTATTCCTAGCTCAAATGTACTCTTAAAAAATGTTGGTGAATTGTCATTTATATCCTGGATTTCCACCTTGACAGGATAAACATTCACAGGATTCTCAGCCAGAATCTCAAGGTCCATAAAGCAGCTCTGCTCTGATCCACAAAGCTCTTCCCTATCTATCCTGTCACTGACATATAAGTTGCCATTTTCTAAACTCACATTGAAATAATTCCTGCTGGCATGGGAAACAATCCTTAATTTTCTTATTTCTAATTCATTAGTATTCAATCCCAAATCTATTACTAAATTCCCAACTACAGCATTTATCTTCATCTCTTCTAGAATTGAATAGTGAAGTTGATTAGAAACAGCCACAGAACACAATGTAAAGCATAGAAATATTACTTGCCATGCCATGATGTCTATAGAAGAAAAGTCATTAAAATCCAAAGAAAATAGCAAGGTATGATCCTGAATCATAGGAGGAAAATGATATGAATTCAAAGAGGAGGGTATCCTTCTTGAAAAACTCTAGTATCTGGTTATTGTAAGTATCACCAGCTCTACACACAGAATATTCAGCTTGTCTACCGTCTTATCCAACACTGACATCATGAGGACAAATATAAGAACTGCATAATACTAAACATTAAATACACTTTATATATCTTTCAAATCATTTATAAGTAGACAAGCACTTGTATTCTATGAAATAAATATTTTATCTATTACTGCAATATTTTTTTTACAATTGAGTACACTTTCCTGTTGGACATTATAAATAAAAGTTTTATAACAAATCATAAAGAATATCAGAACCATCATGAAAGCTGATACTGAATTATTGGTCTACTAGGCTGCTTTGCTTTATTATAGAGATATCATAAAGCTAATTGAGAAACTGCTATAGTATATACAACTGGTATACCCTTTTAATATTAGCTTATTTTTGTGTTTTGACTTCATAAACTTTTTATGTATAATTTTGACACAAACCATGACTCTTAATTAGTTTAAGCAGTATTTAATTTTGTAGTATATGCAATAATATAGCCTAGATTTTTCTAATGCCAAAATTGCAATAACAACAGAGATAATGTTAAATATTACTAGTAATTCTACTACTATTATTTAATACAAATTTTGCAGAGATTTACAATATACAACAGTATATGAAACAGTTTGATGAGGCTTTAATTTAATTCTCTCTGTTTCTCTCTCTCTCTCTCTCTCTCTATATATATATATATATATATATATATATATATATATAGAATGGCAGTAGTCAAAATAAAACTTTCTAGTAGGTAGCATAGGTAGCATAGCCAAGACAATGGATCTCAAATACTTAAAATTGTAGTGATAAAACATATTAACCAACAACTTGAATTTTTTGCAAGACCCGAATAAGAACAGTAAACTATAGCCATTTAAACTACTTAATTATAGAAAAATTAAAATGTAACCAACACTAAGTAATTTAAGAAGAAATATTGTTGTGAATGTTCATAGGTAGTCTTGAGTAAATCAAGCTTCGGATCCAAGATCCGGTCGATTAGATCAAAAACTTTGATTCCAATGCTATCTCTATACAGCATTAAAATATATTTGCTCAATGGAGCCAAACTTTGTTTCAGCCAAAGTTGCACATTACTTTGGTGAATTCATTCGGTACTCATTTCTGAATCTTTAAAAATATTTAATCTGGCTGGTACCTCGGCACTGAAGCTGACATCGGGGAACTAATTTTAAACGTTTTTAAAGATTCAGAAATGAGCACCGAATTAATTCACCGAAGTCTTATGTGAATTTGGCTGAAACGAAGTTTAGCTCCATGGAGCCAATAGGTTTTAATGCTATACGGAGACAACATTAAAATTGAAGTTCTCGAACAAGTCGACTTCGGATCTTGGATCCGAAATGCGATTCGCTCAAGACTACTAATAAGGGTCTATTCAAACGATGTTAAATGTTTGTTCAGCCTGCCTGTGGGGAAAAAGTTCCAGGCTTATATTGTAAGAAGATTAGCTCTGGAATTGCCTTTCTCTGGGATAGATAGATAGATAGATAGATAGATAGATAGATAGATAGATAGATAGATAGATAGATATGCTTTCATGACATACAAAGAACACTTCAAGCAAAAAGTAGTATACATGGATTCTACCAGTTTTATTTGCTTTTTAGGCAGTTCCTTTAAAACATAAAATACAAATTAAGATACTAGGCTGTCTGGACATTAATTATATATAGGTCTCCTAATTAGCAAGAGCTGAGCCTACTGCAATGCATCCCAAACAAAACACACAACAGTATTTACTCATAGCAGTTTGGTCTCAGGAGCAGAGCCATCATCCTTTGAAGTCTCTGAACCTGTAAAACATAACTCTGTTCTGCTGGTGATTAGACAGAATAATTGGAAATGCTAAATAGAATATGGACACACCCAACTTTTCTTACCATTAATAAGACAGGGACCAGGGTGAAATAATATACTCTTAATTATATGCTCTGTGCAGACCACTCAAGTTCTTTACCATCAAACTCACTCAACCGTACCTTTATTGACCTTGCTTTTTGCACTGGGGAAAAATAATGGTAAAACAGAAAAGTCTTTCCCCAAAACAGTTCCCATATAGTTGGAAGCAAGCAATTATCCAAAATGTCTATGTATGCTTAAAGGGAGTTGGTCATCAACCTATATAGTTCAGTGGGACACAAAGTCATGACACAGATGTATTTAGTTTTTCAGATCCTACAAATTGCCAAAAAAGTCATTTTTATGAGACATCGCAAGTGCCCAGGGGCAGAATGTTTACCTCAAGTGTCCAGGCCCTCCTGCCTTACTCAAGCCTAACTCCTCCCTTCAGTGTTCTCCGGCCAGCCCTGTTTCTGTGTGACATCATTTTCCCTGTAGCCCAAATCCCATGCCTTTACGAATCACTGCCGGGTCTGGGCGTGCACAGTGTTCTGCCCACTGTGGGTGTTGGAGAAATTTTTATTAGCATAGGATGACTATAGTGGACTTTCTCTTTAGCTTAGGATTGTTATGTAGGTTTATTTTGTATATGCCTCCCTGTGTAAAGTCTGACCAGATTACGGTTATAAGAGAGCGTGTTCGGGTTAGGACGGTACCTGGGAAATTCTATAGATCAGCACTCAGGATCCTACTCCCCCATGTAAAAGTCGCCACCGTTGGTTTGAGGGGGATCTAATGGCTGCTGGCTCTGAGAGCAATGTTCTTAGTGAAATTTACCAGCGGGCCTTCATCTGCAACGGTGGGGTATAGCACACTGATGCCGGTCTCACTGAACCATGGGGGCCACAACATGCTGCTAAACATTGGTTTGTGGGACTGGTGTCCATGTGAATGCTATATCACCTTTCTTGGTCGACCCTGTTTTAAAAGACCTTCCTCAGGGACTGATCCTCCCTTTCGGAACCATGTCTAACAGAGGTTCACTTTGGGTCAGTTGGAGATTTGTACTGTATTAAATAGATGTTGTCCGATTAGAGGGCAATATCTGTTTAAGTAAAGGCTGATTCATTTGGAAGCATTTGCACATGTCCTGGGAGTGGTGGTGGATTGTAAGCATGTTTGAGCTCCCCCCACTGGCACTCTCAGAAAGTGTCCAAATATGTCCCTTACAGTTCTGAAATGTATTTCTATTGGTTAAGGCATGAGGCGGATTGTACCTGCCTATCTGTAATATTATTGGGCGGCCATGTGCCATGGAGGGCGGGGTTAGCACATTAAAAGGTCTGAGTCAGGTTAACAGAGACACAGAATTTCTTGGAAATGAAGCAGAATATACACGAGTCTTCTTTTATCGGTGCTGGTTGCTTACAGTTGCAAGTCTCCATATATCTAAAAGAGCTAATAGTACTTCACAAGGATCAGGATTCAACAGTACCAAGGGACCTGGCCCACTACTACATGGGCAGAGGCACAGTGATATGCAGTGCACATGCGCTGGTTACTGCTGTCTGCTCATGCTGAGGCACTTCTGTCACAATGATTTCCTATCAGTAACAGGAATTTGCGCTATTATATCACACAGACACAGGGCTGGGGGGGGGAACACTTAGGGGAGGAGTTAGCTGAAAGCAAAGCAGGGGGGCCAGGCACTTGAAGCAAACACTCCGCCCCTGGGCATTTGTGATGACTCATAAGCATATCATAAAAACATTTTTTTTTTGGTGATTTGTAGCATCTGAAAAACTAAACATAGGTAACATCTGTATCATATCTTTGTGTGCCACTGAACAATGCAATTGGTGACAGACTCCCTTTAAGCATTAAGATTTCCCTTCACTGGAACTAAGGGGCCTAGATCAAACCCTGAAAAAAAATCCCACAGCATTATCCTTCCTCTACCAAACTTTATAGTTGGCACAATACAGTTAGGCAGGTAGCATTCTCCTGCCATTTCCCAAACCCAGACTTGTCATTTGACTGCCATATAAAGAAGTGTGACTTATCACTCCACAGAAAACATTCCTACTGCAGAGTCCAGTGGCAGTGTGCTTTAGCCTACTTCATCTGATGCTTAGAATTGTGCTTGGTGGCATAAGACTTGCATACAGCTGCTCTTTAATGGATACCCATACCATGAAGCTTCCAATGCCACATTGTTATGTTGATGTTAATGCCAGAGGAGTTGTGAAATCTGCAGTTATTAAGTTAGCAAAGCCCTGAAAATTTTCATGCAATATGTGCTTTAGCATTCAGCGACCTCACTCTGTAATTTTATGTGATATGGCGAGTATTGTTACCAGACTAGAAAGGTACCACACTAGAATTCAGTGAGCTTTTTCACCTATTCTTTTTCAAATGCTTGTAAAGGTGCTTGATTGCTTGATTTTATATAAAGTACCTGGGGCAAAGAATAAAAACCCGAATTCAATGATAAAGAGATGTAGTTCTATATTTTTGTCCATATAGTATATGTCCATCCCTGCCTGCTCTTGGTTAAGGACTGTGTTTTCTCATGGAAGAAAATGGCACCATTGGCACATTGCAAGTTACAACACATCCTCTGGACAGCCATATATAGACACGTACAGTATATGAACAAGATCTTGTGACACTGTATCTTAAAATTATTTTGAAAAAAGGCAGATTACCTAATATCACTCGTGTTGGGATATGTCCAGCAAAGAGGAAAGGCAAGAAAGGATCTAGCTTTAGGCACCAAACTTAAATCCCCCAATGTATGCAAATGAATGCCATCTAGTTGCATATATCATCTATTCTCTATGCTGTATACTTTTTTGGCCAATGATATAAAAAAAAGTTAACCTATGTGTACCTACTTTTTAATAACAAAAGTACAATCTTTTGGCATTCCTTAGGCTATAGGGATAGATAATGTACTGTTTAGCATATGTGCCAGCAGAACACTCCGAGGCTTATGCTAAATGTACAGAGCAAATATGGTGAGAATAGACTATGAATAAATCAATACTTTAAATGAGAGATCAATCTGATCGGTGGAGTCTGATTCCACTGCACCTGCCAATAAGTAGTTGTGGGCTCTTCTTCGCATGCCAAGCACAGCACTGTATTTTGTAGACTAGGTGTGAGTGGTATTGTAGCTCAAACCCAATGACAATAAATGAACTAAAATACACAGAGGCAATGAGATCAATGGTCATAAGCACCACAGCCCCTTCCAACAACTGACAATCCTTATTTAACAGCTAACTTTCTTTAATATCAAGCTGTTTGAAGAGATTATGATAACTCAACACAGCATCTGAAACTGCAGAACTTTTCATTTGGTATAAATGTAGAGAACATAAAGATTTTATAATGAACACTGAATTGTGCAATAGAGTGCAATAGAGTGCTCCTGTCCATATCCTATCATAGCCAAATAGATTTACTAACAGAGAAGAGCAAGTGACTCATTAAACCCACAAATCAATCAATCCCTCTGTTGATTATAGTAATAGCCATTATCAAGACTTTAGTTTGACAGTGTCCTTATTGTCAAATGAACATATAGATCATGAACTATAGATATGACCTACAATATCGTGATCTACTCATTTTAATAAAAGGGGTTGTCCTAGAGGAAAAAGTGGTAAAAGGCAGTGTAGTCTTTAGATAACAAATCAATGCATTCTCACAAGTTCCATTCTCCTTTGCTATAGTATTGCTACTCTAATCCTCACCAATGCAGCGATGATGTCATCTTCTGGGCTACAATGATGATGTGTCCATATACAGCACAAGACTGCTGAAGCCGGGATTTTGGCTGCAGTGGTCTGGAATAGTATGTCAGCATTTCAGCACTGGGGACAGGTAAAGTAAGTCCAGCCAAAAAGTGTCACAGCAATAGAGTGTGTGTGTGGGGAATGGGGGGGGGGGGGGGCTAAACTGGTGTGGCTTTTATTTTAATATTTAAAATATAATATAAATAATAATAATATTATATTGATAACACCTTTCCTTTTTACTTGGAAAAAAAAAACACCTTTACATTTGGAAACAGCAAATTTCAAACTATGTAATTGTTCTTTAAACAATGTAACTATAATATTAGCAAATGAATAATAGCGATAACATTACACTGCATAATATACACTAACTGCATCATACCTCAACATTGTTGCTTGCTGATGAGCTGTCATTTATTGAATCAATTGCAGGAGCCACAATTTCAGTATCTATGAGATTGTCTGTGGGGACGCTTTGCACTGGTTTCAGATAAGCAATTTCATTCTGCTTTGAGTCCAGAGTCACACACACATCGTATGAGAATGGGAAAGGTAAACTTGCATCACTGATCTCAGAAGGATATCCCAGCGTAAACTGAGGATACACATTTCTGCTTAAAGCATCAAAAGATGTTGAACTATATGTTTTCTTGCACTTAAAGATGACTGTGATCAGCACTATCACAATAAACAACACAGAGATGAGGGCTATAGATATGACAAGGTAGAATGTTGCATAAGATGCAGTTGATGAGTTATTGGGTTGGTGTCTTATTTCTGGAGCAACTTGTTGAAAATTCTGAGCCACCACCAAGTTCAAAATGACTGTAGATGACAGAGATGGAATTCCATTATCCTTAACCAGGACCATAAGTTTTTGTCTCAAGAACTCCATATCTGGAAGATCTCTTCCGATCCTGATTTCACCAGTGTATTGGCCAATGGTGAATATAGATGGATCAGGAACCTGAATCAGGTGATAGGAGAGCCAGGCATTGTGTCCAGAGTCAGCATCCACTGCAATAACTTTGGTGACTAGATAACCTTTCTCAGCAGAGTGAGGAATAAACTCAAATAAGGCTGATCCCTCCGTGTCTGGTGATGGATAGAGAATCTTAGGAGCATTATCATTCTTATCAATGATACATATCCTCACTGTGACATTACTGCTTAGAGGAGGAGATCCGCTGTCTTTAGCCATCACCTGGAACTGAAATTCCTGCAACTGTTCATAGTCAAAAGATCTCTGGGCATAAAGAACTCCAGTCATTGAGTTAATGGAAACATATGAGGAGACTGGAATGTCATAAATTTTTCCATTAATGATAGAATATGTGACTCTAGCATTCTCATTTTCATCCAGGTCAGACACATGGACATCCTGTATTGATGTGCCAGCTGGGGTATCCTCTAGAACATAATAAGTATAAAGGGATTTTCCAAAAACTGGTGCATTGTCATTCATATCTGACACAGTAATATGAACAGTTTTTTTAGTTACCATTGGAGGAGAGCCTTCATCTTCTGCTATGATTGTGAGGTTATATTCTGGGGTTGTTTCTCTGTCAAGTGGACCTATAGTTATAAGCTTGTAATAATTATTGGATGATGGAATTAATTTAAGTGGCTTTATATATATTATTTGGCAGTTCACTTCTCCATATTTCCCAGAATCCAAATCCTTTACATTAATTAATGCTATAAGAGTCCCAGGTGCAGAATTCTCTGGAATTGGCGTAAACAGTGATGCAATTGTTATCTCAGGTGCATTGTCATTAAGATCCACAACTTGTATGAAGACAGAACATTGTGTTACTAGGCCTCCACCATCAGCTGCTTCTACAGTCATCTCAAAAGTCGGAGTTTCTTCATAGTCCAGTCTTCCTATTGTGTTAATGACACCAGTTTGCGAATTAATGGTGAAGACTTGTTGAGCATTCTCAGACATATGACTAAATAAATATGATATTTCTGCATTGGGTCCTTCATCTTTATCACTTGCATTCAATTGTAAAACTATATAACCAATGGGTAAGTTTTCTTCTAAGTCGAGTTTATACTTTTTTTGACTAAATATTGGATAATTATCATTTACATCCTGAACAAAAATCTTGATAACTAAAGTTCCAGTTTTCATTGGTTTGCCGCCATCATTTGCAGTTAAAATTAATTCATATTCTTGTTGCATCTCCCGGTCTAGAGGTTGTACTAAGATAACTTTTGGAGACTGATTTTCTGACTCAGATATTTCGACCAAGGAGAAATATGGGTTAGGGCTTAAATTATAACTCTGCAAAGAATTGGTGCCTAAATCTGGATCTCTTGCATTCCCAAGGACAAACTGTGTTCCAGGCAAAGCAAATTCACTAATTCCAATACTAAAAATATCTTTAAAAAAACTTGGTGGGTTATCATTTATATCTTGGATTTCAACTTTAACAGAGTAAACAGTTACTGGATTTTCTGCTAATATTTCAAGATTTAGAATGCAGTTCTGCTCTGACCCACATATCGCCTCCCTGTCTATTCGGTCAATGACATATAAATTGCCATTTTCTATGCTGATATTGAAATAATTTCTATTGTGTTGGGAAATAATCCTTAAATTCCTCATTTTGAGATTACTGCTATTCAATCCCAAATCTTCTGCAACATTCCCAACAACAGAATTCAGCTTCAGCTCTTCTAGAATTGAGTAGTGGAATTCATTAGAGGCAGCAATAGAAAATAAAGAAAAGTAGAAAAATAGTACTTGCCACGCCATGTCCTATGTATAGTAAAATATGGAATCCTCGCAGCTGCTCTCTTAGCATTCAAATAAAAAAGTAAAACTGAAATATAGTATCCAAACACAAAATGGGGGAGAATTAGAGACCTGCTTCTTGTTCAGATCTGCAGTGTCTGTATACTAGACAATATTCACTAGCTCCACATGCTGTTCAGATGACTTCTTTGTAGTGTTAGGCAACAGCACCATCATGTGCTTAAAATTTGGAATTGCAATTTATCTTTTAGTTCACTAAAACATTTGAGGTTTTTTTATAACCTCATTTATGTAAAATAAAAAAAGATAAATATGTATATACAAGTGTATAACTTAATAAATAACATAAAATAAGGCCGTTTAACCCCTTCAGGACCCTGCCATTTTTCACCTGACCAGGTCATTTTTTGCAAATCTGACATTTGTCACTTTATGTGGTGATAACTTTAAAACGTTTTTACTTATCCAAGCCATTCTGAGATTGTTTTCTCATCACATATTGTACTTCATGACAGTGGTAAATTTGAGTCAAAATATTTCATTTTTATTTATAAAAAATACCAAATTTACAAAAATAAATTAAAAAAAACACAATTTTCAAAATTTCTATTTCTCTGCTTTTAAAACAGATAGTGATACCTCCTAAAATAGTTATTATGTAATTTCCCATATGTATACTTCATGTTTGGATCATTTTGTAAATTACATTTTCTTTTATTTTTGGGGCAGTTTAGAAGCAAATCTTGAAATTTTTCAGAAAATTTCCAACACACACCTTTTAAAGGACCAGTTCAGGTCTGCAGTCACTTTGTGAGGCTTAAATAATATAAACCACCCATAGCCCCATTTTAGTAACTACACCCCTCAAGGTTTTCAAAACTGATTTTACAAACTCTCTTAACCCTTTAGGTGCTCCACAAGATTAAAGGAAAATGTAGATAGAATTTCAGAATTTCACTTTTTTAGAAGATTTTCCATTTTAATCCAATTTTCCAGTAACAAAGCAAGAGTTAACATCCAAACAAAGCTCAATATTTGTAAAGGGATCTTTATTGAATAAAATAAATTAACAATAGAATATCACAAATATGGCAATAGAATATCAGCAATAGTTGGTAGTAATATTTAACTCAGTAATGTCATAAAACCTAAAACACTTGGAAGAAGGAAATTGCCAGACTGAGGAGGCTTGGATACTATCATATGAATATTGAATTACTAAAGAAGGAAACTACCACTACACGGAAGACGTCTGGTTTCAAACACAAGACCACGTGTATCCAGCAGTTCGTTTGGCGCTAAATTCAAATTTGATCAAACAGCCCTTGAGACCGGAACATTAACCTTCATAGAAAGTGGACCGAGTGGAGGGCTTACAGTCCAGCTAAAAAACCTCCTGGTAAGACTGTGCATACTCCATTTAAAACTAAGCGATCGCTTTCTAGCCAAATACAGCGGGACGCCGCTGTCTGTATGAGCAGGTGGAACGTCGTCTTATACATTATCGACTTCCATCTGTGTTTCGAATTTTGGTCACTAAATGAATGTGTGTTGAGAACTGGTCATGAGCTGGCACTTATTTTGAATATTCGGTAGAGATCGATAATTCTCATTTGTGACTTCTCATCTTCAGCAATTTTTATTGAATATTTTATTATCGAATATTTTACATCGAAGAACTTTTATCGAATATTACCATCGAACATTATTATCGAATATTTATGATCGACTACCTTTCATGATTATTATTGCTTTTAGGATCGGAGACCTCACATTATTGCCTTTTAGATTTTATTTGATTATTGGGATCTGTATATGCATGTATGTTTTTACTGTTTTAGGTTTTATGACATTACTGAGTTAAATATTACTACCAACTATTGCTGATATTCTATTGCCATATTTGTGATATTCTATTGTTAATTTATTTTATTCAATAAAGATCCCTTTACTAATAGAGAGTGCCCCACTACTATCTATTTATTGTACTTACCTTTTGTCAGACTGGGTGTTGTCTGTCAGTTGGAGCACCTCTGCGAGATTACCCCTCATTCTAGTGCAACATTTTCCTGTATTAATTAAAACTCAATATTTATTACCCTAAATCTGTAGTTTACATAAACACCCCATATATGGTCTTAAACTGCTGTAAGGGCACATGGCAGGGCGCACAAGGATAGTGATGGCCTTGCGGTTCGCCCTGCGGCGAACTTTGCTCATTCGCGATTTGCTGAACATGCAAACATATGGCGATATTCGCGCCCGCCATATTCTTTTACATTGTGAAGAACTTTGACCCATGACACATCCATCAGGTGGTACAAGACAGCCAATTAAAAAGTTTCAGCACATAGACATACCCCCTACCTTATAAATAGACCCAATCTGGCCGCTATTTTACATTCAGTCTTTTGTCAGTGTAGGGAAAGGTTGCTGTGTGGAGCAGGGACAGACTGTTAGGGACGAAAACGCTATCAAATAGGTCCACAAAAGTCCTTTTAAGGACTGGTATAGGTGTGCAGTGCAGAGGGGTGTAATATACTTATAATATACTTTCTAACATAGAAAGCATATTATAGTGGATTTGTATTGTGCAGCAGTGGTGAGCGGTTCTGCAGCGATACTGCAGCTGCACAGAGTGACAAACGCAATTAGAAAAAATTATTATAACTGGTGTGATATACCAGTTGCCCCCCCAAAAAACTGATAGAAGCGGGGTGTTATATACCAATAATATACTTTCTATATAGTGTCTGACTGCCAGGTGTAAACTGCGTCTTTTTTATAGTCGTCGGAGTCACGATTCCACTTCGACCTTTTGCCTTCCTCCAACTCCATTTTAGCTCGTGCCACATGAGCCAATACGTTGTCACTGAATAGTGAATAATCATCTGCAGACATAGATGACCGTAGTGTAAGGTCAATTTCCGCCGTATCATTGGCAATGGTGGTTAATTCCTGTTGGAGGTACTGGATATTCAACAGGATAAAATCTAGAGAATATCTGTTAGATAATGCTTCAAACTTCTTACAAAACAATGCATTATGAGAAAATAAATTGGGTCTCAAATTGGACCTCATGCCACGTGGAATCCTCTGCACCTTGAAGTATTCACCAAGTGTGGTCATATGCAGGCGTAGTGAAGCCGTCTTTTTGGATAGAAACCTTAAATCTTTTTTTGAGCTCATGGATAGAGGGAGTGTTTAGAAAAGCAGCATCTCCCCCAATGTCATGCAATATGCGATCAGTCTCCTCCTGGAAGTACATAGAGCCACATGGAAAGTCAGTCTCCGTCATGATAAGATAATTGTCAAAGACAGTATCCAAAAATATAAAAATTAGTCCGTGCTCAGCCATCAAGCGGTATATAAAAGAGAAAATAATGGCGGCACCGGAGAAAAGCAATGTGGGTGCTAAGTCCAGGGATGTAGCTGCTTACCCCAAATGAACGCTTTGTTCCGTGTATTTTGAAATAAAAGGAATCCGGGTCTGAGACCCACCGGACGTCTTCCTCTTCAGGAGACTCCTCCTATCCAAACTATGAACCTTGTTGATATGGGAATCGAGTAATTGGGTAGGATACCCCCTTTTAGGTGATGATCTCATGGGGGATTGATGGGCTACATATACTGTATGATGACCGCGACGGATCCCGTTGTGGTCACCATTGTATTCTGCCCGCATGGGAGGTGGATTTGTATCTCTGTTGAGCTGCAGCCTCTCCCTTGTCCCCCATGGATCTACGCCATAGTACAAGGCATATTTTCCGTGCTGCGCTGTCCTGTCTATTTCTTTACATGGACATGCGCACACACAGTGTTGGGATACTTTGACCTTTTGTAAAATGGCCGACCAAGCTACTCAGCAGTTGTGCGCATGCTCCCGCAACGACTGGTGATGTCATCATGCTGTGACTCCGACGCTTCTTGGTGCCTGGGCAGTGTCTCCATCCGAACGCTGGATCCGGCGGCATGCGACATGTTTGGCACAGGGAATAACGCTGGGTATGTCATCGCTTTCCCCTCCCCTTTGCAGCATCATCTTCTCTTGTTTCTCCCACTTTGTGTGCACCTGTACTCACTTACCAATTATTGCACTTTATGGTATAAAATATATATACCTCTTACTCTAATTTTGTTATAACATTGATGCGATTTTTCGCCTATGGGTATTACACATTTGTTTATGTACTTTGACTTTATATATGCACTTTTGCACTTTATTTTTATATATTGTTGTTGATTGATTGTATTGTGATGTAATGGGGGTTGGCCTATATATACCCCAGCATACACTGTGTTCATTGCTTGAAAAAGGCTCTTGTATGAGCTGAAACGTTGCCATCCACATGGGTGAATAAACACCATTGCTTTTTACCTGGAGTGCTGTCCGTCTTTCATCACTATATATATATATATATATATATATATATATATATATATAAGAGATAACATGCTTTCATATATTTTATAAAAAAATATTGTTAGAAATTTATCAAATATTTTTTGATTAAAAGGTTTCCTTAAAATTAAACAGTAAGGTTATCTCATATATATATATATATATATATATATATATATATATATATATAAAGAATTTCCGTCTGTCTGGACATCTGTCTGTTCTTTATGCGCGACCAAACGATTGGACCGATCTTCACCAAATTTGGCGCCCAGGTACATCAGGTGTCTGGGAAGGTTTTAGACCTTCAGCTCTCTAGGACATACCGTTCCTGAGATATTTCCCAAAAATGACCTGAATTAGCAAATACAAGACTGCAAGTGTTTCTCTTCATATGCCAACTGCCATACACACAGTCACATGTCCCTTAACAGCCAATAGAAGCTTGCAGGTCGTACTCCAGGTTTACATAACAACTGATCACAAGTTTTAGCAGTTCGCAGGTCCTTAAATATCCAGTCATATGACGTGTATCAGCCAATTTAAGTTCACATTTAATTTACCAGGTTTTCATAACAACATAGCCATAAATAGACTGTACCTATATTGGACTGCCATACTGGATGTCAGCATTCTTATAAATTTGAAATGTTTTTAAACTACTCATGCCTCCAAAAAGGAAAACTGCAGTTAAACGCAAGACTCCTGCAGCAAAACGCATGGCTGCTGCTCGAGCTAATGAAAACTTTGAGCAGACCCAAGCCCACAAGACAAAATGTTGCGCGACACATGTCATCATGTAGCCCTAGCCTTAAAGGGGCAGGGCGCTGTGGAGGTCACTGTTAATGGGGCAAGGGTCACTATTAAAGGGGCAGCTGCTGTTGAGGTTACTGTTAAGTCAGCAGGGTACTGAGAGGTCATTGTTAAGGGAGTGGGGTACTGCAAAGGTCACTGTTAAGGGTATGGGGTACTATGGCAGTCACTGTTAAAGGGACGGGTGCTTTGGAGGTCTCTGTTAAGGGGGCAGGGAACAGTGGAGGTCACAGATAAGGGGACAGTCTCCTATAGAGGTCAGTGTTAAGGGGCGGGGTTCTGTATAGGTCACTGTTAAGGGGGCGAGCCCTTGAGGTGGTCAATGTCAAGGGGGTGGGGTGCTGTAAAACTCAATGTTAAAGAGGCGGGCTACTTTAAAGGTCAAAGTTAAGGGGATAGGCTGCTGTGGAGGTACCATTTTGAGGAGGCTGGGCACTGTGGGGTCAGTGTTAAGAGGCGGGGTGCTATAGAGGTCACTGTTATGGGAAATACTGTTTATATCTTTTAACAACACATACAAACATAAAATAAAATAGATTAAATATACCTGTGCGAAGCCAGGTCCTTCTGCTAGTAGGCTATATATTTCAATTTATACGTACTTTATATTTTAAGAGATATAAATAGATTGACACAGTTTTAAACATAAAAATGAATTCAAGGTAGTAATCTTTTTACCAAAGATTGTTTACATTGAATACAATTCATTATATATATATATATATATATATATATATATAAAAAAGGAAAGATAGCGGCGGCACTGGAAACAAGCAATATGGGTGCTATGTCCAGGGATATTGCTGCTTACCCCAGATGAACAAAAACGAAGAAAGGACAGCACTCCAAGTAAAAATATACTGGTCTTTAATCACCCATGCAGATGGCAACGTTTCAGCTCCAAACAAGAGCCTTTTTCAAGCTTGAAAAAGGCTCTTGTTTGGAGCTGAAACGTTGCCATCTGCATGGGTGATTAAAGACCAGTATATTTTTACTTGGAGTGCTGTCCTTTCTTCGTTTTTATATATATATATATCCATAAAAAGTCAGGCAGCACTCCCTTGGAAGTTGAAAAGAAGGGTGCCCGAAGTAATCCCTCGATTCAGGATGATGAATAAATAATAAAAGTCCGCAGCACTCCTTGAAAGATGAAAAAAATGTGCTATTTATTCACACATGTCATGTGACAACGTTTCGGTTCTCTCACAGAACCTTTTTCAAGTCAAGTGAAACATAAAGTGCAATATTGCTAGTATATATACATAATGTAGTCAATTCCAATTAATTGATCATCCTATAAAAAACGTGCACTCCCCCTTTAAGAATGTTACAATTCGTCCATTTCCAGACCACATCTCAATGTGAACAGGGATTGAAAATACCCCATATGTGTTCCATAGCAATCCATATATCATAACCGTGATTTTAGTTCTAGACTTCATATAATCATGGTGACAGTGTAATAAAGTGCAGAGTGCATTAAAAACCTACATATTAAAAAATACCTTGCTGGGAGATTAAAGCTGTATTTCATGTATCGAACAAGGAGGATCAAAACTTTCTTCTTAAGTCGCGGTGATTCACGCTGCATTCAGCGCTTCTCCCAATATCTAATGCGCATGTGTCAACCCATATCCCTCCTACTAGGCGGTACATATATATTGCACGTCACCCAGGGCGGAGACCAAACAATCGCGACGTCAGGAATATGAACTTCAGGTATTGAACAAAGGACTTTCCTTTTGTCCACAGGCTAAGCCTGATTGGTTTCAATTGGAACTGGACTTGAACCGCCTCTTCAGGAATCTTAGACTGAGGGTGTGGTTCAACTCCAGTTCCTCTGAGACCCAGATTGCAAATGAGGTTTCCTTATTGGACACTAGGTTAACATTGAAACAGTTTGGTTTACATCTAAAAGTGATTTTTTTTCGATGGTCAATTCACATGCCCTAGAAGGTTTTATTGAAGCGGTGAAGGGGATATAGCAGCATTAAGACAACACACTAGATCTGATGCATTAGTCAAACCAAACATTACTGTACAGGAAATGAATGCCTTGGAGAGTTTGTCCAGAAACCCCGATCTCACCATTAAACCCGCCAACAAGGGGGGTGGGATCGTGGTTATGGACACCTCTCAATATGTAAAGGAGATTTACAGACAACGAAGCTTTTATGGACAACTAGGTAAAGACCCAAAGTTTGATATTGCCAGAAAAATTGAGGGACAATTAAACATAGCGGAGAAAAAGGGCATTATAAATAGACAACTCAAAGAATTCTTGATAGTGAAGTTTCCAGTTACCCCAACCATGTATGTATTACCCAAGATACACAAGAGGTTGGTAGACCCTCCTGGACGGCCATAATATCAGGCAGAAAGTCAATTTTTTCCAATATTAACATCTTTTTGGATAAAATATTGAGAGAATATGCCACGGGTGCCAAATCATACATCAGGGATACTGGAGACTTCATCAATAAACTAAGGGAGGTACAGATCCCAAAAGGGGCGATTTTAGCATCTTTTGACATTGTATCATTGTACACTTCAATTAATCATGCAAAGGGCCTATTGGCAGTGGAGGATATGCTACATTTATTTTGACTCTACTAGAATTGTCACTTAGGAACAATTACTTTGTGTTCCAGGGACAGTTCTATTTGCAGTTGGTGGGCGCGGCGATGGGGTCCAACGCCGCGCCTACCTATGCAAATATATTTGTGCGGTCATTTGAGGAACGTCTTGTCTACGTATCTCCCCACTTCAATCATGTTTTGACGTGGTGGAGGTACATAGACGACATTTTCCTCATCTGGACAGGCACCATGGATGCACTGATGGAGTTTCATGTATTTTTGAACTCCATTGACAAGGAGATCCAATTTACATTAACGGCATCAGAAGAAAGGGTACAGTTCTTAGATACTCAGGTATACATAGAGAAGGAGCAAATACATACGGATTTGAATATTAAACTAACTGACAAGAATACATTGTTGCATTTTACTAGTGGACATCCTAGGAGGATGGTAAATTCTCTACCATTCAGTCAAATGTTGAGAGTAAGAAGGATAGTAGATAAGGAGGACGATATGAACCAGGCTCTACAAAATATGGAGCAGTCCTTTGTAAACAGAGGCTATCCTAGGAGTCTGGTGCATAGACATGCAGATAGAGCAAGAAAAATGTCAAGACAGGAATTGTTAATTACAAAACAGAAACAAGAAAGTGAAAGGTTACCGTTTGTGTCATCTTACAATGAGTTGAGCCCTAGCATTGAACGAATAGTGAAACAACATTGTGGGATACTCAGGAGCGGCCATCCAACAATAGCGGCCTTCAGAGACCCCCCCCCATGATGGCATATAAAAGAGCAGGGAATATCAGAGACAAAATAGTGCATTCAAGGTTGCCAGAAAAAGGCCAGTTAAGAAACATTTCTTAAAACAAAGCGTACAGGGAGTTACCCGTGTTTGGGATGTGTGAACTGTAAACTAATGCACAAGGGATCAGTATTTACACATCCCGACACAGGGGAAACTTTTGACATCAAATATTATCTCACATGTGATTCATCATGGGTAATATATGTATTGTGGTGTCCGTGCAAAATGCTCTACGTAGGGGAGACTACATGTGACCTGAAAACCAGGTTAAATAATCATAGACAATCCATCAGAAACAAAAGAAAAGACCTACCGGTATCAAAGCATTTTGTGAAAAAAAAACATAGGGAAAATGAATTAAAATTCATGATCTTAGACCATGTTAAACCGCTGGAAAGGGGTGGTGATAGGTTAACGATACTAAAGAAAAATGAGCTCAGATGGATTTTTCGTCTTGATACATTGAAGCCCAAAGGCTTAAATGTTGAATTTAGGGTAACTGGGGGGATGGTGGGTTAGTGCCCTGTCTTCTATTGCTTATGACTCTGTATATTCATATCGCTGTATTAAGTGAACCTAATGTATGTTACATATAACTACAGTTTTGTAAATAATGCCACAATATGATTCTTGTATTGTTGTGAATATAACTTGTGATATAAGGGAAAACAAGGAAGCTGTTATGCTGGGTTTTAGATTGGCTGGATATAAGATTATAGAACAAGGAGGATGTTCAATATATATACATTTACCCGAAAGATTGCCCTTAGACAAAATGGTGGAGATCGGGAGGGCGGCACCGGGATGTGGACGCTGAATGATGCACGGCGAGCATGGTTGGTAACAGGTCCGCGGGCACGTCTGTGCGCGCTGGACGGACTGACATTGCACGGATACCTGATGTCGCGATTGTTTTGTCTCCTCCCTGGGTGACGTGCAATAGATATGTACCGCCTAGTAGGAGGGATATGGGTTGACACATGCGCATTAGGTATTGGGAGACGCGCTGAATGCAGCGTGAATCACCGCGACTTAAGAAGAAAGTTTTGATCCTCCTTGTTCGATACATAAAAAACAGCTTTAATCTCCCAGCAAGGTATTTTTTAATGTGTAGGTTTTTAATGCACTCTGCACTTTATTACACTGTCACCATGATTATATGAAGTCTAGAACTAAAATCACGGTTATGATATATGGACTGCTATGGAACACATATGGGGTATTTTCCGTCCCTGTTCACATTGAGATGTGGTCTGGAAATGGACGAATTGTAACATTCATAAAGGGGGAGTGCACGTTTTTTATAGGATGATCAATTAATTGGAATTGACTACATTATGTAGCACATTTTTTTCATCTTTCAAGGAGTGCTGCGGACTTTGATTTTATATATATATATATATATATATACAGTACAGACAAAAAATTTGGACACACCTTCTCATTCAAAGAGTTTTCTTTTATTTTCATGACTATAAAACTTGTAGATTCACACTGAAGGCATCAAAACTATGAATTAACACATGTGGAATTATATACATAACAAACAAGTGTGAAACAACTGAAAATATGTCATATTCTAGGTTCTTCAAAGTAGCCACCTTTTGCTTTGATTACTGCTTTGCACACTCTTGGCATTCTCTTGATGAGCTTCAAGAGGTAGACCTCTGAAATGGTTTTCACTTCACAGGTGTGCCCTGTCAGGTTTAATAAGTGGGATTTCTTGCCTTATAAATGGGGTTGGGACCATCAGTTGTGTTGAGGAGAAGTCAGGTGGTTACACAGCTGATAGTCCTACTGAATAGACTGTTAGAATTTGTATTATGGCAAGAAAAAAGCAGCTAAGTAAAGAAAAACTAGTGGCCATCATTACTTTAAGAAATGAAGGTCAGTCAGTCAGCCGAAAAATTGGGAAAACTTTGAAAGTAAGGGCTATTTGACCATGAAGGAGAGTGATGGGGTGCTGCGCCAGATGACCTGGCCTCCACAGTCACCGGACCTGAACCCAATCGAGATGGTTTGGGGTGAGCTGGACCACAGAGTGAAGGCAAAAGGGCCAACAAGTGCTAAGCATCTCTGGGAACTCCTTCAAGACTGTTGGAAGACCATTTCAGGGGACTACCTCTTGAAGCTCATCAAGAGAATGTCAAGAGTAATCAAATGTCAAGCAGTAATCAAAGCAAAAGGTGGCTACTTTGAAGAACCCAGAATATGACATATTTTCAGTTGTTTCACACTTGTTTGTTATGTATATAATTCCACATGTGTTAATTCATAGTTTTGATGCCTTCATAGTCATGAAAATAAAGAAAACTCTTTGAATGAGAAGGTGTGTCCAAACTTTTGGTCTGTACTGTATATAGTTTCAATTTCTCTACTTCTATAATACATAGTAATACCTCCAAAAATAGTTATTAATTTACATTCCCCATATGTCTACTTCACATTTGGATCATTTTGGGAATGCCATTTTATTTTTTGGGGACGTTACAAGGCTTAGAAGTTTAGAAGCAAATCCTGGAATTTTTCTGAAAATTTCCAAAACCCACTTTTTAAGGACCAGTTCAGGTCTGAAGTCACTTTGTGAGGCTTACATAATAGAAACCACCCAAAAATGACCCCATTTTAGAAATTACACCCCTCAAGGTATTAAAAACTGATTTTACAAACGTTGTTAACCCTTTAGGTGTTCCACAAGAATTAATGGAAAATGGAGATTAAATTTCAGAATTTCACTTTTTTGGCAGATTTTACATTTTAGTCCATTTTTTCCAGTAACAAAGCAAGGGTTAACAGCCAAACCAAACTCATTATTTATTGCCCTGATTCTGTAGTTTACAGTAACACCCCATATGTGGCCGTAAACTGCTGTATGGGCACACGGTAGGGTGCAGAAGGAAAGTACCGCTATATGCCATTTGAAGGGCAGATTTCACTGGAATAATTTTCAGGTGCCATGTCACATTTGAAGACACCCTGAGGTACCTCCACAGTGGAAAACCCCAAGAGGTGACCCCATTTTGTAAACTACACCCCCCAAGGAATTTTTCAAGGCATGTAGTGAGCACTTTGACCCAACAAGCGATTCATAGAATTTAGAAATATTTGGCTGTAAAAACGAAATTTTTTATTTTTTTACAAGAAAATGTCTCTTTAGGCCCACATTATTTATTTTCACAAGGGGTAACAGAGTAAATTTTACCTACGATTTGTTACCCATTCTCTCCTGAATATGGCAACACTTCATATGTGGCTGTAAACTGCTGTATGGGAACACTGCAGGGTTCAAAAAGCAAGGACCGCCATATGGCTTTTGGAGGGCAGATTTCACTGGAATCATTTCCAGGTGCCATTTCACATTTAAAGACACCCTGAGGTACCCCCACAGTGGAAAACCCCAAGAAGTGACCCCATTTTGGAAACTACACCCCCCAAGGAATTTTTCAAGGCATGTAGCGAGCACTTTGATCCAACAAGCAATTCATAGAATTTAGAAATATTTGGCTGTGAAAACGAAAAAAAATATTTTTTACAAGAAAATGTCTCTTTAGGCCCACATTATTTATTTTCACAAGGGGTAACAGAGTAAATTAAACCCACAATTTGTTACCCATTCTCTCCTGAATATGGCAACACTTCAAATGTGGCCGTAAACTGATGTATGGGCACACTGTAAAGTTCAGTGTACTGATAAGCAACACCTGATGTATTCGGTATCCTACAAATTTCATTTATATATAAGCTATATATGGTAGGACATAGTCGCCAAATATAGCAGCTAAAGAAACAAAGGTCTCAAATTATATCAAAGAAATATGTTGTATAGTATATTGCAGAGGCACTGAGCTACCAGAACATACAAAGTTCTAGTCCACTTTTGTAAAACATCACCAGTCAAGGTATTCATCTAGGGGTGTAATGAGATTTTTTAGCTTTGTTATGGGTTTTATTAGAATGCCAATTGAAATGTGGAGAAACGGGAAATTAGAATTTTTACCAGCATACAGTTTCAAGGGGGTGTTTTATAAAATGATCAAAGGGGGTTTAGTTAAAAGTCAACAGAGGTGTCGTAGATTCTAAAACAATCTTTTATGCAAAGACACGGCTTTGAGGGGCACGGCTCACAATGATGAATTGTCTCTTTCCTGATTTCATTTCTGGAGCATACCCGACACCTTTTTTGTGGCCTTCTCCGTGTCTCTGTGGGGGGAACTACCCCAGGGAAATGATGTCCTCGTATTATTCTGCTCTCACTATCCCCATATTAAGTATTAGACCCCAAAAAATTTTCCTCTCCAAAGGGGTCGTGGGAGTCCACTGAAGGGGTCTTGCATAGTATGAGCTGGGGTGGGCGGCTAAAAATTGATTGGCATAAAGATTAGTTTGCTCCACCATCATGTCTATCAATTCAACAGAAAAACAAAGGTGGAAAAAATCAGCTTCCGTGAACCCTTCAGTGTTCACATGAATGCCTGTAGTGGCCGTAAAGTCCGGCACCTGAGGTACA